>NC_058081.1:406948852-407548852 GCF_014858855.1 Bufo gargarizans | reverse complement strand
GATGTAGGATTTAGCCAAAAAACAACCACACTATTGAGGGTTAAATGCACTTGGTGGCAGCTTGTGCTGGCGCACCACAAGACACAAAATGGCCGCCGATCACCCCAGAAAAAAGTGACTGAAAAACGCTCTGGGCAGCCTAAAAACAGTGAGCAATTCAATAGCAGCAGTTCAATCATCCACAGCTGCAGATCGATCTCTGAATGAAGTCTTTTGGAGGAGTTAATCACTGCCTAATTTTGCCCTACTGTCGCAGCTGCAACCTCTCCCTACGCTAATCAGAGCAGAGTGACGGGCGGCGCTATGTGACTCCAGCTTAAATAGAGACTGGGTCACATGGTGCTCTGGCCAATCACAGCCATGCCAATAGTAGGCATGGCTGTGACGGCCTCTTGGGGCAAATAGTATGACGCTTGTTGATTGGCTGCTTTGCAGCCTTTCAAAAAGCGCCAAGAAAGCGACGAACGCCGAACCCGAACCCAGACTTTTATGAAAATGTCCGGGTTCGGGTCCGTGTCACGGACACCCCAAAATTCGGTACGAACCCGAACTATACAGTTCGGGTTCGCTCATCCCTAAACAGTACCTATATCAATATAATTACTATATCCGACCAAAGCATCATTGATATTTCAAAAATCAATTGATAAAAATTTAAATGCTACACATGATTGGGATTATATATTAATATTACATGATAATGCTATATTAAAAATATTGGTGTCACATATACACCCTATACGTGAAAAGAAAATAATTATAACGTGAAATAAAAATTAATATATAAACGAAACAGTGTATATGTGAAAATCAATAATAAAAAAATGGGATAACAATTATACATAAAATATGTGATTAGACGCGTAATCCCTACTAAAGGGCAGACACCATTTCATAATATAATTCATAATGTAGTTCATACTATGTTGGGTCTCACAAGCCCCAATGAATAACCACAGTGCATAATGATATAAAGTGCATATAGTGTCCATAATTGAATTTCAGTGCCCACATGAGGCTCAATACATAGTAATATAAAGTGCATTAGTGACAAGGGAGGAACACGAGTGTCAGAGGTGATACTGCATAGCCGGTGGTGGCCGGCCCCAATAAAGGGCTAGGACACAACCCAACCACCGCAGTCAACTGTGGCACTCATGACCCATCCCTATAGTGACCTATACCAACAGATCTTCCCCTACATGATTCTATATCCATAGGTAAAGCTACAAACCCTCAAAGACATTGAAAAAAAGGGGGCCCCCCATCTCATCTAAGCATCATAGATGCAATACATTCACATGTGTATTTGTTCTTATCAATTCCAGATCTTCTTAAATAGTTCAAAGATCGTCCTTTGGCCACTTCTTAGATCCACGTGTTAGATTCATTGCCACCTTATCACATTAGGGAAATATACTGTTAATCTCAAAAGAAAGAAACAAAAACAAAGTTACTAGTAAAGAATAAACATAATACAACTTAAAAATATTATACCCTGCAATTAAAATTTGCACTATTCTTATAGGAAGGAGGAGAAGCTATTGGACTCAATGAGACCGTACGGGGCTACGGTATTAAGGATAACTATCCATCTGGTTGCTCTACTGAGCAGGGCTAATTTAATATTCCCGCCCCTAGACCCCAAATTGATTTTGTCTATACCTCTAACTTTTAAACCCCATGGGTGTGATGCATGATACCTTCGAATATTTGTCTTGGGACTGCTTGCAGTGTATCAAGATCTTTCCCGGGTACTTCAGAGGCTGCACGGATCTTACTTATGTGTTCTAACACCCGAACCTTAAGGGCCCTGGTAGTCTTCCCAATATAAATAAGATTGCATGGGCATGTAATCAAGTATATCACTGCCTCTGTGTTGCATGTGATATTATGGACAATTTTGAAGTTTTTCCTCCCTGCAGAATCACAGAAAGCACTGCAATGAACCATATATTTACACGCAGCACATGATCCACACGAAAATGATCCCCATCTATGACCTCTGCTACCAAAAATGTTACCTGTTGTTTGTGCTACATAGTGACTCTTGGTAAGGAGATCACGTAAATTTTGTGATCTCCTCCATGTAATCTGGAGTGAAGCAGGCCGCCAGATCTCCATCGGGTTTAAGAACTGGCCAGTGTTTACATAAGATCTTTTGAAAAAATCTCCATTTGTTATTAAAAGGAGTAATAAATCTCACCCCTGAATCTCTGTCATTTTTATGTCTAACTTTGCTTACCAACAAGGAATCTCTCGTGGTCTTTTTAGCCCTTTCATAACCCTGCCGAATCATGTTTGATTGATAGCCTCTCTCCAAAAATCGTTGTGTCAGGAGGGACACCTGTTGTTCAAAAAGCTTCTCATTGGAGAAGATCCTATGTGTTCTCAAAAATTGCCCTGTTAGTATCGCCTGTATAGTTTTCGGATGGTGCGAAGATGAAGCGTGGAGAAGAGAATTGACAGCCGTAGTTTTCCTAAATAGATTGTTGGATATAGTTCCTTCAGGTCCCTTCATAATCATGATATCTAAGAATTCCACCTTGGTCTGGCTATATTTCCAGGTCAACTTGATATTACGATAGTTAATATTCAAACTAGCCAGGAAATTCTCTAATGCAGGCTCAGAGTCCTGCCACAGAAAGAATACATTGTCTATATACCTAGACCATAGGAGTACAGCATCATATCCTGGAGAATTATGGACAATCTCTTTCTCCCACAGCCCCAGTAACAAATTAGCATATAAGGGCGCACATGACGCCCCCATTGCTGTACCCCTGGAGCTGTATGAAGAGGCGGTCCTTGAAAATAAAATAATTGTGAGTTAACAAACTCTAACAAGGCCAAGATAAACTCAATCAAATCATTGTCAAAATCAGACATAGATAAAAAGAAATCAGGGCGAGCACTCAACACTTGGTCCAAATTGGTTATGAATAAGATGTTTATTAAATCACAATAATAACGCGTATATTAGAAGCATATAAACTAAAAACTACAAATAAAGTACATAACAATTCACACATATAAGGATAAATGGATAGAAACTGTTGCTAAAATCCGAAATCACTGGTGCAAATGTGACCAATCTGGGCAGTTAATAACAGAGATACGTTTCAATTTCCCATGTGCACCTTGGAATAGTTCATGAATATCGCTCCAGTATTGATAATGAGCGGGTAAATCAAGCCGTGCAAATATAGCCAATCTGGACCAAGTGTTGAGTGCTCGCCCTGATTTTGATTTTAGCTATTTTCACTACCAGAGGAGGGGTGTTCCTCTTTACTGGGCTAGTAGCACCTAATCCAGAACCCCGCCTGAGGTGAGCCACCATCTTGAGTCTATAGATAAAAAGAACCTAGATGCTCGCACTCCCTGGTCATGGTATATAGACGTGTATAGTGACTTGACGTCACGCGTGACGAGGAACGCATCCTCCCCCACATGGATGCCGTTAAGTCATCTCAACATATCTGTAGTGTCCTTCACAAATGATGGAAGGATCTTGCGACTTTTTTAAAGAAAGAAATCAATAAATTTGCCCACATTAGCACATAAGCCCCCTATGCATCTCAGGGGGTTGATCTGATTTTTCTGGACCTTCGGGAGTAAGTATAGTGTAACATAGTCAGGTTCGTCATATAACACACCTAGCACATGGAAAAATGTGTCAACGGATCTGAGGCATTGCGAATCGGAAGGCAAGGAGAATGCCCAGTCCCCCTGTAATAAGGAAATAATGATCCCCACCCTCTGTTGCTCAGATCCAGAGGAATAGGGACGTAAGCAAAAATAAAGCTTACAGCTTTCCTGAAACGCCAAAAAGCTTCTATGGTCTCCTGAAAATCGGTCAGGAAGCTCCATAAAGGCAGGTCCTGCTTCGGCAGCAATGGGCAGCACAGGAATATCACGAGCAATCTCTTGTGCCTGTAATATCTCCCCCAATTCCTGAACTATATGGGCCAGATTCTGCACGTGGTCAGTCAGGCTCTGTAAGGGATCCATAGTAAAAAACTTTTTAGGCCTGCGATTCTGTCAGGGAACAGAGTGGAAGGAAAGAGGGTGCACTCTGACTTCACCCTCAACCCCTGTCCCTGCCTACTACACTACCCGCCCTAGGCTATGGGGTGTAACTGGGCGATGGTCCCTTACTTACGTAAGTGCACAGAGGAAAGATACGGAAGGTCAACAAGCCAAGGGTCAGAACCAGGAGAAGCGGGAGTACAAATGGAGCGGGCAAATGTAAAGTCAACAGTCAGAGCCGAGGTCAATCCAGGAGAGCAATACGTACAAAGGATGAGACAAAGTCGAGGTCAAAGAAAGAGCCAAGGTCACAAGGTCAGAAGGTCAATCAGAATAAGCAGGCGCAGACTAGAACCAAGGAACAAGGAAGCACCAATGGACCAGTATCACAGGCAACCTGTAGCCAGCAGGTTGCCTGTATTTATTGTGGGGAGTGAGTGTCATGTGATGTGGCCAGCGTCACATGACCGACAGACAGACAAGTCGAGCAGCGAGTGATCAGCTTGGCGCTCAAGGCAGACCTAGGAGCAGGGAGCCTCCCAGCTAGCAAAGCTACCCTGGAAACGAGGCCGAACACAGATCGTCGCTCCCGAAGCTAAGCAGCAAGTCTGCAGCTGAAGGGAGACCAAGTGCACCCTCGGCGTCCCGTTACAGTATCACCACACCTTTTAGGAGTTTCTGTATAATACCGTTCTGATGCGAAAGTTGTCCCTTTAAGTCAAAGTGAAGGTTGTATATTCTGTTCTGTAGGGCGGTAGTTGTGGTCAGCATCGTGTTGTTGCATACCATCCTGATTAAGGTACTGTGGTTCAAGGTAGGATCCTTGGTTCTTTGTATAAGCTGGATGATATACTGGATCACAGTTGTCATCTGTCTTGGGATGCTGATGGACATATTCTGAGACGCACTGTGCTGGATCTTGTTGACCTAGGTCTGGCCCAAGTACTTGGCTGTGTTTGTCAGATTTGGGGAACTCGAAAGCTTCCAGGAACTCTGCTTTGGCTATTGTGACTGCCGCTTCTTTCTCTGCACAAGTTTTTCCAGTGATGTTTGAAGGAGTACTCGCTCCTTTTCCATTGATGCTTGACGGCATGCTCTCTCTTCTTCCAGTGATGTTTGATGGCGTACTCTCTCTTCTTCATTGACGCTTGCAAGCATGCTCTTTCTATTTCCATTGACTGTGAAGGTTCTCATTTATCCAGGTCATGGTATATATCTGTAAAGAATAAATCAAGGCAACTGGACGTACTGTAGATTTCTTGAAAACGTTTCAATCGTTCTTCCAATGAGCTTTCTCAATTCTGAGTGACTGTACAAAAATTCTGGGAATAAATATGTAACTGAATCCACATCTGGTAATTATACCCAGCATTGGGTCAAAGGTGTTGATTGATGCAGAACAACAAACTGGTGTTTCTGGACTGTCTTATAACAGTGGAAGAGGGAAGGAAGCTGGAAAAAGAGGTCTATCGAAAACCAACACACACAGACCAGTACCTGCTATTTGGGAGTCATCCAGACTCTACACCACGGGGCAGAGAAAATCCCCACCAGCACAGAGGCCAAGGCGAAGGAACTCAAGCACCTCAGAGGGGCACTTAAAACTTGTGGGTATCCAGTTTGGGCCTTTGTCAAAACAGAAGGAAGGAGAAGAAAGAGCATCAAGACTACCAGTGAGGGCGAGAAGCTTTCACGACCATGTTTATGGCCGTGACTCCTTGGGAGCCGCATACAGTTGCCCGCGGTTTGGGTTGTTGTGTCAACCGCAGCTGGAGGCAGTTTGCTGTTTGCCTCAGGTGCGGTTGCCGCGGACAACAGGTATGTGTGCGGTTGCCTTGGAGTTGTGTGCGTGTATGTATGCACTTTTGTATGTCTAGTGTGCACTCTGGTTTATGTTTGGTGTGCACTGACATCTTTCCTTCACTGTGGTTGCCCGTGGCAACGTTTGGTTGTATGTGTACATGTGGTGGCAGTGTCCTGGCCTTCGGGCTGACTCCCAGGACATGGTTGCCACCCATGTCGTTGCCTGAGGCAACAGCCACAGTGTGTTCTTGGGTTGGACACTTTCCCTTAAAGTTTGTGTTTCCTTCCCTGGTGCTGGAAGGGTTAACTCCCTTCCCAGTATGTGTGTGCTCTGGGTGTGTTTGTTGGGTGTGGCTACTTGGGCCTATAAAGCCTCAGTGTCTAGCACATGTCTGGGGGTTGCTTCAGCCATGCTTAGCTGGAGCTGCCTCCTGTGTTTTCCACCTGCCAGTGGGGGCCACCCTTGTGGTCTTAAAGATTATGTCACATTAATTTTATGTCATGTTTATGTGTGATGTCTATGTGATGTTCAGTTGGGATTTTCCTTTGTTGTTTGGTGCAGCTTATGGATCTGGATTCCTGTGTGCACAGGGATCCAGTCAGCAAGGCTGTGGCAGGTAGGTGGAACTAGTTCAGTTCACCTGCCATATCTGTAAGACTGTTAGTGTTCCCCTTTTCCCTGCAGCTTGGCCAGTGAGACCCCTGTTCCTCCGTGTCCAGAAGGAACAGGCCGTCTTACCCTGACTCCTAGTCCAGGGACCGGTTCGGAGGGTGAGTTAGGGATCCGAGGTTCCTGAGCATGGGTCCTCCTACCTTAAAGGTCGGCCCATGCAGCTAGGAGTTAGGGTCAGGTTAGGGACGCTTTAGGAGGTGACCTGCTCCCTAATCCTGTCGTCCTGGCCGAGCAGCCTAACATCATCTGGCATCGCACGGCTGAGGGTTTTCCCCATCCTCAGCCGTGACAGAAGCATGACAGACGCAAGAATATGGTTATCCCATATGTAGCTGGGGTGTCTGAGAAACTCAAAAGGATTTTTAATAAACATCACATTCCTGTTTGCTTTAAACCCAGCAACACACTGAGGCAACAACTGGTTCACCCCAAAGACCCAACGCCTAAACACAAGATGGACAACATTGTGTATGCAGTCCAGTGCAATGAGGAATGCTCAGAACTGTATATCGGCGAAACAAAACAACAACTACATCAGCGTATGGCTCAGCATAGAAGAGCCAAAACATCTGGGCAAGATTCAGCCGTGTACTTACATCTAAAAGGAACATGTCACACCTTTGAAGACAGTCAAGTATGTGTTTTGGATAAGGAGGCCGATTGGGACAAATGAGGCCATCTACGTAAAAATGGAGAAACCAAGCTTGAATAGAGGTGGGGGGGGGGGTTAGACATCTATTGTCTGCCACATACAATGCTGTCTTTACACCTTTTTCTGGGAAGTCTTTATCACCTACTCACTCCAATTAGGATAATGGAATCAACACCTTTGACCCAATGCTGGGTATAATTACCAGATGTGGATTCAGTTACATATCTATTCCCAGAATTTTTGTACAGTCATTCAGAATTGAGAAAGCTCGTTGGAAGAACGAGTGAAACGTTTTCAAGAAATCTACAGTACATCCAGTTGCCTTGATTTATTATTTACAGATATATTTCCATTGACGCTTGCACGCATGCTCTTTCTGTTTCTTGATCTGCTTGCCTTAGCTTTAGTTGCATCTCTTGTGTGGCAAAGGAAGACCTTACTTTTGCTGCTTCGGCTTCTGCACGTGTGAGAGCAGTATTTTCTATTATTGAGGAATGGCTAGAGCAGCTTACTCGTGACCTGGTCCTGTATGATGATGCCTGGCTAGTGGATATTGTGTGCCTGTTTGCTGGCTGGTTAATGTCTCTGTGTGGACTAAGTCTATATATAAACAGACTTCAGCGTTGTCTAGATCGTGCTGCATTTGCGGATGACTGCACTCTCACTTCTTATGACTGTATGGCAAACGCTGCAATCTTGTACGCAGGACTGCGTTTGTGATGACTGCTCCATATAGTCAGATCCACTATCGCTGGTGACTAGCATCTGTTTTACTGTTCTGTCTTCATACACGTTCACACAGTGTGCAGTCTGACATTCAGTATAAATTATTCCTGTCTTCCAAATAAGAGCACTGTTTTCTGTAGTCTAACTGGTTTATTGGTCAACAGGATTGTGAATTGGTAAAACTACAAGAATGCAAATGGCTTGTGTAAGTAAAACATATAGAATAGTATACTGTAATACATTGACACAGGCCCAGCGCTACCATAAGGCAGACCAAGCGGCTGCTTTAGGGCGCACCCGGCGCAGAGAAGGGGTGGGCAGAAATAACTCCCTAGCTAAACAGCTCTGCATAACATAATGTCCCTGAAACAAGGCAGATCTCACTCGCCAGATATACTTGCACAAAGATGGCGGAGTTTAAGGAGAACTGCATGGAACACCTCTGCTGATGTCCTGTAATCTGCATGTAGACTGAATACTGGGCTTCTTCCCAGAATGTCTTGCACTACCCACAATGCCTTGCACGGGGTAGCAATAATCTATTGACAAGAAAACATGCAATACGTTTTTACCACCGCTAGATGGTGTTGTTACCTAACTAATAACTGCAGGAATATAGAAATTGCAGCAGATGTAATCTGTAATGATATTGAAATGAATCTCCCTGTGCTGGGACAGAACAACAAACATGTTTCACAGTAAGAATAGCGTACCTTATATCATAGGCCTTGTTGACTCCTCTCGAAATGTAACGTTTATGGTTGTATCCAAACAGTTTAATTTTAGTCTCATCACTCCAAATAACTTTGTGCCAGAAGGTTTGAGGCTTGTCTGTGTGCTGTTTGGCATATTGTAAGCGGGATACTTTGTGGCATTTGCATAGTAATAGATTTCTTCTGGCAACTCGACCATGCAGCCCATCTTTCTTCAAGTGCCTCCTTATTGTGCATCTTGAAACAGTCACACCACTTTCTTTCAGAGAGTCCTCTATTTCACCTGACGTTGTTTGTGGGCTTTTCCTTGCACCCTGAGCAATTTTTCCTTGCAGTTGTAGCTGAAAGTTTAGTTGGTCTGACTGACCCCTACTTTTCTTCTTCTTAATTAGAGTTTAAACACTGCTGATTGCCATTCTCAAGTCCTTATATCCCTTTCCTGTTTTATAGAGTTCAACTACCTTTTCCCGCAGATCCTTTGACATGTCTGTATGTGGGTAAGTAACTGGCTCAGTGATAGAAAATAGAGGTTGGTTATTAATGGTACACACTCAGATTGGGTCACTGTCACTAGTGGAGTACCTCAGGGGTCAGTATTGGGCCCTATTCTCTTCAATATATTCACTAATGATCTTGTAGAAGGCTTGCCTAGTAAAATATCAATTTTTGCAGATGACACTAAACTGTGTAAAGTAATTGACACGGAAGAGGACAGTATACTGCTACAGGTGGATCTGGATAGATTAGAGGCTTGGGCAGATAAGTGGCAGATGAGGTTTAACACTGACAAATGTAAGGTTATACACATGGCAAGGAATAATGCAAGTCACCAGTACATACTAAATGGTAAAACGCTGGGTAACTGTCACGAGTTGGAGGTCCCACGACAGACCTCCACATCGTCAAGCAAAAACATACAGCAATACGGTACAGTCACACCAGAGTTTATTGCACAAACAGAATCCAAGGAGGGAAACACAGGGAATGTGAGAGCTCTATGTACCGTCCGCACAGTGGGAGGAAAACCCCCACTGCCCCACTGTCTAGTAATACTCCAGACGGGCATGACTAAGCAACTCCTGGTATTCACTAGGGCCCCAGATGGTAGGGTTAGGCTTTGTCGCAGGGAGTTGCCAGGGTCCACTCTGGAGCGTGAACTAGACAGTGACAACAGAAGCAAATGGACAACAGGTACCAGAAGGTACCGACGGTACATAGGCAAACATAACAAACAGGCAAATACAAGCAGGCAACTAAAAACACAAGCAGGAGTTCACACAAGGGAACAGGAGTGGCAATGAGCAGAGAAGGACTAGCTCCACCAGTGGTATACTGCGTGGCCTTGCCCATAGCACTCTGCAGCAAGGCACGCTGCAGCAAGGGCTTGCTGAACAGAGACATATGAATACAAGGTGACTCAAACATAACTGGCATAACAGATAACAAAAACACAGGAAAGAGGACGGCAATGAACAAGTAGGAAACCCACAGAGCACAGACAGACACTGATCCCATGGGTCAGCAGCATGGGAGAATGAATACAAACAAGGAGCAGGACAAGACAACACACACCAGGAGAACTGACCCAGAACTGAGGAAACCTCAGCCTTATATACAGGTTCCATGGTTGCAGCAGAGATGCCACACCCATGGAGCAGACAGAGAGGATTAACTCCAGGTAGGAACACAGGGGAGTTAACCCATAAAGAATCACAAAGAACACACAGGAACAAAACTGCAGCGAGGAACGCAGAACGAGCAAGGATGGAAGATCACAGCCAGAGATAGTGGCTGTGACAGTAACACTGACATGGAAAAGATCCTAGGAATTTTAGTGAACATCAAACTAAGCTGTAAAAACTAGTGTCAGGAAGCTGCTACCAAGGACAATAAGGTAATGGGTTGCATCAAAAGGGGCATAGATGCCCGTGATAAGAACATAGTCCTACCACTTTACAAATCACTAGTCAGACTACAGATGGAGTACTGTGTACAGTTCTGGGCTCCTGTGAGCAAGGCAGACATAGCATAGCGGGAGATGGTACAGAGGAGGGCAACTCAATTAATAACTGGAATGGGGGGACTACAGTACCCTCAAAGATTATCAACATTAGGGTTATTCACTTTAGAAAAAAAGACGACTGAGGGGAGATCTAAGTACTATGTATAAATATATCAGAGGTCAGTACAGATACCTCTTCCATCCTCTATTTATCCCCAGGACTGTGACTGTGACAACGAGACATCCTCTGCGTCTGGAGGAAAGTAGGTTTGTACACAAACATAGAAGAGGATTCTGTGAGAGCAGTGAGACTATGGAACTCTCTGCCTGAGGAGGTGGTGATGGTGAGTTCACTAAAAGAGTTCAAGAGGGTCTTGGATGAATTTCTGGAGTGTAATAATATTACAGGCTATATACTAGAGATGGGTCGTTCATCCAGGGATTTATTCTGATTGCCTGATTGAAGTCGGGGACGATTTCTTTCTCCTTAAGTGGGGAAAATTGGCTTCTACCTCACAGTTTTATTTTTTTGCCTTTCTCTGGATCAACTTACAGGATAGCAGCCCAAACTGGATGGACAAATGTCTTGTTTCAGGCTTATATACTATGTTACTATGTAATTATTTTGCTTTCCCAATGACTTAGAATCCAAACAACATCAGTGCAGCACTGGCTGAAAGATGCAAGGGTCTGTCAGGAGTTAAGAAAGTCATTGACCTTTTATACACACCCACTATTTACAAGCAAACAGATCACAGGTGAAGATGGTTACCAGTGGTGTAACTAGAAATGACTGGGCCCCATAGCCAATTTTTGCATGGACCCCCCTCCCCCAGCAACTTTTTTACAACTCTCGATTCCTGTGCAACTACCACTCCTGAGGCTAGTCAAGATTGTGCTCTTAAAAGAGGCTCAACAGCCAGTCCGTCCATTTCCTACAGTGTCACTGTATATAATGTCATACAGGGGTGCACCTAGCCTTTCTGCTCCCTGAGGAAAAAACAGAAATGGTGCCCCCAATGCCAATTTCTTAACCTAACCCCTTTGCCACAATGAAAGAGTTCATTGACCATGGCCCTTCTGCTGCCCCCTTCTTGCCCCTGGTGCTGCCTGAGGCGATCACCTCACCTGGCCTTATTGGTGGTACACCCCTGATGTCATTGTATAATACTGTAGAGGAGACCCTGACAATAAAATCTTTCAGTGTTCCTCCTGGGTGGGCCCTTTCTGAGTTTGTGCCCCAAAGCAGCTGCTTCTGCTGCTTCCCCTATAGCTACACCCCTGATGGTTACCTTTAATAGACATTATAACCCTTTTGTGTCCAGTTGTGGGCATGTTATCAGGAGAAATCACCAGGGTATGTAAACTTTTGATCAGGGTCATTTGGGTAGTTTATGTTGTGATAATGATTTCAAAAGAGTAAACAGGGGGCGGAGCATGCTGATGGCGGAGTAAGCAGCACACAGCCTGAGCTCCTTAACGCCGCCGGCTTCTATCATATTGCCATAGCGCAAAGAGGACCACAATATTCTTTATGGGTCGCAAGAAAGGTCCACCTTTCACCCCAGCACCTGCAGTGCGTGAACTGGGCAACATATCACACTTTCAGCCCGTCCAGCTAGCCGGGGAACTTAGGCACGGGAGCCGCTGTTTCCAAGATGGCGGAGCCAGCACATGAGCCTGGCACCTCAATGCCTCTGACCAGAGGCTCAATCCCGCACAGTAAGGGCCTATACGCCGTAGAGTACTTCCTAAAAACTAGGAATATTCACTGTAGAGCCCACAATGCCTTTATTCTCAGGCTTCTCGAGTTCACTCTGACCCACAATTTCTTCCCTTTTAATTCCCGCTTCTACCACCAGCTCAGGGGGACGGCAATGGGGAGCCCCTATGCCCCCACATATGCCAATCTCTTCCTGGGCTGGTGGGAGGATGTATACGTGTTCCCAGATGTTGCTACCTGGTGGTCCGACAAGATCATCTTCTGGACACGTTATATTGATGATATTTTTGTGGTCTGGAAGGGTGGGTCAGAGGAACTCCGAGAGTTTGTATCAGCCTTGAACAGCAATGACATTGGTCTGCGGTTTACATATGAATGTGACCTACAGACCATTCCCTTCCTTGATGTTCGTATATCAAAAGAGGGAGATAGACTCACTGCGGGCATGTATAGGAAGGAAACCGCAACCAACTTGTTGCTACACTGGAAAAGTCATCACCCATTGCCACTTAAGCGTGGCATACCCAGGGGCCAATACCTCCGCACTCGGAGGAATTGCTCAGAGAATGAGGCATTCTATGGCGAAGCTAAAAAACTCCAGACAAGATTTAGAGAGAGGGGTTACCCCCAAAAAGTTCTGGGGGGTGCTTTTCAGAATGCCCTGGATAGAGACTGCACAGAACTTCTCGTCCCTAGACCCAAGACACAATGCGGACAGCAGCAAGTTCGTCTTATCTCCACGTTTGACTCAGCAAATGCGCAGGTGGCCTAGATTCTTAAGAGATATTGGCCCATCCTACATATGGACCCCGACCTGAGGGATGTGCTCACTGAACAGCCAAGTGTCACATATAGATGGGGGAGAAGTCTTAAAGACCATTTGGTCCACAGCCACTACACAACACCTAGTGGAGTGGGGACGTGGCTTGACCGTAAACCCTGTGGCATGTTCAGATGTGGTTCATGCAAGGCATGCGCATACATCTCTACAGCAAAATCCATCACATGCTCGGCAACTGGACAGATCTTTAAAATCAGAGATTTCTATAATTGCAGGAGCAAAGGGGTGATATACGTATGCCAGTGCCCATGCCCTATGGACTACATAGGGAAAACAATCAGAGAAGTCAGGGAGCGCATTTGTGAGCATGTGAATGATGTAGCTAAGAAGACCATAACTCCGGTTGCATCGCATGTTAACAATGTCCATGGCGGTAACCCCAACTGTCTTAAATTTTCGATCCTGGAGACCATTCCCCCATCTCCAAGGGGTGGAGACTAAAATTCTCCAGAACGAGTGTGTCTGGATCCATCGATTCAAGTCTCAGGCACCTCTTGGTATCAACAAGAGACTTACGTTTTCCTGCTTTCTATAAACCTGTGGGGAAGGATGCGCTCAGTCTGATCTCTCTGATCATGAAGCCTGCCCGGTAGCACAATGAAGCCCGGATTAATTGGCTGGATATGGGAAGTATCCAAACACTGACTGTTTCATCAAGTAGACGCATGGTGCTGCCTAATATTTAGGGCATACACTAAGTGAAATATTGTTTGACATTGTTTAGTTTATCCTTACTGCTCACACCCTTCTTAATGTGCCCCATTGTTCTCTCTATATGATTGACATGGCGGTATCTTTGTTGGTCGAATATAGTGTGGCGGCATCTGAACCCAATATCTGTCTCCTCTAAAGATCTGTCACGTATCGGACTGGACATATGATGCACCTCTAATCATGTGACTTGAGCCACATATATGTCAGCAACCCAGGTTCGCACTATATCCCCTTAATAACCGGTATCTAACTACAGTGAATGGTGTTTATCTTAATATAAATTGCGCCCATCTATTCAGCATTTTCTAAATATGCATACCTTAATACATCTAATCTCTGTATACATATATCTTATAGTCTTAGCATTTAGCCAATTATGGGTATTTAGGATTGTAATGATTCAGACGACCGTAATTATCATATACAGTACTCTAGGCCGATAAACCGGAAGTGACAGCCACATGCGTTCCAAAGGACCGGATATGATGTTCATATGCGGTCCAGACGACGAGCGCCCATCTATTCAGCATTTTCTAATTATATATACATTTAATCTCTGTATACATATATCCTATAGTCTTAGAGTTTATTTAGCCAATCATGGGTATTTAGGATAGTAATGGTTCAGACGACCGTAATTATCATGTGCAGTACCCGAGGCCGATAAACCGGAAGTGACGGCCACATGCGTTCCAAAGGACCGGATATGATGTTCATATGCGGTCCAGAGGACGAGTTTGACGCATGGGGATACATTCTAACAATAGGCATAGCAAATGAACGTTACCAGGGCCCAGTAACCAGGATATGACGGCCGTATGCGTTCCAAGGACCAGATGTAAGAGTTACATGCGGTCCAATAACCGGAAATGACGCATACAGATGCGTCCCGAAACTGGGAGTGGCTTATCTGGCGTCTCAAGGAGTGCCAATTGGAAACAGCTGAGGATGGGGTACTTAGGAAGGTTAGTAACTGAGGTGTGAGGATGACACCAGGACGCTAGTAATGTAAGTAAGGACCCCTGAATTCAATCCAAGCAATAATTTTGATGTGCATGTGGATACAATGTTGGCCCCCATCTCAATGGGCTCCAGGCTTATCTAACCGTCTAGGACACTTCAGCGACCCAATTCATAATCGTATCTCGAAACTCTGAGTAGACATAGAACATACCCTTGCCCCACGCCTTGTGCCAGGGATCTTCTGGCTTCCCGGCGCCGCACATATTAATGTCATCCAGACTCTTCACTCTCCATTACTCCAAATACTGACAAAGTCTTTGGGAAGATTTACCTCCAAAATTAACCTAATCTCTGCCCCAGGCCCGTTGACAGCTATTGCTACTCATCCTGATCTATCTTCCTCTGTTAGAAACATGCCATCATTCTTCCTCCTCCTCCCCAGATCCTAATAAAAGACATATATAAAGAATCAGGTCTTCTACCCGTTAGTGATCTATCACACATCTTCCTCAACTCTCCAAGTCGTTGGTTTCATTACCTTCAACTCTGCAGCTTTATAGGATCTCTGGCTCCCGGCCCACAATTGTCCGCCCCTCTGACAAATTTTGAAAAGCTTTGTGTAGCTAGCACGGGTCCTTGTCATGGTACATCTTTGATTTATGGACTGCTTGGTGCCGGGGAGATGGGGGATGGCTCATTAACTGACCAGTTGAGAAATGTTGGATTTGTCTCTGGTTGGGAGAGTGGATTGGAGGTTTCTTTGTCTGCTGAGCAATGGAACAGTTCCCTCTTATTTACCCATAAACTGACTGCATCCTGTCGCTTGCAAGAATTTAATTATAAAATTCTCACACGTTGGTATAATACTCCGGTCAAGCTGCATCAATTCTATCCATCGGTCCCCAACACTTGCTGGCGATGCCAAGCGGCAGTTGGATCTATGCTCCACATCTGGTGGGACTGTCCAGGGGTCGCCCCCCTGTGGCAGGATATCTTTGCTCTTTACAATGTTCTTTACCGGACTGCTATATCAACATCCCCCCAGATAGCTTTGCTTTCTGTTTACTCGGTTAGATTTCAGCATGTCAAAAAAGGGGCTCTTAAAACATTTGTTCAATCTATGAGGCAGAATAAACAGCACGAGTGGAAATCATCAGACATCCTGTGGAGAGTCACATGGGTACATGCTTTGGACGCCTTGGTTCGAATGGAGGAATTAGGGGTTGAGGCCCATAATCAAACGCAAATTTACACATAGACCTGGGAGCTTTGGCTACAATTTAGGAGCTCTCCTCGATTCAAAACTGTGTTAGATACGGGTGGTTACACCTGGTGATGTTTCTGATAATTTTTCCATGATTCCCCCTTCCCTTCTCCTGTCCTCCTTTCCCCCCTCTTCCCTCCCCTGGTCTATTGTCTGTCTTTTGTCTTGATTTTGTTTTTTTGTTGTTATCTCTGAGTCATGATTTCATAAGCAGAATACTTGCTTTATTATTAATATGTAAAGTAGGCGTTAGACACGAGTGCTTGCTGCATTATTCATTAACATATTTCGCTCATATATTGTGCATTTTATGTCTCTTTTATCTCTAATAAAAACTGATTGAACAATAAAAAGAGTAAACAAAGTTGTTTGACAATAAATGGCTTTAGCCAATGACTAACCATGAGTGAAAGAAAAGTTTTTGTGTTATTCATATTCTAAAAAAAATGGTTAGGAAATCATAAATTCTGAAAGGATATGTAAACTTATGAGCACAACTGTAAGTGCAATGCTGAACGGCAAATACATTTTTCTTTTGCCACTAATACAGTGCAGATAGGGCTTTAGAATATATAATTGCACAGCTGAATGACAATTAGGGCCTAATTTCTTTCCACTTTTCCACTACACAAAAGGCTTTTCAACATATAAGTGCAACGCTGAATGGCGAAAATATTTTTCTTTTGCCACTAATACAGGGCAAAAAGGGCTTTAGAATTTATAACTGCACCGCTGAACAGCAATTAGGCCCCAATTTTTTTCCACTTTTCCACTACACAAAAGGCTTTTCAACATATAAGTGCAACGCTGAACAGCAAATATATTTTTATTTTTCCACTAATACATGCCACAAAAGGCTTTATAACATATAACTGCACCGCTGAACGGCAAATATATTTTACTTTTGCCACTAATACATGACAAAAGGGCTGTAATTTTCACACTTCACCACACAAAGCTAATAAGCCCTTTTATTCCCCACTAATACAAGCCAAAAAATGCTTTAGAACATATAACTGCACCGCACAAGCGCAATATAACATATAACTGCACCGCACAAGCGTAATAAACCCTGTTAATGTCTGTTTCAAACAGCACTTGCACACTAATAAGAATGGTTTGCTGGAATTACAGAGCTGCCATTTTAGGAAAACATGTAATTTGTTACCACGAAGTGCGAGGAAATTCGGCTTCGGTGCAAATCAAATTTTTCCTGAAATTTGGATTGATTTTCACTTAATCAGCTTTCATTCACTCATCTCTAGAGGTCAGCTTTGACAATTAGCATCTATTGTCATGGGGACTCCTGTCTTATCTACACATAGAAGTGATATAATTATAGGCAGGATTAGTATGACACAAACAGTTAACTGCAGTAAAGTTATCTGTACTAATAGGGCCTATTAGTCTTAGCGGCCAGTTTGAAAACTGCAGGATTTTTAGTTTTTTATTAAACTATAGGTATTGACATAGGAAATTATATATAAAATTCTCAAAAAATTATTTAAAAATGTTAAATATAAAAATGTGATTTAAGCAGTAGGCCAGTTTCTGATGACACATTCCCTTTAAGGTTATTAAAATCTGAGTATAATACCTCTAATAAAAAAAAAATGCATTTTGAAATATGCTACACATTGGGCCATCAGTTCTTACAAATATTAATATTTTTTTAGCATTCCTTTTCTCTAATTATGGAATAACTTAATACAGTGTGAAGTCTGAAATTACTTCATTAATGTGTCCTTATTAAAGAACAGGTCACAATTACAATTAAAAGTAACACTATATTATGCAGTTGAAGTCAAATTAGCTTGTGCAAGTCAAAGATTACATTCTACATAACATCTACAGTCTCATGGCAGACTAAATGTTTTCATTCATAACAATATGTTTGTTAAATTTGTAATTTCATGCATTAATTTGTATTGTTTCAGGACAATGCATCTTATATTTTTATAACAAAGACATTTTAAATTTCAGATTTTTTATTTTATTTGAAATGTCACTGAAATTATCAGAGTAGAACAGTTCTGACAGGTCAATTGCCACAGATGGCAAATTCTTTGTTAATTATACAGGAATTCAGATACAAGTGCAAAATGTCTATTCTCTGGAGAAATTTCTGTATCAATCTGCTTCAATGAGTCCCTCAACTGAATTAATGTAGTATTTTTGAGCATAAGTTAAGAATCTACTTGTACAAATAAATCTCTTACCCTTGTTAAATATGCAAAAGTAAATGATAGCATATACAGAAACTACAATAATTACATATTTTCTGATGGCATTGGAGGCTCCAGAGTGAGAGAAGTTAAGTGAGGTGCATGGGAGCAATTGCAGAAGGATGATTGCCAGAATTAGACAGTTGATGATGAGACTATTTTATGGTCCAGGGAAACCTTTGAGACTATTGAATATGCCTGTCAGAAATTCATTTTGCCAAACTCATATGCATTGAACCATATGAACTGACCATGGACTGTCTCTAGATTAACCCCTTGATTACTGCATTGATTGTGTCTGACTGAGGAGAGATCTAATAACGATGTATAAATATATTAGGGTTCTATACAGAGATCTCTACCTACCATCATCTATTTATATGCATAACTATGATGATGGGACATCCTCTACATCTAGAGGAAGGAAGGTTTCTAAATAAATATAGAAGTGGATTCTTTACTCTAAGAGCAGTGAGACTATTGGACTCTCTACCTGAGGAAGTTGCAGTTAACTAGTGTGCCTCTTTACTGCAGGAAAACAGGTGCAAAACAAAACAGGCGAGACAGAGGGCTGGTTTCCCCAGTCTCTTTCCTGGCAGAAGAAGGGTTTAATGTTAAGAAAAGGATTGATATAGCTATCCCTCTTTCTGTCAGAAAGTTGGTACCCTAGCAAAAGGCTGAAGGCCCATGGTCTGTAGCTCAGTTGTCCGGGTTGCTCCTTGGTCACAGGGCTGGTTACCTATGGTCTGTGGCGCAGTGTCTTCTTCTGGTCACTTATGCAGACTGGCATGAGTCTCCCCTCCAAGCACTGGTGCCTAACTGTAGGACGCTAGGAGCGCTGACTGCTCTCTTTATATGCCATTTCTAGCTAGACAGGGAGGGGTGGAGTGGAGAAACTCAGCACAAACAAACAATTACAAAGATATTACTCCTGTCTGGCTGAGACTCAAATTAGAGCTTCAATGATATTCAATAGCAATGACACAACACTTTTTCCAGACAAAAACAAGTTTCCAAACATAACAACATAGCTAAAACCAGACACACAAAAGGTCAGTCTGTTAGGGTTTGGTGGTAAACAAGTCTAGCTTGTTCACTCCAAAACATGCTCCTCTTTAAACCCTATGGCAGCTGTGGAAAATTACCAGCTTCTCATTCAAAAGTCCCAAAAGTCTATCAGGATTTATTTGCACAGAGCCTCGCAAATAAAGTGCAAATTAACAGGATATATATCACAACATACATAGCAGTTAAACAGTATTAAACAGTGCAAGGTAACCCTTTTAAGTGAAATAAATGAAGAAGTTTATAACTTTGCATAGGGGAAGCATATGAGGAGTATAATAATATTACAGTCTATAGTTACTAGAATTCTGAAGCAGGGTCATTAATCCAGGGAGTTATTCTGATTGCCTGATTGGAGTCAGGGAGGATTTTTTACCCTAAAATGAAGAAAAATGGCTTTGTCCTCCTGAAGGTTGAACTTATTTTCAGCCTCATGTTGATCGTGAATATTCTAATTGCACATTTTTATGGCTAATATCGGCACTTCGAGAATTTGCAAAGATGTAGAATATAGTGCTATATATTCGTAATCGTGAATATTCTAGATTTTTTTTTTTCATCAGCAACCTCCCTTCTTGCTTGTGGGCCAATGAGAAGGCTGCAATATCTTTGTTAGAGCTTATCAACATCCCTAACAACCAATAGGAAAGCTGCCTACCCCTTACTATATAAGAAACTCCCCAGCAGCAATTTTCTGCTGTTTTATTGCAGTTCTGAGAGAGAGAGAGAGAGAGAGAAAGAGAGAGAGAGCAGTGTCATTGCTCTGCTCTGTGCTTTTTTTTATAGATCCTTATTCAATTGCATTAGATAGTTAGCTCATATATAGAGTTGAGCGGACACTTGGATGTTCGGGTTCGACGGGTTCGGCCGAACTTCAGAAAAAGGTATAAGTTTGGGACCCGAACTTGGCCCCAAAACCGAACCCCATTGAAGTCAATGGGGACCTGAACTTTTGAGCATTAAAACGGCTGTAAAAATGTCATGGAAAGGGCTAGAGGGCTGCAAATGTCGTCAAAATGTGGTTAAGAGCATGGCAAGTGCTTTGCAAACAAATGTGGATGGGGCAATGACTTCAAATAACATAAAAAAAATAATAATAATCTTGATCTAGGAGGACCAGGTCCATATGGAGCAGGCAGTTGAGGAGGCGGTGGATGTGGCGGTGTTGTTGGAAGTGGCGGTGGAGGAGGAGGAGGTAGCCTACACTGCTTTTTGGTTTAAAATTTATTTTAATTTTTTTAAATTAGGGTACACCCCAAAACATTGGGAAATATAACCCTCCAGTCGTGCTAAACACACGTTCAGACAATATACTGGCTGCAGGGCAGGCCAGCACCTCCAAGGTGTAAAGGGCAAGCTCAGGCCATGTACCCAATTTGAAGACCTAGAAGTTGCAGGGGCTGACCCCTCTCAGTCAGTTTGTGTAGGCGTGTGCATACTTACTGCTCCACCATGTTGCATGTCCCCGTGATGTTCACGAGCATAAGTCACATATTCCTCTCCCTTCCAATCTCTCTCCAGGATTAGGGGTGGGTCCAGCCCACATCTAACCTCTACAAGGTCTAAACCAGTTTTGTTAACTCTGGCTCTGCCATGCATACATGAATATGCTGGGTACACATTACATAACATGGCAATTAATTAAATATCATAACAAACAATTTTCAAATAGCCCCTGTTCTGGGGTACTACATACCCCCCTTATATTTTGGCAACCCACAAGTTTGATGATCATTATTGATAAGACTTCCATGGCTTCCTTCGAGAGCACAAAAATGAAGAAACTTTGTTTAGGCACCTACCTGTCTGCTGCCACTCTGATGGGCTGAGTCTGTCAGCCTTTGAGTCAATGTGAGCAAGCCCTCCCACCACTTCCTCCCAGGGCCATGTGACCATCCTTCTTTTTCTTCCCTCGTGGATTTGCATGCAAACATGCATAGTAAAGATGAGCAAATTTCTGCTTCTGAAATTCGTTCATACTTTGTTTGTTGGTAAAAGGTGAATTGCGTTATGGATTCCGTTACCACGGACCATAACGCAATTCTATGATGGACTCCCCTGCATAACGGAAACAGGACAGTTTTTTTTTGTTGCTCATAGACTTCTAATATGATGGAATGAATAACAGAATGCCTCTAAAGGTATTCCGTTATGCATTCCTTCATAGAATTGCGTTATGGTCTGTGGTAATAGAATCTATAATGCAATTCACCTTTTACCAACAAACCAACAAAATATGAAATTCACTCATCTCTATTGGACAGTAAAATGTAAATTTTCTGCAATTCATTTGAAGCGAATCAGAAAAGCTATGGATTCATTTTGTGGACAAATGTTTTTAAAATTCATAAAGAATCTGGTTTGTTTCAAATTGATTCACTCATCCTTAGTATATACAGTTGGTAAATTTAGATTTATTAATTCAGGTTAGCTTACTTCGAAAAAAACTATCAAACATCTTCTGGCATTATTTTGACTCCGGCTGACCCAGGACCGCAACTTTAAGGCAATTTGTTGTATTACATGTGTTTTTATTGCATTAAATTGTTAACCCCGTCAACCACTGTGACGTACCTATACAGCACAGTGGCTGAGAGATTGTATTGAGTGGGCTGCTGTGCTGAGCCTGCTCCATACATGGCAGGTGCCGACTATATAACACAGCAGGCACCTGGTCGCAATGACTGGGATCAGAGATGATGCAAAAAACAGTCATTTAACCCCTCAACAGCAATTGCAGCATTGGTGAGGTTAGACAGAAGGATCAGACTATCCCTCTGCCTTCCAATCGGAGCCCAGTGAAATCATAGTGCTGTGATCAGTTATCATGACAGCTTGGGGCCTGTTGGAGGTTTCAAGGCCTGTCAAGGTAATCTGTCAGTGAAGATGTGCATGAGGAACAGCTTAGCCTACAGCACATCCAAATCCCATTCACCATAATAGATCTCTATTATAGTGAATGGGACAAGGGTTCAAAAGATCCCAGGTTCTAGCCCCTTGAGGGGTCTTAAAGTTATTGTTTAAAAAGTTTAAAAAAACGTTTAAATCATCCACCTTTTCCAATTTGACATATAAAAATACAGTATATAAAAAAATAAGAAAATAAACATAATAGGTATTGCCAATTCTGAAAATGTCTAAACCATTAAAATATAAAAAAAAATCCTCTGCAGGGTATGCCGTAATGGAAAAAACAAAACCAAAAAAATACGCAATTCACCATTCTCTGGTCACCTTATCCCCCCTAAAATGTGAATAACAGTGATCAAAAAGTTGTATTTACCCCAAAAATAGTACAAATAAAAACTACAATTAGTCCCTTAAAAAAAAAAGCATTCATAAAGCTATGTGGACAGAAATCAAAAGAAAAGAAAAGTCGT
The DNA here is from genome assembly GCF_014858855.1 of Bufo gargarizans. Taxonomy (NCBI): domain Eukaryota; kingdom Metazoa; phylum Chordata; class Amphibia; order Anura; family Bufonidae; genus Bufo; species Bufo gargarizans. The sequence continues at coordinate 407,526,079 of NC_058081.1, read as the reverse complement.
AAAATACAAAAAAAAAAATATACGGTGGGATGCGAAAGTTTGGGCAACCTTGTTAATCGTCATGATTTTCCTGTATAAATCGTTGGTTGTTACGATAAAAAATGTCAGTTAAATATATCATATAGGAGACACACACAGTGATATTTGAGAAGTGAAATGAAGTTTATTGGATTTACAGAAAGTGTGCTATAATTGTTTAAACAAAATTAGGCAGGTGCATAAATTTGGGCACCACAAAAAAGAAATGAAATCAATATTTAGTAGATCCTCCTTTTGCAGAAATTACAGCCGCTAAACGCTTCCTGTAGGTTCCAATGAGAGTCTGGATTCTGGTTGAAGGTATTTTGGACCATTCCTCTTTACAAAACATCTTTAGTTCATTGAGGTTTGATGGCTTCCGAGCATGGACAGCTCTCTTTAAGTCACACCACAGATTTTCAATTATATTCAGGTCTGGTGACTGAGATGGCCATTCCAGAACATTGTACTTGTTCCTCTGCATAAATGCCTTAGTGAATTTTGAGCAGTGTTCAGGGTCGTTGTCTTGTTGAAAGATCCAGCCCCGACGCAGCTTCAGCTTTGTCACTGATTCCTGGACATTGGTCTCCAGAATCTGCTGATACTGAGTGGAATCCATGCGTCCCTCAACTTTTACAAGATTCCCAGTCCCTGCACTGGCCACACAGCTCCACATCATGATGGAACCACCATATTTTACTGTAGGTAGCAGGTGTTTTTCTTGGAATGCTGTAGTATTTTTCCTCCATGCATAACGCCCCTTGTTATGGCCAAATAACTCAATTTTAGTTTCATCAGTCCACAGCACCTTATTCCATAATGAAGCTGGCTTGTCCAAATGTGCTTTAGCCCACCTCAAGCGGCACTTTTTGTGCTGTGGGCGAGGAAAAGGCTTCCTCTGCATCACTCTCGCATACAGCATCTCCTCGTGTAAAGTGCGCCAAATGGTTGAACGATGCACAGTGACTCCATCTGCAGCAAGATGATGTTGCAGATCTTTGGTGCTGGTCTGTGGGCTGACTCTGACTGTTCTCACCATTCGTCGCTTCTGTCTATCCGAGATTTTTCTTGGTCTGCCACTTCGAGCCTTAACTTGAACTGAGCCTGTGGTCTTCCATTTCCTCAATATGTTCCTAACTGTGGAAACAGACAGCTGGAATCTCTGAGACAGCTTTCTGTATCCTTCCCCTAAACCATGATGGTGAACAATCTTTGTCTTCAGGTCATTTGAGAGTTGTTTTGAGACCCCCATGTTGCTACTCTTCAGAGAAAATTAAGAGGAGGGAAACTTACAATTGACCCCCTAAAATACTCTTTCTCATAATTGGATTTACCTGTGTATGTAAGTCAGGGGTCACTGAGCTTACCAAGCCAATTTGAGTTTCAATAATTCGTTCTAAAGGTTTTGGAATCAATAAAATGACAACAGTGCCCAAATTTATGCACCTGCCTAATTTTGTTTAAACAATTATAGCACACTTTCTGTAAATCCAATAAACTTCATTTCACTTCTCAAATATCACTGTGTGTGTCTCTTATATTATATATTTAACTGACATTTTTTATCGTAACAACCAACGATTTATACAGGAAAATCATGACGATTAACAAGGTTGCCCAAACTTTCGCATCCCACTGTATATACAAATTTGGTATGGCTGTAATCGCATTGAGCTGCAGAAAATCATGTCATTTTTAGCATAGTGAAAGACATAATATCAAAAACCTAAAAAGCCTTGTCAGAATTGTGGGTTTTTTCAATTTCATCCCACAAAGTTTTTTGTTTTTTTCTTGTTTCCCGATACAAGACAAGTGATGGATGAACATTGGCCTGGACGGTTAACAAATGTTTGAGAACCGTGTGTTCTCAGTGGGCCCCATAGACTTGAATGGCAGACAAACCTGAAAAACCTTCAGGTCATATTTGCAGCCACCAAATAATTACTAGAAGTGCACAAATAGTCCCACAACATGGACAGTGACATACCAGATGTATTGTTCGACTTTGCGATCTCCATTCATTATTTTTTTCAATGCAAAATATCGGCAATGTAATTTTCGCGCATGCGCAAAATAGGTGCTGCCTAGTAGAGCAACTGGTTTCCACCAGACCGAAGTTGGATGCGATCAGAAAAGATGGTTGGCAACAATTTTCGCAACGTTGAGGGAGAACTTCTCACTGTCAGTAATTTGACATTAAAGCAGTGTATTTGATTACATTTTACATGCATTTTAGAACAATCGTTGTATATGCAGACTGAGTGTTTAAAAAAAAGCTCCATTGCGAAAATCCCTAATAATGCTTTTTTTTTTTTTTCATGGTACACACAACTTCACATTTTAGAAGGTTTCGTGAGATATTAGTGATTGGTGCGATATCTTGCCAGTACAGGCCCCAAAATATAGCCAATAGGCATTCACCTGACAGCACACAACTTTGTAGGATTCTGTGTCTGGAAGGACATTAGGCAGTCACAGGATAAAAATGTAACTGTTGGCCAGTACAGACCCCAAAAATTAGCCAATAGGCATTCACCTGACAGCTCAACAACTTTGTAGGATTCTGTGACTGGAGGGACATTAGGTGGTCACAGGATAAAAATGTAACTGTCGGCCAGTACAGACCACAAAAATTAGGCATTCAACGGACATAAAAGGTTTTTTATGCCGCTGTATTTACCTAAGACAGGGATCATGATTTGTTCTGGATAGTGGCGGATGTTTGTGGTCTGTTATGAGGAAATTCAATCAAACGTGGTCGACTCGTCACATGTGTTGAATTCCTCTGAGATGCCTCATTTATTTTTAGAAATGTGAGGTAGTTCACACTGTCGTGAGCTAGGCGAGTGCGCTTATCAGTCACGATCCCCCCTGCTGCGCTGAAAGTCCTTTCAGACAGGACACTGGACGAGGGGCAAGTCAAGAGTTCCATGGCAAATTGTGCCAGCTCTAGCCACAGGTCAAGCCTGCACACCCAATAGTCCAGGGGTTCATTGCTTCTCAGAGCGTCCACACCGTTAACCCGATGTAGTTGGACAGCTGTCAGTCTAGGCGTTCCCTGAGGCTGGATCCGGAGGTCGGCTGTCGATGGGTTGGCTGCAAGAATGATCTAATATCCGAAGTGACCAACACATCTTCGAACCGCCCTCTTCTTGCATGCACTGTTGAATTGGTACCCGCAACTGTTTCTCTGTGAGTGAAAATTCCTCTGCCAGGGCCCACAAAAGCATAATGCAGCATTTCTTAAAGCAAGGCCTGGAAGTGCTGCATTCTGACAGCCTTCTGTGATGGTAGTAACATGTCCGCCATTTTGTGTTTGTCTAAGTACGTTGCCACCCAGTACTGGTCCTTGCCATTTATGCTTTTTATACAGGGGTCCCTCTTGCACTAAACTTGAAGCGGTGGAGTACCCTAGCTCCTGCTCATCATCCAGGATAATGTCGTCCTCGTTCTCCTCCCCCCAGCAACAGACAATACCAGTATCCCAGAAAAGTTTAAATCATGCTCTTTTTGCTCCTTCTCCGCTCCCGCACCATCCTTCTCTGACTCCTCTTCAGACTCCTGTTGTTGACTTGTCTCAGATGGGAATTCATCCAGCATTGCAACTTCCTCATCTTCCTGCTCATCGACAGCTTGATCAATGACACAATTCAATGTATGCTCCAGAAAGAAGGCGTAAGGTACAAGGTCACTAATGATGACCAGTTTGGTGATCTCATCAAATGGCTGCAGAAGTCTGCATGCGTCGCACATAAGCAGCCACTGGCGCGGTGACATTTTTTTTATGCTTATTAAGCATATACAAGGTGGAGTTATATTGTGTCAGGCAGTCACAAATCAGACATATGATGGGCAGGTGGTGTCGCAAGGTGAGCCATGGCTCTGTAAGACCTTCTAAAATGGCCAGAGATTTTCCTGGCCTGCCGCAAGACGTCCTGGACCCCAGGGTATTTGGCAACAAATCGCTGCACAACTAAGTTCAGGACGTGTGTCATGCACGTGTGTCATTTTGCCCTGCCTTAGTGTGCTCAGCAGATTGGCACCGTTGTCGCACACCACTTTACCAACTGTCAAATTGAGCGGGGTTAGCCACTGATCGGCGTGTGACTGCAAAACCTAAAGGAGTGCACGACCGATGTGGCTCTTGGCTTCCAGGCACAACAGACGCAGCACAGTATGGCAACATCTCACCTGGCACATCGAGTAGGTTCTGGGGAGCGTGGGGGGCACAGCAGAAGAGACAGTAGCAGCGGAAAAGGAGGAGTCAGCTGAGGAGGAGAGGGAGGATGGATTAGGAGGAGAAGAGGCAGGCCTGCATGCATTCCATGGCGGTAACACCAAATCTACACGGGTGCCAAGGGTTGCATACTTGACGGTCGTCAGAAGGTTCACCCAGTGGGCAGTAAAAGTTATGTACATTCGCTGCCCGTGTTGGCTAGACCACGTGTCTGTGGTCAGATGTATCTTGGCACCGACACTGTGTGCCAGAGATATATTCACTTGCCACTGAACGTGGCCATATAGCTATGGGATGCCCTTCTGGGAAAAATATTTCCTTCCGGGGACCTTCCATAGCGGTGTGCCAATGGCCACAAATTTTCTAAAGGCCTCCAAGTCCACCAGTTTATATGGCAGTAGTTGGCAAGCTAGCAGTTCTGACAAGCCAGTGGTCAGCCGTTGGGCAAGATGGTTATCCGGCGTCATCACCATTTTTCTCATACATTTGGGGCAAGGAAGCCTGCCTTTTACATGATGAATGCGATAACAGCACGGTGGAAGGTGGAGTGGAGGACAACTGGGAGGAGAGAGGAGAAGGAGAAGAGGCAGGATGGGGAGCGCCGGGAATGTGGCTTTGTGTGTTCTGACGGCGTTGCTCCCACTGTGCTCGGTGATGAGAGGCCAGGTGCCTTCTTAAGGTGATTGTCCCTACGTGAGTGTTGGGCTTATTGCGACTTATGTGTTGACAGCACAGGCTGAAGATGGCAACACTATTGTCAGCAGCGGACACGTTAAAAAAAAACACACTGCGGAGCCATGTGTCGGCATTCTGGGAGCGCCAGATGTGACCTTGCATGGTGGATTGCTCGTTCCAGATACATTAGCAGTCCTCTTTTTGCCTCCTGTGCACTGTAAATTCAGCCTACTTATCCTCCTCCCTATCTGCCACTTTGTCTCTCCCTCTGAACTCCCCTCCTCTTCCTCTCTTGTGGGCATTAGAGATCTTGGAGTATGCAACAACGAAGACTACCCTCCTTGGGCTAATCTGGGTACTGTAGACTGCTGGTGGCGAACGTTAATGCCTCCTCTTCCTGATGTGATGCCAAGAATGGCTGTGCATCGGTAAGGTGTTGTAATGGATGGGAAAATTCCTCTGACTCGAGCGGAGGCGATATGGTGGTGGTGTCTTTGGAGGTGAACACAGCAGAGAGTAAAGAGGTGAGGAGATAGAGAGGATGAGGAGGGTGCAGAAGCGGAAGGCTGCCACTCAGGAGGGTGCAGAAGCGGAAGGGAGCCACTCAACCAAGTCTGGTGCATCATTTGACGTAATCGCAATCGAGTACCTTCTGCAACTTCCCACTTAGACTCCGGCCTGGTGCACCTGCCCGACCTCTACCACCCCTGCGGAATGGCCTGCCTCTTCCGCTGCCTGTAATTTTCAAAATGACCCTGTGACAAAAGTCACTATAGAAGAGCAGTATTTGTAGAATCAATCAGTTTTTTTGGGGGGGCAACTGGTTAATCACACCAGTAGAAATTATTGATTCCAATAGCGTTTGTCATTCTTTGTGCAGATGCGGTAACGTAGCAAAACCACACACAACTGCTGCACAATACTATTGCACTATAATATACTTTCTATGTTAGAAAATATATTATACGTATATTACACCCCTCAGTATGTCACAACTATCGATAGCAAACCTATATCAGTCCTTAAAATGACTTTTGTGGCTCATATGAGGAGCCCTCCGAGTCCAAAAATCGGGCCGCTAATACAAAAACGGATCCCGGGGAAGGAGATATACATCCTATCAAGGACGCATCACCTTCCCACTATGAGGAAAAACCTTACAGACCCCTGCACGCCAATGCGGTGTCCGCAACCAGTCCCTCCAAAGATCCTTTTTATCAGCCCAAGAGGGATCTTCTCCATAAATGTAAATAATATAACTACAAAAACAAAACTAATTAACAATAATGCCACAACCCGTGTATGATAAGTAGATCAAATACATATAAAAATACATTGAGGCCTTTTACCTTTTCTAATATGGCCATCGGGGGAGAGCTGCTAATGTGTATGCCCCACAAGTGGTTCCCGTGTAGTTATGTACACAACCTCGGGCATGTGCAGTAGATATGTTGACATGCTGAGTTCAGCATATACACGAGGTTGCTCTTTTTAGCATATTTGATGAATTTCACATGGTATTGCACAGGCACATTATTGGATAATCATGTATGGACTATGGGAGATTTACATGTATTTTATGCAGAATTAATGAATTTACTATGTATTGGTATCTAAATCAAATTGATACATTTTTATCATGTTTTTAGGAGATAATTAATGGACTTCTGTTCTTCAACTGTTTATTTTCACTATTATGTTACTATGTTAGCATGTGTACAAATTACCATATGTTTTAGATTTATTGAATAATTATGGAATTCAGTAATTTAACACTTGTTCTTGGGGTATATATCTTGTTCACTTTGTCTTAGGTCTTTGCTTGAGAAAGGCTCTATTGTTGCTGCACCACATTGGTGAAAATTTTTTTTTTTTCACTTTTTTGATCTCTGGAGTGCTGTTTGTTTTTCCATTTATATATATATATATATTGTGGGTAAGTGCTTATTCCCATTGGACGTTGCACCCATTTTTGTGTTTTGTCAGTGCTGCCATTTTTTCATTTTATATATTTAGTATATTGGCTATGCATGACATTTCCATTTAAAATTTTATTTTTTTTTGCCTTTTTTTATCATGTCTATGCCGCAATTGGATTCACCTGGGTGTTTTACCTATATGCAGGAGGAGGCTGATCATATTCTACAAGGTATAGAGGGAGATGCTACCTTTCTCAATACCCCATCTGTTAAGGAATTAAGAAGGAAATATGAGTTTTTGTCCAGAAGATCTACATCACTATGTTTACATATGACTACATTGGGGGAGTATTATAAAGTCCAGTGGATACCCAGAGGATATGAGGTCTCACCTTCGGCCCAATTTTTTTTTTGTAATTGACTTTTTAGCAAAAGGTTTGAAGCCCTTTCCAATAGCTACTCATAGGATTTTGAACATTGAATAATTGCAGCATGAACTTTCATTGGTTGCTTCTGAAATCTCTAATATTGATCAACTTCTTCAAAAACAGATGACCAGTGAAGAGGTCTAAATACAAAAACAGTTTAGCCATTCAGTTGCAAAAGTTTCAAATGGAATCTGAGGGGAAGCAGATAAAGTGGAACAGGGACGTGGGTTATTACAAAAAGGAACCATTTACACGTGGCAGTCAGATAACATGGTCAATTTGAATCAGAAGGACATCCAAAATAAAGAGGAATTTACAGACACCTCCTTCTGGCGAAAGTGATTTTTTAGGGAACAATCCTGTTGCACAGAAAAGATGACATCGAACAAGGCATGGCATACACAGACATAGAAGATCTAGGAAAGCTGTGCAACAACAAAATGCGTGCACTGGTGAGCGAGGCGCTGATATCGAAGAAAAAATGACTGTGAATAATCTGTCATCTAAGGCGTTAACTACGGCACAAGTGAGTGTTCTCAGTAATGGACTTTCTTTTTGTCCCAATACATCTATTAATTGCTTTGATCTTGAATTTGATTTATTTTCTTTTTTCCGGTCCATAATACTGAAAGTGTGGTTTAGGGATAAGACGCAGGTTGATATTCCCCAGTTGAGTGAATTGACCTTGGGGATGTTTAAACTGTTGGCTAAAAATGATTTCAATCCTGTTGGAAATGAACCTGCTATTGATCCTTGCATATCTTCTGTAAAATATGAGATAGAGATGTTCAGATCTACACACTCTGGGTCTGTTTTTAGACATCCAAATGTTACTGCGGCAGAGGTGGAAGCATTAGTTCAACTTAGAGATGACTCTAGCCTTATGGTGAAACCAGCAGATAAGGGCGACAGAGTCGTTATTATGAACACCTGCAAGTAAATTGCAGAAATATTGAGGCAACTTGGTGACACAGATGTCATTATTCATTATTAATTTTTTGTGTAAATTGACAGACACAGATTTATCACATACTCAAACTATTATTTTGGCTTATTATGATGTTATTTCTTTGTACACCTCTATTGATAATGACAATGGCATCTCAGTGGTGAAGCAGATGTTGGAAATGTCTCTCTGAACAGGCTGGTGAATTTGCTTTGTCTCTTTTGAATATCATCTTGAGATATAATTTTTTTTTTTGAAGACACGTATTACATGCAGAAAAGGGGCATGGCCATGGGGTCCAATGTGGCCCCTACTTATGCTAAAGTGTTTATGCAATGCTTTGAGGAAGGTATTGTCTATGTGTCCCACCACTACAGGCATGTTTTGCGGTGGTGGAGATACATAGACAATGTCTTCCTCATTTGGGCAAGTAGTGAGGTGGAATTACTAGATTGAATTCCGCCTCACTACGGAATTGAACGATGTTGATGTTACATTACAATTTACGCTAATACACGCAAAGCAGTACAATTTCTTGATATTAAGGTTTTCTCTGATGGCAAGTCACATACTGAGCTATATACTTAATCTACAGTTAGGAACACTATCCTATCCTACAATAGTTGCCATCCTAGAAAAATTTTTAGATCTCTTCCATGTTCACAGTTCTTAAGTAGGGATGAGCGAACTCGAACTGTATAGTTCGGGTTCGTACCGAATTTTGGGGTGTCCGTGACACGGACCCGAACCCGGACATTTTCGTAAAAGTCCGGGTTCGGGTTCGGTGTTCGTCGCTTTCTTGGCGCTTTTGTGACGCTTTCTTGGCGCTTTTTGAAAGGCTGCAAAGCAGCCAATCAACAAGCGTCATACTACTTGCCCCAAGAGGCCATCACAGCCATGCCTACTATTGGCATGGCTGTGATTGGCCAGAGCACCATGTGACCCAGCCTCTATTTAAGCTGGAGTCACATAGCGCCGCCCGTCACTCTGCTCTGATTAGCGTAGGGAGAGGTTGCGGCTGCGACAGTAGGGCGAGATTAGGCAGATTAACTCCTCCAAAGGACTTGATTAACTGATCGATCTGCAGCTGTGGATCATTGAGCTGCTGATCCTCAATTGCTCACTGTTTTTAGGCTGCACAGACCGTTTGTCAGTCTCATTTTTCTGGGGTGATCGGCGGCCATTTTGTGTCTTGTGGTGCGCCAGCACAAGCTGCGACCAAGTGCATTTAACCCTCAATGGTGTGGTTGTTTTTTGGCTAAAGCCTACATCAGGGTGAAGCTGTCACACCAAGTGCATTTAACCAGCAATAGTCTGTTCATTTTTTGGCCATATACAAAATCAGGGGCAAGCTGCGCCTGTCACCAAGTGCATTTAACCCTCAATGGTGTGGTTGTTTTTTGGCTAAAGCCTACATCAGGGTGAAGCTGTCACACCAAGTGCATTTAACCAGCAATAGTCTGTTCATTTTTTGGCCATATACAAAATCAGGGGCAAGCTGCGCCTGTCACCAAGTGCATTTAACCCTCAATGGTGTGGTTGTTTTTTGGCTAAAGCCTACATCAGGGTGAAGCTGTCACACCAAGTGCATTTAACCAGCAATAGTCTGTTCATTTTTTGGCCATATACAAAATCAGGGGCAAGCTGCGCCTGTCACCAAGTGCATTTAACCCTCAATGGTGTGGTTGTTTTTTGGCTAAAGCCTACATCAGGGTGAAGCTGTCACACCAAGTGCATTTAACCAGCAATAGTCTGTTCATTTTTTGGCCATATCCCAGTCTAATTCTGTCACTAAATCCATACCGGTCACCCAGCGCCTAAATACTAGGCCTCAAATTTATATCCAGCTAAATCTGTCCCTAGTGCTGTAGCTGGGCGAGTTATTTAGTGTCCGTTCAAGCACATTTCTTGTTCTGGGTTGAAATACAATTCTCAATTTAGCAATTTCATAATTTAGTGGTTCCTGCTATATCAGAGCTCTTTGAAATCTATCCCAAAAAGGGTATATAATATTGAAGGTGCACATAGGGTCATTCAGAGTAACTTCACACACACCCGCTACTGTGTATTTCCAAGTCTAATTCTGTCACTAAATCCATACCGGTGACCCAGCGCCTAAATACTAGGCCTCAAATTTAATTCCCTCTAAATCTCTCGTTACCCACCGCTGTACTGTTGTTGCTGGGCAAGATATTTAGTGTCCGTCAAAGCACATTTTTTGTTCTGGGTTGAAGTACAATTCCCAATTTAGCAATTTCATAATTTAGTGGTTTCTGCTATATCAGAGCTATTTGAAATCTATCCCTAAAAGGGTATATAATATTGAAGGTGCACATAGGGTCATTCAGAATAACTTCACACACACGCTTCTGTGCATTTCCAAGTCTAATTCTGTCACTAAATCCATACCGGTGACCCAGCGCCTAAATACTAGGCCTCAAATTTAAATCCCTCTAAATCTCTCGTTACCCACCGCTGTACTGTTGTTGCTGGGCAAGATATTTAGTGTCCGTCAAAGCACATTTTTTGTTCTGGGTTGAAGTACAATTCCCAATTTAGCAATTTCATAATTTAGTGGTTTCTGCTATATCAGAGCTATTTGAAATCTATCCCTAAAAGGGTATATAATATTGAAGGTGCACATAGGGTCATTCAGAATAACTTCACACACACGCTTCTGTGCATTTCCAAGTCTAATTCTGTCACTAAATCCATACCGGTGACCCAGCGCCTAAATACTAGGCCTCAAATTTAATTCCCTCTAAATCTCTCGTTACCCACCGCTGTACTGTTGTTGCTGGGCAAGATATTTAGTGTCCGTCAAAGCACATTTTTTGTTCTGGGTTGAAGTACAATTCCCAATTTAGCAATTTCATAATTTAGTGGTTTCTGCTATATCAGAGCTATTTGAAATCTATCCCTAAAAGGGTATATAATATTGAAGGTGCACATAGGGTCATTCAGAATAACTTCACACACACCCGCTACTGTGTATTTCCAAGTCTAATTCTGTCACTAAATCCATACCGGTGACCCAGCGCCTAAATACTAGGCCTCAAATTTAATTCCCTCTAAATCTCTCGTTACCCACCGGTGTACTGTTGTTGCTGGGCAAGATATTTAGTGTCCGTCAAAGCACATTTTTTGTTCTGGGTTGAAGTACAATTCCCAATTTAGCAATTTCATAATTTAGTGGTTTCTGCTATATCAGAGCTATTTGAAATCTATCCCTAAAAGGGTATATAATATTGAAGGTGCACATAGGGTCATTCAGAATAACTTCACACACACGCTTCTGTGCATTTCCAAGTCTAATTCTGTCACTAAATCCATACCGGTGACCCAGCGCCTAAATACTAGGCCTCAAATTTAAATCCCTCTAAATCTCTCGTTACCCACCGCTGTACTGTTGTTGCTGGGCAAGATATTTAGTGTCCGTCAAAGCACATTTTTTGTTCTGGGTTGAAGTACAATTCCCAATTTAGCAATTTCATAATTTAGTGGTTTCTGCTATATCAGAGCTATTTGAAATCTATCCCTAAAAGGGTATATAATATTGAAGGTGCACATAGGGTCATTCAGAATAACTTCACACACACGCTTCTGTGCATTTCCAAGTCTAATTCTGTCACTAAATCCATACCGGTGACCCAGCGCCTAAATACTAGGCCTCAAATTTAAATCCCTCTAAATCTCTCGTTACCCACCGCTGTACTGTTGTTGCTGGGCAAGATATTTAGTGTCCGTCAAAGCACATTTTTTGTTCTGGGTTGAAGTACAATTCCCAATTTAGCAATTTCATAATTTAGTGGTTTCTGCTATATCAGAGCTATTTGAAATCTATCCCTAAAAGGGTATATAATATTGAAGGTGCACATAGGGTCATTCAGAATAACTTCACACACACGCTTCTGTGCATTTCCAAGTCTAATTCTGTCACTAAATCCATACCGGTGACCCAGCGCCTAAATACTAGGCCTCAAATTTAATTCCCTCTAAATCTCTCGTTACCCACCGCTGTACTGTTGTTGCTGGGCAAGATATTTAGTGTCCGTCAAAGCACATTTTTTGTTCTGGGTTGAAGTACAATTCCCAATTTAGCAATTTCATAATTTAGTGGTTTCTGCTATATCAGAGCTATTTGAAATCTATCCCTAAAAGGGTATATAATATTGAAGGTGCACATAGGGTCATTCAGAATAACTTCACACACACCCGCTACTGTGTATTTCCAAGTCTAATTCTGTCACTAAATCCATACCGGTGACCCAGCGCCTAAATACTAGGCCTCAAATTTAATTCCCTCTAAATCTCTCGTTACCCACCGGTGTACTGTTGTTGCTGGGCAAGATATTTAGTGTCCGTCAAAGCACATTTTTTGTTCTGGGTTGAAGTACAATTCCCAATTTAGCAATTTCATAATTTAGTGGTTTCTGCTATATCAGAGCTATTTGAAATCTATCCCTAAAAGGGTATATAATATTGAAGGTGCACATAGGGTCATTCAGAATAACTTCACACACACGCTTCTGTGCATTTCCAAGTCTAATTCTGTCACTAAATCCATACCGGTCACCCAGCGCCTAAATACTAGGCCTCAAATTTATATCCCGCTGAATTTGAATACAATACATTGGGCCAAATAATATATTTGTTGTTGTGGTGAACCATAACAATGAGAAAAACATCTAGTAAGGGACGCGGACGTGGACATGGTCGTGGTGGTGTTAGTGGACCCTCTGGTGCTGGGAGAGGACGTGGCCGTTCTGCCACATCCACACGTCCTAGTGTACCAACTACCTCAGGTCCCAGTAGCCGCCAGAATTTACAGCGATATATGGTGGGGCCCAATGCCGTTCTAAGGATGGTAAGGCCTGAGCAGGTACAGGCATTAGTCAATTGGGTGGCCGACAGTGGATCCAGCACGTTCACATTATCTCCCACCCAGTCTTCTGCAGAAAGCGCACAGATGGCGCCTGAAAACCAACCCCATCAGTCTGTCACATCACCCCCATGCATACCAGGGAAACTGTCTCAGCCTCAAGTTATGCAGCAGTCTCTTATGCTGTTTGAAGACTCCGCTGGCAGGGTTTCCCAAGGGCATCCACCTAGCCCTTCCCCAGCGGTGAAAGACATAGAATGCACTGACGCACAACCACTTATGTTTCCTGATGATGAGGACATGGGAATACCACCTCAGCATGTCTCTGATGATGACGAAACACAGGTGCCAACTGCTGCGTCTTTCTGCAGTGTGCAGACTGAACAGGAGGTCAGGGATCAAGACTGGGTGGAAGACGATGCAGGGGACGATGAGGTCCTAGACCCCACATGGAATGAAGGTCGTGCCACTGACTTTCACAGTTCGGAGGAAGAGGCAGTGGTGAGACCGAGCCAACAGCGTAGCAAAAGAGGGAGCAGTGGGCAAAAGCAGAACACCCGCCGCCAAGAGACTCCGCCTGCTACTGACCGCCGCCATCTGGGACCGAGCACCCCAAAGGCAGCTTCAAGGAGTTCCCTGGCATGGCACTTCTTCAAACAATGTGCTGACGACAAGACCCGAGTGGTTTGCACGCTGTGCCATCAGAGCCTGAAGCGAGGCATTAACGTTCTGAACCTGAGCACAACCTGCATGACCAGGCACCTGCATGCAAAGCATGAACTGCAGTGGAGTAAACACCTTAAAACCAAGGAAGTCACTCAGGCTCCCCCTGCTACCTCTTCTGCTGCTGCCGCCTCGGCCTATTCTGCTGCTGCCGCCTCGGCCTCTTCCTCCGCCTCTGGAGGAACGTTGGCACCTGCCGCCCAGCAAACAGGGGATGTACCACCAACACCACCACCACCACCTCCGTCACCAAGCGTCTCAACCATGTCACACGCCAGCGTTCAGCTCTCCATCTCACAAACATTTGATAGAAAGCGTAAATTCCCACCTAGCCACCCTCGATCCCTGGCCCTGAATGCCAGCATTTCTAAACTACTGGCCTATGAAATGCTGTCATTTAGGCTGGTGGACACAGACAGCTTCAAACAGCTCATGTCGCTTGCTGTCCCACAGTATGTTGTTCCCAGCCGGCACTACTTCTCCAAGAGAGCCGTGCCTTCCCTGCACAACCAAGTATCCGATAAAATCAAGTGTGCACTGCGCAACGCCATCTGTAGCAAGGTCCACCTAACCACAGATACGTGGACCAGTAAGCACGGCCAGGGACGCTATATCTCCCTAACTGCACACTGGGTAAATGTAGTGGCAGCTGGGCCCCAGGCGGAGAGCTGTTTGGCGCACGTCCTGCCGCCGCCAAGGATCGCAGGGCAACATTCTTTGCCTCCTGTTGCCACCTCCTCCTTCTCGGCTTCCTCCTCCTCTTCTTCCACCTGCTCATCCAGTCAGCCACACACCTTCACCACCAACTTCAGCACAGCCCGGGGTAAACGTCAGCAGGCCATTCTGAAACTCATATGTTTGGGGGACAGGCCCCACACCGCACAGGAGTTGTGGCGGGGTATTGAACAACAGACCGACGAGTGGTTGCTGCCGGTGAGCCTCAAGCCCGGCCTGGTGGTGTGTGATAATGGGCGAAATCTCGTTGCAGCTCTGGGACTAGCCAATTTGACGCACATCCCTTGCTTGGCGCATGTGCTGAATTTGGTGGTGCAGAAGTTCATTCACAACTACCCCGACATGTCAGAGCTGCTGCATAAAGTGCGGGCCGTCTGTTCGCGCTTCCGGCGTTCACATCCTGCCGCGGCTCGCCTGTCTGCGCTACAGCGTAACTTCGGCCTTCCCGCTCACCGCCTCATATGCGACGTGCCCACCAGGTGGAACTCCACCTTGCACATGCTGGACAGACTGTGCGAGCAGCAGCAGGCCATAGTGGAGTTTCAGCTGCAGCACGCACGGGTCAGTCGCACTACAGAACAGCACCACTTCACCACCAATGACTGGGCCTCCATGCGAGACCTGTGTGCCCTGTTGCGCTGTTTCGAGTACTCCACCAACATGGCCAGTGGCGATGACACCGTTATCAGCGTTACAATACCACTTCTATGTCTCCTTGAGAAAACACTTAGGGCGATGATGGAACAGGAGGTGGCCCAGGAGGAGGAGGAGGAGGATGAGGAAGAGGGGTCATTTTTAGCACTTTCAGGCCAGTCTCTTCGAAGTGACTCAGAGGGAGGTTTTTTGCAACAGCAGAGGCCAGGTACAAATGTGGCCAGCCAGGGCCCACTACTGGAGGACGAGGAGGACGAGGATGAGGAGGAGGTGGAGGAGGATGAGGATGAAGCATGGTCACAGCGGGGTGGCACCCAACGCAGCTCGGGTCCATCACTGGTGCGTGGCTGGGGGGAAAGGCAGGACGATGACGATACGCCTCCCACAGAGGACAGCTTGTCCTTACCCCTGGGCAGCCTGGCACACATGAGCGACTACATGCTGCAGTGCCTGCGCAACGACAGCAGAGTTGCCCACATTTTAACCTGTGCGGACTACTGGGTTGCCACCCTGCTGGATCCACGCTACAAAGACAATGTGCCCACCTTACTTCCTGCACTGGAGCGTGATAGGAAGATGCGCGAGTACAAGCGCACGTTGGTAGACGCGCTACTGAGAGCATTCCCAAATGTCACAGGGGAACAAGTGGAAGCCCAAGGCCAAGGCAGAGGAGGAGCAAGAGGTCGCCAAGGCAGCTGTGTCACGGCCAGCTCCTCTGAGGGCAGGGTTAGCATGGCAGAGATGTGGAAAACTTTTGTCAACACGCCACAGCTAACTGCACCACCACCTGATACGCAACGTGTTAGCAGGAGGCAACATTTCACTAACATGGTGGAACAGTACGTGTGCACACCCCTCCACGTACTGACTGATGGTTCGGCCCCATTCAACTTCTGGGTCTCTAAATTGTCCACGTGGCCAGAGCTAGCCTTTTATGCCTTGGAGGTGCTGGCCTGCCCGGCAGCCAGCGTTTTGTCTGAACGTGTATTCAGCACGGCAGGGGGCGTCATTACAGACAAACGCAGCCGCCTGTCTACAGCCAATGTGGACAAGCTGACGTTCATAAAAATGAACCAGGCATGGATCCCACAGGACCTGTCCGTCCCTTGTCCAGATTAGACATTAACTACCTCCCCATAACCATATATTATTGGACTCCAGGGCACTTCCTCATTCAATCCTATTTTTATTTTCATTTTACCATTATATTGCGATGCTACCCAAAGTTGAATGAACCTCTCCTCTGCCTGTGTGCTAGGCCTAAATATATGCCAATGGACTGTTGCAGTGGTGGCTGACATGAAGCCTGATTCTCTGCTATGACATGCAGACTAATTCTCTGCTGACATGAAGCCAGATTGTCTGTTACGGGACCTCTCTCCTCTGCCTGGGTGCTGGGCCTAAATTTATGACCATGGACTGTTGCAGTGGTGGCTGACGTGAAGCCTGATTCTCTGCTATGACATGCAGACTGATTCTCTGCTGACATGAAGCCAGATCGTCTGTTACGGGACCTCTCTGCTCTGCCTGTGTGCTAGGCCTAAATATATGCCAATGGACTGTTGCAGTGGTGGGTGACGTGAAGCCTCATTCTCTGCTATGACATGCAGACTGATTCTCTGCTGTCATGAAGCCAGATTGTCTGTTACGGGACCTCTCTGCTCTGCCTGTGTGCTAGGCCTAAATATATGCCAATGGACTGTTGCAGTGGTGGGTGACGTGAAGCCTCATTCTCTGCTATGACATGCAGACTGATTCTCTGCTGTCATGAAGCCAGATTGTCTGTTACGGGACCTCTCTGCTCTGCCTGTGTGCTAGGCCTAAATATATGCCAATGGACTGTTGCAGTGGTGGGTGACGTGAAGCCTCATTCTCTGCTATGACATGCAGACTGATTCTCTGCTGACATGAAGCCAGATTGTCTGTTACGGGACCTCTCTGCTCTGCCTGTGTGCTAGGCCTAAATATATGCCAATGGACTGTTGCAGTGGTGGGTGACGTGAAGCCTCATTCTCTGCTATGACATGCAGACTGATTCTCTGCTGTCATGAAGCCAGATTGTCTGTTACGGGACCTCTCTGCTCTGCCTGTGTGCTAGGCCTAAATATATGCCAATGGACTGTTGCAGTGGTGGGTGACGTGAAGCCTCATTCTCTGCTATGACATGCAGACTGATTCTCTGCTGACATGAAGCCAGATTGTCTGTTACGGGACCTCTCTGCTCTGCCTGTGTGCTAGGCCTAAATATATGCCAATGGACTGTTGCAGTGGTGGGTGACGTGAAGCCTCATTCTCTGCTATGACATGCAGACTGATTCTCTGCTGTCATGAAGCCAGATTGTCTGTTACGGGACCTCTCTGCTCTGCCTGTGTGCTAGGCCTAAATATATGCCAATGGACTGTTGCAGTGGTGGGTGACGTGAAGCCTCATTCTCTGCTATGACATGCAGACTGATTCTCTGCTGACATGAAGCCAGATTGTCTGTTACGGGACCTCTCTGCTCTGCCTGTGTGCTAGGCCTAAATATATGCCAATGGACTGTTGCAGTGGTGGGTGACGTGAAGCCTCATTCTCTGCTATGACATGCAGACTGATTCTCTGCTGACATGAAGCCAGATCCTCTGTTACGGGAGCTCTCTCCTCTGCCTGGGTGCTGGGCCTAAATTTATGACAATTGACTGTTGCAGTGGTGGGTGACGTGAAGCCTGATTCTCTGCTATGATATGAAGACTGATTCTCTGCTGACATGAAGCCAGATTGTCTGTTACGGGACCTTTCTCCTCTGCCTGGGTTCTGGGCCTAAATTTATGAAAATTGACTCTTACAGTGGTGGGTGACGTGAAGCCTGATTCTAGGCTATGATATGAAGACTGATTCTCTGCTGACATGAAGCCAGATTGTCTGTTACGGGACCTTTCTCCTCTGCCTGGGTTCTGGGCCTAAATTTATGAAAATTGACTCTTACAGTGGTGGGTGACGTGAAGCCTGATTCTCTGCTATGATATGAAGACTGATTCTCTGCTGACATGAAGCCAGATTCTCTGTTACGGGACCTCTCTCCTCTGCCTGGGTGCTGGGCCTAAATTTATGACAATGGACTGTTGCAGTGGTGGCTGACGTGAAGCCTGATTCTCTGCTATGACATGCAGACTGATTCTCTGCTGTCATGAAGCCAGATTGTCTGTTACGGGACCTCTCTGCTCTGCCTGTGTGCTAGGCCTAAATATATGCCAATGGACTGTTGCAGTGGTGGCTGACGTGAAGCCTCATTCTCTGCTATGACATGCAGACTAATTCTCTGCTGACATGAAGCCAGATTGTCTGTTACGGGACCTCTCTCCTCTGCCTGGGTGCTGGGCCTAAATTTATGACAATGGACTGTTGCAGTGGTGGCTGACGTGAAGCCTGATTCTCTGCTATGACATGCAGACTAATTCTCTGCTGACATGAAGCCAGATTGTCTGTTACGGGACCTCTCTCCTCTGCCTGGGTGCTGGGCCTAAATATATGCCAATGGACTGTTGCAGTGGTGGCTGACGTGAAGCCTCATTCTCTGCTATGACATGCAGACTAATTCTCTGCTGTCATGAAGCCAGATTGTCTGTTACGGGACCTCTCTGCTCTGCCTGTGTGCTAGGCCTAAATATATGCCAATGGACTGTTGCAGTGGTGGGTGACGTGAAGCCTGATTCTCTGCTATGACATGCAGACTGATTCTCTGCTGACATGAAGCCAGATTGTCTGTTACGGGACCTCTCTGCTCTGCCTGTGTGCTAGGCCTAAATATATGCCAATGGACTGTTGCAGTGGTGGGTGACGTGAAGCCTCATTCTCTGCTATGACATGCAGACTGATTCTCTGCTGACATGAAGCCAGATTCTCTGTTACGGGACCTCTCTCCTCTGCCTGTGTGTGTGCTGGGCCTAAATATATGCCAATGGACTGTTGCAGTGGTGGCTGACGTGAAGCCTCATTCTCTGCTATGACATGCAGACTAATTCTCTGCTGACATGAAGACAGATTCTCTGTTACGGGACCTCCCTCCTCTGCCTGGGTGCTGGGCCTAAATATATGCCAATGGACTGTTGCAGTGGTGGCTGACGTGAAGCCTCATTCTCTGCTATGACATGCAGACTGATTCTCTGCTGACATGAAGCCAGATTCTCTGTTACGGGACCTCTCTCCTCTGCCTGTGTGTGTGCTGGGCCTAAATATATGCCAATGGACTGTTGCAGTGGTGGCTGACGTGAAGCCTCATTCTCTGCTATGACATGCAGACTAATTCTCTGCTGTCATGAAGCCAGATTGTCTGTTACGGGACCTCTCTGCTCTGCCTGTGTGCTAGGCCTAAATATATGCCAATGGACTGTTGCAGTGGTGGGTGACGTGAAGCCTGATTCTCTGCTATGACATGCAGACTGATTCTCTGCTGACATGAAGCCAGATTGTCTGTTACGGGACCTCTCTGCTCTGCCTGTGTGCTAGGCCTAAATATATGCCAATGGACTGTTGCAGTGGTGGGTGACGTGAAGCCTCATTCTCTGCTATGACATGCAGACTGATTCTCTGCTGACATGAAGCCAGATTCTCTGTTACGGGACCTCTCTCCTCTGCCTGTGTGTGTGCTGGGCCTAAATATATGCCAATGGACTGTTGCAGTGGTGGCTGACGTGAAGCCTCATTCTCTGCTATGACATGCAGACTAATTCTCTGCTGACATGAAGACAGATTCTCTGTTACGGGACCTCCCTCCTCTGCCTGGGTGCTGGGCCTAAATATATGCCAATGGACTGTTGCAGTGGTGGCTGACGTGAAGCCTCATTCTCTGCTATGACATGCAGACTGATTCTCTGCTGACATGAAGCCAGATTCTCTGTTACGGGACCTCTCTCCTCTGCCTGTGTGTGTGCTGGGCCTAAATATATGCCAATGGACTGTTGCAGTGGTGGCTGACGTGAAGCCTCATTCTCTGCTATGACATGCAGACTGATTCTCTGCTGACATGAAGCCAGATTCTCTGTTACGGGACCTCTCTCCTCTGCCTGTGTGTGTGCTGGGCCTAAATATATGCCAATGGACTGTTGCAGTGGTGGCTGACGTGAAGCCTCATTCTCTGCTATGACATGCAGACTAATTCTCTGCTGACATGAAGACAGATTCTCTGTTACGGGACCTCCCTCCTCTGCCTGGGTGCTGGGCCTAAATATATGCCAATGGACTGTTGCAGTGGTGGCTGACGTGAAGCCTCATTCTCTGCTATGACATGCAGACTAATTCTCTGCTGACATGAAGACAGATTCTCTGTTACGGGACCTCTCTCCTCTGCCTGGGTGCCGGGGCCTAAATATCTGAGAATGGACTGTTCCAGTGGTGGGTGACGGGAAGCCAGATTCTCTGCTATGGAACCTCTCTCCAATTGATTTTGGTTAATTTTTATTTATTTAATTTTTATTTTAATTAATTTCCCTATCCACATTTGTTTGCAGGGGATTTACCTACATGTTGCTGCCTTTTGCAGCCCTCTAGCTCTTTCCTGGGCTGTTTTACAGCCTTTTTAGTGCCGAAAAGTTCGGGTCCCCATTGACTTCAATGGGGTTCGGGTTCGGGACGAAGTTCGGATCGGGTTCGGATCCCGAACCCGAACATTTCCGGGATGTTCGGCTGAACTTCTCGAACCCGAACATCCAGGTGTTCGCTCAACTCTATTCTTAAGGGCTAGACGTATTGTGTCTGAACAGAGCAGGATGGACACTCCTTTGAATATAATGGAGGATAAGTTCTAACAACGGGGATATCCATGTAAGTTTTTACAACAAAATAAAGATACAGTGTGTAAACTGTATAGAAGAAGCACTTTTGCCAGTCAGAGATCTAGATCAAGACAGGCCAGAATTCCTTTCATCTCGACCTGTACTGAGGTAAGTACTGACATTAGTAAAATTATTTGATGTCATTGGAGTATATTAGGAGGGTGTCTCAAGAATGTTCCAGAATTTTGATCTCCTCCGTTATTTTCATATCAGAGAGCAAGTAGTCTGCGTGACTAGTTGGTCAGGGCAGATGTTGGATCTAAAAAAATTGTTAAACAATCTACCATACATTGACGCAGCCTGGACTAGGATGTTTTCCGTTAACTGCGTCAATTGTTGATATATTTGTAAAGGAAACTCTTTTGTGCATCCAACTACAGGGATTTTATATTGGATCCATTTTCACCTAACATGTGATTCTAATTTTGTGATATATGTATTGTCTTGCCCATGCAATTTATTGTATGTTGACGAGACGTCAACTGATTTAAAGACCTGTTTAAATAATCATCAATATATAATATGCAAAAAACGTCTTAAACATACTGAAAGGGATTTGAAATGTATTATTGACCATGTTCCCAAGAGAGGGAAATCAATTGAATCTTCTGAAGAAAAAAGAATTACAGTGGAACCATGTACTTAATTGTTTAAAGCTACATGGCCTTAATTTTGAATATAAAATTGGGAATGTATTGTGATCGGATAGTTTGCCCTCTATCCCAATGGGGTTCATCACCAACTCCTGCAAACTTTTATTTTATTTTTAAGACTAATATATGTATTCACATTATGTAAAAATATTTTTTAATGTACTTTTTAGTGTTGAGCGAGCATGCTCGGCTGAATACCCGTTTGGCTCGAGCATCGCTATCCTCGGCACATGGCGGTACTTGGCTGAGTACCGCATGTGCTCGAGCGCCATGCTCGAGTCTCCTCCCTGCACGTTTCTCAGCTGTTAAGCAGCCAATAAACGGGCAATTAAGTACTGCAATCACTGTAATGCCAGTAGCCATGTTGGCTGCTGGCATTACAGTGAATGGCTGGTCGGAACAAGTTATCGGTGCTATATAGCACCCGATGACGAGGGTTCGGCTCATTGTGAGTCAGGAAGAGCTGCTCTTAGGAAGGGACAGATAGTGTAGGGAGTATGATCACAATATATTCAATATAAAAAAAATTCAAAGACACAAAACTCCTTTTAAGGACTATTGTGTGTGGTGGCAGGCTGGCAGCAATATAATATAGCCAGGATTTTTTTTTTCATACTTTGCAATACTTTTTGGATAGAGGGTGTCTGCAGTGACTTGCAACATCTGTGCTGCAATACCTTCTGTGTGTCAGTGCCAGATATTGGGAAAAATATTACTGACAACAAATATATGTTTTCCATAATTTATCCACGCTTTGCCTATAAACGGTGTCTGCAGTGAATTGTCACATCTGCGCTGCAATAGCATGTGTGTGTGTGTCAGGGACAGATATTGGGAAAAATATTAGAAAACAATAATATTTTTTTTTGAATAATTTATCCACACTTTGCCTATAAACAGTGTGTGCAGTGAATGTTCACATCTGTGCTGCAATAGCATGTGTGTGTGTGTCAGGGCCAGATATTGGAAAAATTTTACTGGCAGCAAATACATTTTTTCCATAATTTATCCACACTTTGCCTATAAACGGTGTCTGCATTGAATTGCCACATTTGCGCTGAAATAGCGTGTGTGTCAGTGCCAAATACTGGGAAAAATATTACTGACAACAAATGTATTTTTTCCATAATTTATCCACACTTTGCCTATAAACGGTGTCTGCAGTGAAATGTCACATCTACTCTTAAATAGCGTGTTTGTGTGTCAGGGCCAAATAGTGGGAAAAATGTTTGCGAAAAAATTTATATTTTTTCCATACTTTATACACACTTTGCCTATAAACGGTGTCTGCAGTGAATTGTCACATCTGCGCTGCAAATGCGTGTGTGTGTGTCAGGGCCAGATATTGGGAAAAATATTAGAAAAAACAATCATATTTTTTCCATAATTTATCCACACTTTGCCTATAAAAGGTGTCTGCAGTGAATGTTAACATCTGCACTGCAATAGCGTGTGTGGGTGTGTCAGGGACAGATATTGGGTTAAATATTACTGACAACAAATGTATGTTTTCCATAATTTATCCACACTTTGCCTATAAACGGTGTCTGCACTGAATTGTACTTCAAGAGCCTAGACTTTCCCTTATAGTGTTAGGATGCAGTGTTTTATACAATAAATCAAAATAATTGATGTCCCTAGGACTGCCTTACACCTATTAATCCTACACCTACCTCTATCCTAAAACGTAACCTTTAATGGTGTACTCATAATACTTCTAATAACTACCTATATATTTAATTTAAAATTTCCAGTACATCGCAGCCATTAATGTATGTCTAATTTTCCTATTAGGAGTCTCCTAGCTAGGATTGCTAATCCAGGGTGAATCACTATTGCCTTACTGGCTGCACGCTGCCAATATAGTATGGGCACTGTGTTTCAATTGTCCCTATATTGTTGGCTGCATAAATGTGCTGTATTAAAACTAGAGCTTCACGCTGCCCTCCGAAATGTTTCGCCGAGTATCGGCGTCTTCAGCGGTTAGGGCAGAAGACGCCGGTATGCCAGTGCCCTCCTGAAGACGCCGGTACTCGGCGAAACATGTCGGGGGCAGCATGAAGCTCTAGTTTTAATACAGCACATTTTTGCAGCCAACATTATAGGGACAATTGAAACACAGTGCCCATACTATACTGGCAGCGCACAGCCAGTAAGGCAATAGTGATTCACCCTGGATTAGCTATCCTAGCTAGGAGACTTCTAATAGGAAAATTAGACATATGTTAATGGCTGCGATGTACTGGAAATTTTAAATTAAATATATAGGTAGTTATTAGAAGTATTATGAGTACACCATTAAAGGTTAAGTTTTAGGATATAGGTAGGTGTAGGATTAATAGGTGTAAGGCAGTCCTAGGGACATCATTTATTATGATTTATTGCATTGAATTGTCACATTTGCGCTGCAATATCGTGTGTGTCAGTGTCAAATATTGGGAAAAATATTACTGACAACAAATATGTTTTCCATAATTTATCCACACTTTGCCTATAAACGGTGTCTGCAGTGAATTGTCACATCTGCGCTCAGATAGCGTGCGTTTGTCAGGGCTAGATATTGGAAAAAATATTAGTGACAACAAATATATTTTTTCTATAATTTATCCACACTTTGCCTATAAACGGTGTCTGCAGTGAATTGTCACATCTGCGCTGCAAATGCGTGTGTGTGTGTCAGGGACAGATACTGGTAAAAATATTAGAAAACAATAATATATTTTTTTAATAATTTATCCACACTTTGACTATAAACGGTGTCTGCAGTGAATTGTCACATATGCGCTCAGATAGCGTGTGTGTCAGGCAGGGGCGTAGCTAAAGGCTCATGGCCCTGGTGAAAGAGTTCAGCTTGGGCCCCCCTTCCCTCAAACCTTCGTGCTGCATGAGGCAAAAATTGAAACTGCACCCCCCCTCCTCCATACCAAATTCTTAACCTAACCCCTTCTGTCCAGTCAGAGGTGTAACTTGCATACACTTTCTATAATACCAGTGTCTTCTTATGTGGCACAAGGGTATTTGGGCCCCTCAGGCTCCTGGGCCCGGTAGGGACTGTTACCTCTGCACTCCCTATAGCTACGCCCCTGGTGTCAGGGACAGTGAATTGTCATATCTACTCTTAGTGTCAAAACATTTTTTATTGAGTATAGATCGTTCAAGTATATCATTTTTTTTTGCTTGTTTCCATAAAAGAATAATACTTTTTCTTAAAAGGTCAGATGTGCAATAATAATTTTACAGAAAATAAAAAATAAGGATAATGAATAATCACATATAATGCGGGGAGTAAACATTAGGTAGACAATGGGAAAAAAAAGAGGGGGTGGGGTGGGGTTTACAGCTTGTTAAGTTGTCAAGTCAACTGGAGATTTCAGTCTACTATAGGGATTTGTGTAGTGTTACTGGATAGCACTTGCTATTTGAAGCCTCTAAATGACACCCAAGGGTACCAGGTCTTCTGAAAAGCTTGAGTGGATCTGGTTTCCCAAACAGCTATCTGCTCCATTCTATAGATATCATCACATTTATTAAACCACATAGCTAATGTGGGAGGTGAGTCACATCTCCAATTAGAGGCGATAAGTATCCTAGAAGAGGCCAGCAAGGAGGTTATCAGTTTCTTTGCATGTCTAGGGAGTGGTATCGGATCCAACAGGTTAAGTAGGCATAGTTGTGGTGTTGGTTGAATTTCAGCTTTACATATCTCACTAATCAAAGAACATATAGTATTCCAAAAGGAAGATAAATGGCTACATTGCCACCATATGTGAATACATGTACCATATTCATGTTTACAACGCCAGCATAGGTGTCTGGGGGAGATTTTGGACCATTGGTAAGGTGTAATTAATTTTAATCTGTTTTGGGTTTGTAACTCTAAGGTCACGTTGAGAACTTGGGATTTGGCTGGAAGTTAGATATTTTCCCAAAAAGGTCAAATATATTCTGTATAGCCGGTAATGCTGAGTCTGGTTTTGTTATTATTATCAATACCCTTTATTCTATCACCTTGTCTAATTGCCTGAAACAAGCATTCTACTGTGAGAATGAATAGTAGAGGCGACAAGGGACATCCTTGTCAGGTCCAGTTATTGATCTGCAGGGGGGGGGGATAAAGTACCATTTATTAGGACCCTGGCTGTGGGTTTATTATACATTGCCATGATGGTAGATATAAATTGGTCCAGTATACCAAATTTGTTGAGCGCTCTTTTCATGAATATCCAATCAATGCGGTCAAACGCCTTTTCGGCGTTAGTGCCTAGTAACACTAATGGCACCCGACGGCTAATAGCATAGTTTATGATAAGGATCAGTCTAGTGGTATTCATTCTGCCCTCTCTCCCAGCCACAAATCCAACCTGTTCCCCACGGATGAGAAGGGGTAGAATCGGTTTTAGCTGAAGGGCTATGAGTTTGGCAAACATTTTGAGATTGGTATTAAGGAGTGATATAGGTCTATAGTTGGCACAGAGAGAGTTGTCCTTGCTCTCCTTAGGTATGATTGGGATATGTGCCATCAACATCTGTGATGGCAAAGGCTCTCCTTTTAGTGCCCCGTTGCCTAGGTCAAGAAACCTAGGCAACGAGGCACTACAAAAAACCTAGGCAATAGGGCAGTACAGAAAGTACAATAGTATAACAGCGATAAACCATCTGGGCCCTGACTCTTATGGGGGGTGTTTTTTAGCAATTCATTTCATTTGTCGATTGTAAATGGTTTTAGTGAAAGCCTGGACTGTTCTGCAGAGCCAACCAGTTATCTATTGCCGTAACCTTATCTTCTACGTTTGTCAATAAAGGAGGAGGGGTGATGTTGTATAGACTTTCATAAAAGTCTTTGAACCGGGAGGCTCTCTCATCAGTGTTTCTCAAAGGATGTGAAGAGGGTGACCAGATCATATGGATATAGGATTTGGTTTTCAGTGCTAGCATAAAATTTGAGGCTTTGTTGCCATGTGCATAGTACTTATATTTCACTGATAAAAATAGTGTAGCTGTACGGGCGTTTAGAATGTACTTGAGGGTAGATCTCAACAATGTGAGTTGGCTTAGGGTCTCATCAGATATATGTTTCTTATGCATATTTTCAAGTTTCTGGATTTGTCTAGACAGGTCCAGTATTTGTTGTTCTTTTTGTTTTTTAATGTAAGATCAAAGTCCTATAATAGATCCGTATTTTACATCAGGGGTGTCAATGAACTTAAAGTATTCCTCAAGCAGCTCGGTTATTTTCATATTATGATCTGGAGAATCGAGCAAAGACTCGTTCAGCTGCCAGTTGGACATGGGTTTGGGGCGCTGTCTGAAGATTACCTCCAAAAACACAGGTGCGTGATCCGAAAGCAGTAGGGTACCTATCTGTGCTTTTTTGCAAGAGGATAGTAACTGAATGGGTAAGAACAGGTAATCTAGGCGCTGATATGAGCCATGGGCCACTGAGTAAAAAGTGTAATCTTTAGTGTTGGGGTGTAAAGCTCTCCAGCCGTCCATGAGCCTGAGCGATTCTAATATGGATCTGACTTTCTCTAAAGCTGTTCTGGATGTAGAAGATAAATTGTTTGAGGAGTCTAGTTGTGGAAATAGTGCCAAGTTTAAGTCACCACCTAAGATAACCGCTCCTTCTGCAAAGTTTCTTTGATATTCTAAAGTGCTAAGAATCCATTTGGATTGACCAGTGTTCGGGCATATATATTCCCAAATGTAAATGTTTGATTACCTAGTGTACCCTTGATAAAAATGTATCTTGACAGCAATAGGCAGCATGGCGATGCTAGCGAGTAGGATGAGAAAAGCTATAGAAAGAGGTAGTAGTAAGCTTAGGTTTGTAGATGAACCCCAATTGGGGGACACCATATAGGGAGTCTAGTGGACCTATGTACGGCTGGTCATAGTGGGGATAAAAGTGTAAAGCCATTTGAAAGTGTATTTTTATTTATTTATTTTTTAATCAAGAAGACCTAGGAGAAGGTAATAAGATATGAGGAAGGAAAGGGAAGGGGGGGGGGGGGTGAGGTGTGGAGGGGGGGGGGAGAGTTGGGGGGAGAGGGTAGATTAGAGGATAGGCCTGTTTTGAGAAAAATAATTCAGGGAAGTGGAGATAGAGATGAGAAATAAAACTCTGCATAGTCCCAGAGTTCAGAAAATGAGATCAAAGTAAGTGAGAAAGGGATAAACTTAGTATCAACTATGACTTTAGCTAGTAAGAACGGTTCTTAATCTTTTGAATAGTCCCTTGATCCTATGGAGACTTCAGGTGAAGGACTACTTGTGGACCAGGAATGAAGGTTCTCTCAAGTGGAACAGAAGCAGGAATCGGATAATCTTCCTGTGGAGAGTCAATCCGGGTCTAGGGAAATCCTTCTTGGGGTCGTCTTCATCATCCTTCTCTTTAAGCGCTGGGATCTGGAGGAAGCACTAGGGGTCCAAGGCTCCAACACGAGTATATCTGGTAAGTCCATTAGGTTTTTAACAATGTACTAATCGAGTATATCCAGCGGCTCTATCTCCAGGGTGTTGTATACCTGGGGAAGGTCAGAGGGAGATCTGATCACTAGCTTGCGCCCCGGGTTATTAATAAATAAACCAAACGGATGTAGCCAACAATAGGTGATATATTTCTGCTGCAATACTCCCAGAAGAGGTTTTAGCGCTCTCCTTTTCTGTAATGTCATTAGTGATAGATCTTGGAATAAAGAAACAGTGCTACTGAAGCAGGCAAGTGGGTGTTTTTCTCTCGCCGCTTTAAGCTATTTTTCTTTAGTGCTAAAGCTGACCAGTTTGCAGATTATGTCTCGTGGGGGTTATTGTGGCTTAGGAGGTGGACGAAGCACCCTGTGCGCTCGATCCATAGTGAGGTCGTCTGTGGCCTCGGGGCCTAGTAGCTTTTGGAACAGCTCTTTCAATGCCGGCATGATAGAATCAGGCAATACAGTCTCTGGAATGCCCTTAATACGGAGATTGTGTCTCCGTCCCCTGTTATCTTGGTCTTTGACCAGGCTGTACAGATGGTTAATGTGAGCTTCTTGCATGTTCAAAGCTGTGGGGTGCCGCAGTGTTAAAAGCCATTGCTTCCTCGTGACTGGCCTTGAGCACCTCCACACGTTCTCTGAGTTGTTTCTGGTCGCTCTTTATATCTTGTAAGTCCTGTTTTAAAGGAGCTAATGCAGCTCCTAAAGCCTCTCTTATAAAAGATCTGGAGACCGGGAGATTTTCCCCAGTGTGAAGGGATTCTGCTTTGCTTTCCCTACCTCCGTCCAAGTCTGCAGATGCGTCTGCCTGCTCGTCTCTCACTGCTGACTCTCTCTCCTGCGCCATCTTGGATTCAGAGCGGGGTCTCTGAGTGCTTTTCTTGAATAATTTCTCCATCTATCCATGGACTGGGTTTGATCACCGTGATCCGGGGGTATATCTGGACTTGTCTCGTCCGATTTTCCCCATTATCTCCGCTCTTAGTGTGCTGATTAAGCTCGCTTGCACCGTGTCTGCAGCAGAGCTCACACAAGTATGTGTGTCTCGCTCTTCGGCCAAGCTCCGCCCCCGTCACATCTACTCTTAAATAGCGTGTGTGTGTCAGGGCCAGGTATTGGGAAAAATATTAGCGAAAACAATTATATTTTTTCCATACTTTGCCTATAAACGGTGTCTGCAGTGAATTGTCACATCTGCGCTGCAATAGCATGTTTGTGTCTCAGTGCCAGATATTGACAACAAATATATTTTTTCCATAATTTATACACACTTTGCCTATAAACGGTATCTGCAGTGAATTGTCACATCTGTGCTGCAATAGTGTGTTTGTGTGTCAGTGCCAGATATTGGGAAAAATATTTCTGACAAATATATTTTTCCCATAATTTATCCACATTTTTTCTTTAAATGGTCCCTTATAACATACAGTATAACATTTAATATGAAGAAGGCGAGCATTAAGGGACGGGGAAGTGGCCACGATGCTGATGGTGCACGCAGAGGCCGTGGCCCTGGGCGCAGTGACTGCTGCCAGAGCACAAGAAAAACAATCATCCAAGAAACTTAGCTTCATGTCCCAGTTTGCAGGCACAGCACACTACTCTTGAAGTCAGCCCAGTGCGAGCAGGTGGTCGGTTGGATTGCAGCAGATAGTGCTTTCAGTCAGTTAAGCACCAACCTGTCTTCCACCAAGTCCAGTCTAAGTAGCCAGGAGTCTGGTCCACACAATCCTCACCCTGATCCTCCTTCCTCCCACCATTTACAGTCTGGTCAAACAAGTGATCCTACACTCAGATATTCCGAGGACCTTTTTGCATTGCTATTAATTGATTTGGCCCTCTCGCCAAGCACGCTTGAATAGGGACCTGAGATCTTGTGCCCTGATTCCCAACCTCTTGAGCATCCAGAGTCACAAGAACATGACAATGGGGAATGGCAATTAGTGTTTAATGAGGTGGATGATATTGAGACACAGTTGACAATGACTCAACAGCAATTGATGTCTCAAGAGGTTGAGGAGAAGGATTAGATGCAGTTGTCAATTACTGAGGTTGTGGTTAGGTCAACAAATCAGGAGGGTGATCAGAGTGAGGAATTCGAAGAGGAGGTGCTGGACGACGAGGTCACTGACCCAATCTGGGAAGGTGGCAACAAGCCGAGCGAGGAGAGCAGTACAGAGGGGGAGGTATCCGCAGCACTGCAACAGGCTGGAAGAGGCAGCGGGGTGGCAAAAGGTAGAAGTTAGCCGCCACCGAACAGGCCCGCAACTGTTCCACGGAGCACCCCCTTGCGTAACTCTCCCTTGCCAAAAGGTAGGTGTTCAGCAGTATGGTGCTTTTTTGAGAAAAGTGCGGACGACAACCTGTGCCACACTAAAATAAGCCGGGTTGTGAACACCATCAACCTCACCACCACCAGCATGATCCGCCACATGGCATCAAAGCATCCTAATAGGTGGGCCGAATGCCTGGGTCTACAATTTGTGTCTGCGGATCACACCACTGACTCCTCTTCCCCTGTGTTACGTGCTGGCCAATCCCCTGTCCAAGACGCAGGCCCAGATGCCTCCCACCCTGCACCTGGATCTTTGCAAGCCCCATCAGCGACCTCATGTCCCACCACAGCATCCAAATGTCATTACCTCAGGCATTTAAACGCAAGTGCAAATACCCAGCCACCTACCCACAGGTCATAGCACTAAATGTTCAGCTTTCCAAATTACTGTCCATGGAAATGTTGCCATTTAGGCTTGTGGACACTGAGGCCTTCCTCAGCCTGATGTCAGTGGCTGTCCCTCATTACGCAGTCCCCAGCCACCACTATTTTTCATGGTGTGTCGTGCCAGTTTTACACCAACATGTGTCCCTTAACATCACATGTGCTCTGACCAATGCAGTAACTGGGAAGGTCCACTTAACCACAGACACATGGACAAGTGCTTTCAGCCAGGAATGCTACATTTCCCTGACGGCACACTGGGTGAATGTTGTGGAGGCCAGGAGCTACTCGTACCCTGGGATGGCACAGGTGCTGCAGACCCCAAGGATTGCGGTCCCCAATTCCATGAGGGTTTTTGCCACCACCTACATTAGTGACTCCAACCCCCAATTTTCCTCCTCCGCCCCTCCTCCTGCACTTCCACCTCCGAATTATCGTCGTGCAGCACCAGTCAGTCATCAGTCAGTAGCTGGAAGCATTGGAGCACTGCAGTGGGGAAGCAGAAACAGGCAGCGCTGAAGCTGATCTGCCTAGGCGAAAAACAGCACACCACCACAGAGCTGTGGCAGGGGATAAGAGACCAGACTGAGCTGTTGCTCTCGCCACTCAACCTAGAACCAGGCATGGTTGTGTCTGATAATGGCCTTAACTTGGTGGCGGCTTTGGAGCTGGGCAACCTTAGAAACATCTCATGCCTTGCCAGCGGTTTCTAAAAACATACCCCAATTTGCCTGAGCTACTAGTGAAGGTGCGCCACGTGTGTGCACATTCCGCAAGTAACCGTCATGTTGGCCAGGCTTTGTGAGCAGCAGATGGCAGTTGTGGAATACCAGCTACAACATGGTTGTCGCCTTTCCAGTCAGCTTACGCTATTCACAAGCGAGGAGTGGGCACAGAGGTCTGACCTCTGTGAGGTTTTACGCAACTTTGAGGAATCAACACAGATGGTGAGCGTTGATAATGCTATTATCAGCGTCACCATCCTACTTCTGTGTATTCTCAAACGCTCGCTGCTCACAATTAAGGACGACGCTGTACATCTGGAAGTGGTGGAAATGGGGGAAAACATTACACAGGTTGATGATAGCCAGACCACCCTCAGTTCATCTTCTTAGCGCTAATTGGAGGCTGAAGAGAAGGAAAAGGAGGAGCAGGAGATGGTTGCCTCAGCTACAGAGGGTAGTACCCATGGAAGTTTAATTCCATCTGTTCTGTGTGGATGGGCAAAAGAGTAGTAAGAGGATGAGGAGATTGCGAGTGATCCTCCTGATGATGACAGCGAAGTCTCGCCTGTTGGTACTCTGGCACACATGGCTGACTTCATGTTAGGCTGCCTTTCCCGTGACCTGCGCGTTATATGCATTTTAAATAACACGGATTACTGGTTGTACACCCTTCTCAACCCCTGCTACAAAGAGAACTTTTTATCTTTCATTCCTCTGGTGGAGAGGACCAGGGGCGTAGCGTGGGGGGGGCCGGAGGGGCCGTTGCCCCGGGCGCCAAATTGCAGGGGGCGCCAGGCATCCGAAATTTCAATGAGGGCTACGGGAGCCTATGGCTCCCGTCCCCTCCGTTATGCCCCATAGGCTTCAGGCCTAGTCCTGAAGCCTATAAGGCAGTAGAGGCGAGCGACGCAGGACTCGGTCACGATAACCTCACTGTGACCTCCTGCGTCGGGTCTCGCGAGATGACGCGATGACGCGGCGCAGGAAGGCACAGTGAGGCGTTCGTGACCGCCTGCGGCGGGAACAAGCGGGGATGGAGATAGGTAAGTATTTTTTTTTTATGTTAACTTACCTAATTGCAGAGGCTCTGGCGGCAGTATGGGGGGTGGGAGAGGAGAGGACTGGAGCAGAAAGGCTTCAGTGGCATGATTGGCACAGCAATAAGAGGGGCGATTATATTAGCAAAGAGGGGGGCCAGTACATTAATAACAGAGGGGCCATTACATTAATAACAAAGAGGGGGACATTATATTAGCAAAGAGGGGGGCCAGTACATTAATAATAAAAAGGGGGCCATTATATTAATAATAAAGAGGGGGGCCAGTACATTATTAATAAAAAGGGGGCCATTATATTAATAATAAAGAGGGGGCCATTACATTATTATTATTAATGTAATGACCCCCTCTTCATTATTAATGTAATGACCCCCTCTTCATTATTAATGTAATGACCCCCTCTTCATTATTAATGTAATGACCCCCTCTTTATTATTAATGTAATGACCCCCTCTTCATTATTAATGTAATGACCCCCTCTTCATTATTAATGTATTGGCCCCCTCTTTATTATTAATGTAATGACCCCCTCTTTATTATTAATGTAATGGCCCCCTCTTCATTATTAATGTAATGCCCCCTATTTATTATTAATGTATTGGCCCCCTCTTTATTATTAATATAATGACCCTCTCTTCATTATTAATGTAATGACCCCCTCTTCATTATTAATGTAATGACCCCCTCTTTATTATTAATGTAATGGCCCCTCTTTATTATTAATGTATTGGCCCCCTCTTTATTATTAATATAATGACCCCCTCTTCATTATTAATGTAATGACCCCCTCTTTATTATTAATGTAATGGCCCCTCTTTATTATTAATGTATTGGCCCCCTCTTTATTATTAATATAATGACCCCCTCTTCATTATTAATGTAATGACCCCCTCTTTATTATTAATGTAATGGCCCCTCTTTATTATTAATGTAATGACCCCCTCTTTATTATTAATGTAATGGCCCCTCTTTATTATTAATGTAATGGCCCCTCTTTATTATTAATGTACTGCCCCCTCTTTATTATTAATATAATGGCCCCTCTTTATTATTAATATAATGGCCCCTCTTTATTATTAATGTAATGACCCCCTCTTTATTATTAATGTAATGGCCCCTCTTTATTATTAATGTAATGGCCCCTCTTTATTATTAATGTAATGGCCCCTCTTTATTATTAATGTAATGGCCCCCTCTTCATTATTAATATAATGACCCCATCTTTGTTATGAATGTAATGACCCCCTCTTTGTTATGAATGTAATGACCCCCTCTTTATTATTAATGTAATGACCCCCTCTTTGCTAATATAATGGCCCCCTCTTTGTTATTAAAGAGGGGGCCAGTACATTAATAATAAAGAGGGGGCCATTATAATATACAGGGGGAATGAAAGCTATCTGTCTGGCTCTAGCTCAGTATTGGGGGGCAGCAGGATGACAGTGTTGAAGGAAGGAGAGCATGATAGTAAAGTGAGGAACCTAAATTTTTTTCGGTGAAACTCTGCAGAGACGAGAAGCGGCTGAAAGAAGTTATCATGGCGGTCTTATCTCTGAATGAAGACGTCGAGGAGAGTCTACATCACAGGAGACGTCACTGGATGTAACAGGTATGGTGCGGTATTCTACTGTAATAATAATGTCCATCCACATATCTGTTTCATGGTAGGGTTGGGGGAGAAGATTGAGAATTTGGCCCATACTGCCGCATTCTGGCCCCAGACTTCAGGTCACACTGTACGTGTTCAGAATTCTGGGGCCTCACACCCATCTACTACATTATCTGTACTCAGAGAGTTATCTCTGTGTTATCTGAGGTGTAACATAGGACTGCTAGTGATCTACTACAGTATCTGTTAAAAGTGGCGTGCCTGGGGTAGGCGCGGGGGGGGGGGGGGGGGCGCAATTTTTGGCTTGCCCCGGGTGCTGGCAACCCACGCTACGCCACTGGAGAGGACAAGCAAAATGGTGCAATACCAGAAGATCCTTGTTGAAAAATTTTGGAGCAATTTGTCATCTGAAAATGCTGGTGGCAGAATGCATACTTCCTTGTTCAACTGAGGAGGGGAGACAAGGCGAACACACAGCAGTTCCAACAGAGGCAGGGCAACACTCTCCAAAGCCTGGGACAGTTTCATGACACTACGCCAGCACCCTCACGCTGATGTGTGGCCTACTGCCACAAGGAGAGAGAAATTTTGGAAGTTGGTGGAGTACATAGCAGACCGTGTCAGCATCCTCAATGATCCCTCAGTGCCTTACAACTACTGGGTGTCCAAGCTGGACACGTGGCATGAACTGGCACTCTATGCTTTGGAGGTTCTGACCTGCCCTGCCGCCAGCGTTTTGTCTGAGCGTGTATTTAGTGTTACGATTAAGGACGTATTGTCTGACACGCGTAAACGAGCACTGCATATGAAGTGACTGTATCTGCTGTTGAATGTTATGAATTAAATGAGAAGTTTTTAAGAGGACGAAAATTGCTTTCTGGAGCTGTTTTTCTACTATTTTCTACTCTACTGGTGGCATTATAACAGATAAGCGTATCCGTCTGTCAACTGAAAATGCTGACAGGTTGACTCATATAAAAATGAACAAGGCCTGGATTGACCATGACTTCTTAACTCCACCAGAGGAATGCTGATGAACATAAAGGCACTTTACATGTGTTGTTTTTAATATAGTTAATAGATTATATCCCCATGCACCCCAAACAAGGGTATATGATTGAATCTTCCTTTTCTCATCCTCCTCCATTTCTTCCGTCATATCCACATGCATTGCTTATCCGTCACATATAATGTCCTCACATATATTACCTTTGAATATAATTTTTTACAGGGTCCACTCGCCATCAGGCCCTCACATATAATTTTCTACAGGGTCTGCTCACCAACAGGCCCTCAGATATAATTTTTTACAGGGTCTGATCACCAGCAGGGCCTCACATATAATTTTTTTACAGGGTCCAATCACCAGCAGGCCCTCACATATAATTTTTTACAGGGTCAGCTCACCTGCAGGCCCGCAACTCAAATCTTTTACATGGTTAGCTCACCTGCAGGCCCGCAACTCAATGTGAATGAAGCGCTCCTTTATGTGATATCCAGGTTGTATCAGAGTGCCTCTTCCTTGTAATATACAGGAAATAAGGTTTTCAAAAAAAAAAATCCTACACTTTGGTTTTGTGTATAAAACCTTAATTAGATTGTGGGCCTGGTAATCCGTTCAATGCATTTTAATCAGCAGTAGCAGCAGCATGGTAATAAAAATGAGTGGCAAGCTGGCACAATGACTGAGCCTGGATAAAAGACTAAGGCCACAGATTGTTTAGAAAGATGCAGATGGAAAAAAATCTGTGGATCTGTATGAAGGTCACCTGCAGATTAATGCAGACCAGGGGCGTAGCTAAAGGGTAAGCAGGGGAAGGTGCAGCTTTGGGGCCCTGACCCAGAAGGGGCCCACCCAGGAGGAGGAGGACTAAAGGATTTGGTCAGGGCCCCCTCAACAGTATTACACAATGAAATTATATACAGTGACAGTATAGACAGTGTATAGAACGGATGGAACAGCTGCCGGCCCTGGTCTGAGAGAGCGATCTTTACTAGCCACAGGAATGGGGGCGGCATTAAAGGAAGGGGTCGCTAGAAAATTACTGTGGGATGTAGCCCCATTCAAAAATTTTCTGTGGGTCCCAGTCATTTCTAGCTATGCCACTGATAGTCTCTGTAGTTCTTGTTCCATGTATGGTCACTTAAGGTGAGGGAAACAAAAGAAACACTGCAGTCAGGATTTTTGGGTGTTTTTTTAATTGATTTTTGGGGGGAGGGGGGAAGAAATGGGGAAGTGAAGGCTATTTATTTTTTGGAGGGGAAATATTTGTGTTTTTTTATTATTTTTATGGAGAGGGATTAAGAAGAGAAGAGGAAAGAATTAGTAGGGGAAGGGAAGATTTTTTTTGATAATTTATTATATTTTTTTTTTTTAAGGAAGGGGATTTTTTTGTTTTCAGTTGTTTTTTCGTGGCAGTAGTTCAGGATATTTCTTGACTGTTCGCCTTGACTGGCTCTTTTTGCGGAGGCTCTCTAGATTTCATTTTCCTCCTCCAGAATATGCATACGTTAAAAAAAAGAAGAAGATATATCAGTTATTTAATATTCGCCATTTATATGTGCACAGATCTACCAATGTGTTTTCGCTACATTATAACATGACTGGCCTTGTAATATGCACAAAATTTATCATGAAGCATTCAGCACTGTGATATATCTGGTGCACCTTGTGACTGCCCTGACTAAGTTTATGCTGTGTAAATATTAAGCAGCCATAATACGCTAGCTCCATAGAGTATCTTATAAATGCTACCTACCATATGCCAGCAATCAACATGATGGTGACGGAGCCGGCCACAGATATTGCGAGGGAAGCATTGCTGGTACGGAGCTCCTCTAGAAGTGGCGACTCAGGCGCTGTGATGTCAAGCACATCAGGAAGTGTAGGGCGAGGATGATATTTTTCCATTGCCTGTTCCGATCCACTGATACCTAAATGAGGAAAACAATTACATTAATAGTTTATACCATGAAGGGAATGATAATGACTTTGTAGTGTATCTTACATAGAAAATAATATTATATATATTTCAGAATTGTCTGTATCAAGGCGGCTCAGAAGCACTGTCAAAACCAAGAGTGGCTCCAAAATATGGAAGTGGCTTAAAGAGAACCTGTCACCGGGATTTGATGTATAGAGCTGAGGAAATGGGTTTCTAGATGGCCGCTAGCGCATCTGCAATACCCAGACCCCATAGCTCTGTGTGCTTTTATTGTGTAAAAAAAACCTATCTGATCCATATGCAAATCAACCTGAGAGGTGTCCTGTACATGAGAGGAGTCCAGCGTGAAGGAGACCAGCACCGCCCCGCATCCTCAGAATCTCCTGCTTGCTCCCAGATGGCAGAAAGCCAGAGCACCATAATCTTGCGATGCGCAAGCTAGTGCATGCACAGTGTCGTCATAGTGTTCCTTCCCTGTGCTGGCATCATCCTCAGGGAAAGAACTGCGCATGCGCTAGCTCGCGCATCGCAAGATTACAGCGCTCTGGTTTTCTGACGTCGGGGAGAAGGAGGAGATTCTGAGGATGTGGGGCGGTACAGGGCTCCTTCACGCTGGACTCATCTCACGTACAGGATACATAACAGGTTAATTTGCATATGGATCAAATCGTTTTTTTTTTGCACAATAAATGCACACAGAGTTATGGGGACTGGGTATTGCGGATGTGCTAGTGGCCATCTAGCAACCCATGTCCTCAGCTCTATACATCAAATCCCGGTGACATGTTCCCTTTAAATTATCACTTTATAGGTTTTTCCTTAAAATTTCTAATATAAAATAACCCCACATTATAGGTGACAATTGCGTATTTTCCTACCCTTGGTGACGGAAAACATGGATTTTAATAAAGACAGGAGACAAACATTATGCTATTCTTTCTTTACTGATTTGATAGCAGCAAACAAAAGGTTAATCAACAGTTAATATGAAAAAACTAATATATTCATGTATGGTTTAGTAATTAGACAATAAGAGGATGAAGACATAGGAAATTGAAGAAACACAAGTCGTGACTTGGTTAAACTGTAAGAGAAAACAAAATTTTAACATATAGGGTTGGGTAATGAGGGTGGGATAATGTTAGTCTCCTGTCTTTAATAAAAATCCATATTTTCCATCACCAAGGGTAGGAAAATCCCCAATTTTATTACAAGACGGAGACTCACATTATGCTTGTTTAAAGCTTATAGATTAATAGAAAACATATGAATGCACATATAAAGGCATTAAATTAAAACAAAGACATAGAAACATGTAGATCTGGTCTAAAATTAAAGGTTTTGAAAGTAGACTCTGATGAACAATTAGCAGCTTTCAATATGTCTGCCAAGGAACCTCCTGAGTGCCTAACTTTAGTTGACATGGCACTTCTGGTCGAGAGGGCTCCAAAAATGGAGGTATCGATACCCACTAGTGACATGATTTGTCTAATCCATCTAGCTAAAGTCGGAGAAGACACAGGTACTCAACTTTCACACCTGCGTTGGGTGCGGATCCGTCTAGTATCTGCACAGACGGATCCGCACCTAAAATGCAAACACTTGTATCCGTTCAGAATGGATCCGTTTGGGTTACCATGAACAAAGAAAAAAAATATATTTGTTCACGATAATGCAAACGGATCCGTTTTGACTTACATTGAAAGTCAATGGGAGGCGGATCCATTTTCAATTGCACCATATTGTGTAATTGCAAGCAGCGTTGGTGTCCGCCTCCATTTTCGGAATGGAGACTGAACGGAGGCAAACTGATGCATTCTGAACGGATCCTTATCCATGCAGAATGCATTGAGGCTAAACTGATCCATTTTGAAACGCTAGTGTGAAAGTAGCCTAATAGTGAGGTCTGCAAACAGAAATAAGCAATTGAGAAGTCAAACAACTCCTGCGAGATTCAGTTTTTTTTTAAGATTTTAAACAAGAACAACACACAAATTTCCTTGATGAGGAAAAGTTGGGTAGAAAACTGAGCGAAGGTCGGTTTTGGTATGTTTAACTATAGAAAAAGTAACTCCCTGAGAAGAAAAATGCCTTTGAGAAATATCTAAAGCTTGAACATCTGAGAATCTTTTAACCCCTTAAGGACACAGCCTTATTTCACCTTAAAGGGACACTGACAGGCCCGATAAACATATTTAGTTATTCCTATGCAGTCATAGGTCTATTAAAGTGTATTTCAATGATATAAGAGTACCCCTGTCCGCATTTTAAACCATGTAAAAACAACTTTATAATCATCTGTCAATCACCTTCCTTTATGCCCAAGAGGCGTTTTTTCACATTTCTTTATGCCCAAGGGGCGTTTTTACTCCTACCTTTGTGCCCAGACACGCCCCAACTGTCATTTCCTAGTGCCGCCCAGCTCATTATTATTCACTGCGCTGGGCGGCTTTTACAGTCCCCGATCCTCCCGAGCGCGGGATAACTTGCCTGGCACCCTCACTCGCAGTGCGCCTGCATCACTTATTCAATGCCAGCGTCTCCTTCTGCGCCTGCGTCGGCTCGGGAGGATCGGGGACTGTAAAATCCGCCCAGCGCAGTGAATAATAATGAGCTGGGCGGCACTGGGAAGTGACAGTTGGGGCGCGTCTGGGCACAAAGGTAGGAGTAAAAACGCCCCTTGGGCATAAAGAAATGTGAAAAAACCCTTTTGGGCATAAAGGAAGGTGATTGACAGATGATTATAAAGTTGTTTTTACATGGTTTAAAATGCGGACAGGGGGTACTCTTATGTGATTGGAATACACTTTAATAGACCTATGACTGCATAGGAATAACTAAATATGTTTATCGGGCCTGTCAGTGTCCCTTTAAGGACCAGGCCATTTTTTGCAAATCTGACCAGTGTCACTTTAAGTGGTGATAAACGCTTTTACTTGTCCAGGCCATTCTGAGATTGTTTTTTTCGTCCCATATTGTACTTCATGACAGAGGTAAAATGAAGTAAAAAATAAAATCATTTTTATTTATAAAAAAATACCAAATTGACCAAAATTTTTGAAAAAATTGCAAATTCCCAAGTTTCAATTTCTCTACTTCTATAATACATAGTAATACCGCCAAAGATAGTTATTAATTTACATTCCCCATATGCCTACTTCATGTTTGAATCATTTTGGGAATTACATTTTAGTTTTTGGGGACATTACAAGGCTTAGCAGTTCAAAAGCAAATCTTGAAATTTTTCAGAAATTTTCAAAAACCCAATCTTTAGGGACCAGTTCAGGTCTGAAGTCACTTTGTGAGGCTTACATAATAGAAACCACCCAAAACTACACCCCTCAAGATATTCAAAACTGATTTTACAAACGTTGTTAACCCTTTAGGTGTTCCACAAGAGTTAATGGCAAATGGAGATAAAATTTCTGAATTTTTTGGGCACATTTTCCATTTGAATCCATTTTTTCCAGTAACAAAGCGAGGGTTAACAGCCAACCAAAAGTCTATTTATTGCCCCTATTCTGTAGTTTGCAGAGACACCCCATGTGTGGCAATAAACTACTGTACAGGCACACAGTAGGGGGAAAGGTGCGCTGTATGGTTTTTGGAAGGCAGATTTTTATGGACTGGTTTATTTACACCATGTCCCATTTGAAGCCCCCCTGATGCACCCCTAGAGTAGAAAC
The DNA here is from genome assembly GCF_014858855.1 of Bufo gargarizans. Lineage (NCBI taxonomy): Eukaryota > Metazoa > Chordata > Amphibia > Anura > Bufonidae > Bufo > Bufo gargarizans. The sequence continues at coordinate 407,485,186 of NC_058081.1, read as the reverse complement.
TCCATAACAGTGCCCCCGTCTAAGAAGCTAAACCCCTCAAGGTATTCAAAACTGATTTTACAAACTTTGTTAACCCTTTAGGTGTTGCACAAGAGTTATTGGCAAATGGGGATGAAATTTGAGAATTTCAATTTTTGGGCAAATTTTCAATTTTAATCCATTTTTTTTCCAGTAACAAAGCAAGGGGTTAACAGCTAAACAAAATGCTATATTTATTGTCCTGATTCAGTAGTTTGCAGAAAAAAACCATATGTGGGCACACAGTAGGGCGTAGAGGGAAAAGTGTGCCGTGTGGTTTTTGGAAGGCAGATTTTGCTGGACTGGTTTATTTACACCATGTCCCATTTGAAGCCCCCCTGGTGCACCCCTAGAATAGAAACTCTATTAATTGACACCATTTTGGAAACTACAGGATAAGGTGGCAGTTTTCTTGGGACTATTTTTAGGGTACATATGATTTTTGGTTTATCTATATTACATTTTTGTGAGGCAAGGTTACCAAAAGTAGAAATTCTGAAATTTCATCTCCATTTGCCAATAACTCTTGAGGAACACCTAAAGGGTTAACGACATTTGTAAAATCAGTTTTGAATACCTTAAGGGGCGTAGTTTCTTAGGTGGGGTCGTTTTTACTGCTTCTCAGCATAATTTTTTTTTTTTATTAAATTAGTCTTTATTTCAATTTCATAGAAAAAAACATCCAGAAAACACATTAATCTAATAATAAAAGAACATAGATATAAACAATTCATAATTGTAATTTATCTTTATTTAAACCCTCCCACTACCCATAGGAAACGGGGGGGGGGGGACGTGAGAAAAAAATAAAATAAAAAGGAACCACATCCAGCCCTAGAATAGCCAATTGATTTTTTAGTATAACTCTCTATCGCATGTTCTTCTATAATTAAGTTATCTATTGCTTTTTTCCACTGTCCCACTGTCGGTGGATCTGCCATTATCCATTTCCTAAATATAAGAAGTCTGGCTTGGAATAATACTTTATTCAAAACCAATCGTATTTTTTTATCTAACTTCAAATGTTCAGTTGCCCCTAAAATACAGATTACTGGATCATTGGGCAGCTGAACTTTCAGACGCAAAAATATAATTTCTATTTCTGTCCAATATCTAAAAAGTTTAGGGCATCACCAAAAGCAATGTATTAAATCAGCTTTCTCCTCCCAACATTTTAAACACTTATCTGACTCCCTCACACCCTTTTCAACATCCATGGAGATCGATGTAATCTATGCAGTATGAAGAATTGTGAAATTTTGTGTGAACCCCTGTCAGAGACCCTCGCATAATTTCTAAGGGCATCTCTCCATTTCTCTTCCGTAAAAGATTCTAGTTCTTTCTCCCATTTTCTTACGGCGGGCATTATAATCCTTTTTTTTTTCCCTCCATCAAAATCCCATATCTCTTTGCGGTTGTTCCTCCTCCTTCCCCTCCTCTAATAAATTTATCCAGCATATCCGATTTTTCCCTTCTATACCTATCATCTTGCTCCACTGTCCGCAGCGCATTCCTAAGCTGAAAATATTTATACATATCCCTATGGGGAATCCCAAATTCCGTTACCATTGTATTAAAGTCCTTCAGATTATCTTCCTCGAAGATCTGATCTATATATTTCATTCCTTTTTTTTCCCAGTCTATATAAACCCTAATCGTTTCTAGTTCCTTTAAATTAAGATTTTTCCAAATCGGTGTATAGTGCAAAAACCCTTTAATCTGTAATATTTTTTTAATTTCCCCCCATACGTATTCTATTAAGTTTAGTATTCTGTTACCAATATTTTTTTTCCCCCAAAAAATTATTCCAACACCTCTAAGTGATTCCACTCCTCTTTCCATCCCCATCTATTTATTTCTTGACTACCCACCAAACTTTCTAAACTACCCTTTATATTCCCGTATTGTGTTATTAGATAGTAGAAAAACAAATTAGGAACCGCTAATCCTCCTTCCCGCACTGGAAGCTGAAGGACTTCTTTCTTTATCCGAGGGATAGCTCCCTTCCAAATAAATTCCCCCATTAGGCTATCAAATAGCTTAAAGGGATTCTGTCACCAGTTTTGGACCCCCACATTCAAAAATATGGTTATGTTCATGGTGCCCTTGTGATTCCTAATGTGGTCTTATAAGCTAAATCTGTGTGCTCATTTAGTGTAAAAAACGTTTTATCTACCCTGTCATTCATCAGATTAAGGTGCCCAGGAGGACGCTCATGTCTCCAAGATGCTGCCCGCTGCCGCAGCCGTTCGTGCCCAGCTCCTCCTTTGCTTTCATCAGCGATGCGCCCAGCTCCTCCTTTGCAGTCATCAGCGCCGCCTTAGAATCCTTTTCAACGCCTCCGGCTCTCCCTCACTCCCCCCTCCTTCTTCTCTAAGATCCCGCGCGTGCGCACAGGCCTGTGCCTGATGCGCCCGTGCGGACTTCTCCGTTCGGCTTCATGGAGCGAAGTGCGCATGCGCCGGCACTTCCTCAACCTCCCGATGATCTGAACTGTTCAGGTCATCAGGAGGTTGAGCGAAGTGCCGGCGCATGCGCACCTCGTATAACCATAACATCAGTTTGCACTGCCCCGAGCTGCGTTACCAAATTGCCCATTCGATTTTCCATCCGCGAAACGGTGCAAAGTATGTCCTGCACCATTCTTACATCTGTTTCTGTATATGTCACTAGGGTTCCCCTCTCCCCCTCTCCACCCTCAGGTGTTATCTCATGTGTTGGGCCCTGAAGTCTAGCATCTGCGGTTCTTTCTTTTTGTGGGGATCTAGGCCCAGGGGAATTCGGGAGCAAATATTTATTTAAACCCTGTTGTTTGGATCCACTTTCTAGCCCTGTTACTGATCGTCTGGCGGTACTCGATGTAGGGCCACGCTGTTCCTCCCTTCTTTTTGATGGCATTTTAAGTTTCTTAACCTTCCCTCCCCCCTTACTATATAAGCCTCCTTTATTCCCTTCTCTTCCTCCTCTCCCCCTTCCCCCTACCTATTTTATCAGACAATCAGTTACAACAACAGATGTTAATAGGAGTCAGGGAGAGAGAAGAGAAAAAAAAAAAAAAAAAAGAACTTACAAATACTTACTAACCTCCGCTAGCATAGTAATAAGACGGAGTATAAACCCCGTTAACACAGTGATAAAACAAAATATAAACCCCTTTTCAAATTAGTCATAAAGATCAAAACGCAAACAAAAAAAAACTGTAAATTAGTCCATATTTAGGCACTAATTAGTCCAAGAGAAAAAAAAAACAGCAATATTAATTAGACCTTGGGCCTGAGCCTCCCAAAAGAGCCAAGGACAAAAGGCCTATAATCCAAGCGTATGGGAAAGCGTGGTTAGTCCAGAGAAGTTTAGTGGAGTTAGTCTAACTTTTAAACCTGTAATAGGAACAGTTTTTGGAGGTATTAGAAGAGGGTTAGTCCTTTTAGAAGAATTTCATCAGAGGATTAGAGTTGAAGTCAAAATGGAGGTAGCAATAGGGGCTTGAATACAAATAAGCCAACTGCTATACACTGTAATCCACGGCTGGCAAGGTATCTTCACCCCTTTTTTTTATTTTTTTTAACTCCCACTTCTCTCAGTTTTTACTTTCTTTCCTCCAAAAATACAAATAGACCGGCAGCTATACCCTTGAGTCCTCGGCTGACAAGGTATCTTCACCCCTTTTTTTTTTCCTTTACTCCCACTTCTCTCACTTTTTACTTTCTTTCCTCCAAAAAGACACTCATACCAATACTGTGCAGTTTTACAAAACCACCTCCGTTTTCCACTCCTCACGCTCCAACTTCCAACCCCTGAAGATATCTTTGGCTCTCTCTTCTATGGGGTGAGGAGCATTGGAACAGACATAAGGGGGAAAAAAAAAAAAAAAGACAGTGGACTCCCCTCTTCACTCTGCACGAGGCTCGGAACCAACAGCTCCCGTAAAAATTATCCAAGTCCCACTTCAGACTGCTCAAGAGGGGGGAGGACAAACAGCCCCAAAAAGCCTTAGACAGTTGTTACAGCCTCACACGAGTAACTCACAACCTCCTCTGGTACGAGTCTGCCGTTCACAGCACCTGCGGCTCATTCCTCACCACCTGCGGGCAGCGACACCTCCTAGCAGCGGCAAACCCGGGTATCAGTGCTCCAGTATCAGCGTCGGATATCTTTCCTCACCACCTGCGGACAACGACATCCCCATCGACGCCTCCTTAGCAGCGGCAGACCCAGGTAACAGGCATCAGTTCTCTAGTATCAGCGTCGGCGTCACCGTTGCTTGCTTCAGGTTAACAGCTTAGCAGGAGCGAGCGGACCGGACAGCCGGCATGCCGGGGGAGCAGCGGTGCGGAGCCTAGCGTCACACGTCAGATGCTCCCATGCCCCCGTGCTTACCACAGCTTTCTAAGCCTGGTCTGCTGGTTCTCAGCATAATTAACATCGCTTCTCAGCACAATATATCATATACCTACCCCTATGCTACATTGTATACTAATGCCTCATGTACAGTATGTAGCATAGGGGTAGGTATACAATATATTGCGCTGAGAAGCTATGTTAATTATGCTGACAAGCAGTTAGATAAAAACATAGTATTGAGGATGTGCGATCCAGTTCTTTTTCTTATATTTAATTGGATGAGACTGACTTTTCAAAAGGCTCCATTATGGGGACATCGAGCAGAGGAGGATCATCATCGAGAGGAAGCCATAATGGGAACAGACGCAATGCTAGATCTACTGCGACTTCTCCGGCTTCACCTGGATGGATACGTGATCCCATGTCTATGGAATGGGACTGATCTCCTGAGACCACATCTGGGCCATGTCTTGGAGACGTAACCAGGAGTCATACCGGCGTGGGTAAAAAACGCTGCACATATAGTGTGTTATGGGCTTGCCCCATTCTGGGTTACATGGTGGGGCGGTTTAGTGGGAGATGAACCGAGGTACATAATGTTTTATTCCTCTGGGGAAAGAAGAGCACTGATATATGTAAATGGCTATGTTGGAGGCCTCTGGTCGGGTGATTTCCAGCGGCCCTGACCAGGTCGGTGTGAAAAAAGCGAAGTCTGCATGGAAATTATGCTGGTTTCTTTGTTATATGCTATGTTATATGCAACAGAGCTTTTTGTTTACAGTTAACTTGTTGGGAGGGGCGGAGAAATTGGGTATGTTCTTTTTTGTCATGATACTTGGATGCTTCGGTAAGACGAGTATAATAGCGCCTGACAGGAGTCAGCCTCCCTTTGGAGAAAATCTCCTTATATTAACTAGGGGTATTGAATTATGAAAATTATTACGTGGAATGTTAAGGGACTTCGATCCACCCAAAAAAGAATAATGGTGTTGAAGCATCTCAAACGATTAAACGCAGACATAGCCTTGATACAGGAGACACACCTGGGGTAGGTTGACTTCTGGCGCATGCAACGCTTATGGGTAGGTCAGGTTTACGGCTCCCCCTCTGATGGTAGGAGGGCTGGGGTGTTGATCCTCATACATAAGAAATTAAGATATGAAGTTCTTTCTGCAAAAAATGACGACAGCGGAAGACTATTGAAATTAACCTTAGACACACACGCAGGTAAACTAACTGTTTAATCTATATGGTCCTAATTCTGCACAAGTTAGATTCTTTAAAGAACTGAAGATCTTGCAGGAAGATCAGGGTTGAATTATAGTGGCGGGAGACCTAAATGCCATCCATAATGTACAGGAGGATAGTAGGAGGGCAGACAGCGCAAGTCCACGGGCAGACTGACTCTTGAACCCTTTTTGCAGTCTACAAATCTGATAGATGTGTGGAGACATTTAAACCCCGATTGGGCACAAATTCACACATTTTTCCCACGCCCACCAGTCATGGTCTAGAATAGACTACATCCTGGTTGTGACGTAATTCTTGGGAAAGGTTCTACGGTCGGACATATCTGACATGGTAATATCAGACCATGCTCCGGTAACCCTGACTCTTTTGGAAAATGTACCTAGAGGGGCAGACTATATTTGGCGTATGCCCAGCTATCTCTTTACTGATGAGGACTTTATCCTAAGACTAAAAGGGTGGTGGTGGGAGTATACAGATACAAATGCAAAGCATAAAGATAATAATTCACTATTTTGGGATGCGGAAAAAGCGGCCTTTAGGGGACGCATTATAACTTACGCCGCAGCGAAAAAGATAAAAACTAGCCCTTAGTCTAAATGCCGCAATGGATGAAGTCCATAAGATGTATACAGCCTACTCGGTGAATCCGACTGAGTTACATACAGTACAATGGGTCACAACCAAACACAATTATGACTAATATCTTGAGCAGAAGACAAAGCTGTTTTTAGATCATAAAACAGCGCATTTATTCAGATTTGGCAACAAAGCAGGGAAGATGTTGGCAAAGTCATTTGTACACGGCACAGGTATCAGCTGTATTGTAAATACCTCGGGGGAAAGGATTATGGATCCTAAAGGTATAGTTGATTGCTTTGGGCAATACTACGCTAAGTTGTATTGCCAGACTGACTATGACCATGACAAGGCAAAAGAACTTCTATCAAAAATTACACTCCCGGGCCTCACGGAAGATATGCGATCAAATCTTAACAGGTTACAGAAGATGAAGTTAAATACACTATAAAATAAAATAAAAAATGGAAAAGCACCAGGCCAAGATGGCTATAGGGTGGATTTCAATAAAGGCTTGTCGGTGGAAGTTGCCCCTATTTTGACGGCCTTGTTTAATAGTTGCCTGGGAGGAAAATATAGTATACACTCGGGCATTATGGCGCATATTAAACTTATACCAAAACCAGGTAAGGATCCTGATCAGCCAACCTCGTATAGTCCGATTTCACTAATCAATCAAGACCTTAATATATTGACTAAATTAATGACTAACAGACTAGCACAATATATGCCGAAACTTATTGGCACCCACCAGGTGGGATTTACAAAAGGGAGAGCCGCAGTAGCGAATATAAGAATGGTATTAGCAGTACAGGATTATATCCTGCATAATGAACATAGAAAGGCAGGGCTGCCCCCTCTGTCTGTCGACGCGGAAAAAGCATTTGATACCGTGAACTGGAGGTGGCTAAGGAGGGCCCTGGAAGCTTTTGGAATAGAGGGCTCGTTTAGATCCTTACTAGAATGTATCTATAAGAATTCACAGGTGTGGGTCAGCACCCCAGGTTTTTTGTCGGAGCCTTTCCGTCTCGGAAGGGGTACGAGGCAGGGCTGCCCTCTGTCCTCTCTTTTCTTTAACCTGGCCTTAGAGCCACTTGTCCAATACCTTATCCAGTCCGATACTTTTTCGGGGATTCGGATTGGGGGGAAGGAATTAAAACGCGTCTGCTTTGCTGACGACATCTTGATATTTATCAATTCCCTAAATCTGCATCTCCAAAAGATCTTAAACACACTTGAATATTGTGGAGAGACCACTGGTTACAAGATTAACGTAAGTAAAAGTCAACTGATTTTACTTGAGTAACCTTTTGTGTAGGCTCCCAACCCAGCAGGAACTGTGCGGAGTTGAGGTGGTACCCCATTATTTGACTTACCTAGGCATTAAAATAGGCAGACACCTGTCATCATTATAATAGTTAAATTATGACCCCTTAATTAGGAAGATTGAGGTGGAGTTGGACAAGTGGTCTAAATTGCCCCTATCACTTTTGAAGATGGTGAGTTGCGCTCAGTTGCTTAATCCTATTCAGACTATACCCCTTATGATAACACATGCCGATGTTAGCAAGCTCCAGAAGGCATTCATACGCTTCCTGTGGCAGGGGAAATGACCAGGGATAGTGTATGATAAACTCTGTCTAACAAAATGGGAGGGAGGACTCCAATTACCGTACATAAGAAGATATAATCTAGCTTCTTTATTCCGACATGCTAGAGACTGGCTGAGAGGAATGTCACAATTTTCTAATACTCCCCTGGAGAAATAACTGGTGTCCCCATGGGATCTAGTGGAAATTTTGCATACTAGAGTGAAAGATCTTCCTTCTTTGCTTAAACATTATGTAATATTAAAAGACACATTAGCTGCTTGGAGGGGGCTATGAAAAATTTATAGATTGCCTATGTACATTACTCCCTTTATGCCAATATGACCCTCCCGGCCTTCCCAGAGGGCAAACAGTCCAGCATGTTCCTCTTATGAAAAAGCAAAGGTATCACCTCAGTGGAGCAACTGCTGAATTAAGCTGGTTACTGAGCTCCTCACATGGTCTGACATACAATCCAAGTTCCAGATCCCCGCTTCCCACTTCTTACAATATAAACAGATACATTCCTACTGTATGACCCAAGCCGAGAGATTGGGGGAACCTGAGAGATTAAAGTGGTTCGGAGCCTTGGTGGGATCCCAAGACCTTTCACTATTGGACCTTTATAAGAGAATACAAAATATCATCTACTTCACTAGGAGACTCTGTTTATAAGAGGTGGGACGTGGAATTGGAAAAGGAGATGGTGACACCTAAACTGAGAGAGGGGATGGAAAGAGTTCGGCAGACAATTAGCAAGACTTGGATGGAAATGCATTATAAAATCCTACATAAAGCGACATATGCATTTGACTTACCTCACAGAGATGCTCCGGCGCACTATTTGAGATGGTGTCCCAAATGTTTATTGCAAAAAGCCAATTTATTGCATGGCTTATGGAACTGCCCTAATCTGAAATCCCTATGGGAAGATACTATTAAGTACATAAAGCAAGTCTGGGGGATACAACTACAACTTACACCATTACATTGTATATTCCATTATATTCCCTTTGATAGTAATGGAGAAATTTCTCACTCCACGCAAGTTAAGGGAATACATCTATTTCTCTTGGCGGTGAAAAAAATAATACTCAGACATTGGCTATATCCCACCGTTCCTACCATGCAAGAAGCTATAGGGACAATGAAATATATCATGTATATGGATAGACTAGATGTAGAGAAAAACAAAGAGAAATTGTGTTTTTTTCTGTAAATGTAGGAAATTCATTATTCACTCATTGACCTCTATGGAAAAAAAGGAGGTAATGACACTATTTGTGGATACTAAATGGTACTTGGAGGAGAGGCTAAAAGGGACTTTGGGGAGTCTGGAGATGGTTTGAAGAGCATGGAAGACAATTTGGAGATAGGTGGGAAAGGGGGGAGATGTATTCTATAGATTATGAAGGTGCATCTAAACTAAATTGACAAGAATCACAAGATTTGTTATCATGACACTGTTAATTGGGAAAATGTTGGGGAGAGGGTTTGGGTTGCTGGGGATATATTAAAAAAATGGGAGAATATAAATCTTTTGGATTGAACTTGACCAAGTATATGACAATAAAAAGGTCATATAATTTTGATGTGAATATCTGAAGTCCGATTTACACTTGTATACTGCTGATGTATGTGATGTCTATTTTGATATGTGCACAATCTCCCGTAGTAAAAATGTAAAAAAAAAAAAAAATGCTCTGGGGTACACCAGACAAGTTCACCGGCAGGGGGCTCCGGTGGATTTAACTGGTGGGCCGGAAAACTAGTACGAGCCCCAGAGCTGCTCGTACTAGGGTGGGCCACAGAGTCCCTAGCATGGCGGTCCCCTTGCTCCGCCTGGCGGCGTCTCCGCCTTGGGGGCTCATCATGATTGCTAGATGATGAGGAGGACGCGGATGACAAAAGGAAAGTGGGGTCCTCCTCGTCCACACTGGGGCTCTCGGACTCGGCGCATGCCTCCTCGGCCGAGAACATCCGGCGGACCATAGGGGAGTGTGTGTGTGCGTGTGTGTGTGTGCGTGTGTGTAAATCATTATTCAGTGTGCGTGTGTGTGGGGGCACGGGCGTTCGCAAACTTAGCCTAAACCTAACAGACAAAAAAGAAAAGACTAACTAAAAAAAGGGCAAAAAATTAAAAAATAAATTCCAAAGTTGTGTCAGCGGTGGGGTGTGCAATGCGTTAACAGTGGCCGGACGCTAAAAGTGCCGGCCACAGTCAGCACACGCACAAAAAAAAAAATAAACTGCTTGTGCCCAAAAAAAGTTGTGGGGGGATGGTGGGGGGGCAGAGGGGCAAGCTGGAGCCCCACTGGGGGGTCTAGGGTCACAGCTGTGCTGTGGACCCCAGACACCCAATTTAGGGTGATGCAATCAGAAACCTTTTTTTTTTTTTTTCTTCCACTAACTTTCCCTGAATATCCCTGCCTAACCTAACCTTTCCCTAAATACCTGGTGGTGCTGGGGGTGCTGAGGCACAGATGGGGGTGCTGGATGATGCTCTGGATCTCTCAAGAGATGGGGGTGCTGGCTGGAGAAACGTTCAGCGCTCCTCTAAAAAGGAGGAGGAGAGGAGCACTGATGCAATTTGAAATGCCTGATCCTGCAGCCGACCAATGAGAGCGATCCTGAGAGGTGATGTCAGATATCACACCACCGATCACCATCCTGTTCTGGGTTATCGAGTCCCCAGTGACCCAAATATCCTGGAAAGGCAGCAAACCGCAGGTCTAATTTGACCTGCGGTTTGCTGCAATCGCCGACACGGGGGGGGGGGGGGGGGACTTAAGCAGGCACCGGGTTCCGATCAACGCCCACCACGCAGCGGTGATCGGAAATACACAGGATGTACAGGTGTGTCCTTAAGTACCAGGACATCAGGGCGTACCTGTATGCCCTGTGTCCTTAAGAGGTTAAAAGAGATGAGACACAAAAGCATTGTAAGCTTGTAGGATAATAATTTTAATGGGTTAATTAAATCAAAAAATTTTGTGAAGTCCCAAGTAGATTGGTATTTAGGTAAAGGGGGTATCCTATATTTAATACATTTCATAAGTTTACAAACTAAGGGATGTTTCCCTAATGGCAAAGCATGAATCGGGGCATGGTAAAACGATATGGCTGAATGATACACATTAATGGTATGATAAGCCTTACCTGAGTCAAAGGAATCCGAGAGGAAATTAATGACTTGGGTTGTAGATGCATGCATGGGATCTAAATCAGACCAAATTTTCCAGGCTGATCCATAAGCTGATCTGGTACTTGGAGCCCATGCATCCGAGAGGATATCTCAAGCTGATTGTGAAAGTTCACAATTAGGTTCTGTTGACCTGAGATGAACCAAGCTACTAGAGATGGTAGGCCTGATAAGACAAGGAGATGATGATTCCCTGATGGATCCACTAGAATCGAATGATGAGTTGGAAGGATGCGTGGAAAATCTATGGACGTCCCTATAATTTGAGGGAACCAAGATTGAGACGGCCAGAGTGGGGTTATCAGGACCATTGTCGATTTCTGTGATCTGGTCAAGAGAAGAATTCTTGGAATTAAGGCAAACGGTGGAAAAGCATAAAAGATTTTCATTGGCCAAATTTGAAGTAATGCATCCATGCCCAGAGATTCCAGATTGTGACGCCAACTGAAGAACCGAGGAAGTTGACGGTTCAGACGGGATGCAAATAAGTCCAGAGGGGAGGGCCCCAGAGAGAATCAATCTGATGAAAACCAGAGGATCTAATTTCCAATCGCTGTTGTCGATCAGGAAACGAGAATTCCAGTCCACTACGGAATTGAACAATCCTGGGAGATATTCTGCCTTCAATATGATATCTTTATTTAAGCAAAAATGCCAGAAATCTTTTGCGATATTGGCTAACATTTTTTATTTGGTACTTCCTAGTCGATTGACATATTGTACTGCTGAGATGTTGTTCATCTGCAATAAAATACAGCAATGAGACTTGTCTTTGGCAAAACTCTTGAGGGCAAAAGAACCCGCCAAAAGTTCTAAGCAATTGATATGAAGAAGCGTTTCTTCTTCTAACCATTTCCCTCCTGTGGAAAGGGGACCGCTCCGAGCACCCCAACCTAGACGACTGGCATCCGATTCTATGATCACAACTGGAACGGAAGTGAAAATATTTTTCCATTCCATGATTGAATATGATGATGCCACCATAGAAGTTCTTCTTCGGTGTCCTGTAATCAAGAGGTGCAGTAAATATTGCTTGAATGGAAGCAGAAAGTAATCCCACAATATGAGCGATGGCTCGTAGGGATACTAATTGTTCATGACAGAGCAAATTTCCCTCCAAATTATTTTCAGTTTCCTGGCAGGAAGACTCAATATGGCTGATTGAGTGTTGACTAGGAAGCCTAAAAAAATTGACTTCCTTTGAAGGGGTGAGAATTGACTTCTCAGAGTTGATTAAAACTCTGAGATTGGAGAGTAATGTTAGGGTCCAATTAGTGTGAAAGTGAATGAGATCTAACAAATCGGCCATGATGAGGATATCATAGAGGAAAATTATAAGGCAAACTCCTGGACCCCTCAGAATAGCTATTATTGGTTTCAGTAATTTTGTGAAGCACCAAGCAGCTGAAGATAGACCGAATGGCAAACTGGTAAATTGCCATTTTTTTTTTCTTATTATAATATTTTTTATTATCATACAAAAACTACATACCGATATTCCATTTACAGTACTATAAAATCCAAAAGTCCGTCAGTTCTAGTTTTTTAACAATAGTTAGATATAATTTCATGCAAGTGCCCATAATTATATGCATATTAACTAAATCAAATAGAGGTCTCACTTCCTGGGAAGAAAGCAGGACCCACCCGGCATCAAAAGCTTTATTAATGCAGATAGACAAAGACATCTTATTTAATATTATTATCTCTATACGGGGAGGGAACAGAGGCCCGCAGCCCGGGCGGCCCGCCAAGCAGCGAACACGCACCCCATACGGCCTCCCTCGAACACAGGTAAGCACCACCAGCAGGATCAACACTCGTGTGGCGAATCATCTGGTGCTCACATACGCCGAACGGGGCGAACTCACAGCGATCTTTAATCGCACACTTCCGTAGAACCGAAGAAAAACAGAGGGGGGTCCAGCAGTCTTCTATCGCAGTGGTATAAAGCCCACTCACGCGTTTTACTGCCTCATCCCCGTGTGGTTAAGTTGAATATTGATGCCCTGTTTAAGCAAAACTCGCATGAGTTTACCACGGTGTTTCGTGGAAAGAGGACTCGAGTCAAATGTCGCTCAACAATCTCCGGCAATTGAAGAGAAAAACAGAACCAACCAGCACTGTCTCATTAAGAGAGCAGAACCCAACACCGACTCCAGTTCATTAAGAGAAGACAGATGGTAGGACCCAACCCACACATGTGTCAGATCACTGCCCGTAGTTGAAACTCATGTCCGACAGGAGAAGCCGCATCCCGGGTCGCGCCCAATGCCCGGACCTCCCAAGATCCCGAGCCCTGAAACCTCACCCATGTATTACTCAATATTTTAGGTAGGTCAAAAGTTAACCAATATCTGATGCCGGTGAGTCCTGCCAACCTCCAACATTTCTAGAGATACTCCAAAATTCCATTATGACTTCACGTTCTACACTAATACATTGCATACCAAAAGAAGCCGGACTAATTGGATCTTCCCCAAAACCCCCCCACCTTCCCCCCTCCCCCCCACCTTGCAGACCAAAAAAAAAAAGGGAAGAAACTCCTAATTAATTAATCGTGTCCCAATCTTTCCACAGTTTATTCCACTTTAAGTAGGATCCTCTTTGTTTGTACAAAATCTTCTCGTAACTTTTCACCTTCTCAACCAAACCCAGCCAATTATTACAGTCTGGAGCGGAAGAGCAAAACCATGCTCTGGAGATGAGAAGCCTAGCCAGAAACATCACCTTAATCAGCAATCGTCCATTTGTAGGTTGGTAATTAACCTCCGATAAATCTCCCAGGACCCATATCCTGGGAGTAAAAGGAACAACAATGTTGAGTTTACAAGCCAGATTGGTTTGAACCGATCTCCAGTACCTGCTCACCATTGGGCAGTCCCAGAACAGATGTAAATGATCTGCCTCGGATTCACCACAGCGTGGGCAGCCAGAGGAGGTTCTAAGTCCTCTCCTATATAGGTGTCACATATATTTTGTGCAAAATATTAAATTGTACAACAGTGTGATTAAAATTATGCGAGACCAATTTTAAACTTTCCCCTATATTCTCCCAGTTTGGAGAGCCCGTCTCTGAAAGCAAAGATGACCAGGCTCTCTGTCCTGGTGAAAAAACATCTGAACAAAACTTTTTCATTAAGTGTCTATAGCAGTGAGATACTTTAATTCTCGTGACAATTTTCTTGCAAATTAAATCATGTAAAAATTCAGGAGTATCTATAATAAGGAGATAGCGATTCGCAGTGCTAGAAAGTGCTGACCTTAATTGAAAATATGCATACCAAGCCACCTCACCTAAATTTGCCCCTTGCTTTAATTCCGCAAGGGGCAAAATGTGTCCACCACTGACCACTTGATGCAGGTACTGAACATTCTTGGTCCTCCAATACTGGCTGCAACTCAAATCGTTTAAATTCAAAAGCTTTGGGTTATGCCATAATGGAGTGCAGATGAGTGATGCCCTAACACCACACCAGTTCCTTATATTTCGCCAAGACTTTATAGCCATTCTGCAGAAAAGTGTATACCCATTTAATGCATTTAATAAATAGTCAGACTCAAGTACTGTAAAAAAATCCACAAAGCCTGAATCTTTCACCACCTTACTGCAGAACTGGCTATTTTCCCACTCATTAAACAAGCAGAGTTGAGAGGCCACAAAATAGCCCCTAAAATAGGGGAGGTTAAGACCTCCCCGATTATAGGGCATAGAAAAATAGAGTACCTTCAATCTCACACGCTTCCTCCCCCATATTAGATCATTAAGCATCCGCTCTATCAATCTGAAGTACTTATCTACAATCCATACAGGCGAATTGCGCAGGATATAAAGAACCTGGGGCAGCACTACCATTTTTATTAATGAAATTCTGTCCGCTCTCGCTAACAGGATTTTTTGCCATATCTTAATTTTAGTCCTCAGCTTTATCAACAGGGGAAGCAGATTAAGCTGTAGGTATTCCTGGGGTTTGGCAGAAACTGTTATCCCCAGGTACTTTATTGAATCTGAGATCGTTATCTGGTTATCCCATTCACCTCGCAGTTCGTCTATAGGGAGAAGGACGGTCTTCTCCCAGTTGATCTCCAGACCAGAAGGACCGGAAAAGAGACCAACCAGGTCCATTATGCGAGGAAGAGTAGTGTCTGTTTGATGCATAAAAATCAAAATGTCGTCTGCATAAAGTGATACTCGATCATAGTTCCCCATTGTGCCAAAACCAGCCACCCTCGGATCCTGCCTAATACTAGCCGCTAAGGGTTCAATGTAAATATTAAATAGCAGGGGGGAAAGAGGACAGCCTTGACGGGTGCCTCTTCCTAATGTAAAACTCTCTGTTGTCATATCATTAATCCTTATCCTAGCAACTGGGGAGTTATATAGGAGCTGTACCATCGCCAAGAATCTTGGGCCAAAGCCCATTTTTTTCATCACTTCCCAGAGAAAGGTCCACTCCACCCTGTCGAAGGCTTTAATAGCATCCAACGACAGGATGGAGCGGGCGCCGCTCCCCGGGGACTGAATATTCATGAATAGCCTATGTAGGTTGTGATGGGTGCCCCTTCTTGGCATAAAACCATTTTGATCTGAGTGGATAATGGTGGATATTACCCGCGAGAGCCTCCTAGCCAAAATTTTTGATAATAACTTAACATCGGTATTTAATAAAGAAATTGGTCTATAGGAGCTCAATTCTGCCGGGTCTTTATCCTTTTTTGGGATTAAAACAATAAGAGCCTCCATCATAGAGCATGGTAAACCCCCTCCCTGTATTGCTTGGGAAAACACCTCTAGCAGCTGGGGGAGGATCGTCTCGCCATACCTACGATAAACTTCATATGGAAGTCCATCCAGTCCTGGCGATGAGCTCCCCGAGATAGACCCAAGAGCCTCCTTCAGCTCAGAGAGAGACAACTCCTCTTCCAGAAATTCTATTTGAGCTTCATTCAGAGTAGAAAGTGGAATCCTCTCCAAGAACCGCATCGCCAGTTCGGATGACATACCGGGAGAGGATCTGTATATCTGAGCAAAATATTGTAGAAAGGTATCCCTGATCCCCTCTGGATTTGTTATAGTTTCCCCCTCTAAGTTACGGATTGAAGTAATAGATTGTTTTTTCCTATCTTGTTGTGTGATTATTCTTGCTAAGAGCTTACCAGGGCGTCCAGACTCCGAAAAATATTTGAGCCCCTTAAAGAATACTCTATGATTTGCTTTCTCTACTAAATACTTCTCCAAACAGCAGCTAGCCTTCTGCATCTCTTCCCTGTTGTATTCCGTGGGTTGGCTGGTAAAACGCTCAGTTGTAGATACAGCGATCTTAACCAATTCCTCCTCTTTACCCCTAAATGTTCTCCTTGCTGCAGCAATCTCACTTATAAAGACCCCTCTTAGATATGCTTTCAGGGCATCCCATACTATGTTGATGTTAGCAGAGGGAGAGTTCACCTCCCAAAAAGAGGATATCAGTAGTTTAATAGACTGAGGATTCTCCATAATGGCAAGCCAATATGGGTTCAACTTGAATCCTAGCCCCCTTCTATCCTTATTCTCCCCAGTGCGAACCTCAATTAGCACGGGTGAGTGGTCCGAAACAGTTCTTACTCCGTATCGTATCTTACTGATATTACTCAAATTGCTCTCATTGGTGAGTGCTAGATCAATCCGAGACATTGCTCCCCCCCCCCCCCTACTGACACAAGAGTATACTCTCTTTCCTCCGCCGAGATGTTCCCATATATCTACCACTCCTACCTCTAAACAAAACTGGGGCAACAAGGAGTTACAAGGGTTCCTCCCCCGATCTGCATCTAAAGTAAATCTATCTTTGTTGGGGTCCATAACCGCATTAAAGTCCCCCATCAGGATTAACCGACATTCTGATCTATTTTCAGCAAAGAGCAATAGCTGAGTCAATGGGTACATTGAAAATGGAGGGGGTATATAGAAGAAAGCCAGGATATAACTGTGGCCATACAGCTTACCGTGTAGGAAAATAAATCTACCCTGATCATCTATATGGGATTTTATAAGGATGAAATCTACAGAATTATGAATCAGGACTGAAACGCCCCTGGAAGATCCGCTGAAGGTGGAGTGATAAGATTGAGAGTGCCATCCCGTTGCCAGACGGCGCAGGGTTTCTTTAGTGAGATGATTTTCTACTATACAAATAATTGCTGGAAGGTATCTTTTTACTGCATCCATAATAGCTTGCCTTTTAACCCTTTCCCCGAGCCCTCTGACATTCCAAGATACAATTCTAATAGACATCAATCAAACAAACAAAAAAAAAAACCCCGACCTGCAAGGTGGGTTCCCATCCCCCCTCTCCGTTGATCCGCCCGATCTAGTCAGCGAACCTCTAACCTCCGGCCATTCTCCCCCAACCTAGCCCCGCCTCCCAGCCATCCCTTCGAACATGATAATACACAATTTCAAATGCCCGTTTGATCAATCCAGTCTGACGCTTGTTGTGGAGTCTCAAAAAACAGGGAAGTCCCATTATAGATCACTCTTAATTTCGCTGGATACTGTAGAGAATATTTGATATCTTTTAGCGCCAAACGCTTCTTTATCTCTATAAAATTACGTCTTTTTTCCTGAGTCTGGCGCGCACAGTCAGGAAAAAAGAGCAACCTAGAACCCTGATATTCAATGGGTGTACATTCTCTGGCTCTTCTTAATATCATATCTCTATCAGCGGCCAATAATAGTTTCATTAAAATTGTACGCGGCGGCCGCCTTGGAGTAGGTTTTGCTCCTGGCATTCAGTGGGCTCTTTCTATTTGGAACATAGGAGAAAAATTATCGCTGCCTAGATTATGCATGACCACATCTTTAAGTTGCTCCTCTAGCTGCCGGCCTTCAGCCCCTTCTGGAAAACCAATTATACGGACATTGTTCCGCCTTGACTTATTCTCAAGATCCTCTAGCTTATGTTGTAGCACTTGATTTTCTGAGGCGAGAAACAAAGTTTTAGATTTTAAGGTGGCTATATCGGTTTGCAGGGAAACAACAGTTTTTTCCACATTGAGGACTCGGTCACGGATCTTTACTAAGTCTTCTCTAATTAAAGAGATGTCACTCTGCACTGAACCCAATTGCGTGGACATCCCCTGCACCAAGAGACCGTTGTTTTCCACGGCACAAAGGATTTTATCCAAAACAGATGGATCATATTCTGTTCGCGTTTGTACAGGGAGACCTTCCTCTACCGCTTCGTGATCTGCCTCCATTGATCCGTCCTCAGAGGGTTCCTCAAACTGGGGTGTTTTAGCATTTTTCTTCACGTTAGCAGAGAGTTTAGTTTTAGCTGGATTTTTTTCATTGAGGAAGGGTGATTTCAAAAACTTATCGATCTTATTCTCTGGTGTTTTAGACCCCAATTTAGTTACCGAGGAGTCCACTGATCGTCGCTTTGGGGCCATTCTCTTCCCTTTTTTCCCCCTCGTTTTCTCCCTTTTTTGTTAATTTTAAATTTTTTAATTTCTTTATGTTCCCCTTTTTTTTTTTTTTTTTCCTTTTTTTCCCCCTTTCCCCCACCCCCGACTCTCCGCACCTCACCCTTTCCTTCCTTTTTCCAACTCATACTCTCCTTTATATCTCCTTATTACTTCCTATTACTTCTTTCTCGCCTTATTTTCCCCCTTTTAACCCCTTCCTCTCCCCCTCTCCTATTCCTCTTTTCCTCCCCCACCCCTCTATCCCCCCCCCTACCTAAAAATACGTCCTCCCAGCAAACACAAGAACCAGCAATATAGAAAAAATAGTCAACGAGGGCTGTATTCTCACGTGTCCAAGAGTGACAAGCAGTCCAAGTTGCAGGGAAACAGCTGAGGAGAAGCAGCAGGCAGAGCAGTAAAGCCGCCGGATCCAGAGGCAGAGACGGGACGAGAGACGAGCCAGCCAGTGAGGGAGGGAGACAGGAGGTCCCGGAATAGCGAAGCAGCCGAGGTCAGACGTAGAGCAGGAGAGAGGACCGAGAGCAGGAGGAGAGCGGCGGAGGGTCCCGTACAGAGCGTCCAGCATCCGCCGCAACAGCAGCCAGGTACCCACGAGCGGCAGGCAAGGCGATCCAGGAGCCAACCCACCCACAGCACAGAGACGCCGCTCAGTACATCGGCGCTTCGGCGTCAGCTGCGCGGCATCAGCTATTCAGCTGTTCGGATGTGCCGGGAGCTTGGAGGGAGGAGGCCAGCGAGGGAGAGCGAGACATGCTGTGTTCACGTCATCACGCCGCGGGTAAATTGCCATTTTTGACCTTCCCATAAAAATTGGAGGTATGGTTGAGATATAGGGTGCATAGGCACCGTGAGATAGGCGTCTTTGAGTTCTATCTTGACCAACCAATCGTTATGTAACAATAGATCTCTCAAGAAATGTATGCCCTCCGTTTTGAAATTATGATAAAGTACAAAATTGTTGAGGGTTTTCAAATTTATGAGGGGTTTGTGACCTCGGTTTTTCTTTTTTACTAGAAATAGATTGCTCAGGAAACCCGGTGCATTGCTAGAGACTTGAACGATTGTGCCTTTGGAACATAGTTCCTTGATTTCTAGATGAATGAGATTGCGGTCTGAATTAGCAAAGACTAACGGATGAGGTTCCTATATTTGAACAGGTGGACATATAAATTCTATTTGATAACCTTGAATTGTGTTTAGGAACCACGCAACTGAGGTTATCATAGACCAGATGTGGAAAAAATTTGTTATCCTACCTCCTAGGGGAATGTGATAAAAATACAGTAGAAGAACTTTTACCTGTAATGGGCCTTGAGTGTGGGAAACCTCTATGGTCTCTAGCGCTCCATAGGCATGATAGGAAAGAAGGGTGATGCTTGATATGAGGTTTTTGGCAGTGAAAAATTGTCTGGTCTGGGTGGTAGAAGGCCACTGTATGATTGTCTCTCTTGAGGAGGTTATCGGCTGGGAAACCTGCCTCTTCTTTTCCCAGCCATTCCAAAAACACATCCCAGAAAAGAAAAGACTGGGCTTTGTCCAGGGATGAGAACAAGCCTATATATTTATTGATTTATTTGATATATACGGCATACATGTTAGGACACCCTCAGACATCATCCACAACTCCCTCCTCAGTCAGGCAAAACTCCCTCCTCCGTCAGGCAAAACTCAGCACACATTACTTCAGCAGCCACTAGAGACTGGCTCCATAGTTCAGGGGTTAGCATGCTGGTCTTGTAAACCAGGGGTTGTGTGTTTAAATCTCGCTACAATTATTATTTTTTTGTCTGTTAATATTTGTAATATTACTTATTCCGTTTAGAACATTTTAGCGCAATTTATCAAATGAAATATGCTTTCCGTTATCATATAAATATGACAGGTCTGCTTACATATAATTCAGGATAGATAGAGAGATGAATGATAAATTAGATGATGGGGGTAGATTTATGATGGGTGAATGATGGCATATATGGCATGCAACTGGGGTTTCACGTACAAGCAAGCAATAGTACAAATATTAACAGACAAGAAAAAAAAAAAAACTGTGAAGGTGCCAGCAATATTTGAACTCACAGCCCCAGGTTTACAAGACCAGCACTCTAACCCCTGAACTATAGAGCCATCTGCTGTAAGGAAATGAATCTCATTGTAGGTGAACCACTCTCTAGTAGCTGCTGATGTAACGTGTGCTGGAGAGAAGCCCGTGTCTGTCAGTGGCTGAACACAGCGTGCCTCCATTATACACCAAGGAAACTTGTATTCATTACTGGTGCCTGGTATTAGTGTCCATAATATATGCAGCTGCAAGAAAAAGTATGTGAACCCTTTGGAATGATATGGATTTCTGCACAAATTGGTTATAAAATGTGATCTGATATTCATCTAAATCACAAAAAATAGACAATCACAGTCTGCTTAAACTAATAACACACAAATAATTAAATGTTGCCATGTTTTTATTAAACACACCATGTAAACATTCACAGTGCAGTTGGAAAAGGAATGTGAACCTCTAGACTAATGTACATCTCCAAGAGCTAATTGGAGTGAGGTGTCAGCCAACTGGAGTGCAATCAATTAGATGAGATTGGAGGTGTTGGTTACAGCTGTCCTGCCCTATAAAAAAACAAGCACCAGTTCTGGGTTTGCTTTTCACAAGAAGCATTGTCTGATGTCAATGATGCCTCGCACAAAAGAGCTCTCAGAAGACCTACAATTAAGAATTGTTGACTTGCATAAAGAAAGGGTTATAAAAGTATCTCCAAAAGCCTTGCTATTCATCAGTCCATAGTAAGACAAATTGTCTATAAATGGACAAAGTTCAGCACTGCTGCTACTCTCCCTAGGAGTGTCCGTCCTGTAAAGATGACTGCAAGAGAACAGTGCAGACTTCTCAGTGAGGTGAAGAAGAATCCTAGAGTGTCAGCTTAAGACTTACAAAAGTCTCTGGCATATGCTAACATCCCTGTTAGCGAATCTATGATATGTAAAACACTAAACAGAATGGATTTCATGGAAGGATACCACAGAGGAAGCCACTGCTGTCCAAAAAAAAACATTGCTGCACGTTTACAGTTTGCACATGAGCACCTGGATGTTCCACAGCAGTACTGGCAAAATATTCTGTGTACAGATGAAACCAAAGTTGAGTTGTTTGGAAGAAACACACAACACTATGTGTGGAGAAAAAGAGACTCAGGACATGTGGGAACTGCAAAACGACTGTAAAACTGCATTACTGTGTTGCATGTCATTTTGCATTACATCACCTGTTGTATCCCTGTTCATAGGCTGTTTAAGTGTATTTTATACATCCCACCACTAGTGGGGGATAGCACTTAGGCTATATAAATACTTTTAGTCAGGCCTAGTGAGAAAAGAGAGAGAGAGAGAGAGAGAGAGAGAGAGGGAGAGAGGAGAGAAGAGAGGAGCAGAGTTAGTTGTTGAGCTAAGACTACATATCACAGAGTAGTGGGTGAAGTCAGAAGCAGCAATGAGGTAGTGCAAAGGTATGAGGAGCAGGAGAGCGTTTTCCTCCTGTGATCCTCTTAGTTCCTTTCATCCTACAACCAGAGGATAGAGTTGTGTCCCTGGAAGAAATCCAAGCAGAGAGTCATCGGTGATAACAGCCACTACCAAGGCTTAAGGGGCACCTTTGCACATGGTGGAGGACAATCTAGCTACAGGCAGCCACACCATAAATTATAGAAGACAGATTAGCTACCTGTTCAAGGGCTTGGAAGAAACAGAAATAATAGGACTAAGAATACCAGAAAAGAGTACTAGAGAACCACAGCCAGAGTCAGAACCTAACCAAACCTATTAACAGTGGATCAACAGAATTAATCTAACTAACAAGAGACTGTATTCTGTCTGGATGTATATGCCGCAACTAAAACCAGCTACAGTAAAAGTTGTGAGTTGTATCCTACCGCTGTCTTCTTCATTCTTCAACACCACCACTACAACTGGTTGTACCACCATAAACGGTACTGGTGTCACAACAAATACCACCAAGGGACCCAGCCGCCACAAGCACTCTAAACACTGCTGTCATCAAAGGCACCTCAACCTCCATCTAGTCTAGTGCTTCCCTACCACAGAGTGTGCCCTGGAGGATTTCGTGCTGCCTTCCTCATCACTGTGCTGCTGGCCCAGGGAGGCTTTCAGCTAACCGTGAGTAAACCGATGAACTGTATTATTACTGGCCCCTCATCGGCCTACCGTGCACCTCACGTGTCACCCCTGCGGTTCTGGCATGCCACAGAGGCACAACACACCAACATCAATACCTCATTCCAACTGTGAAGTATGGTGGTGGGGGCATCATGGTTTGGGGCTGCTTTGCTGCGTCAGGGCCTGGACGGATTTCTATCATCGAAAGAAAAATGAATTGCCAAGTTTATCAAGACATTTTGCAGGAGAATTTAAGGCCATCTGTCCACCAGCTGAAGCTCAACAGAAGATGGGTGTTGCAACAGGACAACGACCCAAAGTATAGAAGAAAATCTGGTTGCAGTGTGCGATTGCATTTTGTGTTTTTACATTTATAGAAGAAAATCAACAACAGAATGGCTTAAACAGAAGAAAATACACCTTCTGGAGTGGCCCAGTCAGAGTCCTGACCTCAACCCGATTGAGATGCTGTGGCATGACCTCCCTCAAGAAAGCGATTCACACCAGACATCCCAAAAATATTGCTGAACTGAAACAGTTCTGTAAAGAGGAATGGTCAAGAATTACTCCTGACCGTTGTGCACGTCTGACTTGCAACTACAGGAATCGTTTGGTCGAAGTTATTGCTGCCAAAGAGGTTCAACCAGTTATTAAATCCAAGGGTTCACATACTTTTCCACCTGCACTGTGAATTTTTACATGGTATGTTCAATAAAAACATGGTGACATTTAATTCTTTGTGTGTTGTCTATTGTTGTGACTTAGATGAAGATCAGATTACATTTTATGACCAATTTGTGCAGAAATCCATATCATTCCAAAAGTTTCACATACTTTTTCTTGCAACTGTATATAATATGTGAAAGCAATGGTCTGTGGTGCCAGCGCTTGCTGTAAACATATTTTACATTCTATTACTACGGCTGATGGAGTTTAAGCTGAGGGCTGACACCTGATGTCTGACCCCTGACGGCTGAGAGCTGACACCTGATGGCTGATAGAGTTTGGGCTGAGGGCTGATGTCTAAGGATGTACTAATATGTATGCCGTAGATATATGATTCCCCAAAAAGGTAATTATCAGCTGATGGGGTAGAATCAGGAGATGCCAAGTGAACAAGTTGTGGGTCCAATTTCATTAAAATTGACCTTTTTTCTTCCATACATAAGGAGGCATTTTCATTGCCAAAAAAACATAGGGCTCGTTGTGCCCATCCTCTAAGAGTAGGCAAGTCTATGGGATCTCCAGACATGGTTGCCTCCTCCGTTAAATCCAGAATTCTGGGTAAGGGTCCTAGTAGGTGTAGGAATTTGTCTTGGACCCATTTGAATGAACGTTATATGCCCTTTTTTGGGTTCTATCCTGACTTGGCCAGATATTCAACCAATGTTGGGTCCAAATCCTGGGGCACTCAGATTTTAATTTACATCTCACATTTTTGACTAGGGATTTTTTTCACCCATAGGCTAACAAATTTAGAAACTTGGGGATGAGGAATCTGCTCACCTTATCGCGGATGCTTGATCTGACCCGGATCAAAGTATGGATTCCCCACGCTATCCAGAATAATATGTTCAGAGGGTTTATCACATAACATATTATCTCCTTCTTCAGATATATCCTCATATTTGGATTTTTCATCAGGATCTGAAATATTAGCCTCAATAGAGGAGGATTGACTAGGTCATATAGGGGAAACCAAAAGACCCATAGGGACACACATACAAAAAAATATGAAACTTTATTAGGTAATTAAAGACAAATAATTACAACAACACATAATTAGAGACAAATATCTAAAAGGTAAAGCAGCAATGCAAGTTGTGTTGCATGAAGTAGCTCACCTGCTGACTGACAGGGTGTAAGATCCCAATATCTAAGCTTGCTCAGCACAAAGGCAATTGAGCAATGATCTTCTATCTCCTAATCCAAACTGCCTTATATGCAAGGCTCCATACAAGGTACCAGTAGGAAACAATCAATGGATAAGAGCTACAGGCAGATAAAAGGGAAAGGACAGAAATGCCTGGGAAATGGTAAAGGGATCCAACCTTCAGTCAGCTGTGAGCACACCCCGACGCACGTTTCACTCCGCTTCTTCAAGGGAAGGAGATTGGTTTTCTGTTAGAAGAGGCCTTAATCGCCCGCTTTTGGTATACTTCCTCAGGGGCTGAGGGTTTCTGAGGTAACTTGGAGACCTCTTGATTAGTGATTTTTTTTATAAAGCTTCCAAATGAACCTGATCCTTTGATTGTGACTCTATTCTTTGGTATTTGGTTACAGGAGGACCGGTAATTAAATTTAATCTTTTTTGGCTAGCTTTGCCTTCCTAGCTTTAACCTCTTGCCATATGCGAGGTTAAGTCTTCTGCAGACCAAAATAAATCTGAGGGTGTGGATGGACCCAAAGGTGATTCAATGGAGGCAGAGCGGTTCATTGCTGATATAATTGATTTTGCAATTACTTCATGAATGGAAGACATTGCTGAGCGAACCGCAGTCTGCACAGATTTAGAGACTGATTGATCTACCATGGATTGCAGTAGATTTTCATCAATAAGTTCAAAATGTTGTTTAGTTTCAGAAATTTTGGTAACTTCTTCTCACTAAATATCACCTATAAGCAGATATGAATCCCATTTATCTAAGTATTGCCACCCAGCATAGTGCCAGTAATAATATATCCTCACCTGCCACATTGTAGGTGATCTTACTCACTGGCACTTCAGAGTCCAGGATGGTGGTAAACGTGTACCGGCCGGAGTCCCTCTTGAGTACACCTTTGATCACTAGGTAGGGTTCCCTGGTGATTTGGGGTTCATGTTTATGATGCTAGAGAGATAATATAGAGAACTGTTAGAACATCATATGTCACAATTACTTATAATTCATTGTAATTATTATTAAGACAAAAATAGATAACACTACTAATGATAATAATTTGCTGAAATGGACATAACATGGGTAAATGCTGACATGGGTAAAAGTACTTTCTGATAAATGTTTTGGGTAATGAAGGAAAATGTTTGGGAAGTGCTGCCTTAATATGATGGTCATATAACTTATTAACAATCTCCCAGTTTTATATGTATTTTCTTGGGCATCTGCATGTCACTTACCAGGGTGAGCATGTTCCGATAGGAGTCCTCCAGCCTCGCGTACAATTCAAAGCTGCAGTCCAGAATTAGTTCTTCATACTCTGGAATTTTTATATTTATCTCTAGAAAGCAGGCAAATGAAAGAAGATATTACAGAAGTAATTGTGTAGATATTCTGTCCTGCATTTAAAGGGGTTGTCTCAATAACACGTCTCCTTCCATATGACATAATAGGAAATCTAGGCATCACAGAGGGGACTGATTATATTCTGCTGTCTCCTCACCTCCACAGTTTACAGTCTCTGCGAGATGAGACTTGTGGTCTTTACATGGAGAGCATAACCGTCCAGTTTTCAAATCTGAGAAAAGAAGAAAGAAATGAAATATGAGCCAAGCATTAAAGACACTTTATAACATTATAATAAATATGATAAACATATGCTGGTATCTATCACCCCTCTGTCACCAGCACATGGACGATATACTGTACAGGCTACCACAAATCACCCTTATAGTCTGCTTATGGACGGAATCATATTAATGTAAATGTCCTCCTGCTTCAGGAAGTCTGATTCTCTCCAATGAACTATGGACTATTGGAAGTGACTGGAATATTTACTGTACTGTGAGGATTTGGGGTTCTATATTTTTACTGGTGTACTATATGAATATAGATTTAAGAATAGAGATGGCCTTGCGGTTCACCCGGCGGTCGTTTTGCAGCGAACTTTGCTTGTTTGCGGTTCGAACGGGCGAACATATGGAGATGTCCACCGGCGCCATATTCTTTTACATTGTGAAGAACTTTAACCCATGACACATCCATCAGGTGGTAAAGGACAGACAATTGAGATGTTTCAGCACATGGACATACCCCCTACCTTATAAATAAACCTGATCTGGCCGCCATTTTACATTCAGTCTTTTGCCAGTGTAGGGAGAGGTTGCTATGTGAAGCAGGGACAGACTGTTAGGGACACCAAAGGCTAGCTAATAGGGACACAAAAGTCCTTTAAAGGACTAGTATAGGTGTGCTATCGATAGGTGTGACTTACTGAGGGGTTTAATATACTTAGAATATACTTTCTAATATAGAAAGCATATTATAGTGTATTTGTATTGTGCAGCAGTTGTGTGCGGTTCTGCTGCGATTCTACAGCCACACTCTATTGGAACAAATAATTTCTACTGGTGTGATATACCAGTTGACCCCCCAAAAAAGTGATTGAAGCAAAGGTGTGATATACCAAAAATATACGTTCTATATAGTGCATTTGGGTAGTACAGCATTGGTTTGCGGTTTTGCTGCGTTACCTCACCATTGGAACAAATGGTGACAAACACCATTGGAACAAATCATTTCTACTGGTGTGATATAGCAGTTGCCCCCTGAAGAGAAATGTGACTCCATTTTGTCTGTTCTAGCAATATGTATTGTGATAGCATATTGTCCATGCACTGTTTCAAGTTCCCCAACTGGGATTTAGGTTTCCTTCCCTGTCCTTGGACAGTTTCTTGAAATTCCTAAATTTTAGTGAAGACAGTCATGCTTTACAAGGCCATTCTGGCTTAATGTTTACCGGCCTATATGTGCCTACATATGATTGGTTAATGCTGTTACTATGTAAATTATACTCTCTGCCTAATGAAAGGACAATAAAATCTGAGTGTTTCTCAGTGATACCCCTGTGCGTGTCAGTCCTTTGCTTCTGAGGAATACTCTCAGCCTGTGCAATGATGGTTGAACTCGCAACTTCACTGACAATGGAACATGATACAATCCTGTACACCACACATGATGTTGTAGAACTTCTTAAAGGCATACACACACAGCACATGTCAGCCCAAAGGTTGTCTGGATATGAGATCCTGCTCCTCAGCAACCCCTCCCTACAGATCAAGTATGCTGCACACACCTCAGGCCCAGCACCCATACTCAATGCACTGCTTGGACTCAAGGGACCTGAGGACCACTTTGTAGAGATACATGATTGCATACATGCCATACAGCATGAGACCTCACCCTGCTCCAATTTGTCATCCATACCAATCAAGGATACACCTTAAGTTTTTGTAGATGGATCTTGCAGCAGACCAAATGACAATTCTTACCACGCAGTGTACGCAGTAGTCATGTTACCTGACATTGTCTTTTAAGCTAGACCAATCACTTATCAGTCTGCACAAGCTGCTGAATTGATTGCACTCACCAGAGCATGCATATTACAGAAAGGTAAGCCAGTGACCATTTACACTGACAGTAGGTATGCTCATGGTGTGGTCTGAGACCACAGTGTTATCTGGCAGAGAAGAGGATTTGTTGCAGCTGACGGTAAGCACATCTCACACTCACAACTTGTCACACAACTTTTGGAAGCCATCAGGTTACCCTCACAGCTTGCAATTGTAGATTGTAGAGCACATACTGGAGGAAAAGACCACGTTTCCCAGGGCAATGCCTTGGCAGATGCAGAAGCTAAGAAAGCAGCATTGCTGGCTCCAGCAACACTGCAAATGACAAGACTGGTACCCCCAGGGCCGGCGTCAGAACCCGGCATACCCGGGCAAGTGCCAGGGCCCACTGTAAGTTTGGGGGCCCACTCATTTCCACGGCGCGGCGGCGGTCCCTTTAAAACTTAAACATACAACTTCATTCATGATCGTCTCACATGATCGTCTCTCACATGATCGTCTGTGTGCCGTGCGGCGCGAGTACTAGTTTCCACAGCAGCGCACGCCGCACAGGCACAGATCTGAGTCTGACTCACTGTAAGCCCGCCCTCAGCCGGCAGCAGGACTCGTCTCGGCGCAGCTACAGAAGATTCAGAAGACAGGACGCATAGCCGAGCCCAGAGGAAACCTGGCGCCCAGGCAGGCCAGCCCAGAGGAAACCTGAAGCTGAATGCTGCTGCTGCTGGACTCGTTTTAAATTTCGAATTCAGGTGAACTAGTAACAGTCACATACCAAGACCAGTTCATGAATTTTTGCCAATAAACTGTATAATAGATTTCATGCATTCCGGTTATTTTCTTATAGGAGTTTATATTGTGTTTTAGGCCAAATGAGAGCAGGAGCGCATGGCGTCATTGGTTGCTATGACGCCGTGCGCTTCATGCCGCCGCTGCACTACAGTAATACACTGGTATGATCTATCCGAGTGTATTACTGTAGTGCAGCGGCGGCATGAAGCGCACGGCGTCATAGCAACCAATGACGCCGTGCGCTCCTGCTCTCAGCAGGATGCCAGGCCGGGTTACCACTGACCGCTCATGGCCATGGAACACGGCCGTGTGCATTCGGCCTAAAACACCATATAAACTCCTATAAGAAAATACCAGAACGCATGAAATCAATTATACAGTTTATTGGCAAAAATTCATAAGAGGAAATTTTCCTCATATGGATTTTTGCCAATAAAGTGTATTATTGATTATCATTTTCTTATAGGAGTTTATGTTTTAGGCCGTTGTGTGCCCATGGCTGTATTGCGGTCCGCAACGAAATACACGGACACCGGCCCATGTGCACTTTGCATCACAGATGCGGACCCAATCACAGAGATGCAGAACGAACGCATGGATCAGAACCCCATGGAAGCACAACGGAGTGCTTCCGTGGTGTTTCTGGCCGTGCCTCCGCACCCCAATAAAATAGAACTTATTCAATTTTTTTGTGGGGGGCGGACGGTTAATGGACTAATTCAAGTTGAATGGGTCCGGATCCGTCCCGGCCGCTGCACGGACGTTGCCCATGCATTGTGGACCGCAACGGATGCACAACGGCCGTGTGCATGAGGCCTAAGGGCTCTTTCATACGAACGGATGCTGTGCGGGTAATCCGCTGTGTGAAAGACAGCCAAGCCCCGCTCCGGACAGCAGAGACACAGAGCATTAACATGATTGATAATGCTCCGTGCCTCTGTGACATTTTTACTACAAAATCACAGTGAGATACAGTTGTCACCATGATTTTGTAGTAAAAAGATCACAGAGAGGCAAAGAGCATTATCATTTATGTTAATACTCCGTGTCTCTGCTGTCCGGGACGGGGCTTGGCACTCATTCACGCAGCGGATTACCCGCACAGCATCCGCTCGTATGAAAGAGCCCTTAGGCCCCTTGTAGACTAGCATTCCTCCCGCAGCGAGTCCACATCGCAGCACCCGGCCTGACCTCCCAGCGCTGCCGGGGGTCACATAGCATTATATTGATTGATCTAACCCTTAAAGTTCTGGAATGTATTGGATAACACTGGCATAATGCTGTTAGTGCCATCTAATACATTCCAGGACTGTAATGGTTACATAGCATCATAAATCAATATAATGCTATGTGAATCCCGTCAGTGCTGGGAGGTCAGGCCGAGTGCTGCGATGCGGACTCGCTGCTGGAGGAACGCTCATCTGCAAGGGGCCTTAGCACAGGGGGACCCACTGAGGCTTTATCGCCCAAGGGTCCACATGAACCTGGAGCCGGCCCTGGGTACCACCTTCACTAGAACTTACCCAGATGCTAGTGGACCTCCAGTCCTAAGCCACTGAAGATGAAATGGCTGATTGGTGTTACCCAATTCTGCAGAAGAATCCTAATACTGGATTGATCTGCAAAGAGGGGAAGCCATGCATACCACAACACAGCTTTCCTCTGTTCATTGCACATTGTCATGGAGTAGGACCCAACAGCATTCAAACAGCAGCATTCATCAGAGAAGAGTATGTTACCAAACTAATAAAGGTCCTAAGTGAAACTGAAGAAAAAGTTGCTTGTACGTTTCCTTCTCTTCCACAGGAACCCACCCACCCATTTCAGGCGGGAGACACCGTGCTGGTAAAGACTCTGAGGAGAGGAAAAGCTACAGGGGACTTCATCTACGGACCACCGACCACAGTGGTAGCAGTGACCTTTACAGCTGTCCTTACAGAAGACACACCCACCTGGATACACGCCACCAGTTGGTCACAAAGACATCCCAAAAGAAGGTACTAACGGGGGTAGACAGCCCTGACCGACCTTGAAGGGGAACAGACAAGGTACTAATGGGAGCAGACAGCTCTGACCTCCACCAGGATGCCTTTCCCCAATTCTTCTCATAATACTCCATGGCATTACCACCTTTTGGTACAATTCCTCTAACACACATGTAGCTACATTTTCTTTTGATTTTTGTAATATAGTAAGTTGCCCTCAGGTTCCATGGCAGTGTAACATGTACCGAGACACCCGATTCCAGGAGTATACATATCTGTGTAACTAATAATTACTGGGGACAAGAATGCAAATATGGGGGATCTGTGGGGATGGAAAGATAAGATCTAGATTAGAAGGTTCCTGGAAAGGTGAATGTGCTCTTGCTAAAGTCATCATGAATATACACATATTTAGTGAACAAGAGACCCCTAGTGTAGGGAGAGTGACAAGGACCAAAAGGTCACTCCCCATGGGTAGTTTGGACCCTCATGTGTATATAGACGCAATAGGCGTCCCAAGAGGGGCCCCACATGAATTCAAGGCAAGAGATCAAATTGCTGCTGGCTTTGAATCGATCTTTCCTATCATTACAGCTAACAAAAATGTAGATTAGATCAATTATATTTACTATAATCAACAGAGATTTATCAATTATACTAGAGACACCATGCAAGGAGTGGCAGAACAGCTACAGGCAGATTCCATCATAACATTTCAGAATCGCATGGTATTAGACATGATACTGGCAGAGAAAGGAGGTGTTTGTAAGGTATTGACAGACCCTGCATCGTGCTGCACCTTCATACCCAACAACACCGGTCCTAATGGTAAGGTCACACTGGCGATACAGTACTTATCCATCGAGCTCAAGAAGAACTCAGGTATTAATAACCCCTGGGATCAATATTTTGGCTGGTTCTCCAATTGGAAACAGGCACTTGTACAGTTAGGTATCATTATTTTAGTAATCATAGTTATAATAGCAGCCGTCACAATATGCATTATACTGTGCGTCAGGAAATTGATAACGAAAGGTGTTTCCAACATGTCATTCTATGAGACCCTGATACCTGACACTAAAGATCATTCCCCTGAAGGTTATAAAAAATATTTAGCTGTTTACAGAGAAAAGGGCAAGAATAAGATCCATATTATATGAGAAATTTGGTTCTAAGAGGGGATTGAAGAGAAATGTGACTCCATTTTGTCTGTTCTAACAATATGTATTGTGATAGCATCTTGTCCATGCTTCCATGTTTCCCCACTGGGATTTAGGTTTCTTTCCCTGTCCTTGGACAGTTTCTTGAAATTTCTAAATTTGAGTGAAGACAGTCACGCTTTACAAGGTCATTCCGGCTTAATGTTTACCGGCCTATATGTGCCTACATATGATTGGTTAATACCGTTACTATGTAAATTATACTCTCTGCCTAATAAAAGGCTAAACTGTAGGACAATAAAATCAGAGTGTTTCTCAGTGATGGCCGTGTGCGTGTCAGTCCTTTGCTGTTGAGGAATATTCTCCTGATGTCAGTAGGGTCAAATCAAGGTAGTCCTAGTGGTCCAGAAAGAACCAAATCCTTTCACCCCCAGAAAAACGGATTGAAGCAGGGGTATTCGTATTGGATCGATTTTATCCCTTTCAAATCCGCTTCTCCAGGATTTATCTTCCACCATCGTTTTGCTTTGAGATCTGTTTTTCCAGGATTTGTCTATTACTAAACAGAGTATAAATAAAGGAGTCTAGGCATATGGAGTATAACCACTGAGGAAGAGGTCAGCAAGACCTCAAAACGCTTCTGGGGATATACTGATGCTTTGAAAGACTACATTAAGCATGGCCATGGCCATTTATGAAACAATTTCTGAGCTATACTCGATTATTACGTGAGAATTTCACATATAAGTACGTGAGCCACACACAGAGTGGTTTGAACAACTACACACCAGCCGGATCTCATCACAGGTCATAGACCTGCTCCAAGTTTGTGCACATCGAACACACACCAGCCAGCGTGAAGACCGCATTTTAGGTGGGGCGAGTGCTCAGTGTGCAATATTTTATTACCCGCACATTATGGCAGCTATAAATCCTTTTAGCTTACGGTTATGAGACAATTCAAACAAAATTAACAACGCTAGATCATAGCTTGCATGAACCGATACATATAGGCCGTTATCGAATCAGCTGCTACATATATAGTGTTATGAAATTAGTGGAATCATCAGATGCACAAATAAGGACAATACCTCGATTTTCTTGCTTCCGAAACCTCAATGTGATTCTTTCTACGATTTTTCTAACAATTATTTTAATACGATTTTATTGCCATTCTATTGCTATTGTGCCATATTAATCACAATTTCTGGTATTGCATTCTATTTTATTGTGTGTATTATTTTTATCCATTGTTGCAACATTAAATATTGATAGCTTTATCCACATTGTTAGCTCCATGATGTTCTGAGTGCTAGCCCAACAGTGTTATTGTTTTTATCTATATTCATTAAACAGGGTGATTCAATTTCTGGGTTTTAGCACCTATTCAGAGGCATAGGGGGTGAGCCACCCTATCAGTCTAATTTATATAACAATAATATACTTACTATATAGTGCATTTGGGTAGCGCAGCATTGGTTTGCGGTTTTGCTGCGTTACCTCAGCTACAGATAGTGACAAACGACATTGGAACTAATAATTTCTACTGGTGTGATATACCAGTTGTCACACAACAAAAAAATTATTGAAGCAGGGGTGTTCTATACCAATTATATACTTTCTATATAGTGCATTTGGGTAGTGCAGCATTTGTTTGCGGTTTAGCTGCATAACCTCAGCTACAGATAGTGACAAACAACATTGGAACAAATAATTTCTACTGGTGTGATATACCAGTTGCCCCCCCAAAAATAATTATCGAAGCAGGGGTGTTATATACCAATTATATATGATTGAAGCAGGGGTGTGATATACCTTCTTTCACAAATACTGCTCTTCCAGGCTTGGTTGAGTGGCTCACTCAGCCTTCCCCTTCTGCACCCATCTCATCCTCTCTATCTGCACCCTCTTCACTCTCTGCTGTGTGCACCACCAAAGACACCACCACCAGCACCATATTCCCTCAGCTTGAGTCAGATAAATTATTTTCATATCCATTACAAGACCTTAGCGATGCTCAGCCATTTTTGGCATCAGATCAGGAAGAGAAGGTATGAACGGTCGCCACCCAACAGTCTGACAATATTACCCAGATCAGCCCAAGGAGGGTGGTCCCCGCTGTTGCTGCCTACTCCGAGATCTGTAATCTCAGTGGTGGTGAAGGGGACGAAGATGATGTGTCTATGGATGTCACGTGGGTGTCCACGAGAGAGGAAGAGGAGGGGAGTTCAGAGGGAGAGAAGCAGATAGGCAGGAGAAGGAGGAGAAGCAGGCAGAACTCGCAGTGCACAGGAGGCAAAAAGCAGACCACTAATGTATCTGGAGGGAGCCGTCAACTATGCACGGTCACATCTGGTGCTCTCAAGGTGCCAGCACATGGTTCCGCATTGTGGGCTTTTTTTAACATGTCCGCTGCTGACAATAGTGTTGCCATCTGCAGCCTGTGCTGTCAACGCATAAGTTGCGGTAAGACCAAAACTCATCTATGGACAACTGCTTTAAGAAAGCACCTGGCGTCCCATCACCGAGCCCAGTGGGAGCAACACCATCATAACCCACAAGGACACTCTCCTTGTGCTCCTAGTCCTGCCTCTTCTCCTCTCTCCTCGCATTTGTCCACCACTCCACCTTCCACCATGCTGTTGTCGTGTTCATCTGGCAAAAGGCAGGCTTCCATGGCCCAAATGGTCGGGCAAAAAAAAGATAATGACGCTGGATAACCCTCTTGCCCAACGACTGACCGCTGGCTTGTCGGAACTGCTAGCTCACCAACTACTGCCATATAAACTGGTGGACTTGGAGGCCTTTAGAAAAATTGTGGCCATTGGCACACCACTATGGAAGTATTTCTCCCAGAAGGGCATCCCAGAGCTATATGGCCACATTCAGTGGCAAGTGAATGTATCTCTGGCACACATAGTTCCAGCTAAGTTTTGTCACAATTCTATAATGGGGTTGAAAATTCAGCTAAGTTCCAGCAAAGAAACCCCTAAAATCACAATTTTATTGATATTCATTAAAAGAGGACCAGCAAGGGACCTTTAAGATATTCAAGAAAAACACTCAAAAATGGTTACTATATTGATTAATTTACAGTAATTAACAGCATCCAGGTGAGTGACAATGATAGTGGGGAAGGGGGAATAAGTTGTCCCTACACTTACCCTTTTCTTAAAGCCTCAGCCCAGGGAGGCCCCCTGATGGTGGAGACCCCCTGTCCACGTTCCTAGGCTAATGGGCCTCAGGTATCGATGAGGTATAGTATGCCCCCAGATTAATGTAGGGATATATGTTCACGGATACTGGATGCTATAAACAAGGTGAATTACATATATACACATATAATCAGGGTTAACAGAATGGTCAACCACCCAAACAACCTCAACGCGTTTCACCCTAGTTAACACTGTGGGATCATCAGGAGGTAAATATATTAGTTTGGTATAATATAAATTAATAATATGTCAATCACTGATGTAGCAGGATATACTGCTACACAGTGTCAGTGTTAAGATACATCTGACCACAGACACGTGGTCTAGCAAACATGGGCAGGGAATAACTTTTACTGCCCACTGGGTGAACCTTCTGACGATCGTCAAGCATGCAACCCATGGCACCCGTGTAGATTTGGTGTTGCCGCCATGGATTGCATGCAGGCCTGCCTCCTCTTCTCCTCTTGCTACTCCATCCTCCCTCTCCTCTTCGACTGAATCACCCTTTTCGCTGCTACTGTCTCTTCCGCTGCGCCCCCCAAGCTCCCTAGAACCTCCTCGATGTGCCAGGTTAGACGTTGCCATACTGTGCTGCGTCTGTTGTGCCTGGAAGCCAAGAGCCACATCGGTTGTGCACTCCTATAAGTTTTGCAGTCACAGGCCGATCAGTGGCTAACCCCACTCAATTTGACAGTTGACAACGGTGCCAACCTGCTGAGCTCACTGAAACGGGGCAAAATGACACACATGCCGTTCATTGCACATGTCATGAAACTTAGTCATGCAGCGATTCGTTGCCAAATACCCTGGGGTCCAGAACGTCTTGCGGCAGGCCAAGAAAATCTCTGGCCATTTTAGAAGATCTTACATGGGCATGTCTCGCCTTGCTAACGTTTAGCGGCACACCACCTGCCCATTAGACATCTGATATGTGACTGCAGTCAATGACTACCTGTACGAACACTGCAGCCGCACTTGCTTACAGATGCTTGCGATTTTCACGCTGCCCCATTCACTTCTATGGGGCCTGCGTTGCATAAAAAATGCACAATAAAGAGCATGCTGTGATTTTCACGCAACGCACAAGTGATGCATGAAAATCACCGCTTAAATGCACAGCCCCATAGAAATGAATGGGTCGGATTCAGTGCGGGTGCAATGCGTTCACCTCACGCGTTGCAACCACGTGAAAAACTCGCCCATGTGAAAAGGGTCTACACAGCAAAAAAGTAGTACATGCACTACTTTTTTGTGGTGTGAAGGCACTGACAGAAAACCCATGTAAGCACTCTTTTTCCAACCCATGTCTCTGTTCTACACTGCACTGTATCTCCCATATTGCAGACTCAAGTGAATGGGTCCGCATCCGTGATACAGTGTACACACGGCCAATGCTGTGTTTGCGGGCAGCAATACAGGCACGGCTGGGCAACAGTCATGTGCATGAGCCCTAAGAAAGCAGCTGTTATGGCAATCACCTGTGCCAGCTAACTTACTTGAAAGTGTTCAACTAGGTCATCACTAGAGATGTCCCAAACTATTCGCCGGCGAACATAGCTTGTTCATGTTTGCCGCGGCGGGCGAACATATGCAATGTTCGGTCCACCCACTATTCGTCATCATTGAATAAACTTTGACCCTGTACCTCACAGTCAGCAGACACATTCCAGCCTATCAGCTATCAGCAGTAGCTGCTGCTGATTTAATAGGGAAATCAATAGCTAGGCTAGTGTATTCAGTGTCCACTACAGTCCTGAAAGACTCATCTGATCTCTGCTGTAATGACAGCACCCCAAAAAGCCCTGCACTCCAAAAGCCCTAGAACTTCAGTCTGCTTTTTTTTTTTTTTCTCCTGTGATATCTAATTGCAGTTGCCTGCCTGCCAGCGTGTGTGTCAGGCTCACAGCGTATACTGTGCCAACTTGCCCAGTGCCACCACTCATATCTGGTGTCACAATAGCTTGCATTAAATTTTTTTTTATAATTTTTGGACTGTAATATAATAGCAGTCAGTTGCCTGCAAGCGTGTGTGTTTCAGGCCCTGCAAGTGCATAGTGTCACAAGCGCAACTCCTATCTGGTGTCATCACAGTAGATTACATTAAAAAAACAACTATTTTGACTGTAATAGATTGAATAGCAGTTATTTGTCTGCAAGCGTGTGTGTCAGGCCTAAAGCGTCTACTCTGCCAACTTCTGCCAGTGCACAGTGTCACTCATATCTGGTGTCACAGTAGCTTGCACTCATAGTACAACTAAACTAATCAAAAAAAAAAAATGACAGGCAGAGGCAGGCTACCCCGCAGGGGCCATCAAGGTCACGGTGCTGCGATTCCTTTTGGCCCTAGAATAATGCCCAGTGTTCAGAGGCCACGTACCCTGAACTTGAAAAGTTCTGAGCACATCTGTCTAACACAGGACACCCAAACTTCTACAGCCTCCACTCGGAACCTTGAGGCACCATCCTCCTCCAGCTCAGCTTCAGGCACCTCTCAAGTTACTACTCGCTCGCCTGCCGCCACCACCAACACTAGCACCACAGGTGCTTCACTTGATCTGTCAGAGGAGTTATTTACACATCAGTTGGAAGAAATGAGTGATGCACAACCATTATTGCCAGAGGATGTAGATAACAGGGATATGTCTCAGTCGGGCATTACACACATGGATGTACGGTGTGATGATGATGATGTTGTACCCGCTGCTGCTTCCTTTGCTGAGTTGTCAGATACAAGTGAAGCGGTTGATGATGACGATGTGTTCGTGGATGTCACGTGGGTGCCCGCTCGAAGAGAAGAAGAACAGGGGGATAAGTTCAGATGGGGAGACAGAGAGGAGGAGGAGACGAGTTAGAAGCAGGGGGAGGCCGTCGCAAGGAGCTAGTGGCACAGTCAGACAGCATGCATCGGCACCCGGGGTCAGCCAGACAGCACGCCAATCAAAGCATGCTGTTGCCACCACCAGAATGACATCATTGCAGAGATCAGCAGTGTGGCATTTTTTGTGTGTGTCTGCCTACTAAAACTAATCCATCCTCTTCCATAACCTCCTCGGCTGAGTCCTCTTCTGCTGCTGCATCTTGCTCCACATCAACGGCACCCCCCCAGCTCCCTAGGGGCTATTCCACAATCCAGATATGACAGTGTCACGCCATCTTGGGGTTGACTTGCCTGAAAGCAGAGAGTCACACCGGACCAGCACTCCTGTCCGCCCTGAATGCACAGGTGGATCAGTGGCTGACTCCGCACCAACTGGAGATCAGCAAAGTGGTGTGTGACAACGGAAGCAATTTGTTGGCGGTATTGAATTTGGGCAAGTTGACACATGTGCCGTGCATGGCACATGTGTGTAATCTGATCGTACAACGCTTTGTGCATGAGTACCCAGGCTTACAGGACGTCCTCAAGCAGGCCAGGAAGGTGTGTGGCCAATTCAGGCGTTCCTACATGGCCATGGAGCACTTTTCAGATATCCAGTGGTGAAACAACATGCCAGTGAGGCGCTTGATTTGCAACAGCCCAACACGTTGAAATTCAACACTCCTAATGTTCGACCGCCTGCTCCAACAAGAAAAAGCTGTCAATGAGTATTTGTAGGACCGGGGTGCTAGGACAGCCTCTGCGGAACTGGGAATTTTTTTTGCAACGTTGCTGGACGCTCATGCGCAATGCCTGTAGGCTCATGCGTCCTTTTGAGGAGGTGAAAAACCTAGTCAGTCACACCGAAGGCACCATCAGCGACATCATCCCATTCATTTTCTTCCTGGAGCGTGCCCTGCGAAGAGTGCCGGATTAGGCCGTAGATGAGCGTGAAGAGGAAGAGGAAAAGTTGTGGTCACCATCACCACCAGAGACAGCCTTATCAGCATCGCTTGCTGGACCTGTGGCAACACTGGAAGAGGAGTGTGAGGAAGAGGAGTCAGGAGGAGGAATGTGGCTTTGAGGAGGAGGAGGAAGACCAACCACAGCAGGCATCCCAGGGTGCTCGTTGTCCCCTATCTGGTACCCGTGGCGTTGTACGTGGCTGGGGGGGGGAAGAACAGACCTTCAGCGAGATCACTGATGATGAGGAACGGGACATGAGTAGCTCGGCATCCAACCTTGTGCAAATGGGGTCTTTCATGCTGTCATGCCTGTTGAGGGACCCTCGTATAAAAAGGCTGAAGGAGAACAACTTGTACTGGGTGGCCACGCCACTACAGGGAGTGCAGAATTGTTAGGCAAATGAGTATTTTGACCACATCATCCTCTTTATGAATGTTGTCTTACTCCAAGCTGTATAGGCTCGAAAGCCTACTACCAATTAAGCATATTAGGTGATGTGCATCTCTGTAATGAGAAGGGTTGTGGTCTAATGACATCAACACCCTATATCAGGTGTGCATAATTATTAGGCAACTTCCTTTCCTTTGGCAAAATGGGTCAAAAGAAGGACTTGACAGGCTCAGAAAAGTCAAAAATAGTGAGATATTTTGCAGAGGGATGCAGCACTCTTAAAATTGCAAATCTTCTGAAGCGTGATCATCAAACAATCAAGTGTTTCATTCAAAATAGTCAACAGGGTCGCAAGAAGCGCGTGGAAAAACCAAGGCGCAAAATAACTGCCCATGAACTGAGAAAAGTCAAGCGTGCAGCTGCCAAGATGCCACTTGCCACCAGTTTGGCCATATTTCAGAGCTGCAACATCACTGGAGTGCCCAAAAGCACAAGGTGTGCAATACTCAGAGACATGGCCAAGGTAAGAAAGGCTGAAAGACGACCACCACTGAACAAGACACACAAGCTGAAACGTCAAGACTGGGCCAAGAAATATCTCAAGACTGATTTTTCTAAGGTTTTATGGACTGATGAAATGAGAGTGAGTCTTGATGGGCCAGATGGATGGGCCCGTGGCTGGATTGGTAAAGGGCAGAGAGCTCCAGTCCGACTCAGACGCCAGCAAGGTGGAGGTGGAGTACTGGTTTGGGCTGGTATCATCAAAGATGAGCTTGTGGGGCCTTTTCCAGTTGAGGATGGAGTCAAGCTCAACTCCCAGTCCTACTGCCAGTTTCTGGAAGACACCTTCTTCAAGCAGTGGTACAGGAAGAAGTCTGCATCCTTCAAGAAAAACATGATTTTCATGCAGGACAATGCTCCATCACACGCGTCCAAGTACTCCACAGCGTGGCTGGCAAGAAAGGGTATAAAAGAAGAAAATCTAATGACATGGCCTCCTTGTTCACGTGATCTGAACCCTATTGAGAACCTGTGGTCCATCATCAAATGTGAGATTTACAAGGAGGGAAAACAGTACACCTCTCTGAACAGTGTCTGGGAGGCTGTGGTTGCTGCTGCACGCAATGTTGATGGTGAACAGATCAAAACACTGACAGAATCCATGGATGGCAGGCTTTTGA
This sequence comes from Bufo gargarizans, assembly GCF_014858855.1. Lineage (NCBI taxonomy): Eukaryota > Metazoa > Chordata > Amphibia > Anura > Bufonidae > Bufo > Bufo gargarizans. The sequence continues at coordinate 407,444,730 of NC_058081.1, read as the reverse complement.
GTGTCCTTGCAAAGAAAGGTGGCTATATTGGTCACTGATTTGTTTTTGAATGTCAGAAATGTATATTTGTGAATGTTGAGATGTTATATTGGTTTCACTGGTAAAAATAAATAATTGAAATGGGTATATATTTGTTTTTTGTTAAGTTGCCTAATAATTATGCACAGTAATAGTCACCTGCACACACAGATATCCCCCTAAAATAGCTAAAACTAAAAACTACTTCCAAAAATATTCAGCTTTGATATTAATGAGATTTTTGGGTTCATTGAGAACATGGTTGTTGTTCAATAATAAAATTAATCCTCAAAAACACAACTTGCCTAATAATTCTGCACTCCCTGTAGACCCCCGGTATAAGCAGAACGTGCCTAAAATGTTACTGAATTACCGCAAGTCGGAAAGGATGCAGCAGTTCCAAAATAAATTAAAAATTATGCTTTACACAGCGTATAAAGGTGATGTCACAGCACAACGGGAATCTAACAGGGAAAGAGGTGAAATTAATCCTCCTACCACGACGGCAAGGACAGGACGCTTTACAGACGTGTTGTTGATGGAGGACATGCAGAGCTTTTTAAGTCCTACGCATCGCCACAGCCCTTTGGGGTCCACCCTCAGAGAACGACTCGACCGACAGGTAGCAGACTACCTCGCCTTAAATGCAGATATCGACACTCTGAGGAGCGATGAACCCCTTGACTACTGGGTGTGCAGGCTTGACCTGTGGCCTGAGCTATCCCAATTTGCGATAGAACTTCTGGCCTGCCCCGCTTCAAGCGTCCTGTTAGAAAGGACCTTCAGTGCTGCAGGAGGTATTGTCACTGAGAAGAGAAGTCGCCTAGGTCAAAAAAGTCTAGATTACCTCACCTTTATTTAGATGAATGAGACAAGGATCCCGAAGGGACTGAGAGTGGGTGATACATTTGACTCTTTGAGTCCAGAGGGGAAACAAACCAGGCTGGTGTAGTGAGCTGCATCTATATTTATCTATATAAGGAGATATACAGGTCCTTCTCAAAAAATTAGCATATTGTGATAAAGTTCATTATTTTCTGTAATGTACTGATAAACATTAGACTTTCATATATTTTAGATTCATTACACACCAACTGAAGTAGTTCAAGCCTTTTATTGTTTTAATATTGATGATTTTGGCATACAGCTCATGAAAACCCAAAATTCCTATCTAAAAAAATTAGCATATCATGAAAAGGTTCTCTAAACGAGCTATTAACCTAATCATCTGAATCAACTAATTAACTCTAAACACTTGCAAAAGATTCCCGAGGCTTTTAAAAACTCCCAGCCTGGTTCATTACTCAAAACCGCAATCATGGGTAAGACTGCCGACCTGACTGCTGTTCAGAAGGCCATCATTGACACCCTCAAGCAAGAGGGTAAGGCACAGAAAGAAATTTCTGAACGAAAAGGCTGTTCCCAGAGTGCTGCATCAAGGCACCTCAGTGGGAAGTCTGTGGGAAGGAAAAAGTGTGGCAGAAAACGCTGCACAACGAGAAGAGGTAACTGGACCCTGAGGAAGATTGTGGAGAAGGACCGATTCCAGACCTTGGGGGAGCTGCGGAAGCAGTGGACTGAGTCTGGAGTAGAAACATCCAGAGCCACCGTGTACAGGCGTGTGCAGGAAATGGGCTACAGGTGCCGCATTCCCCAGGTCAAGCCACTTTTGAACCAGAAACAGCGGCAGAAGCGCCTGACCTGGGCTACAGAGAAGCAGCACTGGACTGTTGCATGTCATTCGGAAATCAAGGTGCCAGAGTCTGGAGGAAGACTGGGGAGAGGGAAATGCCAAAATGCCTGAAGTCCAGTGTCAAGAACCCACAGTCAGTGATGGTCTGGGGTGCCATGTCAGCTGCTGGTGTTGGTCCACTGTGTTTTATCAAGGGCAGGGTCAATGCAGCTAGCTATCAGGAGATTTTGGAGCACTTCATGCTTCCATCTGCTGAAAAGCTTTATGGAGATGAAGATTTCATTTTTCAGCACGAACTGGCACCTGCTCACAGTGCCAAAACCACTGGTAAATGGTTTACTGACCATGGTATTACTGTGCTCAATTGGCCTGCCAACTCTCCTGACCTGAACCCCATAGAGAATCTGTGGGATATTGGGAAGAGAAAGTTGAGAGACGCAAGACCCAACACTCTGGATGAGCTTAAGGCCGCTATCGAAGCATCCTAGGCCTCCATAACACCTCAGCAGTGCCACAGGCTGATTGCCTCCATGCCACGCCACAATGAAGCAGTCATTTCTGCAAAAGGATTCCCGACCAAGTATTGAGTGCATAACTGAACATAATTATTGGAAGGTTGACTTTTTTTTGTATTAAAAACACTTTTCTTTTATTGGTCGGATGAAATATGCTAATTTTTTGAGATAGGAAATTTGGGTTTTCATGAGCTGTATGCCAAAATCATCAATATTAAAACAATAAAAGGCTTGAACTACTTCAGTTGGTGTGTAATGAATCTAAAATATATGAAAGTCTAATGTTTATCAGTACATTACAGAAAATAAGGAACTTTATCACAATATGCTAATTTTTTGAGAAGGACCTGTATAGCGCGAGTTTGACCGCGACGCGTGGTTGATTAAGTGTGGTTGCGTAAGTGTGTGACTTAAGATTAAGTGACTTTAGATTCAGGGACTTCAGTGGGGGACTGTAATTAGCCAGTTTCTTAGTACTACATTATATTGTATTTTTTGCTTTGCTGGTGTAATCCCCATTTAGTATGTGTTGCACAATTGACAACACAGTCCAGTGCACATCTTGCATGATGTATGCAGTCCTGGAACAGGAGTTCAAGGGTGTATATCTTTGCTCAAGATGTGAGCAAATTACCCATTTGGAATCGCTAATCGAGTCTCTAAATGGGCAAGTTGCAACACTGAGAGGCATTGACAATTTGCAAAAGAGTTTGCTGCTCACCGAGCAAGCACTCTTTGGGTTAGATGAGGGGGAGGGTGACAGAGAGGAGGCTGAGGAAAGTGAGGTAGCTAACTGGGTAACAGTTAGAAAGCGGGGTAGAGGGAAGAGTGCCAGGGAGGCTAGCCCTGATCTGACACACCCCAACAAGTTTGCACGTTTGGCAGATGAGGGGGATGTCAGTCCAGGGATGGCACTGCCGCAGCCAGACACTTCCTCTGCCAGTCAGGGGAATGCCAGCTCTGGTAAGCAGGGGACTAGGAGAGCAGGGCAGGCCAGACAGGTGCTGGTAGTGGGAGACTCAATTATTAGGGGAACAGATAGGGAAATCTGTCACAAAGACCGTGATCACCGAACAGTGTGCTGTCTTCCTGGCGCTAGAGTTCGACACATCGCGGATCGGGTTGACAGATTACTGGGAGGGGCTGGAGAAGATCCAGCGGTCATGGTCCATATCGGAACCAATGACAAAGTTAGGGGTAGGTGGAGAGTCCTTAAAAATTATTTCAGGGATTTAGGTCAAAAGCTGAGGGCAAGGACCTCAAAGGTAGTATTTTCCGAAATACTACCTGTACCACGGGCCACACAAGAGAGGCAGCGGGAGATTAGGGAAATTAACAAGTGGCTCAAGAACTGGTGTAGGAAGGAGGGGTTTGGGTTCCTTGAGAACTGGGCCGACTTCTCTATCGGCTACAGGCTCTACCGTAGGGACGGGCTGCACCTCAATGGGGAAGGGGCAGCTGTGTTGGGGAAGAAGATGGCTAGAAGGTTGGAGGAGTGTTTAAACTAGGGACTGGGGGGGAGGGTAATTATGTTATAGAATGGGAAAATAGTGCAGATAGAGACAGGGGGCAAGGTAGTGAGACTGGGGGAGGAATGGAAGGAGGGACTAGAACAGTTCAGAAGGAAAGGTGTAGAGTACAAAATATACATAAACCTCTCAAATGTATGTATACTAATGCCAGAAGCCTGACTAACAAAACTGGTGAACTGGAATTAGTGATGTGGGAGGAGGACTATGACATAGTGGGAATAACTGAGACATGGCTGGATGATAGCTATGACTGGGCAGTTAATGTACAGGGTTACAGTCTGTTTAGAAAGGATCGCCAAAACCGGAGAGGGGGAGGGGTCTGCCTTTATGTAAAGTCTGGTCTAAAGACCACACTCCGTGAAGATATAAATGAGGGACATGAACATATGGAGTCACTGTGGGTAGAGATACATGGCGCTAAAAACAATAATAAATTACTAATAGGAGTTTACTATAAACCACCTAATATACCAGAGTCCACAGAAAATCTACTACTAAACGAGATAGACAAGGCGGCAAATCATAACGAGGTGGTTATTATGGGGGACTTCAACTATCCAGATATAGACTGGGAAACTGAAACTTGTATATCTCATAAAGGAAACAGGTTCTTGGCAATAACCAAAGACAATTACCTCTCCCAACTGGTTCAGGACCCGACTAGAGGGACGGCCATACTGGACTTAGTATTAACCAATAGGCCTGACAGAACAACAGATGTGCAGGTTGGTGGACACCTGGGAAATAGTGACCACAAAGTAATAACCTTCCAATTATCATTCAAAAGAGCGTTTCTACAGGGATGAACAAAAATACCAAACTTCAAAAAAGCTAAATTTAGCCAACTAAGAGAGGCTATAGGCCTAACTAAATGGGATAAAGTCCTCACAAATAAAAATACAGCCACAAAATGGGATATCTTTAAAAGCATTCCAAAATCTCATTGTGAGAGGTACATACCGTATGGGAATAAAAGGTTAAAGGGCTTCTGTCACCCCACTAAAGTCATTTTTTTTTTGGGGGGCTAGTTACATTCCTTATAGCGCGATATATGAGAATATAATGTTGTCACTTACTTTCATTCGGCCGTTTCTTGAGAAAACAAAGTTTTATAATATGCAAATCCGGTCTCTACCAGCAAGTAGGGCGTCTACTTGCTGGTAGCCGCCGCAAAAAAACGCCCCCTCGTCGTGTTGATTGACAGGGCCAGCCGTGATCTCCTCCTCCGGCCGGCCCTGTCAGTATTTCAAAAATCGCGCACCTCTGTTCATTCGGCGCAGGCGCTCTGAGATGAGGAGGCTCGTCTCCTCAGAACTCCCTCAGTGCGCCTGCGCCGATGACGTCTTCTCTTTCGGTGATGTCATCGGCGCAGGCGCACTGAGGGAGTTCTGAGGAGACGAGCCTCCTCATCTCAGAATGCGCCAAATGAACAGAGGCGCGTGATTTTTGAAATACTGACAGGGTCTCATATATCGCGCTATAAGGAATGTAACTAGCCCAAAAAAAAATAATATGACTTTAGTGGGGTGACAGAAGCCCTTTAAGGAACAAAAAGAAACCAATGTGGATAAACAGAACTGTAAAGAAAGCAATAAATGACAAAAAGAAAGCATATAAAACACTAAAACAGGAAGGTAGCACGGAAGCACTGAAAAACTATAAGGAAAAAAATAGAACATGTAAAAAACAAATAAAAGCGGCCAAACTAGAGACTGAGAGATTAATTGCCAAAGAGAGTAAAACTAACCCTAAAATGTTCTTCAATTATATAGTAATGAGAGGGGAGTCGCAGAGAGCGACGAGGAGAAAGCAAAGCTGTTAAATTTTTTTCTCTCCAATGTATTCACTGAGGAAAATAAACTGTCAGATGACATGCTGAATGTTGAAATAAATTCCCCATCAAAAGTGTCCTGTCTGACCCAGGAAGAAGTGCAACAGCGACTTAAAAAGATTAAAATAGATAAATCGCCAGGACCGGATGGCATACACCCCCGTATCCTAAGGGAATTAAGTAATGTCATAGCCAGACCCTTATTTCTGATATTTGCAGATTCTATACTGACAGGGAATGTCCCACAGGATTGGCGCATGGCAAATGTGGTGCCAATATTCAAAAAGGGTCCAAAAACAGAGCCTGGAAACTATAGGCCGGTAATTTTAACATCTGTTGTGGGTAAACTGTTTTGAAGGTTTTCTGAGAGATGCTATGTTAGAGCATCTTAACGGAAATAAGCAAATAACGCCATATCAGCATGGCTTTGTGAGGGATCGATCATGTCAAACAAATTTAATCAGTTTCTATGAGGAGGTAAGTTCTAGACTTGACAGCGGCAAATCAATGGATGTCGTGTATCTGGACTTCTCCAAAGCATTTGACACTGTACCACATAAAAGGTTAGTATATAAAATGAGAATCCTCGGACTGGGAGAAAACGTCTGTAAGTGGGTAAGTAACTGGCTCAATGATAGAAAACAGAGGGTGGTTATTAATGGTAAATACTCAGATTAGGACACTGTCACTAGTGGAGTACCTCAGGGGTCAGTATTGGGCCCTATTCTCTTCAATATATTTATTAATGATCTTGTAGAAGGCTTGCATAGTAAAATATCAATTTTCGCAGATGACACCAAACTGTGTAAAGTAATTAACACTGAAGAGGACAGTATACTACTACAGAGCGATCTGGATAGATTGGAGGCTTGGGCAGATAAGTGGCAGATGAGGTTTAACACTGACAAATGTAAAGTTATGCACATGGGAAGGAATAATGCAAGTCAACCGTACTTATTAAATGGTAAAACACTCGGTAACACTGACATGGAAAAAGATCTAGGAATTTTAATAAACAGCAAACTAAGCTGCAAAAAACAGTGTCAGGCAGCTGCTGCCAAGGCCAATAAGATAATGGGTTGCATCAAAAGGGGCATAGATGCCCGTGATGAGAACATAGTCCTACCACTTTACAAATCACTAGTCAGACCACACATGGAGTACTGTGTACAGTTCTGGGCTCCAGTGAGCAGAGCAGACATAGCAGAGCTGGAGAGGGTCCAGAGGAGGGCAACTAAAGTAATAACTGGAATGGGGCAACTACAGTACCCTGAAAGATTATCAAAATTAGGGTTATTCACTTTAGAAAAAAGACGACTGAGAGGAGATCTAATTAATATGTATAAATATATCAGGGGTCAGTACAGAAATCTATCCCATCATTTATTCATTCCCAGGACGGTGACTGTGACGAGGGGACATCCTCTGCGTCTGGAGGAAAGAAGGTTTGTACACAAACATAGAAGAGGATTCTTTACGGTAAAAGCAGTGAGACTATGGAACTCTCTGCCGGAGGAGGTGGTGATGGTGAGTACAATAAAGGAATTCAAGAGGGACCTGGATGTATTTCTGGAGCGTAACAATATTACAGGCTATAGCTACTAGAGAGGGGTCGTTGATCCAGGGATTTATTCTGATTGCCTGATTGGAGTCAGGAAGGAATTTTTATTCCCCTAAAGTGAGGAAAATTGGCTTCTACCTCACAGCGGTTTTTTGCCTTCCTCTGGATCAACTTGCAGGATGACAGGCCGAACTGGATGGACAAATGTCTTTTTTTGGCCTTATGTACTATGTTACTATGTTACTAATAAAGGCCTGGTGATGAGATGAGCTGCCTTGGGCTAAAAATGGCCCACACGCTGCTGTATTTTATCTCTGCATGCCGGATAACTTGCGTGACTTATCTGCCACCAACTAGGGTTCAAGCAGCAATGTTTTAGTGCACTTTCTGCCTGGAAAACATTGTTGGCAACAATACCAAATTTTTCAGGCATGTGTACATGCCTAATTTTTCTGGCCTCTGGTGCTGCACTGTGGCTGCAAAAACAAAACAAAAATAAAGGCACATACATGTGTCAATCCCCTTCGTGATCGTTACCTTGTTGTGGTGAAGGGGCTTGCGTATCACAATGAAGCGATCACCTCTATGAGTGTGTTGGCAATGGCAATGTTGGCACACCCCAGATGATAAGGTTGTTGCTTCATTGTGAACAGAGCAAAAGCGATCGGCTGAATAACTTTTCATAGAAAAAACATTAATTTTCTTTGTGATCATCTAAGGTGATCATTAAAGCCTACTAGGCCAACAATGGGCCCACACTGCAGAATCATTGTTTTCTGGGTCACTTAACCGTCACTGAACTACCTCAGCACGACCATAGGCTTTTAATAAAAACCATCGCCTGCAATCTCCCAAACGTGCGCACAAGCACAGTCATCACTAGACCAAGATTGACGCATAGAGGAATAAAATTTATGTCATGAGTGTGTCAAGTATTGACTCTTTGCGGTTGTCAAAAATCTATTCCATAGACCGGCCCCTGATAGGGGACGTAACAGGGATTAAACTGATAGGAATAGTACTACTTAACACACCACTCCTATCTGGTGGCACAGTACATTGCACGCACAGTGCTCCAAAGTGGAAGTAGGAGGACCAACCAAGCATCTTTTTCCATCTCCTGGTTCCTAAAATCTATTTCATACACGTCCCCTGATAGGGGGACGTAACAGGGATTAGACTGATAGGAATAGTATTACTTAACACACCACTCATATCTGGTGGCACAGTACATTCCATGGCGCACGCGCAGTGCCAACTCCCGGTTCCTAAAATCTATTACATACACCGGCCCCTGATAGGGGACAAAACAGAGATTAAACTAGTAAGAACAGATTTTTTTAATTTAAAAAAAAGAGGACAGCCTCTGCGGAGCTGGGTATTTTTTGGCCGCGTTACTGAACGCTCATACACAATGGCTGTAGGCTCATGCGTCCTTTTGCGGAGGTGAAAAACCTGGTCAGTTAAACCCAAAGCAACATCATTGACCTCATCCCATATGCGTTTTTTCTGGAGCGTGCCCTGCGAAGAGTGCTGGATTAAGCCGTAGATGAGCATGAAGAAGAAGAGTTGTGGTCACCAATCACCATCACCACCAGAAGCAGCCTGGTTGTCGTCAATTTCTGAACCTGTGGCAACGCAGAGAGAGGAGTCTGAAGAAGAGGAGTTAGAGGAGGAAGGTGGCTTTGAGGAGTTGGAAGACCAAACACAGCAGGCGTCCCAGGGGGCTTGTTGTCACCTTTCGAGGACCCTTGGTGTTGTACGTGGTTGGGTGGAGGAAGAGAACTTTAATGACATCAGTGAGGACAAGGAACGGAACATGGCTAGCTTGGTATCCAACCTTGTGCAAATGAACTGTTTGCGGTTGTTTGCGGTGCGTTAAACGGGGAGTTTGGTCTGTCACTGTGAAGCGGGCATAACCCTTACACTACCTGATCAATACAACATCATACCTGATCGCATACACACACTGGATGTTTTAAAGCACGTTATTTCAAACAATTTAGGATTGTTAGGAAATGTATGCCCTTTATGGATTAAAACCCAACTCTGTGTCAACTACGTAATTTTCCATGGGAGTTTTGCCATGGATCCCCCTCCGGCATGCCACAGTCCAGGTGTTAGTCCCCTTGAAACAACCTTTCAATCACTATTGTGGCCAGAAAGAGTCCCTGTGGGTTTTAAAATTCGCCTGCCTATTGAAGTCTATGGCGGTTCGCCCGGTTCGCGAACATATGAGGAAACTCGCGTTCATCGTTCGCAAACGGAAAATTTTATGTTTGCGACATCTCTAGTCAGCACCTCCTTCAAATAAATTCTTGCTGGGCCACGGACACGTAACCTATGAGCTCACCTCCCTCCAACAACTCCACTGCATTTATAAGGTTTTGCTCTTGTACAATCCTTAAAGGCGGTTTCCTGTAATAATTATATTTTATCTAATTCCCTCAGCCTGTCTCCTGAAAAAAGAAGATTCATGCTTACCTGCTCTCTGCTGCTCTGGTCCTCTGCACTGTCTCAGCTGTCTCTTCTGGTCCCTGCAGCGTTTACAACCAGCCCTGCATGGGCATGGTCACAAGTGTAATACCCCAGAGTACAGTACCGTGTTTTACATTTCTTATGCAATGTTTATAGATAGGTGGAGTGAATTTCAATCAACTTGATTCAAATCTGAAAGTGATCCTTTATATGGATCACTCTTGCACTTAGCAGATGTCAATATATTCCAGGGGTGGGCAACCTGCAGCACTCAAGCTGTTGTGGAACTACAATTCCCAGCATGCTCCAGTTATTTATATGAGAATTCTGAAAAAAGCAGAGCAAGTATGCATGCTGAGAGTTGTATATACATATATACAGTGGAATGCTAAAGTTTGGGCAACCTTGTCAATTGTCATGATTTTCCTGTATAAATCGTTGGTTGTTACGATAAAAAATGTCAGTTAAATATATCATATCGGAGACACACACAGTGATATTTGAGAAGTGACATTAAGTTTATTGGATTTACAGAAAGTGTGCTATAACTGTTTAAACACAATTAGGCAATGTATGTTGTCATTTTATTGATTCTAAAACCTTTAGAACTAATAATTGGAGCTCAAATTGGCTTGGTAAGCTCAGTGACCCCTGACCTACATACACAGGTGAATCCAATTATGAGAAAGAGTATTTAAGGGGGTCAATTGTAAGTTTCCCTCCTCTTTTAATTTTCTCTGAAGAGTAGCAACATGGGGGTCTCAAAACAACTCTCAAATGACCTGAAGACAAAGATTGTTCACCATCATGGTTTAGGGGAAGGATACAGAAAGCTGTCCCTGAGATTTCAGCTGTCTGTCTCCACAGTTAGGAACATATTGAGGAAATGGAAGACCACAGGCTCAGTTCAAGTTAAGGCAGAAGTGGCAGACCAAGAAAAATCTTGGATAGACAGAAGCAACGAATGGTGAGAACAGTCAGAGTCAACGCACAGACCAGCACCAAAGACCGACAACATCATCTTGCTGCAGATGGAGTCACTGTGCATCGTTTAACCATTCGGCGCACTGTACACAAGGAGATGCTGTATGCGAGAGTGATGCAGAGGAAGCATTTTCTCCGCTCACAGCACAAAAAGTGCCTCTTGAGGTGGGCTAAAGCACATTTGGACAAGCCAGCTTCATTTTGGAATAAGGTGCTGTGGACTGATGAAACTAAAATTGAGTTATTTGGCCATAACAAGGGGTGTTATGCATGGAGGAAGAAAAACGCAGCATTCCAAGAAAAACACCTGCTACCTACAGTAAAATATGGTGGTGGTTCCATCATGCTGTGGGTCTGTGTGGCCCGTGCAGGGACTGGGAATCTTGTTGAGGGACGCATGGATTCCACTCAGTATCAGCAGATTCTGAAGACCAATGTCCAGGAGTCAGTGACAAAGCTGAAGCTGCGCCGGGGCTGGATCTTTCAACAAGACAACGACCCTAAACACTGCTCAAAACCCACTAAGGCATTTATGCAGAGGAACAAGTACAATGTTCTGGAATGGCCATCTCAGTCCCCAGACCTGAATATAATATAAAATCTGTGGTGTGATTTAAATAGAACTGCCCATTCTCGGAAGCCATCAAACCTGAATGAACTCAAGAGGTTTTGTAAAGAGGAATGGTCCAAAATACCTTCAACCAGAATCCAGACTCTCATTGGAACCTACAGGAAGCGTTTAGAGGCTGTAATTTCTGCAAAAGGAGGATCTACTAAATATTGATTTCATTTCTTTTTTGTGGTGCCCAAATTTATGCACCTGCCTAATTTTGTTTAAACAATTATAGCACACTTTCTGTAAATCCAATAAACTTTATTTCACTTCTCAAATATCACTGTGTGTGTCACCTTTATGATATATTTAACTGACATTTTTTATCGTAACAACCAACAATTTACACAGGAAAATCATGACAATTAACAAGGTTGCCCAAAATTTTTCATCCCACTGTATATAATATATTATATTTCATGTCTGACTCAGCAATATTTATTATGTTCGACATCCAGTTTAAAAAGAGAAAAATACTTCATTTTAATTAACCTCTTCCCAACCAGCACCGTAAATGTATGGGGCTGGGTGGTACTTTAAATATGGCGCCACAGCCTCAGAAAACACCTGAAACTCATGTATGTGATCAACAATAACGGCGCTTGCAGACTTTTAGCCCCTCAAATGCTGTGGTCAAATGTGACATTGGCCTGTGGTCAAATGTGACATCTACTAGTGCAAAAACCCAGAAGCACGTGCTTCCAAATGTGTACCAGCTCCACCTTGCATGGATCAGGGGAGATGGAGTGTGTCTGCGGCAGCTTCAGTATTTCTGAATGATACAAGCTTTATGCACATTAGTTCCTATGGATTTACTGCATGGGCTCCATAGGAACATAGTATAATCCTCATAGACTCCAATGTGATTGCATTGGAGTTTATGAGACAAGGAATCTGATGATTGATTGTTAGGCCCCTTTGATTGTTAGGCGTGACGTGAACGCATAGCACCCGCACTGAATCCTGACCCATTCATTTCAATGGATCTGTGTACATGAGAGTTTTTTTCGCGCATCAGTTCTGCGTTGTGTAAAAAACACAGCATGTTCTACATTCTGCGTTTTTCACGCAGCCCTAGTCCCATAGAAGTGAATGGGGCTTCAGTGAAACACACATTGCATCCGAAAGCAAGTGCGCATGCAACGCATTTTTCAGTGATGGTTGCTAAGAGATGTTGTTTGCAAACCTTCAGTTTTTTATCACGCGCGTGAAAAACGCATCAAAACGCATTGTACTCGCGCGTAATTGCAGACAAAACTGACTGAACTTGCTTGCAAAATGGTGCGAGTTTCACTAAACACACCCTGAACGCATCCGGACCTAATTCGTCTCGCTTGTGTGAATGAGGCCTTATAATTCCCATAGGGAACTATAAAAAGTGTGAAATAAATGTTTTTAAAAATACAAATAAAAATGATAAAATTCAAATCACCTATCCTTTTCCACAAATAAAAATACATGAACAATAAAAATCATGGGCACCACCGCTTGCAAAAACACCATAGCATTAACCGCTTGGATACCAGAGGTGTTTTTGTTTTGCCGTTTTCAGGTTTCTTACCTATCTTCCTTGAGCCATAACTTTTTTATTTTTCCATTCACATAGCTGTATGAGAGTTTATTTTTTGCGGACAACTTATACTTTCTAATGGCATACAATGTAGTGCAAAGCAGGAAGAAAATGACAAATGGGGTGGATTTGAAAAAAAAAACGGAATTCCTAATTTCCCTTTATGGGTTTTGTTCCTACAGCATTCCCTTTGCGGCAAAACTGACCCATGCCCTTCATTGTCTGGGTCAGTATGATTACAACAATACCACATATGTATAGTCTAAATAGTATACAAATAAATTAAAACCTTGAAATATTTTTTACATTACCATATTCTGACCCCCATAACTTTCATATCAGCTCATATCTACTGAGCTGTGTGGGGGGCTCATTTTTTGCGAAACAATAAGTGGTTTTATTGATACCATTTTATAAAAAAAATTCTAAGTAAACGAAGCGAATATATCATTTTAAACCTTTTTCCATTACACCATTTGCTGTATTGGAAAAGTATTTTATATTTAAAAAGTACTGGCGTTTTCAGATGCTGTGATGGCCATTATGTTTATATTTTTGAGTCAATACTTTTTTTATTAAGATTTTTCAAAAGAAAAATGACCATCAATGCAGCTATTACACAGTCACAGGTGATTACAATCAAGTGAGAGTCATAGAAGCACATGAATTCCCCAAAACAGAGGGGATTAAAAAAAATCAATACATGTAAAACAAAAGTGAGAAAATCAACAATTCCTCATGGTGTACCAATAGGGGAGAGGGAGGAAGGGAACATATGAATAAAGGGATCCACCGTTACTCAATGGAGAAAATCAGGGGGATGACATATATTTCGAAGACTTCCATACTCACCAAGTTTTCTCAAATTTTGTGGTATTACAAGTTACAGAGGCCATGATTTGTTCATAGAGACAGGTCTTATTTACCCTTTGGGTTACCTCTAGTATTGTGGGGGGGGGGGGTGCAGGGATTTCCACTTTGAAGTAATAGCTAGTTTAGCTGAGAGGAGGATATGGCAGATTAACCCCCTGTAACCCATAGGCATATCTGTGATACCAATCAGCAGCAATGCTAACGAGGGGGAGGGAACAAGCAGAGTTGTCATTAAATCTGAGATCAAAGAAAAGACCTCGGCCCAAAATGGTTTGACTATCGGGCAGTTCTATAGTACATGAAGCAACGTGCCTTTGTGGCCACAGTTCGGCCAGCATAGGGGGGAGACAGACGGATAAATCATATGTAACCTTTCGGGGGTGAAATACCACCTCAGGGTGGTTTTGATAAACTACTCATATTGGGTCACACAGGTGATGTTCTTCGAGACATACTTAAAAGCTGATTGCCATTGTGAAGGCGTATATTTGGACTTTAAGTCCCGCTCCCATGATATAAGTAGTGCGGACAAAACAAAGGTGCCCTTGCAATTGAGCAGGGAATATAAGGGGCAAAGGGACTTTGACCTTTGCCTCGGTAGTGACCATAGCGCTAGTAGCTGATTGTTAGCAGCTGGTAAATGGGATTTTCAGCTAGTAAATGCCTGATTCTAAGATATTTGTAAAATTCTACATTGGGGACTTTGAAGGTGCGGTGTAGAAACTCAAAGGGGGATAAGCTATCTCCTTGAAATAACTGGGGGATCTCAGTTATACCATATTTATTCCAATATACCACTCCTAAATCAGGAACCTGATAGTCGAGAACGGCTAGCGGGAGAGGACCAGGAATGGGGTGAGAATCTTTGGAGGTGAGGGTATGGTATCTAATCCAGCAATCTAAGGCGTTTGAGGCAAGGAAGGACAAGTTGGGTCTTATGCATGACTTAGATAATAAGGCTATCAGTAAGGCTCTCAAGTTGCCCCTGGGGACCTCCGTGGAATCAATATGGGCCCACTGTTTAGTGAAGTCCATCTTCCACCAGCTCTCCAACTGGGCTATTTGTCGCTAGGTAGTAATCATGGATATTAGGCAAACTAATGCCACCTAGTTGCCTTCTGGTGTGCAATATATGAGAAATATGCTACAGGGAGTTTTATAGGAAGAACCCTAAAGAGGTAGAGGAGTTTAGGCAAGGCAAACATTTTGAAGGTGGCCAGCCTACCAAACCAGGATATTTAAAATTTGCTGTAGTGCTCTAGGTCTTTTTTCAATCCAGAAAGAAGAGAGGGATAATTGGCCAGGTATAGACTGTGGATTGAGGAGGTGAGATTGATGCCTAAATATTGAATTTGGTCAGGTTGCCAATCTAGATTAAACTTTTCTTTGAGGGTATTGACCGTTTGAGGGTCTAGATTAAGGGGTAGGGCCTGAGATTTGGATAAGTTCAATTTGTAGTAGGAAAGTCTGCCAAAGTGGGAAATAATGTCTAGGGCTGAGGATAAGGAGGATTCAGGGTCAGTAAGCATTAGTATCACATCATCAGCATATAAACTCAGCGTATGAGTGCGGTCTTTGATCTGGACTCCTGACACTTTCGTTTCGAACCACAGAGCCTGGGCAAGGGGTTCAATAGATAGGATAAACATAAGAGGGAAGAAGGGGCAGCCCTGTCTGGTCCTGTTGGAAATAGTGAAGGGTCTGGAAAGGGACCCGTTTACCCACACTCTAGCAGAGGGATTTTTATATAGGCCTTGTATAGAAGCAAGGATAGGGCCCGCTATTTCCATTTTGGACAGAACCGCAAAGGAAAATGACCAACATATGCAGTCAAACGCTTTTTCAGCATCTAATGTCACGAACAGTGCTGGAGTTTTCTTTTTATGGAGGTGAGAGAGTATATTTAGGACTCTTCTAGAGTTTTCCTGGATTTGGCGGCCTTTAACAAAGCCGACTTGGTCGGTCTGCACTAGTGAGGGGAAAAGGGGGGCTAATCTGGATGATAGGATTCTAGCAAAAATCTTTATATCTGTGTTTAAGAGGGATATGGGACGGAAATTCTTCGGGTAGTCTGTTGGATTATTGGGTTTGGGAATGGTCACTATTAATGCTTCGAGCATTTCTTTGGGGAAGGATCCAGTTTCTCTGGCTGATTGGAAAGAATGTAGCATATGTTTGGAGAGCTGGTCAAAGAAGACTTTATAATAGGAATTGGATAGGCCATCAGGACCTGGGGCTTTATGTGGAGGTAGTTTTTTAACAATGGTGTAAAGTTCCTCAATGGTCAGGGGGAATTGAGAGCCTGTAACTGGGCAGTAGTCAACTGTGCAAGACCCAACCTGTCTAAGAAAGCATCAATAAGGTCCGGCTGTGGTGGCGTGGCTAGCTTTTGGGGAGACAGATTATAGAGGGATGCATAAAAGTCTCCAAAAGAGTCAGCAATATCCATAGGAGATACAATTTTCTTCCCTGAGGAGGGGTCTAGGAGATAGGGAATCTTGGACTTAGCTGCTCTTTGTTTTAAGCGATTAGCCAGCAAGCGTCCCGCTTTGTTATCTTGAGAGTAAAAGGTAGCCTGTGTCCTTTTCAACCGTAATTCGTGCTTGTAAAGGAGACATGCAGTCAACTGAGATCTTAGTGACTTAAGCTTTTCTGAGTGTGTAGAAAACGGAAGACTTATTAAGGGATTCCAGTTTCCTGATCTCATTTAATAATCAATTTCTATATTCTCTTTGCGTTATCTCTGGAGTCTACTACCTATTTTGATGAAGACGCCTCTAACATACGCCTTATGGGCACACCAAAGGATGGAGGGGTCAGTGACAAGAGCCTTCATTTATCTGGAAGAACTCCTTTAATGCTGATTTGATTTCTAGGGAAAGTGAAGGGTGGTCAATTACATAAGTGTTATTACGCCATGGAGAGTAGGGCTTGGTTAAGTGGGTTTCTTTAAGCGTCAAGGTGATTGGGGCGTGGTCGGACCATGTGATCGTATTAATGGACGACGAGATCGTATTAGCAATCACTGATCTGCTAGTCAGAAACATATCTATTCTGGAGTAAGATTGGCATGCCACCGAGAAGAAGGAGAAGTCCCTCTCGGACCCATGTTGGAGCCTCCAGATGTCATACAAATCCTCTTGCAAGAATAGAGAGTTAATAGGTCCAGGATCATCTCTGGAGGGGGTCGTGGTATTTACACTTGAGTCTAAGATGGAGTTGAAATCTCTGCCCCAGATCACATGGCCAGACCTCAGCCCACGCACCTTAGAAGCTAGGCGGCGAAGTAAGGATAACTGATGCCTATTAGGGGCGTATAGGAAGACCAAAGTATAATCAATGTTATTAATAGAACATATTAAAATGATATATCTACCGCCAGGATCCAGAACTGAGGATTTCAGGGAAAAGGCTACCGTATTACTTTTAGCCACTAAAACTCCCCTTTGTTTCTTCAGGTAATGGGTTTGATAAATGTGTGGGAATCTAGGATGATGGGTCCTATGCCCATCAGATTTTAGCAGGTGAGTTTCTGTAGCGCAGAAAACATCGCATTTTAGTTCACGGATTTCCCTCCACATCATAGCTCTCTTAAAAGGGCTGTTCAGCCCCTTAACATTTAAAGCGGCGATCTTGAGAACCATGGTGGAGGAGGGAATGGCGGGTCTGCAATATGAATCCTACACATAGTGGAAGAGTGAACTAGAGTCCAAACACATATGATCCACAGTTCCGATTCTAACGAATTGATGTCTATTGGCACTTGAGGAAAACAAGGATAGCACATATTAAAGCAACAAAAGCAAGACATAAAGAACAAAATTCAAAATATAGACAAAACTATAACCATGAAAAGGCACCTGGTAACCATCAGGTACTATGGTGTGGGCTTGTGAGGCGGTTTCTACCTCAATAACCGCACCAAGCCCAAACAATTGAGGATGACACTCAAACAAGTTGACAGATCACCAGTCAGCGATGTGGCTTGCGCCTAGATGAGACCATCTGCCAGTCCATAGCAATAGATTCCGATCCTTTTGATCGAAGTTCAGGAGGTTCTTTCATGGAAATGTTCCAATCCGCTAGGAGCTTTCTTCCTTATTCTAAGGAATGCACTGCATGAAGCGTACCCTGATGTTGGATTAGAACCTTGGTGGGGAAACCCCAGCGATAGTGTATGTTATGGTCCCGTAGGGTGGCAGTGAAGGGGGCCAAGGCTCTTCTTTGTTGAAGAGTAGGGGCGGATAAATCGGCAAAAATTTTAACCTCCTCATGCGGAGCCGGCAGGGAACCCTTCTTCCTGGATGCGCTCATAAGCAGTTCTTTAATATGGAAAAAATTAACCCTGGCTAAGACGTCCCTAGGGACTGAATCAGGGAGATGCTTTGGCCGGGCCACTTTGTGGGCCCTGTCCACAGTGAGATCTTTGTCGCTGACATTTGGCAGAAGGGATCGCATGAAGTCTAGGATATAGAACTCCAAGTCCTTTGGCGATACATCCTTAGGTATGCCCCAAAGCTTGATGTTATTGCGGCGGGACCTGTCTTCTAGGTCCACCACTTTGTTTTTTAATCGCTCGACTTCTGAGGTAAGCTCTTCATGAGCATCTACAAGGTGGTTGTGTGATGCTGCAAAATCTCCCATCTTAGACTCAATATGGGTGAGCCTTTTATCCGCCTCAGTAATGGAGGCCTGCAGGGGAGATAGCAAGGCCGCAATCTCACTGTGCATGGAGCTGCTAAACACCACCAGAATTTCTTTGATTACGATGCCAGTAGCTGGATCATCCGTAGTAGGGAAGTCTGCCAAACCCGATCACTCACCCCCGCAGGTCTCAGCGCGTCTCCTTGGAGCCGCGGCTTCTGCTTCGGTGGACTCTGGCAGGGAGAGGCGTCATGGCGATCCTGGGATCCGGAAGGACTATGCCGGTCAGGTGAGAATGCCCCAGGCTGGATCGGGGGAGACTTGTCCGGTGGAGAGGAGTGTGTAGAGGAAGATTGATAGGCTAGAGGGCTTCTCTGTTGGAGCGGGGTAGTTGCTGGGGAAACATGTTCCACGCATCCTGAGGAGCGCGTGGAAGCAGGCAAGCCCGCGCCATCTTGGTCTCTGAGCCTCTCCACAAAAAAGTCCAATTTGCCTTGCTTTTTGACAGATCTTTTCCCTCTCGTCATCATGGGTGTAAGGAGGGAGACCAGTACCCCAGTAACAGGCGGCTGTTACTGGTGTCAGCTCATTCTAGCTAGCAAGTCGCTTAATAGGGCTCGGGAGCACACTACTCAAGCGGCCATCTTCCTCGGCTGGCAAACCACGCCCCTATGTTTATATTTTTTATTATTATTATTATTATTTTATTTTTTTATTCCACGGAAAGGGGAGTGATTAAAATTTTAATATTGTTTTATTTATTTTTTTACCTATGGTTTTTTAGCTCATCTTTGAGACAACAAGATGTTCTATTCTTTAATTCCGTAATATTATGTTTCTTATAGATCCATAATCGTACTAGAATTGCTAATTTCTTATGGTTGCCTGCCACCTGCTCGTCAAAATAAGAATTGCAGATCCAATACAATTTGGTTTCTTTAAAGAGACCCGTAGTATTGAATTCTTGCAGGTTGTGGACATTAGCCGCTGGTCTCTGCTGTTTGAAACAGCGGAGACCCGCTGGCCATGATGACCTCTGCACGCGCGAAAAAGTGCTATGTTTACCCATTGCTCCAGCACCGTACATGTACGATGCTGGTAACAAAAAGACTTAAATATAAAAATATTTATACTATTTACTGTAATCAGACTAACCTGAAGAAAGTAACAGGTCAGTTTTACTGCATAGAGAATGCCATAAAAAACAAAAACCCATAAAACTGTTCCGAAATAGTGTTGTTTTTTTTGTTTCTTTTTTTCAGATTTTACCCCATTTGGAATTTTTTTCTGGCTTCCCACTACATCATATGCAACAGTAAATGCTCAAATTAGAAAGTAAAACTTGTTTCACAAAAAAAATAGACAGAGGAGGACATAGGCGCAGGACTCACAGCTTGACAATGCGGAGACAGCAGTGTCGTCACCTGGCCAAGCTGCTGGTGTGGCTCGGCATGAATCAGATTTACCTAGTGGGCCTTAAAGGACAAATATTGTTCTTGACCGTAGTTATAGCTCCACACAGTAGCACTGCTGTGAACTTTAGCAGACACCGACAGGCTCAAGGGCTGGCCCAACTTCTGCTCAACACACACAAGCCATCAGCTATCCGAAAGTTGCAGAGTCCATGGAAAAGGAGGGACTGTAGTACTAGCAAATTGGCCAGGAGCACGTTCAGCTTCTGCGCTGTTGGATGAGTGCACACAAACTGTTGTCTTTTTGCAATTGTCATGGTGATCAATTGCTAACGAAATGAGTGAGGAGAGGAGGAAGAGCAGGAGCATCAGAACTAGTAGATGATGGGAAGGAAACATGACTTCCTTCTGCTGAGGTGATGGAGCCTTGGCTGCTGGAGAAGGGGTACAGGCCACTGGGAGATACAGCGGTTGCTGCATTAGGCTGTACCACTATATTCATGACACAATTTTTCCAGGCCATGCTAATGCCCTGTGGTGACTTAATGAAAAATTCCCACACCAGCCAGTATGGCATTTTCCCCCCACCACTTCATGCTGACTGTCTGCTGCTGCTGTCTCAGAGAACCTGTGCACCTCTAGTTCTTTCCGGACAGGTAGGTTCCTGAGTAGCAGACGGTCTGCCCCGGGCACATTTGGGTCCAGACATCACACTGCTGCCACCCTGCTGACTCACGGCCACACTACCACCCTGCTAGATGAGCTGCTGCCTAACGTGCAAGCTGTTACATCCATCCCTTCTTGATGATGCTGAAGCCTATTCTTTTTTACCTGGCTCCCACATGCGATCAGCTACATCATTATCCACTATTGTCTGCACATCACTAATGTAAGGCCCCTTCCACATGGGCGAGTTTTCCCCGCGGGTGCAATGCGTGAACTCGTTGCACCTGCACTGAATCCGGACCCATTAATTTCTATGGGGCTGTGCACATGAGCGGTGATTTTCACGCATCACATGTGCATTGCGTGAAAATCACAACCTGCTCTATTTTGTGCATTTTTCACGCAACACAGGCCCCATAGAAGTGAATGGGGCAGCGTGAAAATCGCAAGCAAGTGCGGATGCAGTGCGATATTCACGCATGCTTGCTAGGTGATGATCGGGATGGGGGACCCGATCTTTATTATTTTCCCTTATAACATTGTTCTAAGGGGAAATAATAGCATTCTATATTGAGAATGCTAAGTAAAATGTGGATTGAGGGATTAAAAATAAAAAAATAACTCACCTCATCCTCTTGATCCCGTAGTTGCCGATCTCTTCTTACTTCTTTAATCATGAGCTGCCGGCTAAAGGGCCTGTGGTGACGTCACATCACATGGTCCAATCACATGGTCCATCACTGTAGTGATGGACCATGTGATTGGACCATGTGATGAGCTCAGTGACATCACCACAGGTCCTGAAGAAAGAGCAGAGACCGATAGCTATGAAGGAGGTGAGTTTTTTTTAACTCTCAATTGAGCTTCTACTAAGCATTCTGTATTAAAGAATGCTATTATTTTCCCTTATAACCATGTTATAAGGGAAAATAATAAAATCTACACTACAACTAACCCAAACCTAAACTTCATTGAAGAAGTTCGGGTCTGGGTACCACATTCAGTTTTTTCTCACGCGCGTGCAAAACGCATTGTACTCGCGCGGAAAAACTGAACCACGCAACACAATCGCAGTCAAAACTGACTAAAATTGTGTGCTCAACTGCACGATTTCCGCGCCACGCACCCGCATACTATCCTGCCCCAATCCGTAACACCTGTGTGAAAGAGGCCTAACCCTCACCAGTCTCAGGGCCACTTGCCTGGCCACTCAACACCTGCTCCCATGTGACTCATCTTCACTACTTGCCTACCTACTGGAGGAAACAGTGGATCTCTCCTCTACATCTTACTGTCCTCAATAAGCTCATCCTCACAGAAAAGCGGAACAAAGCAGACAGCATACAATACTTCTCAAGCAGAAGGAACAATAAAGGTTCAGGACAGGTGGGGGCACAGAGCTTGTTCCTGGGCCATGTCAACTAAGCATGTTGTCAGAGGACCCCACCGACTCCTGGCTGGGTGTGTCTGATGTCAGTTGAGATGATGTTGAAGACCGAGTCTACCATTTAAAGGACAGCTAGGCTGCTGGTCAAAACACAACCACTGGGTGACACTGGCTCTGGCCTCCTTCTGCTCCTACTTCTGCTAACCCCAGAAACATTTTTGCCACTGCCAATTCCCTTAGAAGGGTCTGGCACCTGTCTGTCGGACATACTTTACTTTATCAGTAACAGTAAGTGTAAAATAGCTCTAGTGTCAGGGCGCAATTTCACACCAGAAACAAGGATGAATGGATGTACTTATTAGTGTTGATCACAAATTTTTATTGCGAATATTAGCACTTTGAGAAATTGCGAATATCTAGAATATAGTGCTATATCACAAATATTCTAGATTTTTTTCATCAGTACCCATGATCCCTCGCTGCTTTTTGCTCGTGGGCCAATAAGAAGGCTGCAATATCTTTGACTTTAGGAGTATTGTTGATCGTGAATTTTCGTATTGCAAATTTTTTATTGCTAATTTTCCGATTGCAAATTTTCGCAATCAAGAAAATAATGACTGGAGATCACAAATTCTTGAATTCACAAATATATGACGAATATTCGCCCCAAATATTCACAAAATATCGCAAATTCAAATATTGCCCCTGCCGCACATCACTGGTACTTATGTATCAAAGAATGTGAACATCATAAAATCTGTAGTATCAGGCCACAATTTCACCCCAGAATCAAGGATACATTGGATATACTTTTATTTAAAAGAACGTGAATACCCCAAAATCTGCATTATCAGACCGCAATTACACTTTATATATATATATATATATATATATATATATATGTATATAACAAATTATAACAATCTTCCCAAAATTTTTCTTGTTGGGGTTTATATCGTCTCTCCATTTATACATAAAAATATTGACTGTTTATTTTTCTTGTTTTAATTTCCCCCCTGTTGTTGCCTTGGAGATGTTCAGTAATGACTGCGGGAGGGTATCAATTTGCGTGCCTTTTCCTAACGACGTTCTCAGGGCGTGTTTTAATTGCAAGTAAAAGAACCTCAGCTCTATATTGCCCAGACCATACTATTTTACATCTTCATACCCAATTATATCCCCATGTCTCCATACCTGGCCCAGTTTGTAAACACCATGTTTCCACCAGATTTTCTGCTCAATTGACTTTAATTCTGCAAGGTGGGTATTATCCCACAATAAGGTGTCCGCATGTGGTCCAAGCTGGGTCCACAACACTCTAGCCTTCTTCCAAACCCCATCCATCAATTCAATTAGCAGTATCTTACTACTTCCTTGTTGTGCCAATATCCCCGCTTCTATTAATTGGAAAATAGTACTGTTATCTAGCCTATAATTTATCCCTGTAATCATGGACTTATATCTTTGCGTATTGCTCCACATAATCAAATTTTTTATATGACCAGCAATAAAATAAAGTTCCAGATCTGGGACGGATAATCTGCCCTCCCTCTCTTGGATATGCAATATTTGTGCTTTTATCCTTGTTTTCTCCCCTCGCCATATCAATTCCATTAAGAGACTAGCTATTTTACATTTTCTGGGGTGATTATTACCGGAGAATTAAGTAGACACATTTTAACTAGAGAAATACGTCCTGCCATCGAGATGTATAGTTTTTTCCATGCGTCTGTTTTCCTCCTAATTTCCTGTATTTTAGGGGCTACGTTCAACTGAATGTAATCCTTAGGGTTTGGGGTTAACTGAATGCCCAGATATTTGACAGGTTCATTAGTCTTCTTAATTTCCAGTGCTCCTAGTATGAAAATGTTCAGAGGATCAACCGGGATACAGGCTGACTTGGACCAATTTATATTAAGCCCAGCATATTTACCATATTGGTCAAAAACCTGAAAAGTGATCTGTGTGAGCCTACAAACAGCATAATATCATCAGCTTATAGAACAATTTTTTCCTCGTGTTCACTAAACCTGAAACCCACAATTTCTTCATCTTGCCTAATCAAATCAGCTAACGGGGAAAGGGGGCATCCCTGTCTAACCCACCTATGGATATTTATATTGTCTGAATATTCTCCATTTAATGTCACTTTTGCTGAAATTTCTGTATATAGCATTCTTACCTATGATATCAATTTGTCACCAAACCCCATCTTCAATGTTGCAATCAAGAAGGTCCATTCTATAGTATCAAACGCCTTATATGCGTCTATGGTAACAATCAATTGTTTTCCGCAATTTATGGGTTCAAACTGGGTGTTAACATAAAAGCGCATAATATTATTGGTTGTAGTTTTGCCTGCCATAAATCCCGTCTGATCCTCGTGAACAAGCGCCGAGACCACACTTCTAAGTCTATTTGCCAAGATCTTAGCCAATATTTTGTTATCAGTATTAATTAACAAGATAGGGTGATATGATTCCGGGAGATTTGGATCTTTCTCAGGTTTTAAAATCAATGTAATTAGGGCTACTCTTAATGAATCTGGCAGTTTTCCTGCCATCCTCGACTCCTCCCACATTATTAATCATTTCGGGATTAATATTTGTTTACATTGGACATAAACTTCAAACGGGATCCCGTCTATTCCTGGGGCCTTATTCTTTGTAATCCTAGATAATACTTTATCCACTTCCAAAGCATTTATCTGGGCTTCCAGGGATTCACATTGATCTGTTGTTAACCTAGCAATAGTAAATTCCTCCAAATACTGTTGTATTTGGGCAGAGTTTTTATTTATCTTACTGCTATATATATATATCTTCAAAATTGTCTTTGAGCAATTCTAATTTGGCCAGTTGTTCAATAATTTTATGTCCCGATTTATCTACTAAGCAGTGGATATAATAGTTTTTTTTTTCCTGGGTCGCTACCAAGTGCTTGTCACGGCGGACAAGCACTCAGACACAAAGAAAAACCAACAACCAGGCTCTGAGCGAGAAGCAGGGGAAGGGTCACCTCCTAGATAATCCCTGGCCTCTCTCCCCGCACTACTCAGCCCACAGGCAGACCTTGGTGGTAGGAATGCTGTGTCCTCGTGCCTGGGCTAATACACCCTAAATTCCCTGAGATGGTGAAAAGGGGAAATAGGAGCAGCCTGCTCGCACAGAACCTGGATGGGAGAGAAGATACCAACACAACAAAACAGGAAACAACAAGAACAGAAACCACACTTATCTTATCAGAGCTGGGACAGAAAACCTTCCTTCCTTGCTTGCTTCCTAGGCCAGACTGATTTCTATAACCCGCTCAGAGCACTGGAATTGAGAGCCATTTAAACTAATAACCCCACCCAGTGCACCTGATGGGAGGCGGATCCAGCATGACTCCAAAACAAACACTAAACACGTGCTGCTATTCTGGCCAACCTCCGCACATAGTCAGAGCCGGGCATGACAGTACCCCCCCTTCTACGGGTGACCTCCGGACACCCCGGACCAACGTTATCCGGATGGGATCTATGAAAAGCCCTCACCAGTTGGCTGGCACTGACATCCCGTGCAGGAACCCACATCTTCTCCTCAGGGCCGTATCCCCTCCAGTGTACCAGATACTTAAGGGAACCCCGAAGAACTCGAGAACCCTGGAGATCTCGAACTCCAAATTTCCATCGACCAGAACAGGAGGAGGAGGCAATGGCGATTGTTCCACCGGTTTCACATATTTTTTCAGTAAAGACCTGCGGAACACGTCATGAATCCTCCAAGTTTGCGGAAGATCCAGCCGAAACGCTACTGGGTTGATCACTGCAGATATTTTGTACGGACCGATAAATCTTGGACCCAGTTTCCAAGATGGCACTCTCAACTTGATATTTTTAGTGGACAACCATACCAGATCACCCACACACAGGTCCGGACCAGTCACACATCTCTTGTCAGCCATTCGCTTATACCTCTCACCCATCTTCTCCAAATTCCCTTGGATCTTCCGCCAGATGGAAGACAAGGCAGAAAAAAATCTCTTCTCCTCTAGCATCCCAGAGGAACCAGTCCCAGAAAAGGTACCAAACTGAAGATGAAAGCCGTATGCGCTGAAAAACGGCGACTTACCCGTGGACTCCTGCACACGGTTATTCAAAGCAAATTCTGCTAGAGACAAGAATGAGGACCAGTCCTCCTGATTCTCAGCCACAAAGCACCTCAAGTAGGTCTCCAGGTTTTGATTAGTACGCTCTGTCTGTCCATGAAAAGCCGAAGAGAATGAAAGTGGAATGCCAAGCCGAGAGCAGAACACCCTCCAAAACCTGGAGACAAACTGCGTGCCCCTATCTGAGACCACATCCGAAGGAATACCATGCAATTTCACAATATTATCCACAAAAATCTGCGCAAGGGTCTTGGCGTAAGGCAGACTAGATAAAGATATAAAGTGAGCCATTTTACTGAAACGGTCAACTACCACCAAAATTACTGTTCTCCCGGAGGAACTCGGTAGATCCGTAATAAAGTCCATAGACAAGTGCGTCCAGGGACGAGACGGAATAGACAATGGAAGAAGTGAACAAGCCGGTCGAGTATGAGCAACCTTTGACCAAGCACAGGTTTCACAAGCTGCCACATAATCCTCAATGCTCTTACATAACCCGGGTCACCAGAACCTCCAGGACACAAGATCAAAGGTCGACTTACCACCAGGATGCCCAGCAAGGACAGTATCGTGATGTTCCTTAAATACCTTGTATCGCAGGCCCTCAGGAACAAACAACCTCCCTGGGGGACAAGAACCAGAAGCCCCCTCCTGGGCTTCCAACACCTCCATCTCCAATTCAGGGTACAGAGCGGAGACCACCACCCCATCCGCCAAAATCGGAGCAGGATCCTCTGAGTCACCTCCCCCAGGAAAGCTGCGAGACAAGGCATCTTCCTTGATGTTCTTAACCCCTGGGCGAAAGGTAACCACAAAATTGAACCTGGTGAAAAAATTTGACCATCTGGCCTGTCTACGGTTCAGACGCTTGGCAGACTGCAAGTAAGCCAAATTATTATGGTCTGTATATACTGTAACGGGTGAGACGCCCCCTCCAACCAGTGACGCCATTCCTCAAAGGCCAACTTGATAGCCAGCAACTCTCTATCTCCAACATCATAATTCCTCTTGGCGACCAAGAGCTTCTTGGAGAAAAAAGCACATGGGACCCATTTGCCAGGAGATGAACCCTGTGACAGTACCGCTCCAACCCCCACTTCAGATGCATCAACCTCCACAATGAATGGCTGAGACACATCGGGCTGCACCAGAATGGGAAATAGCCGAAAAGGTCTGCAATGCCTCATCCGACCAGACAGAGACGTCAGCGCCCTTCTTAGTCATATCCATGAGAGGTCTTACAATGGTGGAATAGTTTGAAATAAATTTCCTATAATAATTAGTAAACTCCAAGAACCGCATCAAAGCTTTCTGATTCTCTGGTCGGTCCCATTTCAGAACCGCCCAGATCTTTTCGTGGTCCATACGAAAACCAGTCAGAAAGCAGATATCCCAAGAACGGAAGCTCCTGCACCGAAAATAAACATTCAACATCCAATTTAGCATATAATTTATTCTCCCGAAGGATCGTCAAAACCAGTCTCACATGATCCTGATGGGTCTTCAGATCAGGAGAATAAATTAAAATGTCATCCAAATAAACCACCACGAATCTCCCCACCAGGTAATGAAAAATGTCATTGACGAATCGCTGAAATACTGCTGGCGCATTCGTCAACCCAAAAGGCCAAACCAGATTCTCAAAATGACCCTCGTGCGTATTGAAGACCGTTTTCCACTCATCCCCCTCCTTAATCCTGATCAGGTTGTAGGCCCCTCTCAAATCCAACTTTGAGAACACCTTGGCTCCACAATCTGATCAAAAAGGTCAGAAATCAAAGGCAGGGGATATGGATCCAGGACCGTAATACGGTTCAATTCCCGGAAATCCAAACACAGTCTCAGCGATCCATCCTTTTTCTTTACAAAGAACAAGCCTACTGCCACCGGAGACTTAGATGGCCTAATAGGACCTTTTGCCAAACTCTCGGCGATATACTTTTGCATGACCTCTCTTTCGGATGAGAAAGGTTGTAAAGCCGAGATTTAGGAAATTTAGCCCCAGGGATAAGATTAACTGGACAATCATAGTCTCGATGAGGGGGTAATTCCTGAGCCCCACCCTCCGAAAAGACATCCGCAAAATCTGAGAGATACTGAGGAAAAATCGTAGTGGACACCCCAGAGATAGATGTGCCAAGACAATTATCCGAACAAAACTCACTCCAACCAATGATTTGTCTCTCTTGCCAATCTATAATTGAGTTATGTTTAATCAACCATGTCAACCCCAAAACTATAGGAGCTGGCAAATCCTTCATGACAAAGCAAGAAATAATTTCAACATGTGCATCACCCACCCTTAAGTGAATACCATGAACAATGTGAGTAAGACTCCTTTGAGAAAGAAGGGAAGAATCAATTGCAAAAATTTGAATCTCATTCTCTAAAGTGCAAGTACTTAGTCCTAGATTTTGAAGAAAAAGAGAGTCAATTAGGTTTACCCCAGCACCACAATCAAGGAATACTTCAACAACAAAAAAAAAATATTGACTCTAGCGCCACCACAGCTGGAAAGAGAAAACGGGAACTGCAGGGAGCTTGCATACCTGCCTGCTCCACCACACCATTCACGCTACCAAGTGACAGGGAAGTTTATTTTTCTTTCTTTTTCACTTCCACCTGTGGTTTAACATAAGGACAAGCAAAAATAAAATGACCACTCTTTCCACAATAGTAACACAGTTTGTGCAATTTCCTAAAGTCTCTACTATTAGAATGGCAAGAAACCTGACCCAGCTGCATGGGTTCCTCCGCTATCCCAGAGTTACCTGTAGCATCACCCGGGGAGGTAGTAGAGACGAAACCACTCGCAGAAGAGATCCCTTGCGCGGAGGGAGTCCTACACCTTTCTCTGATACGTCTATCTAACCGTAGTGCAAAAGACATGGCATTCTCCAAAGAGTCTGGGTATTCATGAAAAGCAAGGGCATCCCTCAATCTCTCAGATAACCCTTGACAAAACTGACTACGTAATGCAGGATCATTCCACTCTGATTCCGTAGCCCATCTCATAAACTCAACACAGTAAGCCTCTGTAGTATGTTCACCCTGAAATAAATTACGTAACCTCGACTCTCCCAGAGCCTTGAGAGAGCCTCTGTTATCTCTTTTAAGATCCTATTGTGTACCCCTAATATATTTATCCACCCTATATTTATGTGCATTCCTCTTATTATTTGTTATCATATTTGTACTTATAATAATTGGATTATGGTCTGAAATCACATGCTGATCATATTTAACCTGTTCAATATCATATGAACCTTTATTATTAGTGAACACTAAATCAATCCATGATAAACTCCTGTGAGTCTTTGAGAAACATGAGTTTTCTTTTTTGTTTAGGGTGCATTACCCTCCAAATATCGATCCACCCCATTTCCTCAGTAATATTCTTTAAATTAGAACCCGTGCATACATTTTGAGCATTACCAGCTCTGCATCTATCTATTTTACTATCCATAACATTATTAAATTCCCCCATTACCAAAAGTGGTTTATCCCCTACTTTAAGCACAAAATTGTGAATTTTTAATACAGGCATCCTCAAACTGCGGCCCTCCAGCTGTTGTAAAACTACAACTCCCACAATGCCCTGCTGTAGGCTGATACCTGTAGGCTGTTCAGACTTGGTGGGAGTTGTAGTTTTGCAACAGCTGGAGGGCCACAGTTTGAGGATGCCTGTTTTAATAGAACATCTATTTTAAAGGGTGGCGGTATATAAGCATTTGCAATTATCCAAGGTCTTGCTTCCAATAAACAATCCATCAGAACATATCGACCTTCCTCATCTATCGCTGTTTTCCTTATTTTAATATCTATGTCCCGATGTATTAATATACTCACCCCTCTAGCATATGATGAATATACTGAGTGAAAAGAGTGTTGTATCCACGGCCTAGACAACCCATTTATTGTTTCACCAATCAAGTGTGTCTCTTGTAAACAAACTATAGCCAGTAAGGATCTATGTATTGCATCGAAAAATGCCACTCTTTACACCTCTACTCAAACCCCTAATATTCCAATAAATAATTCTCATAAAGCCTTTATAACAATTTATACTATCGATTTTCCATTTCCAAAGTGTAATAGGAGGCACCCCGAGGGAAACGAGAGAAGAAGGGCAGAGGAGAAGAAAAAAAAACAAAGAAAAACATACAACAAGAACAAGCAATACAACCAAATACCCACCATACCCACCCCAACCCCTCTGAATGAGCCAGGATTCCAGTCCTGGTTCTCTAACTTAGCATACCCCCTCCCAGATCACACCCAGCCCAGGTGCCTCTCAGATCTTTTAATCCACTCCTCCACCTCCCCTGCCGAATAAAAAAAATACTGGTTTTATTATCCCATTCTATTCGTAATCTAGCAGGGAATAACATTGAATACAGGGGCGTAGCTATAGGGGGTATAGAGGTAGCAGTCGCTACCGGGCCCAGGAGCCTGAGGGGCCCAAAGACCCTTGTGCCACATAAGAGGACACCGGTATTATAGAAAGTGCATGCTGGTCAAGTTACACCTCTGGCTTTAGGGAAGGGGTTAGGTAAAATATTTGGCATGGGGGGGAGGGGGTGCCATTTCAATTTTTGCCTCAGGGAGCATGAAGACCATGTGCTTCCCTGTCCCTGCCCACAAAGCATTGAGGGAAGGGGGGCCCAAGCTGAACTCTTGCACCAGGGCCCATGAGTCTTTAGCTACGCTCCTGATTGAATACTTCACATTTTTAGAGCACAGCATTTTTTTTACTTCAATGAACTGGCTTCTCTCCTTTACCGTTTCCTTTGCATAATCAGGAAAGAGCATTACTGCTGTGCCAGAATACTCCAACCCTTCCTTCCCCCTAGACCTGTGCATCTCCTCCTTATCCCTAACTGATATTAGATTGATTAATATTTGTCTTGGTCTTGTTCCGGGGGGGTTGCCAGCACCTTGTAGGCTCATTCGACATAGTTTTTATGTTCTGAAATATCCTGGCCGAGTTGATCCCTCAGCCAGGTTTGTATAAAGCCACAGAGGTCTCGTCCTTCCGCCCCCTCCAGAACCCCTAAGCATCTCAAATTGGCCCTTCTGAACCTATTTTCTAGATCTAATAATTTATCTTTTAATTCTCTGTTATAATCCTTTAATCTAGTTTTTTCCTTAACCGTTGTCTGTAGAAGGTCCTCCGAATCTGATGTTCTTTTCTCTACTTATGTCAGCCTATTTTTATATTTGTGTAAGTCTAGTCTGAGGACGCCAACCGTCTCCTTGATATTTCCAGTTTGGAGAGAGAGGTCTTTTAATCGCCAAGCTACAGTTCTTTATTTCTTGAAATATGTCTTGCAAGCTAGGTACCTGTTCCCCTGCATTGGGGAAATTCCCCTCTACCTCATCTGGCTTTTTGCTTCCTCTCTCTCCAATCTGGAAATCCTCATCTGATATTTTCAATATACTATTCTCGGCTGAAGCAGAGGGTTCCCCCTCCTGATCTTGAAGTATATCATCCTTTTTTTTCTGGCCTCGCATATTAGTCAAACATTTCTGCTTAGACCTTTCTGCTTTTTTAAATATTGGGGAAATTGAAGTATTCAACTCTGGCTACCCCCTCCCCCCTTTTCCTGCTCCCTGCCTAGCCATTGCTATCTTCCGTAATTGGACCAATCAGAGACTCCTTGACAAAACAACAAACAAAAAATCACCACTCACATTAAAGATATATAGCCTATCACCTTAGGTCGATATCATTCAAGACCCGCATCCCTTTGTTCTTTACATTACATTCCCAATTCATCCAATTTGTGACAAGCCACCCCCCCCCGACCCATAGCTATATGTTAAGAAACATATAACTAGGTTAATAAAGAGGAACACTCTTTTCGATTATTAGGCAGCCAACCACAAAGGGGGACAACCAAACTACACACATCCACAAGGAATAATGCTATATATACATATGTGTCTCTATAGCAACCCTATTCACAGTCCTTTAAATATATTTTGCACACTTGCGCCCACCATCCGTTTAGTAGAGGCCCCAGTAAGTATGGTTAATAATGTCAAACAGTCTCAAATGTCTCCCATTTAGTATGGTTAACCCTGTTGGGTTAGTAGTCCAAATAATTCAGTTAGTACACTTAGAGTCTCAAGCCATTTAGAATAAATAACACGGTTAAAGGGTTAACCACCCCAAAAGAACCTGCAGTGGTAAAGCAATTCAAGTTGCAGGATGGACAAAACAGTCAATTAAATTGATCAGTTAGTATAGTTAAATCTATAGTATCAGGCCACAATTGTACTCTAATTACACAATTAAGGATTAACGGATTTACTCATGTATAAAAGAACATAAGCACCCTAAAATCGTTAGTATCAAGCCACAATTTTACCCCAATTACACAATCAAGGACTAATGGATTGAATGATATATAAAAGAACGTGAACACCCCAAAATCTGTAGTATCAGACCGCAATTTCACCCCAATTAGACCATCAAGGATTAAGTGATTTACTAATGTACAAAAGAACATGAATCCCCCAAAATTTGTAGCATCAGACCTCAATTTCACCCCAATAACAGATTCAAAGAGAGCAGAGGAGAAGCAGGGCCTGCCCAAGCCCCAGATAGGGACTTGGGACAAGAGATGGGCCATACTGCAGACATTGTAAGGGGGAATGGGACCCACCCCTACCACGGGCTTCATAGCGGTTGCATAGTCTACCTCTATTGGTGGTACGCCACTGCAAAATAAATAATGTTTTCCTAAAAATTCTAGGGGCGTCCTAGAGAGTGCTATATATCAATTTCCAGGGCAATTGGAGACAATTTGGTTCAGCCTGAATTGACGAGTGTCCAAAGAATAAAGAACCAAACCGAATCTAGACAGGTTTGTTCATCTCTAGTATCAATGATATCTGTGTAAACATCTGCTTGGACCTGCTTAAATTAACTTATTAATTAATTTATCCTATAATAACCTACTGAATGTGAGTTAGTAAGGGACAGGTGGAAAGCAGTTTGACTTTTATCAGTCTGTAACCAGCAGGATACGTAGAGTTGGATAAGAGCTGCATATTAAAAAAAGGTAGAATATTGTTAAGAATAGGAAATATACTGTATGCACTACCTAATTGATCATTTAAAACTGTGATGATGTCTACACAAATTATCACATTTTCCAAAAATATTATATACCATGATGTTTATATAGTACTAAACATAAAGGAAATCACAAATAGACATGGAATGTGCTTTACAAGTTTTTTTTTTCCTTTATGCAAAATGCTTTTAGAAAGGAATTGAACAGCAGCCAGCTGTTCTGTAACTGTGTTAGCTTGGAGCCCTCATGAGAAATATTTTTTTCCTAGAAAATAAATTATAACATGTCTAAGTGGAGACTGACAAAGCTAAACAGGAGACATGTTGCTATATTGCAAATTCAGCAGCAGTCTCTAGATACATAGAAAGACAAATAAAACTACTTAATCAAAATCAGTCTAAGAAATCCAGTAATACCCAGGGGAGGCTGCTGAGCTCTAATTGCCAATCAATTCTAGCAACTTTTTGTCCAGCCTGCAAGTCCCCCAAGCACGGTCACTCTGTTTTTCCAGAAACATCTGCAGAATGTAAGAAAGAACCTGACATTGAACACTGGACCACAAGAGGAAAAGGCCTATGGCAAATATCATTTAAACATCATAAAGTAACAAAATACATGCTGTTTGTCACCCATTACACTTTTGTACACTTTTACATAAACAGGACCTGTGATGACGTCACTCTGGTCATCACATGGTCCGTCACATGGTCTTTTACCATGGTGATGGATCATGTGATGGAACATGTGATGACTGGAGTGACGTAATCACAGGTCCTGTTCATGTAATTAATGCTCACCCCAGGTCCTGTTCAGCAAAGGAGACAGAAGGAGATGCCGGGCTACGCGAACAAGTGGATTAAGGAGAGTTAAATAATTATTTTTTTTTTAAACCCCTCCAGTGCTATTTGACTATGCATTCTGTATTCAAAATGCTATTATTTTCCCTTATAACCATGTTAAAAGGGAAAATAATAATGATCGGGTCTCCATCCCGATGGTCTCCTAGCAACCATGCGTGAAAATCGCACCGTATCCGCACTTGCTTGCGGATGCTTGCGATTTTCACGCAACCCTATTCATTTCTATGGGGCCTGCATTACGTGAAAAACGCAGAATATAGAGCATGCTGCGATTTTCACGCAACGCACAAGTGATGCGTGAAAATCACCGCTCATGTGCACAGCCCCATAGAAATGAATGGGTCAGTATTCAGTGAGGGTGCAATGCGTTCAACTCACGCATCGCATCCGCGCGGAATACTCGCCCGTGTGAAAGGGGCCTTAGAGTTTGTGAGAAGCTTTATTTGAATTTCCGCCAGTATTTGCAGGTTCATTTAGAGTTACCCAGGGTGCACCACGGGGAGGCAAACCAGCTTTACACCCCATACCGTACTGTCACTTCACTAGACAGGTGAAGAGATCTCTGCTCAGCTGGCCAATATCCAATTGTTCAGACCCCACACACATACAATCGCAATAGGGGTATCAAAAATACAATACCTAATCGATACTTTTTTACAAGTATCGATTCGGTACTGTGATTTGCACTTTTTCTATACTAGCGCAGCCCATTATCTCCTCTTATGACACAACATGGCGCTCCGCCAGAAAGACAGTGGAGAAGGCAGGAGGGAGAAAGGGAGGGAAGTGGAGGGAGTCCCTCCCTCCAATGACGCTGCCGCCGCTGAGCCCAGTGAAGTAAGCGGGCTCTGAATATGCCTACATCACTACCACCAATGACTGTGCGTTTAAATAAAGGAGGAGGAGGGATGGGGGAGGTAATAAACTGCTGCACCGTCTGAGCTAGTGAGTGAGCTCGGCGAATGGCACCAGCGGCAGCAGCCCCCTCCTCCTCCGTCCTGATGCCTGACTGAGTCACTCATGCGTGTCTTGTGTACCCCTCCCAGAGTGAGCACTGAAAAGCTGACAGCCCAGCATAGCAGGTGCCTAGCCCACAGCCCCACAGCCCCCTGGCCAGACCCAGTGCAAGAGTGATGATTAGCCTGCCTCAAAATAAGGGCAGGCAAAAAGCATATCTATAAGACAGCCAGCAAGATTTGGGGTTAATGTGACTCATTAACCCCAATCTTGCCACTACCCATGTTTTAATCATGATGGGGGTCACTTATTTTTAATAAGTACCATCTCACATAATGGGCAACATAGGGTTAATGTGAGTTGCAGAATACAGGTCATTAACCGCTCCAGGACCGCAGAGGTGGTCGATTCATTCCTCCTGGACGCATCCGTGAGTCATCTCGCGAGATGCGAGATTTCGGTCTGAGCTGGCCCGCGCATGCGCATGCGCATCGCGGGCCGGAAAAAGTTCAAGCACCATTTCGTCACCAGCCTGCCAGCCAATGATCGTTGCTGGCAGGCTGGCGATTTTTAAAATCTCTAATCAGAAGCCATCTAACACCTTATATTTGCAAATATAAGGTGTTAAATGGATTCCCTGCTCCTCTGCTGGTCCTTTTCGTCGGTTGGTCTCAGCAGAGGAGCAGGCATCACAGGTGCTGGCAAACCCTGATTGGCAGTCCCCAACTTCAGCCGCACCTGTAGTTCCCCCTTTCACCGCCCAGTCTGGAGTTCGGGTTGAGACAGCTTAGATCAGTTCGGCCGGCCCTGGGATTTTTTGAGCTGTTCTTGACTGCGTAGCTCTTGGACTTAGTTGTGGCAGAAACAAATCGGTATGCCACACAATTTATATCCGCCAACCCGGGAAGCTTTTATGCCCAGCCTTTCCGGTGGAAACCAGTCCAAGTTTCCGAAATTAAAATTCTTCTGGGCCTTCTCCTCAATATGGGTCTAACCAAAAAGCATGAATTGTGGTCAAATGCCAACTTTGTATAAAAAAATGGGAAAAGTTGTCTTTTGCCAAGATATTTCTCTCACCCAGCATGGTTATATGTAAAATGACATCCCAAAACACATTCCCCAACTTCTCCTGAGTACGGTGATACCACATGTGTGACACTTTTTTGCCGCCTAGGTGGGCAAAGGGGCCCACATTCCAAAGAGCACCTTTCGGATTTCACAGGCCATTTTTAACAGATTTTGATTGCAAACTACTTCACACGCATTTGGGCACCAAAAATGCCAGGGCAGTATAACTACCCCACAAGTGACCCCATTATGGAAAGAAGACACCCCAAGGTATTCCATGAGGGGCATGGCGAGTTCCTAGAATTTTTTTTTTTTTGTCACAAGTAAGCGGAAAATTATGATTTTTTTTTTTATTACAAAGTCTCATATTCCACTAACTTGTGACAAAAAATAAAAAAATTCCATGAACTCATTATGCCCATCATGAAATACCTTGGGGTGTCTTCTTTCCAAAATGGGGTCACTTGTAAGGTAGTTATACTGCCCTGGCATTTTAGGGGCCCAGATGCTTGCAAAGTAGTTTGCAATCAAAATCTGTAAAAAATGGCCTGTGAAATCCGAAAGGTGCTCTTTGGAATGCGGGCCCCTTTTCCAACCTAGGCTGCAAAAAAGTGTCACACATGTGGTATCGACACACTCAGGAGAAGTTGGGGAGTGTCTTTTGGGGTGTCATTTTACATATACCCATGCTGGGTTAGATAAATATCTTGGTCAAAGGCCAACTTTGTATAAAAAAATGGGAAAAGTTGTCTTTTGCCGAGATATTTCTCTCATCCAGCATGGGTATATGTAAAAAGACACCCTAAAACACATTGCCCTACTTCTTCTGAGTACGGCGATACCAGATGTGTGACACTTTTTTGCAGCCTTGGTGGGCAAAGGGGCCCACATTCCAAAGAGCACCTTTCGGATTTTACAGGCCATTTTTTACACATTTTGATTGCAAACTACTTCGCACGCATTTGGGCCCCTAAAATGCAAGGGCAGTATAACTACCCCACAAGTGACCCCATTTTGGAAAGAAAACACCCCAAGGTATTTCATGATGAGCATAGTTAGTTCATGGAAGTTTTCATTTTTTGTCACAAGTTAGTG
Organism: Bufo gargarizans; assembly: GCF_014858855.1. Taxonomy (NCBI): domain Eukaryota; kingdom Metazoa; phylum Chordata; class Amphibia; order Anura; family Bufonidae; genus Bufo; species Bufo gargarizans. The sequence goes on along the minus strand of NC_058081.1, from coordinate 407,407,739 downwards.
GAATATGAGACTTTGTAAGGAAAAAATAAAAATAAAAAATCATCATTTTCCGCTAACTTGTGACAAAAAATAAAAAGTTCTATGAACTCACTATGCCCATCAGCGAATACCTTAGGGTGTTTACTTTCCGAAATGGGGTCATTTGTGGGGTTTTTCTACTGTCTGGGCATTGTAGAACCTCAGGAAACATGACAGGTGCGCAGAAAGTCAGAGCTGCTTCAAAAAGCAGAAATTCACATTTTTGTACCATAGTTTGTAATTGCTATAACTTTTACCCAAACCATTATTTTTTTACCCAAACTTTTTTTTTATTAAAGACATGTAGAACAATGAATTTAGTGAAAAATTTATATATGGATGTCGTTTTTAAAAAAAAAAAAAAATTACAACTGAAAGTGAAAAATTTCATTATTTTGAAAAACTTTAGTTAAATTTCGATTAATAACAAAAAAAGGAAAAATTTCAGCAACAATGAAATACCACCAAATGAAAGCTCTATTAGTGAGAAGGAAAGGAGGTAAAATTCATTTGGGTGGTAAGTTGCATGACCGAGCAATAAACGGTGAAAGTAGTGTAGTGCAGAAGTGTAAAAAGTGGCCTGGTCATTAAGGGTGTTTAAGCTAGGGGGGCTGAAGTGGTTAATATGAGGCACATAGATTGAATTCATAGAAACATAGAAACATAGAATGTGTCGGCAGATAAGAACCATTTGGCCCATCTAGTCTGCCCAATATATCTGAATCCTATGAATAGTCCCTGGCCCTATCTTATATGAAGGATAGCCTTATGCCTATCCCATGCATGCTTAAACTCCTTCACTGTATTTGCAGCTACCACTTCTGCAGGAAGGCTATTCCATGCATCCACTACTCTCTCAGTAAAGTAATACTTCCTTATATTACTTTTAAACCTTTGCCCCTCTAATTTAAAACTGTGTCCTCTTGTGGTAGTTTTTCTTCTTTTAAATATGCTCTCCTCCTTTACCGAGTTGATTCCCTTTATGTATTTAAAAGTTTCTATCATATCCCCTCTGTCTCTTCTTTCTTCCAAGCTATACATATTAAGGTCTTTTAACCTTTCCTGGTAAGTTTTATCCTGCAATCCATGTACTAGTTTAGTAGCTCTTCTCTGAACTCTCTCTAGAGTATCTATATCCTTCTGGAGATATGGCCTCCAGTACTGCGCACAATACTCCAAGTGAGGTCTCACCAGTGTTCTGTACAGCGGCATAAGCACTTCACTCTTTCTACTGCTTATACCTCTCCCTATACATCCAAGCATTCTGCTGGCATTTCGTGCTGCTCTATTACATTGTCTTCCCACCTTTAAGTCTTCTGAAATAATTACTCCTAAATCCCTTTCCTCAGATACTGAGGTCAGGACTGTGTCAAATATTCTATATTCTGCCCTTGGGTTTTTACGCCCCAGGTGCATTATCTTGCACTTATCCACATTAAATTTCAGTTGCCAGAGTTCTGACCATTCTTCTAGTTTTCCTAAATCCTTTTCCATTTGGCGTTTCCCTCCAGGAACATCAACCCTGTTACATATCTTTGTGTCATCAGCAAAAAGACAAACCTTACCATCGAGGCCTTTTGCAATATCACTTATGAAGATATTAAACAAAATTGGTCCCAGTACAGATCCCTGTGGAATCCCACTGGTAACATGACCTTGTTTTGAATGTTCTCCATTGACTACAACCCTCTGTTGTCTGTCACTCAGCCACTGCCTAATCCACTCAACAATATGGTAGTCCATGCTCAATGACTGCAGTTTATTGATAAGTCTTCTATGTGGGACAGTGTCAAAAGCCTTACTAAAATCTAGATATGCGATGTCTACTGCACCTCCACCGTCTATTATTTTAGTCACCCAGTCAAAAAAATCTATAAGATTTGTTTGACATGATCTCCCTGAAGTAAATCCATGTTGTTTTTCATCTTGCAATCCATGGGATTTTAGATGTTCCACAATCCTATCCTTTAGTAGGGTTTCCATTAATTTGCCTACTATTGATGTCAGACTCACTGGTCTATAGTTGCTCGATTCCTCCCTACTACCTTTCTTGTGAATGGGCACGACATTTGCCAATTTCCAATCTTCTGGGACGACTCCTGTTACTAATGCTTGGTTAAATAAATCTGTTAACGGTTTTGCCAGCTCACCACTAAGCTCTTTTAATAATTTTGGGTGTATCTCATCAGGCCCCTGTGACTTATTTGTCTTCACTTTAGACAGCAAACTTAGAACATCTTCCTCTGTAAAGACACATGCATCAAACGATTTAATAGTCATCCTTTCTAGTGGAGGTCTTTCTCCTTTTTCTTTTGTAAAAACTGAACAGAAGTATTCATTAAGGCAGTCAGCTAGCCCTTTATTCTCTTCTACATACCTTCCGTCCTTTGTTTTTAATTTAGTTATTCCTTGTCTTAATTTCCTTTTTTCATTTATATATCTGAAGAATGTCTTATCCCCTTTTTTCATAGACTGAGCTAGTTTTTCTTCTGCCTGAGCTTTAGAAGTTCTTATAACTTGCTTGGCCTCTTTCTGCCTAATCTTGTAGATTTCCTTATCTTCATTGCTCTGGTTTTTTTTATAATTACAAAATGCTAGCTTTTTATTTTTAATGATTTGGGCCACTTCTGCTGAGTACCACAGTGGTCTCTTCCTTTTTTTGCTTTTACTGACAAGTCTAATTCATAAGACTGTGCTGCCAAATAGCAAGTGACTCTTGTAGCTCATACATTAACCCCATGTTGACCATTATCCAAGAATATGGATACTTGAAAGGGTTATTTTGTTATTATGAGGCACATAGGTTGGACCGATGCAATTGTGCATCACAATTACCCTATCATGTAACGTGGCCCCAGCACCACAATCGATATCATGTAGCAGCTGACCTCACAGATTTACAATTACAACCCTAATCTAGGCCGGTGCAACCATATAGGCGAACTAGGTGTTTGCCTAGGGCGCCGGTCTGCTGTGGGCTCCCCCAGACTGGGGCTGCAGCCCTGGGCGAGCAGCTCTCGAGCTGCCCCCAGCGCCGTTACAGGGGGCCAGGAGGTGGAGGTCCTTCTTAAATATGGCAGAGCAGGCATCTGCTTACCCTGATGGCAGGTGCCTGCTCTGCCAGTAAATTACTGGAGGATAGGAGGCGGGCGGAAAGGGAGGCTGTTCTAGCAGCTCCCCACTCCTCTCTCGTGTGCCCGCTGTGATGCCGGAATATGATGTCATTCCGGCCCCGGCATACTAAAAGGCGCGCTGGAGGACTGAGAGGCTGTACCACACTGGACCCCAGGGAGGTGAGTGTTTAAGTGTTTGACTGAGTGAGTGTCTGTCTGTGTATTTATGTCAGTGAGTGAGTGAGTGTATGTATGTCTGTCTTTCTGTCAGTAAATGTATGTATGTCTGTCATTGAGTGTATGAGTGTGTATGTCAGTGAGTGAGTGAGTATGTGTCTGTCTGTCTGTCAGTGAGTATGTCTGTCAGTGAGTTTGTGTATGTCTGTCAGTGAGTGTCAGTCAGTGAGTGAGTGTGTGTCTGTCTGTCTGTCAGTGAGTATGTCTGTCAGTGAGTTTGTGTATGTCTGTCAGTGAGTTTGTGTATGTCTGTCAGTGAGTATATGTCTGCCTGTCAGTCAGTATATGACTGTCTGTCAGTCAGTGAATGTGTGTCTGTCGGTCAGTGTATGTGTGTCTGTCAGTGAGTATGTCTGTCAGTGAATTTGTGTATGTCTGTCAGTGAGTGTATGTCTGTCTGGCAGTCAGTGTATGTCTGTCTGGCACTCAGTGTATGTGTGTCTGTCAGTGAGTTTCTGTGTACGTCATTCAGTGAGTGTCTGAGTGTGTGTCTGTCTGTCAGAGTGTGTGTGTCTGTCAGTGAGTGAGTGACATGAGGGGGTGGCAAAATGGATCTTTGCCTAGAGCGGCAAAAATCCTTGCACCGGCCCTTCCCCCAACCACCACCACCACCCCACCTAGTGAATGAGGTGTGGTTTAAGCCATTGTAAAATATGCATAATTTTTTTTCACAACTAGATCCACACTGACGACCAACCTAAAATCATGTGGCCATTGTGCCACAAGGAAATCGCTATGAAGGTGAGAGATACTGAACAATGCAGCAATGTGAGTTGTTACTAGTAGTACTGCACCTCTACATGCTGTAAGGGTGCTTTGACACGAGCGGATCCCGTGCATGGAATCCACTGTGTGAAAAACAGCCAAGCTCTGCTCCGGATAGCAGAGACACAGAGCAGTAACATGATTGATAATGCTCCGTGCCTCTCTGGGATCTTTTTACTACAAAATCATGGTGACAACTTTATTTCACTGTGATTTTGTAGTAAAAAGATCACAGAGCGGCATAGAGCATTATCAATTATGTTACTGCTCTGTGTCTCTGCTGTCCGGATCAGGGTTTGTCTCTCTTTCACACGCAGTGGATTACCCGCACACCCGGCATCCGCTCATGTGAAAGAGCCCTAATGGTTCCACTTGCTCTAGGCGCAGTGAAAACAAAGAAGCCATGGCTACACCGTCACCATCAATGAAAGATGCAGAACTTGTATGCCTGTCACATCCACCACTTGTAGAAAAAACGGCCTCAGCAAGGATGCGGAGTGAAGTGTGGGCATATTTTGCCTATATCGCCGGTGAAGACGGGCAGCCAACAGACACAGAAAAACCTGGATGCAAAAGGTGTTACAAATGTCTCCATTGCAAAGCAGAAAACACCAGCAACTTGGCTAAGCATTTGGCAGACAATCACCCTAACCTCTACAATGAGCTGAAAACTCGACAGGTTAGCCAATTTTAAGTCTACTCTACCTACTCATGCTCTCTTCTTAAAGGGATTGTCTCACTTAAGCAAATGGCTTATCATGTAGAGAAATAGGAATACAAGGCACTTACTAATGTATTGCGATTGTCCATATTGCCATCTTTCCGGGCTGCATTCATTTTTCCATCTCATTATACACTGCTTTTTTCCATGGTTACAAGTCACGACCACCCTGCAATCTAAGCAGCATTGGTCGTGCTTGCATTGCAGGGTGGCTGTAACCCCTGGAAACGAGCATTGTATAGGGTGATGGAAAAATTGAATGAAGCCAGCAACGAGGGCAATATGGAGAATCATAGCACATAGGAAGAGTCTTGTTTTGTATTCACTTTATCTACAGGATAAATACTATTATCTGATAGTGTTGATTACGAATATTCGAATTTCAAATTTTTATTGCGAATATAGGTACTTCGAAAATTCGCGAATATTTCGAATATAGTTATATATATTCGTAATTTCGAATATTCAAATTTTATTTTCCTTATTTTTAATTTTATTTTATTTTTTATTTTTTTATTAGTACACATGATCCCTCCCTGCTTCTAGCATATGGGCCAATAAGAAGGCTACATTATACTTGACTTTAGGAGTAGTAGTGTTTGCAAATTTTGCTCTATATTCATTTTTCGAATATTCGCTATATTGCTATATATTCTTGTTTTAGAATATTACGAATATTTGAAAAAACAAAGTTATAGCAATATAGTGAATATTTGAAAAAAACAAATGTAGAGCAATTTAGCTAATATAGTGCTATCATTTTTTTTTATAGTTGTAATTTTTTTCCAATCTGAACTTCAGATGAGAAAAAAATTACAACTATTAGACAAAGAAGATTAAAACACTATATTAGCTAAATTGCTCTATATTCGTTTTTTTCGAATATTCGCTATATTGCTATATATTCTTATTTTAGAATATTGCAAATATTCAAAAAACAAAGTTATAGCAATATAGCGAATATTCCCAAAAAATCGAATATAGAACAATTTAGCTAATATAGTGCTATAATCTCCTTTGTCTAATAGTTGTAAGTTGAAAAATTTGCATTAAAAATTCAAATCCGAAAATTCGAATTACGAAAATTTGAATATAACACAGTCATTTTCGAGTAAAAAAAAATCGTGAATTTTCGAATATTCGACGAATATTCTAAAGCATATTCGCGAAATATCGCGAATTCGAATATGACTCCTGCCGCTCATCACTATTATCTGAAGTGAAACATCCTTTTTTTAAGTGATGAATGATGATTGACTTCTATTTTCCTTACACAGAAGAAGAAGCAAACCCATTCCACTACATCATCCAAAAATAAACCCACTCAGGCTACAGCGGAAATATGGCAAAGCGCAGAGACTAAACAAAGGTGTTGCCAAGTACATCTGCATGGACCAGGTTCCAGTATATACGGTTGAGAAAACTGGATTCAGAAACCTGGTACAGCAGTGAGACAGAAAGTATGATATTACTGGGAGATACTACTTTATGTATACAGAAATACCAACACTCTACATGGAGATTAGAAGAGTGGTTGAGGCGCAACTGGTTGAGGTTCCATTCTTTGCTTGTACTACAGACCTCTGGACAAGCAGAGCTACAGATGCATTCATGGCCCTCACCATTCACTTTATAACGGAAGAATGGGAGATGCAGTCTTGGTGTTTAGGCTGAACGGCTCTGTACACAGATCATACTGCTGACAGTTTGCATGATTTTTTTTCAGGAATCCTTAACTGAAGACTGGAAACTGGACATATCCAAAATGTTTGGAATAACAACAGATAATGCCTCTAACAACATCAGAGCGTTTGAAGAATACAGCTGGGTCCTATGTTTTGGTCACAATTTGCACCCGGCAGTAAACAAAGCCCTGGATAATGATAAGGTAGGCAGCGTGTCTCTCAAGGTTACGCAAGACTGTATCTGCGTTCTGCTGATCAAATAAAATGAGCCGATCACTGAAAGAAAAACAAAAAGCACTTCAGATACTCGAACACAAGCTTATTCACGATGAACCGACCCGGTGGAATTCCATTTATGATATGGTGGAGAGGTTCTGTGAACAGCAACAAGCTGTCTGTGCTGTCCTGGCAGAGAACTGGAAAAAATTGTATCTTATGCCAAAGGATACTGATGTCACCATTCTGGAGACCGTCAGATGTGCTTGCACCAATGAGCGATTTTAGTGATGCGTTAAGTGGAGAGAAAGATCCAACCCTGTCTTCTGTTCTTCCTTTGACATGGAAAATATATGCATGTGCATCGGAGGAGGAATCTGAAAGCATTCTTGCCAGAGAAATGAAACAAATGGTCATAGATGACATGAAAAAGAGGCACCAAAGCAAAAAGTTGCAACTCATTCTCAACTCTGCCACATATCTAGATCCAAGATTTAAGGACTCAAGAATTGTGTCTATTCAAGATGAAGTAAAAGAAGAGCTTCTACAGAGAGCATCCATTCTTCAGCTACCAGCAAGTGGCGGAGCAGAACAGAAAAATGAATAAGAACATGCAGTGGCACTAGTCACTAAGAAAAAAAGGAAAAAAAAAAACAGATCTCAAAAGCTTGTTGGCCAACATTGTGACTGAAAAAAGTGGGTCAGCCTCAGCAGATGGTTCTGTATGTACCGAAGATACATCATCTGACAAAAGCCCTACAGAAATGCTTTGCAATGACTTCTTGTATAAACAGATGAAATAAATTAGTCTAGAAGAAAAACCACTAGCCTGGTGGAGGAGAAATGCCCCAAGTCTGCCAGTTCTTGCGCATTTTGCAAAAGCATATCTATGCATTCCCGCCTCTAGTTGTGCATCAGAACGAGTATTCAGTACTTCGGACCTAATCTGCAGTCCAAGAAGAATTAGGTTGAATGAAGACCGTATCAACACACTTGTTTTCCTAGCTAAGAACCTCAAACAGGCAAATAAATTCCCAACCGCAGCTTAGTGTGTCATTTCAGAATTGGCTATGTTTTAATTTGTGTTATTTATTTTTTGTAGTTTTATTATAGTAGGGTGCCATGGAAGGGTTGGTCTGGGATTTTGATATTGCTGGCCTATGCCAGGCGAGATAGGTCATCAGTATCTGATTGGTGGGGGTCTGACTCCTGGCACCACCACTTACTCTTGATCAGCTGTGAATAAGCTATGGTACTCTGGTGAACGCTGCAGCCGCATAATTTACCAGGCAGGCACAGACTCACCAGAGCTCCATCGACTCTTCAAACAGCTGATCAACAGGGGGCCTGCCAGGCATCAGAACCTGGCCAATCAGCTACTGCTGCCCTGAGGATAGGCCATCAATATCACAAACCTTGACAACCCCTTTAATTTAAACTACTTATGTACAAAAAGGGTGAGATTACCCAGCCCGTGAGGGAATCTACACTGTAATGAGGACCTACCTCTTGTACAGGGATCAGCCATCTTCAGCACTCCAGCTGCTGTGAGTGAAACTACAACTCCCAGCATGCAAACATGCTCAACTGTTCTTTTAACTCCCACAGAAGTGAATGAAGCATTCTGGGAGTTGCAGTTTCTGAACAGCTGGAGTGCCGGAGGTTGCTGATCCCTGCTCTAGTATGACAGTTCTCAGTTTTAGTCATTTCTGTTTTTAGTAAAATACTTACATTCTCTGGCTGCACAGTGTGCATTTTGATGCAATTTAGGAAGACCATCTTTTCATATCTTGTCTATTAGGCCTGACCCGTGCCTCCGTGCCTCCGTAGTGTTCAGTCCCGTGCTTCCGTTCTGGACCATTTCACATCTCCGGATTTGAGGACCCATATAAGTCGATTGGCCGTGTGGCGAAACCAACCTCGCCACTGTGTTTTGGAGGGGGCTGTTTGCCAGCCTCCTGCCCTGGGATTATGGTCCCTTAAGTTATTGGGTCTTAAGGCACTTGGGACTGAGCCCTCTGTCCCTGGATTGCATCATTTGCTTGGTTGGATGGAGCACATGGTAAGAACAATAGATAGCGGCCATTTTAACTCACAGACACTGTTCTGACTTTTCAACACAGTGCTATCTTACCTGTATTTGGTGCACAGAGACATCATTCAGTAGTTTGAAACTACCAAACAGGGGACACATTTATTAGTGACTATTTTCTATTTTCTGTAACTTGTATATTTTTGGTGTAACTGGCATAAAACTCTATCTTCCAAACTATTGAACGGATGTGGGTGAATTTTGGATATGTGGTTCACCCAGATCCCCCAGTTCCGAGGATATATTGGTTATGGGGTTATTGAATGTCTTGGGGTTCCTGTGATATGTTTTATAAAACTGTATTTCTCTGCCTTTGATAATTATATTCGCCCTTGTGTTCAATAATCATCACCGGCAGAGGGTAGGATTTTGTGTGGGTGTGTTTCTATTGTCCAATTGTGTGTTTAAATGGTGAGGTCTGTCCTGTTGTCTCCACATGTTCATTGGCGATCTCCCTTTGTCCTGAGAGATAATTGGATTGCCCTCGGTTGTCTCCGGGACAGAGAGGAGGAAACCATGATGCATTGTGGGGATGTGTTGTATCTGTCCTGTATTTGCAAACAACTGTAATAAAAACCAGTGGGAGTCTTTGAAGGGACATGTGCTCAACTCATAACAGCTCCAATACAAACTTCTAGCTGGAATAATAGAGTGTCAGAAAATCATGTGAAATAGGTATCTTAAAACACAACTTTTACTATGTATTTTTAAAATAGGTATAGAATAAACCACATAGTTGTGAGACAAAATGCAAATAAATAAGAACGCCACTTACTAATTCCACAGGGTTAATGGAAAAGAAAAAGGGTGGATCTTACCACATCCAGTAGAGACTGGATCTACACCTGGTGGCATAATGGTCCTTTTGTTGAATGGCAGGACACTTGTGACCGGCATTTTTGTGGTTAACGGCAATTGTTGGTTCTCCTATTTTGCCCTGAAAATAAAGCCCTACCTATGAGGAGGGTCAGGGGCTAGAGTTCTATGTGTAGTCCGTCACCTAGGATTGTTAGTGACCAACATTCTGTGTATTTTGTGTTTCCCTCTTTTTCTCTTTCTCAGTATTCCCTTAAGGTTTATTGAAGTCCCCTGATGAGTTCTGGCAATTCGGGATGAAACATGGCATGTAGGGCTCTGTCTATAGGGTACAATTAGGGATTAGGCCCCAATACAGGGACAGGTTCCGTACGGAGTCGCCCCTATCTGGGTGGGTGCTCTGTGTCTGTTAGACAGGTAACCTGTTTAGCCCCTGACCCTCCTCATAGGTAGGGCTTTATTTTCAGGGCACAATAGGAGAACCAACAATTGCCATTAACCACAAGAGTGCCAGTCACAAGTGTCCTTCTGCCTTTCAACAAAAGGACCATTACGCCACCCGGTGTAGATCCAGTCTCTACTGGATGTGGTAAGATCCACCCTTTTTCTTTTCCATTAACCCTGTGGAATTAGTAAGTTACGTTCTAATTTATTTGCATCTTGTCTCACAACTATGTGCTTTATTCTATACCTATTTTAAAAATACATAGGAAAAGTTATGTTTTAAGATAGCCAGTTCACATGATTTTATGACGTTTTGTTTGGGTTGTGACTAGGGATGAGCGAACCTGTACTGTATAGTTCGGGTTCGTACCGAATTTTGGGGTGTCCGTGACTAGTGATGAGCGGGAGGTGCCATATTCGATTTCGCGATATTTCGCGAATATTCGAATGAATATTCGTGTTATATTCGTCGAAATCGAATATTCGTAATTATTCAAATTATCGCGAATAATATACGAATTTATTTTTTCGCGTATTGCGATTATTTATCTTGATAGTATAAGGCAACGTTCCTATGCTAATTGACTATGGCTAGGCTAATATGTGTATTTTACGAAATTTCGTGATTTGCTCTAACTTCGTCTCTTAGAATATTACGAATATTCTAAAAGACGAAGTTAGAGCAATATTACGAAATTTCGTAAAATACACATATAGATTGTAATTTAGCTAATATAGTGCTATAATCCCTTTTTTGCCTCTAAATTTTTTTTGCCTCTTCTGAACTTAAGTTTTGTAAAATATGTACACTATTAAAAAATATTACTATAGCAGTATATTAGCTTAAATACAAGCTATGTGTATTTTACGAAATTTCGTAATATTGCTCTAACTTCGTCTTTTAGAATATTCGTAATATTCTAAAAGACGAAGTTAGAGCAATATTAAGAACATTTGCAAAAGCCGAAATTGCGATGCGAGTAATATAATACGAAATAATCGCATGAAGATTTCAACTTAGCACTGCTATATTCCATATTCTAGCCTAATATGGAATATAGCTGTGCTAAGTTAGCACTGCTATATTCCATACTAGGCTAGAATATGGAATATAGCAGTGCTAAGTTGAAATCTTCATGCGATTATTTCGTATTATATTACTCGCATCGCAATTTCGGCTTTTGCAAATGTTCTTAATATTGCTCTAACTTCGTCTTTTAGAATATTACGAATATTCTAAAAGACGAAGTTAGAGCAATATTACGAAATTTCTAAAAGACGAAGTTAGAGCAATATTACGAAATTTCGTAAAATACACATAGATTGTATTTAAGCTAATATACTGCTATAGTAATATTTTTTAATAGTGTACATATTTTACAAAACTTAAATTCAGAAGAGGCAAAAAAAATTAGAGGAAAAAAAAAGGGATTATAGCACTATATAAGCTAAATTACAATCTATATGTGTATTTTACGAAATTTCGTAATATTGCTCTAACTTCGTCTTTTAGAATATTCGTAATATTCTAAAAGACGAAGTTAGAGCAATATTAAGAACATTTGCAAAAGTCGAAATTGCGATGCGAGTAATATAACACGAAATAATCGCATGAAGATTTCAATTTAGCACTGCTATATTCCATATTCTAGCCTAGTATGGAATATAGCAGTGCTAACTTAGCACAGCTATATTCCATATTAGGCTAGAATATGGAATATAGCAGTGCTAAATTGAAATCTTCATGCGATTATTTCGTGTTATATTATTCGCATCGCAATTTGCGAAATTTCGTAAAATACACATATAGATTAGATTGTAATTTAGCTAATATGGAATATAGCAGTAAGTTGAAAACGCCACTGACTGGAGCAGCCAGGAAGCCAGGAATCCAAAGGACAGGTAAGAACAACTTTAGAGAAGTGGGAAAGAAAAATATTTAATAATAAAAAAAAAAAAACGAATATTCGAATTCGCGAATATATAGAACGATATTCTAAATATTCGCGAAATCTCGAAATTGCGATATTCGAGAAAAAAATTCGCAATTCGAATATTCGCGCTCAACACTATCCGTGACACGGACCCGAGCCCGAACATTTTCGTAAAAGTTCGGGTTTGGGTTCGGAGTTCGTCGCTTTCTTGCCGCTTTTTGAAAGGCTGCAAAGCACCCAATCAACAAGCGTCATGCTACTTGCCCCAAGAGGCTATCACAGCCATGCCTACTATTGGCATGACTTTTATTGGCCAGTGCAGCATGTGACCCAGCCTCTATTTAACCGCCTCCGGACCGCCTAACGCAGATGTGCGGTCCGGAGGCGGCATCGCTGCGCAGACTGGCGCATATACGCGTCATCTCGCGAGACGCGAGATGACGCGCTATGCCGGCCCGAGCATGCGCAGTTCGGGCAGGCATTTCGTCAAGGAGTAATTCGTCATCAGCTTGCCAGCCAATGATCGCGGCTGGCAAGCTGATGATTTTTTAAAAATCCAATCAGAGCGCCAGATAGCAGATCATATTAGTAAATATGATCTGTTATATGGCTGCCTGCTCCTCTGCTGGTTCTTTTCGTCGGTTGGATCCAACAGAGGAGCAGGCTACACAGTGAGTACACCAACACTACACACTTAGCCCCAGATCACCCCCCTGAACCCCAATTAACCCTTTGATCACCCCTTTGATCGCCCCTGTCAATCAGTGCAAACTGTCACTTTTTTTTTTCACTGGTATTGACCGTTAGGTTTTAGGTATAGTTTAGGCCCCTAGGTTAGGTAGTTTAGGGATCAGTTAGCGCCCAGCCCACCGCACCGCAGTCCGTTATTCGCTGATTAGCGTATCGCTAATCAGCATTTGTACTTTTATAGTATCTGGAAGTGATCAAAACTGATCACGGTCAGATCTATAATTGTATTAGTGTCACTTTAGTTCTCCCTCCACCTAAAACGCAGTGTTTGCCCGATCAGGCCTGATCGGTCGCCCACACGTGCGTTCGCCCACGCCCGCCCCACCGCAGTGACAAAAAATTTTTTTTGATCGCTGCACATTCACTTTACACGCACTGCGGCGATATAAAAAATCAGTTTTGATATTTTTTATCAACCGCAGCGGCCTCCGGTACTTCGCTAGCCTCCCCTTTGTAAGACAGGCTTGCTTTTTTTTCTTGGGTAGTCTCAGGGAATACCCCTAAATTTAGTTGCTCACATGTCAAACATGGGGTATTCTTCTGAAGAGGCCTACAGGCTTCTGACCCAGTCAGATGAGGAATGGGAACCCTCATCTGATGAATCTAGCGGGTCAGAATACGAACCTGTAGAAAGCAGTGGCTCTCTGACCCAAAGTTCGGACGAGGAGGCTGAGGTCCCTGATAGCACCAGGCATACCCGGCCCCGTGTCGCTAGACCACAGGTTGCGCAGGATCCGCTTCAAGAGCAGCAGAGTGGGGCTGGTGCTGTTGGATTACGAGGTGAGGCATACACCAGCAGCCCAGCCCTCCCTGGACCTAGTACCAGCACTGCCGTAGAACATGGTGAAGTAGCGAGCACCAGAAGGGCAATTGAAGCTGGTACGGTTGCACGAGCAGTAGTGACCTCGTCGCAGCCACCGCAAAGACGTGCCCGTAGAGCCCCTAGAATCCCAGAGGTGCTGGCAAACCCTGATTGGCAGTCCCCAACTTCAGCCGCACCTGTAGTTTTCCCTTTCACCGCCCAGTCTGGAGTTCGGGTTGAGACAGCTCAGATCGGTTCGGCCCTGGGATTTTTTGAGCTTGACTGCGGAGCTCTTAGACATAGTTGTGGCCGAAACAAACAGATATGCCACACAATTTATAACCGCCAACCCGGGAAGCTATTATGCCCAGCCTTTCCGGTGGAAACCAGTCCAAGTTTCCGAAATTAAAACTTTTCTGGGCCTCCTCCTCAACATGGGTCTAACTAAAAAGCATGAATTGCGGTCATATTGGTCCACGAATCCAATTCATCACATGCCCATGTTCTCTGCTGCTATGTCCAGGACACGATTTGAGACCATCCAGCGTTTCCTGCACTTTAGTGATAACAGCACCTCCCGTCCCAGAGGCCACCCTGCTTTTGACCGGCTCCACAAAATTCGGCCCCTCATAGACCATTTCAACCTGAAATTAGCAGATTTGTATACCCCAGAGCAAAACATCTGCGTAGACGAGTACCTGATACATTTTACCGGGCGCCTTGGCTTCAAACAATACATCCCAAGCAAGCGTGCCCGGTATGGGGTCAAATTGTATCAGCTCTGTGAAAGGGCCACAGGCTATACCCACAAATTTCGGATCTATGAGGGAAAAGATCAGACCCTGGAGCGGGTCGGTTGCCCTGACTACCTGGGGAGCAGTGGGAAGAAAGTTTGGGACTTGGTGTCACCCTTATTCGGCAAGGGGTACCATCTTTATGTGGACAATTTTTACACAAGTGTGGCCCTCTTTAGGCATTTGTTTCTAGAACGGATTGGCGCCTGTGGTACCGCGCAAACTAGTTGCGCGGGCTTCCCCCAACGGCTCGTTAGCACCCGTCTTGCAAGGGGGCAGAGGGCCGCACTGTGTAACGAAGAACTGCTCGCGGCGGTGAAATGGAGAGACAAGCGTGACATTTACATGCTCTCCTCCATTCACGCAGACACAACAATACAAATTGAGCGAGCAACCCGTGTCATTGAAAAGCCCCTCTCAGTCCACGACTATAACCTTCACATGGGAGGGGTGGACTTCAATGACCAGATGTTGTCTCCGTATTTAGTTTCCCGCAGAACCAGACGCTGGTATAAGAAGGTGTCTGTATATTTAATTCAATTGGCTCTGTATAATAGTTTTGTTCTCTACAGTAAGGCTGGGAGAAATGGATCCTTCCTCAAATTTCAGGAAGAGATCATCAAGAACCTCCTGTACCCAGGAGGTTCCGTGGCCCCATCCACCAGTGTAGTTAGCCGTCTACATGAGTGACATTTCCCCAATGTCGTTCCTGGTACCTCAACCCAACCGTCACCCCGAAAAAGATGTTGTGTCTGTAGCAGGAGTGGAATAAGGCGTGACACCCGCTATTTCTGTCCTGACTGTCCTGACCACCCTGCCCTATGCTTTGGAGAGTGTTTCCGGAAGTACCACTCACAGGTACACTATTAGCATAGGGATCATCTCACCAGAACAGGCACACAGGGCTTTCAGGGCCCATTCACTCACACAGCTGCTGCAAACCTCTCCTTTCACCTGGGACAAAGTGCATAACGCACTTCGCCACATCTTTGGGCGATTTGCGCTTTGCACATTGACCCATGGGGAAGGAGAGGTTTGTTCTATAAAGTTAAAAAAAAAAAAAAAAAAGCACCAGTAAGCAAAAAGGTTAATGTTCAGTGAAAAAAGTTAAAGTTTATATATTCTGTTCCAAAGTTAATAAAATTATTGCGTTGCGGGCTGGTTTTTTCTTTTTTTTTACCTTCCAGGTGGACCAACCGATCGACTAGCTGCAGCACTGATGTGCATTCTGACAGAAGCATTGCGCTGCTGTCAGATTACACGCAAGTCGGTGTATGCGGCGCTGCAAGACGAGATTTCTACTCTGCAGTAACAGATACGTTTGCCGAGGCAGACGAGCTGAGGAGGAGGCGGCGTTCCTATGCTTTGGCAAACACTTTGTATGTAAAAAAATCCCGGCAATGATTTATTCATCCACATCGATTGATGTGAATGGAGAAATCTGGTTTGCCAGGGCATACGAGCTAAGTGGGTATGGATGTTGGGGCGGAGCTCCTATGTCCTGGCAGACGCCTTTCCCCTCCTTTTTTTTTTTTGGCAGAGATTTTTTCATCCACATTGATCGATGCGAGTGAAGAAATCTGTGCCGTTCATTTTTTTCTTTCAGCCCAGAGGCTGAACGGAAAAAAAAAATCTCATTACCTGTATGGTCAATATAAGGAGAATAGCAGAAACTCCTAATGCTGGCCATACATGTTATGATTGCGGAGACCCTCAAATGCCAGGGCAGTACAAACACCCCACAAATAACACCATTTTGGAAAGAAGACACCCCAAGGTATTCGCTGAGGGGAATATTGAGTCCATGAAAGATTTAAATTGTTGTCCTAAGTTAGCAGAAAGTGAGACTTTGTGAGAAAAAATAAATAAAATATTTCCGCTAACTTATGCCAAAAAAATACATTTCTATGAACTCGCCATGCTCCTCATTGAATACCTTGGGGTGTCTTCTTTCCAAAGTGGGGTCACATGTGGGGTATTTATACTGCCCTGGCTTTTTAGGGGCCCTAAAGCGTGAGAAGAAGTCTGGGATCCAAATGTCTAAAAATGCCCTCCTAAAAGGAATTTGGACACTTTTGCAGCCTAGATGCGCAAAATTGTCACACATCTGGTATCGCCGTACTCAGGAGAAGCTGGGGAATGTGTTTTGGGGTGTAATTTTACATATACCCATGCTGGGTGAGATAAATATCTTGGTCAAATTTCTCTCACCCAGCATGGTTATATGCTGTAACATAACTTGTAACAAAAAATAAAAAATTCTAGGAACTCGCCATGCCCCTCACCAAATACCTTGGGGTTTCTTCTTTCCAAAATGGGGTCACTTGTGGGGTAGTTATACTGCCCTGGCAATTTAGGGGCCCAAATGTGTGAGAAGTACTTTGCAATCAAAATGTGTAAAAAATGGCCTGCAAAATCCGAAAGGTGCTCTTTGGAATATGTGTCCCTTTGCCCACCTTGGCTGCAAAAAAGTGTCACACATCTGGTATCGCCGTACTCAGGAGAAGTTGCGAAATGTATTTTGGGGTGTCATTTTACATATACCCATGCTGGGTGACAAAAATATCTTGGTCAAATGCCAACTTTGTATAAAAAAATGGGAAAAGTTGACTTTTGCCAAGATATTTCTCTCACCCAGCATGGTTATATGTAAAATGACACCCCAAAACACATTCCCCAACTTCTCCTGAGTACGGCGATACCAGATGTGTGACACTTTTTTGCAGCCTAGGTGGGCAAAGGGACCCACATTCCAAAGTGCACCTTTCGGATTTCACCGGTCATTTTTTACAGATTTTGATTGCAAACTACTTCTCACACATATGGGCCCCTAAATTGCCAGGGCAGTATAACTTCCCCACAAGTGACCCCATTTTGGAAAGAAGATACCCCAAGGTATTCCGTGAGGGGCATGGCGAGTTCCTAGAATTTTAAATTTTTTGTCGCAAGTTAGTGGAATATGAGACTTTGTAAGAAAAAAACAAAATCATCATTTTCCGCTAACTTGTGACAAAAAATAAAAAGTTCTATGAACTCACTATGCCCATCAGCGAATACCTTAGGGTGTCTACTTTCCGAAATGGGGTCATTTGTGGGATTTTTCTACTGTTTGGGCATTGTAGAACCTCAGGAATCATGACAGGTGCTCAGAAAGTCAGAGCTGTTTCAAAAAGCGGAAATTCACATTTTTGTACCATAGTGTGTAAACACTATGGGCCAGATATATCATTAGGCAAAGTCACTTTTGTGGAGTGGAAAAGTCGCAAAAAAGTCCCAAAGGCTAAAACTGCGCACAAATTTGCGACTTTTTTCTGCTCTGCACTATGCTCGCCAGTTTTCTGAAAGTGGGCGTGTTTTCGTATGTAAATGAATCTCTAGACAGTTTTACTATTGGGACTTTTTTTAAAAGTCGCAAAAAAGTCGCAAAAAAGTTGCAACTTCACTCCAGTGAGAACCATGCTTATCTTATGAGACTTTTTAATAGAACATGCAACTTTTTCATAAAAACGTGCGACTTTTGTAAAGCTGCTTACTGACGGATAAACTGCTACCGTCAAACCACATTTATTACAGTCTTAAAGGGGCGATCATAAATCTGACTTGGCTAAAACTGACTTTAGCCATATGTGAAAGTGGAGTGAGCGGTCAGAGTCATGATAAATCTGGCCCTATAACTTTTACCCAAAACATTTTTTTTTTTTTTGCCCAAACATTTTTTTTTTCATCAAAGACATGTAGAACAATAAATTTGGCGAAAAATTTATATATGGATGTCGTTTTTTTTGCAAAAATTTACAGCTGAAAGTGAAAAATTTCATTTTTTTGCAAAAAAATCGTTACATTTTGATTAATAACAAAAAAAGTAAAAATGTCAGCAGCAAGAAAAGGAGGTAAAATTCATTTGGGTGGTAAGTTGCATGACCGAGCGATAAACGGTGAAAGCAGTGTAGTGCAGAAGTGTAAAAAGTGGCCTGGTCATGAAGGGGGTTTTAGCTAGCGGGGTTGAAGTGGTTAAGCTGGAGTCACGTTGCGCCGCACGTCACTCTGCTCTGATCAGTGTAGGGAGAGGTTGCAGCTGCAACGTTAGGGCGAGAATAGGCAGTGATTAACTCATCCAAAATACTTCATTCAGTGATCGATCTGCAGCTGTCGATCATTGAACTGCTAATATTCAACTGCTCACTGTTTTTAGGCTGCCCAGAGCGTTTTTCATTCACTTTTTTCTGGGGTGATCGGCGGCCATTTTGCGTCTTGTGGTGCGCCAGCACAAGCTGCCACCAAGTGCATTTAACCCTCAATAGTGTGGTTGTTTTTTGGCTAAATCCTACATCAGGGTCAAGCTGTCACACCAAGTGCATTTAACCATCAATAGTGTGGTTATTTTTTGGCCATATACTACATCAGGGGCAAGCTGTCACCAAGTGCATTTAACCCTCAATAGTGTGGATGTTTTTTGGCTAAATCCTACATCAGGGTCAAGCTGTCACACAAAGTGCATTTAACCATTAAAAGTGTGGTTATTTTTTTGGACAAATACTACATCAGGGTCAAGCTGAGCCTGTCACCAAGTGCATTTAACCCTCAATAGTGTAGATGGTCAAGCTATCACACCAAGTGCATTTAACCATCAATAGTGTGGTTATTTTTTGGCCATATACTACATCAGGGGAAAGCTGAGCCTGTCACCAAGTGCATTTAACCATCAATAGTGTGGTTATTTTTTGGCCATATCCAAGTGTAACTCTGTCCGTAAACGTATACCTGTCACCCAGCGCCTAAATAATAGGGCTCAAATTTATAGTCAGCTAAATCTGTGGTTATTGCTCTAGCTGGGCAAGTTATTTAGTGTCCGTCAAAGCACAGTTTTTGTTCTGGGTTGAAATACAATTCCCAATTCAGCAATTCTCTAAATTAGTGGTTTCTGCTGTATCAGGCCTACTTTAAATCCATCCCTAAAAGGGTATATCAGAATCAAGGTGCTGATAAGGTCATTCTCAATAACTTGACACACACGCTACTGTGCATATCCCAGTCTAATTCTGTCCGTAAACGTATAACTGTCACCCAGCGCCTAAATACTAGGCCTCAAATTTATAGTCAGCTAAATCTGTGGTTATTGCTCTAGCTGGGCAAGTTATTTAGTGTCCGTCAAAGCACAGTTTTTGTTCTGGGTTGAAATACAATTCCCAATTCAGCAATTCTCTAAATTAGTGGTTTCTGCTGTATCAGGCCTACTTTAAATTTATCCCTAAAAGGGTATATTAGATTCAAGGTGCAGATAGGGTCATTCTCAATAACTTCACACACACGCTACTGTGCATATCCCAGTCTAATTCTGTCTGTAAACGTATACCTGTCACCCAGCGCCTAAATAATAGGCCTCAAATTTATAGTCAGCTAAATCTGTGGTTACTGCTGTGACTGTATTAGTGTAATGCGGTACCTAAATAGATAGCCAGATAGTGTTAGGTGTCTGTAAAAAAAGGCCTAAATTTGAATTCAATACATTGGGCCAAATAATATTTTTGTTGTTGTGGTGAACGATAACAATGAGGAAAACATCTAATAAATGACGCGGATGCTGACATGGTCGTGGTGGTGTTAGTGGACCCTCTGGTTCAGTCTTTCTGCAGTGTGCAGACTGAACAGGAGGTCAGGAATCAAGACTGGGTGGAAGACGATGCAGGGGACGATGAGGTCCTAGACCCCACATGGAATGAAGGTCATGCCACTGACTTTCACAGTTCGGAGGAAGAGGCAGTGGTGAGACCGAGCCAACAGCGTAGCAAAAGAGGGAGCAGTGGGCAAAAGCAGAACACCCGCCGCCAAGAGACTCCGCCTGCTACTGACCGCCGCCATCTGGGACCGAGCACCCCAAAGGCAGCTTCAAGGAGTTCCCTGGCATGGCACTTATTCAAACAATGTGCTGTCGACAAGACCCGAGTGGTTTGCATGCTGTGCCATCAGAGCCTGAAGCGAGGCATTAACGTTCTGAACCTTAGCACAACCTGCATGACCAGGCACCTGCATGCAAAGCATGAACTGCAGTGGAGTAAACACCTTAAAAACAAGGAAGTCACTCAGGCTCCCCCTGTTACCTCTTCTGCTGCTGCCGCCTCGGCCTCTTCTGCTGCTGCCGCCTCCGCCTCTTCCTCCGCCTCTGGAGGAACGTTGGCACCTGCCGCCCAGCAAACAGGGGATGTACCACCTCCGTCACCAAGCATCTCAACCATGTCACACGCCAGCGTTCAGCTCTCCATCTCACAAACATTTGAGAGAAAGCGTAAATTCCCACCTAGCCACCCTCGATCCCTGGCCCACAGTATGTTGTTCCCAGCCGGCACTACTTCTCCAAGAGAGCCGTTCCTTCCCTGCACAACCAAGTATCCGATAAAATCAAGTGTGCACTGGGCAACGCCATCTGTGGCAAGGTCCACCTAACCACAGATACGTGGACCAGTAAGCACGGGCAGGGACGCTATATCTCCCTAACTGCACACTGGGTAAATGTAGTGGCAGCTGGGCCCCAGGCGGAGAGCTGTTTGGTGCACGTCCTTCCGCCGCCAAGGATCGCAGGGCAACATTGTTTGCCTCCTGTTGCCACCTCCTCCTACTCAGCTTCCTCCTCCTCTTCTTCCACCTGCTCATCCAGTCAGCCACACACCTTCACCACCAACTTCAGCACAGCCCGGGGTAAACATCAGCAGGCCATTCTGAAACTCATATGTTTGGAGGACAGGCCCCACACCGCACAGGAGTTGTGGCGGGGTATAGAACAACAGACCGACGAGTGGTTGCTGCCGGTGAACCTCAAGCCCGGCCTGGTGGTGTGCGATAATGGGCGAAATCTCATTGCAGCTCTGGGACTAGCCGGTTTGACGCACATTCCTTGCTTGGCGCATGTGCTGAATTTGGTGGTGCAGAAGTTCATTCACAACTACCCCGACATGTCAGAGCTGCTGCATAAAGTGCGGGCCGTCTGTTCTCGCTTCCGGCGTTCACATCCTGCCGCTGCTCGCCTGTCTGCGCTACAGCGTAACTTCGGCCTTCCCGCTCACCGCCTCATATGCGACGTGCCCACCAGGTGGAACTCCACCTTGCACATGCTGGACAGACTGTGCGAGCAGCAGCAGGCCATAGTGGAGTTTCAGCTACAGCACTCGAGGGTCAGTCGCACTGCGGAACAGCACCACTTCACCACCAATGACTGGGCCTCCATGCGAGACCTGTGTGCCCTGTTGCGCTGTTTTGAGTACTCCACCAACATGGCCAGTGGCGATGACATCATTATCAGCATTACAATACCACTTCTATGACTCCTTGAGAAAACACTTAGGGCGATGATGGAAGAGTAGGTGGCCCAGAAGGAGGAGGAGGAGGAAGAGGGGTCATTTTTAGCACTTTCAGGCCAGTCTCTTCGAAGTGACTCAGAGGGAGGTTTTTTGCAACAGCAGAGGCCAGGTACAAATGTGGCCAGCCAGGGCCCACTACTGGAGGACGAGGAGGACGAGGAAGAGGAGGAGGTGGAGGAGGATAAGGATAAAGCATGGTCACAGCGGGGTGGCACCCAACGCAGCTCGGGCCCATCACTGGTGCGTGGCTGGGGGGAAACGCAGGACGATGACGATACGCCTCCCACAGAGGACAGCTTGTCCTTACCCCTGGGCAGCCTGGCACACATGAGCGACTACATGCTGCAATGCCTGCGTAACGACAGCAGAGTTGCCTACATTTTAACGTGTGCGGGCTACTGGGTTACCACCCTGCTGGATCCACGGTACAAAGACAATGTGCCCACCTTACTTCCTGCACTGGAGCGTGATAGGAAGATGCGCGAGTACAAGCGCATGTTGGTAGGCGCGCTACTGAGAGCATTCCCAAATGTCACAGGGGAACAAGTGGAACCCCAAGGCCAAGGCAGAGGAGGAGCAAGAGGTCGCCAAGGCAGTTGTGTCACGGCCAGCTCCTCTGAGGGCAGGGTTAGCATGGCAGAGATGTGGAAAAGTTTTGTCAACACGCCACAGCTAACTGCACCACCACCTGATGCGCAACGTGTTAGCAGGAGGCAACATTTCACTAACATGGTGGAACAGTACGTGTGCACACCCCTCCACGTACTGACTGATGGTTCGGCCCCATTCAACTTCAGGGTCTCAAAAATTGTCCACGTGGCCAGAGCTAGCCTTTTATGCCTTGGAGGTGCTGGTCTGCCCGGCGGCCAGCGTTTTGTCTGAACGTGTATTCAGCACGGCAGGGGGCGTCATTACAGACAAACGCAGCCGCCTGTCTACAGCCAATGTGGACAAGCTGACGTTCATAAAAATGAACCAGGCATGGATCCCAGAGGACCCTTCCATCCCTGGTGCAGATTAGACATTAACTACCTCCCCTTAACCATATATTATTGTATTTCAGGGAACTTCCTCATTCAATCCTTTTTTTATTTTCATTTTACCATTATATTGCGAGGCAACCCAAAGTTGAATGAACCTCTCTGTCTGGGTGCCAGGGCCTAAATATATGACAATGGACTGTTCCAATGTTGGGTGACGTGAAGCATGATTCTCTTCTATGACATGCAGACTGATTCTCTGCTGACATGAAGCCAGATTCTCTGTTATAGGACCTCTCTCCTCTGCCTGGGTGCATGGGCCTAAATATATGACAATGGACTGTTACAGTGGTGGCTGACGTGAAGCCTGATTCTCTGCTATGACATGCAGACTGATCCTCTGCTGACATGAAGCCAGATTCTCTGTTATGGGACCTCTCTCCTCTGCCTGGGTGCCTGGGCCTAAATATATGACAATGGACTGTTACAGTGGTGGCTGACGTGAAGCCTGATTCTCTGCTGTGACATGCAGACTGATTCTCTGCTGACATGAAGCCAAATTCTCTGCTACGGGACCTCTCTCCTCTGCCTGGGTGCCTAGCTTAAATATATGACAATGGACTGTTACAGTGGTGGCTGATGTGTAGCTTGATTCTCTGACATGACATGCAGACTGATTCTCTGCTGACATGAAGCCAGATTCTCTATTACGGGACCTCTCTCCTCTCCTTTCTATTCATTTCCCTATCCACATTTGTTTGCCTTTTTAGTGCCGAAAAGTTCGGGTCCCCATTGACTTCAATGGGGTTCGGGTTCGGGATGAAGTTCTGGTCGGCTTCGGATCCCGAACCCGAACATTTCTGGGAAGTTTGGCCGAACTTCTCGAACCCGAACATCCAGGTGTTCGCTGAACTCTAGTTGTGACCTTTTACCTCTGCACACTCCATTTAGTGTGGAAGGTATAATTAATAACTGGAATAATAGAGGTATAGCAACGTAGTTGAGTTATGTTATGGGACCTCTCTCCTCTGCCTGGGTGCCTGGGCCTAAATATATGACAATGGACTGTTACAGTGGTGGCTGACGTGAAGCCTGATTCTCTGCTGTGACATGCAGACTGATTCTCTGCTGACATGAAGCCAAATTCTCTGCTACGGGACCTCTCTCCTCTGCCTGGGTGCCTAGCTTAAATATATGACAATGGACTGTTACAGTGGTGGCTGATGTGTAGCTTGATTCTCTGACATGACATGCAGACTGATTCTCTGCTGACATGAAGCCAGATTCTCTATTACGGGACCTCTCTCCTCTGCCTGGGTGCCTGGGCCTAAATATATGACAATGGACTGTTACAGTGGTGGCTGACGTGAAGCCTGATTCTCTGCTATGACATGCAGACTGATTCTCTGCTGACATGAAGCCAGATTATCTGTTACGGGACCTCTCTCCTCTGCCTGGGTGCCGGGGCCTAAATATATGACAATGGACTGTTACAGTGGTGGCTGACGTGAAGCCTGATTCTCTGCTATGACATGCAGACTGATTCTCTGCTGACATGAAGCCAGATTATCTGTTACGGGACCTCTCTCCTCTGCCTGGGTGCCGGGGCCTAAATACATGACAATGGACTGTTACAGTGGTGGGTGACGTGAAGCCTGATTCTCTGCTATGACATGCAGACTGATTCTCTGCTGACATGAAGCCAGATTCTCTGTTACGGGACCTCTCTCCTCTGCCTGGGTGCCTGGGTGCCTGGGACTAAATATCTGACAATGGACTGTTACAGTGTTGGGTGACGTGAAGCCAGATTCTCTGCTATGGGACCTCTCTCCAATTGATATTGGTTAATTTTTATTTATTTTATTTTTATTTCTATTCATTTCCCTATCCACATTTGTTTGCCTTTTTAGTGCCGAAAAGTTCGGGTCCCCATTGACTTCAATGGGGTTCGGGTTCGGGATGAAGTTCTGGTCGGCTTCGGATCCCGAACCCGAACATTTCTGGGAAGTTTGGCCGAACTTCTCGAACCCGAACATCCAGGTGTTCGCTGAACTCTAGTTGTGACCTTTTACCTCTGCACACTCCATTTAGTGTGGAAGGTATAATTAATAACTGGAATAATAGAGGTATAGCAACGTAGTTGAGTTTGTATAGAATAAATGCTCCAGAATTATTTGCCTAAAGATGAGTCGGGTAGGAATGGTGAAGGTTCCTCATTAGCATTGTTACATTGTCAAATTCAATATCGAACTCTGACAATCTGCAGGTTTTTCTATTCAATTCAATAAACGTTTTACGTTTAAATAATCAAAAGGCTTTTTTGCGTTTTTATTTTTGCGTGGTATTGAATGCTATCGAGTATCGCAATACTTTTTTATGGTATCAAAATCGTATCAAAATTTTGGTATCGCAACAACTCTAAATCGCAATACAATAAAGGTAACATTAAATCTAATATTTCACCTTCAAAGACTTACATACTTTTTCATGTTTTGTTAAGGGCATTATTTTCAATACTTGTATAAAACATTTTTTTATTATATGCTTGTGTTTTTATCCTGCAGCACATGTTGGAACACCCTGGTTCAGGCAGAAAAGCAGGGGTTCGTGAAGGAGATCCGGTCCCAGCTAACACAAAAATTCAAGATCAATTATCCCAGGATGGCCGTCTTGAATAAATGGTCCGATCTGAAGAGGAGGCACATTGGCTGGATTACAGAGATCCGTGACTATACATGCCCAGGTACAATGCTTACATTACTTTTGTTTCTCTCACAAACACTCTGTAATGTAAATAGACAGTTAGGAAAATAAATATTTCATCCTTTTACAAATGATTACTTAGTACCTGGTGTGACACGTAGCAAATCAGCAGGTTACATCATACATCTCTACCTCGCCGTGAGCATATACAGTTGTGTTTAAAATAATAGCAGTGTGTTTAAAAAAGTGACTAAAGCTCAAAATCCTTCTAATAGCTTCTATTTCCATACACAGAAATGCATTGGGAACACTACACATACTATTCCAAATCAAAACATGAAGAAAAATATATCAAATTTGTGTTGTTCCTCTAAAAAAATTAAAGAAAAGTCAATATTAGACTGTTCAAAAAATAGCACTGTTTGTATTCTTCTTTACAAACGTAAACATTCACTATATAAACTGAAAAGTGTTTGAAGATTTTGCTTTCCTTTGAATTACTTAACTAATATTCAGTTGTATAGCCACTGTTTCTGAGAACAGCTGTCCATCTGTGTTGCATGGAGTCAACCAACTTCTGGCACCTGTGAACAGGTATTCCAGCCCAGGTTGATTGGACTACATTCCACAGTTTTGCCTCAGAAACTGCATTTTTTATATCACCCCACAAGTTTTCTATTGGATGAAGATCCAGGGATTGGGCTGGTCACTCCATAATGTCAATCTTGTTGGTCTGCAACCAAGATGTTGCACGTAGGGTTGAGCGAACCCAAACTGTAAAATTCGGGTTCGTACCAAACTTTAGGATTTTTGGACCCCGAATCCGAACATTTCAGTAAAAGTTTGGTTTTCGTGTTTGGTTTTCGGCGAATTAATGGAGCTTTTTGAAAGGCTGCAGAGCAGCCAATCAACAAGCGTTTAACTTGTGTGCCCTTAGAAGCCATCACAGCCATGCTTACTAATGGCATTGGCTGTGATTGGCCAGTTCAGCATGTGACCCAGCCTCTATAAAAGCTGGAGTCACATAGCGCTGCACATCACTCTGCTCTGATTAGTGTAGGGATAGGATGCTGCTGCTTTGAGGGAGAGAATAGGAAAGAATCTTTAATCAGAAGTGCTTGTTAACTCAGCCATCTACCTAGATTTAGTTTTGTTGGTGCAGAGCACAATCTTTTTACCCTTCCCTGAGCCCAGTGACCCAGAAAAATACCTTTTATCCATCTGTTAGTTTGGTGGGCGATGACTGCTATTTTATGCAAGTTCTGTGCACCAGCACAGCATATGTGCATTTGTGACATTCAGATAGATGCTTGAAGTACTGCAATTATATTCTGGGTTTAAAAAAAAAAATCACCCATTTTTGGCAAGACCCTACATCTGTGGCCTTAGCAGCATTAGTCAGTGTGCAATTTAACCACTTCAACCCCCCTAGCTGAAACCCCCTTAATGACCAGGCCACTTTTTACACTTCTGCACTATACTACTTTCACTGTTTATTGCTCGGTCATGCAACTTACCACCCAATATGAGACTTTGTAAGAAAAACAAAACAAAAAAAAATCATCATTTTCCACTAACTTGTGACAAAAATGTTTTTTCGAGGAACTCGCCATGCCCCTCACGGAATACCTTGTGGTGTCTTCTTTCCAAAATGGTCACTTGTGGGGTAGTTATACTGCCCTGGCATTTTAGGGGCCCATATGCGTGAGAAGTAGTTTGCAATCAAAATCTGTAAAAAATGACCGGTGAAATCCGAAAGGTGCTCTTTGGAATGTGTGCCCCTTTGCTCACCTAGGCTGCAAAAAGTGTCACACATCTGGTATCGCCGTACTCAGGAGAAGTTGGGAAATGTGCTTTTGGGTGTCATTTTACATATACCCATGCTGGGTGAGAGAAATATCTTGGCAAAAGACAACTTTTCCATTTTTTTATACAAAGTTGGCATTTGACCAAGATATTTCTCTCACCCAGCATGGTTATATGTAAAATGACACCCCAAAACACATTCCCCAACTTCTCCTGTGTACGGCGATACCACATGTGTGACACTTTTTTGCAGCCAAGGTGGGCAAAGGGGCACACATTCCAAAGAGCACCTTTCGGATTTCACAGGCCATTTTTTACACATTTTGATGGCAAACTACTTCTCACACATATGGGCCCCTAAAATGCCAGGGCAGTATAACTACCCCACAAGTGACCCTATTTTGGAAATAAGACACTCCAAGGTATTCCGTGAGGGGCATGGCGAGTTCCTAGAATTTTTTATTTTTTGTCGCAAGTTAGTGGAATATGAGACTTTGTAAGGAAAAAAATAAATAATAAAAATCATCATTTTCCGCTAACTTGTGACAAAAAATAAAAAATTCTAGGAACTCGCCATGCCCTTCACGGAATACCTTGTGGTGTCTTCTTTCCAAAATGGTCACTTGTGGGGTAGTTATACTGCCCTGGCATTTTAGGGGCCCATATGCGTGAGAAGTAGTTTGCAATCAAAATCTGTAAAAAATGACCGGTGAAATCCGAAAGGTGCTCTTTGGAATGTGTGCCCCTTTGCTCACCTAGGCTGCAAAAAGTGTCACACATCTGGTATCGCCGTACTCAGGAGAAGTTGGGAAATGTGCTTTTGGGTGTCATTTTACATATACCCATGCTGGGTGAGAGAAATATCTTGGCAAAAGACAACTTTTCCATTTTTTTATACAAAGTTGGCATTTGACCAAGATATTTCTCTCACCCAGCATGGTTATATGTAAAATGACACCCCAAAACACATTCCCCAACTTCTCCTGTGTACGGCGATACCACATGTGTGACACTTTTTTGCAGCCAAGGTGGGCAAAGGGGCACACATTCCAAAGAGCACCTTTCAGATTTCACAGGCCATTTTTTACACATTTTGATGGCAAACTACTTCTCACACATATGGGCCCCTAAAATGCCAGGGCAGTATAACTACCCCACAAGTGACCCTATTTTGGAAATAAGACACTCCAAGGTATTCCGTGAGGGGCATGGCGAGTTCCTCGAATTTTTTATTTTTTGTCGCAAGTTAGTGGAATATGAGACTTTGTAAGGAAAAAAATAAATTAAAAAAAATCATCATTTTCCGCTAACTTGTGACAAAAAATAAAAAATTCTAGAAACTCACCATGCCCTTCACGGAATACCTTGGGGTGTCTTCTTTCCAAAATGGGGTCACTTGTGGGGTAGTTATACTGCCCTGGCATTTTAGGGGCCCATATGCGTGAGAAGCAGTTTGCAATCAAAATCTGTAAAAAATGACCAGTGAAATCTGAAAGGTGCTCTTTGGAATGTGTGCCCCTTTTCCCACCTAGGCTGCAATAAAGTGTCACACATCTGGTATCGCCATACTCAGGAGAAGTTGGCGAATGTGTTTTGGTGTGTCATTTTAAATATACCCATGCTGGGTGAGAGAAATATCTTGGCAAAAGACAACGTTTCTCATTTTTTTATACAAACTTGGCATTTGACCAAGATATTTATCTCACCCAGCATGGGTATATGTAAAATGACTCCCCAAAACACATTTCCCAACTTCTCCTCAGTACGGCGATACCACATGTATGAAACTTTTTTGCAGCCTAGATGCGCAAAGGTGCCCAAATTCCTTTTAGGAGGGCATTTTTAGACATTTGGATCCCAGACTTCTTCTCACGCTTTAGGGCCCCTAAAAAGCCAGGGCAGTATAAATACCCCACATGTGACCCCACTTTGGAAAGAAGACACCCCAAGGTATTCAATGAAGGGCCTGGCGAGTTCATAGAATTTTTATTTTTTGTCGCAAGTTAGTGGAATATGAGACTTTGTAAGGAAAAAAAAAATAACTAAAAAAAATCATCATTTTCCGTTAAGTTGTGACAAAAAATAAAAAAAATCTAGGAACTCGCCATGCCCCTCACGGAATACCTTGGGGTGTCTTCTTTCCAAAATGGGGTAACTTGTGGGGTAGTTATACTGCCCTGGCATTTTAGGGGCCCATATGCGTGAGAAGTAGTTTGCAATCAAAATCTGTAAAAAATTGACGGTGGAATCCGAAAGGTGCTCTTTGGAATGTGTGCTCCTTTGCCCACCTAGGCTGCAATAAAGTGTCACACATCTGGTATCGCCATACTTAGGAGAAGTTGGAGAATGTGTTGGGGTGTCATTTTACATATACCCATGCTGGGTGAGAGAAATATCTTGGCAAAAGACAACTTTTCTAATTTTTTTTATACAAACTTGGCATTTGACCAAGATACTTATCTCACATCCCAAAACACATTTCCCAACTTCTCCTCAGTATGGCGATACCACATGTGTGACACTTTTTTGCAGCCTAGATGCGCAAAGGTGCCCAAATTCCTTTTAGGAGGGCATTTTTTAGACATTTGGATCCCAGACTTCTTCTCATGCTTTAGGGCCCCTAAAAAGCCAGGGCAGTATAAATACCCCACATGTGACCCCACATTGGAAAGAAGACACCCCGGTATTCAATGAAGGGCCTGGCGAGTTCATAGAATTTTTTATTTATTTTTTGCATAAGTTTTTCTCACAAAGTCTCACTTTCCGCTAACTTGGGACAAAAATTTCAATCTTTCATGGACTCAATATGCCCCTCAGCGAATACCTTGGGGTGTTTTCTTTCCAAAATGGGGTCATTTGTGGGGTGTTTGTTCTGCCCTGGCATTTGAGGGTCTCCGTAATCATTACATGTATGGCCAGCATTAGGAGTTTCTGCTATTCTCCTTATATTGAGCATACAGGTAATTAGATTTTTTTTTTTATCCGTTCAGCTTCTGGGCTGAAAGAAAAAAATGAACGGCACAGATTTCTTCATTCACATCGATCAATGTGGATGAAAAAATCTCTGCCCAAAAAAAAAGGAGGGGAAAGGCGTCTGCCAGGACATAGGAGCTCCGCCCAACATCCACACCCACTTAGCTCGTATGCCCTGGCAAACCAGATTTCTCCATTCACATCAATCGATGTGGATGAATAAATCATTGCCGGGATTTTTTATTTATTTTTTTATATACAAAGTATTTGCCAAAGCATAGGAACACCGCCTCCTCCTCAGCTCATATGCCTCGGCAAACGTATCTTTTACTACAGAGGAGAAATCTCGTCTTGCAGCGCCGCATACACTGACTTGTGTGTAATCTGACGGCAGCGCACTGCTTCTGTCAGAATGCACATCAGTGCTGCAGCTAGTCGATCGGTTGGTCCACCTGGAAGGTAAAAAACACATAAAAAAACAGGCCGCAACGCAATAATTTTATTAACTTTTGAACAGAACATATAAACTTTAACTTTTTGAACTGAACATTAACCTTTTTGCTTACTGGTGATTTTTTTTATTTTTTTTTGTTTTTTTACCTTTATAGGACAATCCTCTCCTTCCCCATGGGACAATGTGCAAAGCGCAAATCGCCCAAAGATGTGGCGAAGTGCGTTATGCACTTTGTCCCAGGTGAAAGGAGAGGTTTGCAGCAGCTCTGTGTGAATGGGCCCTAATAGCCCTGTGTGCCTGTTCTGGTGAGATGTGATCCCTATGCTAGGTGTACCTGTGTGTGGTACTTCCGGAAACACTCCCCTAAGCACAGGGCAGGGTGGTCAGGGCAGTCAGGACAGAAATAGCGGGTGTCACGCCTTATTCCACTCCTGCTACAGACACAACATCTTTTTCGGGGTGACGGTTGGGTTGAGGTACCGGCAACGACATTGGGGAAATGTCGCTCGTGTAGATGGCTAACTACACTGGTGGATGGGGACACGGAACCTCCTGGGTACAGGAGGTTCTCGATGATCTCTTCCTGAAATTTGAGGAAGGATCCTGCTCTCCCAGCCTTACTGTAGAGAACAAAACTATTATACAGAGCCAATTGAATCAAATATACAGACACCTTCTTATACCAGCGTCTGGTTCTGCAGGAGACTAAATACGGAGACAACATCTGGTCATTGAAGTCCACCCCTCCCATGTGAAGGTTATAGTCGTGGACTGAGAGGGGCTTTTCAATGACACGGGTTGCTCGCTCAATTTGTATTGTCGTGTCTGCGTGAATGGAGGAGAGCATGCAAACGTGACGCTTGTCTCTCCATTTCACTGCGAGCAGTTCTTTGTTACACAAGGCAGCCCTCTCCCCCCTTGAAAGACGGGTGGTAACGAGCCGTTGGGGGAAGCCCGCGCGACAAGTTCGCACGGTGCCACAGCAGCCAATCTGTTCTAGAAACAAATGTCTGAAGATGGCCACACTTGTGTAGAAATTGTCCACATAAAGATGGTACCCCTTGCCGAATAAGGGTGACACCAAGTCCCAGACTGTCTTCCCACTGCTCCCCAGGTAGTCAGGGCCACCGACCAGCTCCAGGGTCTGATCTTTTCCCTCATAGATCCGAAATTTGTTGGTATAGCCTGTGGCCCTTTCACAGAGCTTATACAATTTGACCCCATACCAGGCGCGCTTGTTTGGGATGTATTGTTTGAAGCCAAGGCGCCCGGTAAAATGTATTAGGGACTCGTCTACGCAGATGTTTTGCTCTGGGGTATACAAATCTGCAAATTTCAGGTTTGGACTGGTTTCCACCGGAAAGGCTGGGCATAATAGCTTCCCGGGTTGGCGGTTATAAATTGTGTGGCATACCGGTTTGTTTCGACCACGACTATGTCCAAGAGCTCCGCAGTCAAGAACAGCTCAAAAAATCCCTGGGCCGAACCGATCTGAGCTGTCTCAACCCGAACTTCAGACTGGGCGGTGAAAGGGGGAACTACAGGTGCGGCTGAAGTTGGGGACTGCCAATCAGGATTTGCCAGCACCTCAGGGATTCTAGGGGGTCTACGGGCCTGTCTGGTGGCTGCGACGGGGTAACTACTGCACGTGCCACCGTACCAGCTTCAACTGCCCTTCTGGTGCTCGCCACTTCACCATGTTGTACGGCAGTGCTGATACTAGGTCCAGGATGGGCTGCGCTGCTGGTGTATGCCTCACCACGTAATCCGACAGTGCCAGCCCCACTCTGCTGCCCTTGAAGCGGATCCTGCGCAACCTGTGGTCTAGCGACACGGGGCCAGGTACGCCTGGTGCTATCAGGGACCTCAACCTCCTCGTCCGAACTTTGAGTCAGACTGCCACTGCTTTCTACAGGTTCATATTCTGACCCGCTAGATTCGTCAGATGAGGGTTCCCATTTCTCATCCGACTGGGTCAGAAGCCTGTAGGCCTCTTCAGAAGAATACCCCCTGTTTGACATTTGGGCAACTAAATTTAGGGGTATTCCCTGAGACTACCCAAGAAAAAAAGCAAGCCTGTCTTACAAATGGGAGGCTAGCGAAGTACCGGAGGCCGCTGCGGTTGATAAAAAATATCAAAACAGATTTTTTTTTATCGTCGCAGCGCATGTAAAGTGAATGTGTAGTGATCAAAAAATATATATTTTTTGTCACTGCGGCGGGGCGGGTGTGGGCGAACGCACGTGTGGGCGACCGATCAGGCCTGATCGGGCAAACACTGCGTTTTGGGTGGAGGGCGAACTAAGGTGACACTAATACAATTATAGATCTGACTGTGATCAGTTTTGATCACTTACAGATACTATAAAAGTACAAATGCTGATTAGCGATACACTAATCAGCGAATCAGTGACTGCGGTGCGGTGGGCTGGGCGCTAACTGATCGCTAAACTACCTAACCAAGGGGCCTAAACTATCCTAAAACCTAACGGTCAATACCAGTGAAAAAAAAAAGTGACAGTTTACACTGATCACTTTTTTCCTTTCACTAGTGATTGACAGGGGCGATCCAAGGGTTAATTGGGGTGCAGGGGGTGATCTGGGGCTAAAGTGTGTGGTGTTTGGTGTGTACTCACTGTGAAACCTGCTCCTCTGCTGGATCCAACCGACCAAAAGGACCAGCAGAGGAGCAGGGAAGCCATATAACACATCATATTTACTAATATGATGTGTTATCTGGCTTCTCATTGGATTTTTTAAAAATCATCAGCTTGCCAGCCACGATCATTGGCTGGCAAGCTGATGACGCGACCCCCCTGGAAGAAATGCCGGCCCGCATTGCGCATGTGCGGGCCGGCTAAGCGCGTCATCTCGCGTCTCGCGAGATGACGCGTATATGCGTCACTCTGCCTGCAGCTGCCTCCTCCAGACCGCGGATCTGCGTTAGGTGGTCCGGAGGCGGTTAAGCTAGAAATACAGCAATAATTTTCTTGGTTAAGGCCTCATGCACACGACAGTATTTTTTCACGGTCCGCAGAATGGGGTTCCGTTGTTCCGTGATCCGTGTCCGTTTTTGCTTCCATGTGTCTACATGTCCGTTTTTTTTGCGGACCGTCTGAAATCAAGGTATGTTGAAAAAAATGAAATTTTACTAACTCCACCCTGGATACTGGTATAAATCAAGGGCACCCGAGTTTGGTTTTGTGGCCATTTTCTGTAGTCTTTCCAGGGTACAGAGGTTATTTTGGCTGCTTCTCTTTGCTGTATCACCATGTCGGATTCTGAGGAAGAGGTCTTACTGCATTGGCTGGTTTCTCGGCGTTGAGGACAGCGCACTCCTTTGTTGGATGAGGAACCGTGTAGAAGGCGACGATTTTGGGTCCATCCGATTGTTTCGCAACGTTACCGGAAAGGACACTTTCATACCCTCTACTAAGATCTGCGGCTGCATCCTGAGAAGTTCTATGCCTTCTGTCGGATGTCAGTGGGTACCTTTGATCGCTTGCTGTCATCTCTACGAACTGTCCTTACCTTCATGGACACCAATATGAGGCGCAGCATTTCTCCTGAGGACAGGTTCATTGTCACATTGAGGTAAGCAATATTTTACATTTAAAGTTTCAGCAGTAATGTGCAGTGTTTATGTCAGGGGGAACATGTGCTAAAAAATGGCTGCTGTTAGACATGTGCTACTGTTTGCAGAAGTAACCTTTCTTTTGCCCTTATTGTGTTTGTCTAATGTTTTTTTGTATGAATTTATTTTAAATCCGTTAATCCCTGACACCTAACATCACTTATTTTTTTATTTTATAAATTTTTAAAGCAAGTTTCAAACTTGTGTTCAGCTAACGTCCTCCAATAATCCTCAGCACTCGCCAGTTCTGAGTGAAAAATTGAGATTTATTCAGTCAGCCAGGTTTCAGCAGACTGTAACCTGACTTTTTGAGTGATTAAATCTCAATTTTTTACAAACTAGTAGTGAATGCTGGGGATTATTGTAGTGTCTTTAAGAATTGGGACCCTCAATCGGGATCCCTTTCTGCATGAACCACTCGGCTTGAAGCCTATATCCCGGACAGTTCCCTATTTGTGGGGATTGTGGTGCATGAAAACCCTGCTTTTTTGCAGCTAACATCCTCATCATGCATAATGTGCACATAATTCAGAAGTTGCTCTTAACTTTATGCATTTCAAAGGGGCAAAACACAGCAGTTGTCACTTAGTTGTGGTAGTACTGCCCACACCACAATGGCTAGTAGTGTTTTCCTATGAGCCAAAATTATAATTTTTTTTTTTTTTTGTGCTTAGCCAACATTGGACATAGGTCAGTGATGGCATGCCGTTTTCAGACTGTGCTCCAAAACTTCTAACCAAAAGCATCATATTTTTTTGCTAAATGTCAATTTCAGCTGAATACTTTAGTCCAATATAGTTTATCTGCCATGTTTTTAAAACATTTAACTCTAATAGACAGTATACATTCAGTGCTGCCTGTCCATTTCATAGTGTGCCCTGTGTTGCCTAATGTTTTCCAAAATATAAGTTATATTGGTAGACATTAGACTTTTTCTAGGGTGTGTGTGCCCACAGACAGGGCCCCGAGTGCCGCCTTTGGCATCCGTGTCATATCTTTGCCACCGCTAACAGTGTGTTTTAAAGTATTGGTTCAATACAACATTATGCATGATACATGTATTTGATGTTCACTTTGATTTGTTGCTGATTGTTTTTTTTTTTCCCATTTTCCCCAGATTCCTTGCAACTGGGAACTCTTTTGCATCCCTGCATTTTGAGTTTCTATTAGGAATCTCGACGATTTCTCGGATTGTACGTCTCACCAAGTCTTCTGGCTGCAACTCCAAGAGACAGTGATGCCATAGCTCAAGGCGGACGATTGGGTTCGAATTGCTGAGGGCTTCCAAATTTCTGCGCAGTTTCCAAACTGCATCGGGGCAATGGATGGCAAGCACATCCGTGTGAAGAAGCCTCCTCACTCTGGCTCCCCATTCTTCAATTATAAACAATATTTTTCGGTAGTGCTGATGGCTGGTGTGGTGCACCTGCTGAAAACATGCCCACAGGCATGGACTGGGCAAGGGGAGGGTTACGCTCTTGTGAACCCTGGAAAGAAGGTCCGGCAGAAGGTGGACCATGGCTTGCATGTGTAGCCTGTTCAAACGTGGTAGGCTGATGACTTGAAGCCATCGTATATTTGTTCAGCATCTGGTTCATATCATAAAGTGTGTCACCCTGGTATGGGAGTGTATACATTTTCAAATCCAGTGCCAAGGATGCTACACAATGGTGATGGTTTTGGGGGGGAACATGCATCATAAGTGGTGCAAGGCCCCTTAACATGGATTCTTCTTGTCCATCAGTCCTCCTCTGAGCTAGGAACTTGATTACTTGGGCATCAATCATTTCCCGAGTTAGTAGCTCAGAGGCAGGCTGATGGACATTCCTCCGTCTCCTGGGCTGCTGCTGTGAAGTTTGGGGCATTTCCCATTCCCCACCGCTTGGTGCCATGGCTGGCTCTGTAGGCTCCACCGCAGCAGTTTCTTGGGGGCTTGTTTCTGGAGAAAAAAACTGGTGGAGTTTCCGAACCACCCAAATCAGATTTATCTGTGTCCTCTAAATTGTCCACAGTTCTGTAGATATTATAATAAAAAATAAAAAAAATAATGATGTCTTCAATATTATTAAAACCAACATACAACATTCTATAGAATATATGAAAAATATATATGCGTACTGTATATAGTGTCATGTTACATATATCAAAAAAAGGAGTCAGAAACTAAAATTATCCAAACTTCTCAAAAATGACACATGCAATTAACCACCTCCGGACCGCCTAACGCACATGTGCGTTCCGGAGGTGGCAGGCTGGCGCACAGTCACGCATATACGCGTCATCTCGCGAGACGCGAGATTTCCTGTGAACGCGCGCACACAGGCGCGCGCGCTCACAGGAACGGAAGGTAAGCGAGTGGATCTCCAGCCTGCCAGCGGCGATCGTTCGCTGGCAGGCTGGAGATCCGAATTTTTTAACCCCTAACAGGTATATTAGACGCTGTTTTCATAACAGCGTCTAATATACCTCCTACCTGATCCTCTGGTGGTCCCTTTTGTTAGGATCGACCACCAGAGGACTCAGGTAGCTCAGTACAGTCCCACCAAACACTACACTACACTACACCCCCCACCCCGTCACTTATTAACCCCTTATAAACCCCTGATCACCCCATATAAACTCCCTGATCACCCCCCTGTCATTGATCACCGCCCTGTCATTGATCACCGCCCTGTCAGGCTCCATTCAGACGTCCGCATGATTTTTACGGATCCGATCCATGTATCCATGGATCCGTAAAAATCATGCGGACGTCTGAATGGAGCCTTACAGGGGGGTGATCAATGACAGGCGGGTGATCACCCATATACACTCCCTGATCACCCCCTGTCATTGATCACCGCCCTGTCAGGCTCCATTCAGACGTCCGCATGATTTTTACGGATCCGATCCATGTATCCATGGATCCGTAAAAATCATGCGGACGTCTGAATGGAGCCTTACAGGGGGGTGATCAATGACAGGCGGGTGATCACCCATATACACTCCCTGATCACCCCCTGTCATTGATCACCCCCCTGTCATTGATCACCCCCCTGTCAGGCTCCATTCAGACGTCCGCATGATTTTTACGGATCCGATCCATGTATCCATGTATCCGTAAAAATCATGCGGACGTCTGAATGGAGCCTTACAGGGGGGGTGATCAGTGACAGGGGGGTGATCACCCTGATCACCCTCTGTCATTGATAACCCCCCTGTAAGGCTCCATTCAGACGTCCGCATGCGTTCTGTGGATCCGATCCATGTATCCATGGATCCGTAAAAAATCATGCGGATGTCTGAATGGAGCCTTACAGGGGGGGTGATCAGTGACAGGGGGGTGATCACCCTGATTACCCTGATCACCCCCTGTCATTGATAACCCCCCTGTAAGGCTCCATTCAGACGTCCGCATGCGTTCTGTGGATCCGATCCATGTATCCATGGATCCGTAAAA
Source organism: Bufo gargarizans (assembly GCF_014858855.1). Taxonomy (NCBI): domain Eukaryota; kingdom Metazoa; phylum Chordata; class Amphibia; order Anura; family Bufonidae; genus Bufo; species Bufo gargarizans. The sequence continues at coordinate 407,370,011 of NC_058081.1, read as the reverse complement.
AATCATGCGGATGTCTGAATGGAGCCTTACAGGGGGGGTGATCAGTGACAGGGGGGTGATCACCCTGATTACCCTGATCACCCCTGTCATTGATAACCCCCCTGTAAGGCTCCATTCAGACGTCCGCATGCGTTCTGTGGATCCGATCCATGTATCCATGGATCCGTAAAAAATCATGCGGATGTCTGAATGGAGCCTTACAGGGGGGGTGATCAGTGACAGGGGGGTGATCACCCTGATTACCCTGATCACCCCCTGTCATTGATAACCCCCCTGTAAGGCTCCATTCAGACGTCCGCATGCGTTTTGTGGATCCGATCCATGTATCCATGGATCCGTAAAAAATCATGCGGATGTCTGAATGGAGCCTTACAGGGGGGGTGATCAGTGACAGGGGGGTGATCACCCTGATTACCCTGATCACCCCCTGTCATTGATAACCCCCCTGTAAGGCTCCATTCAGACGTCCGCATGCGTTCTGTGGATCCGATCCATGTATCCATGGATCCGTAAAAAATCATGCGGATGTCTGAATGGAGCCTTACAGGGGGGGTGATCAGTGACAGGGGGGTGATCACCCTGATTACCCTGATCACCCCTGTCATTGATAACCCCCCTGTAAGGCTCCATTCAGACGTCCGCATGCGTTCTGTGGATCCGATCCATGTATCCATGGATCCGTAAAAAATCATGCGGATGTCTGAATGGAGCCTTACAGGGAGGGTGATCAGTGACAGGGGGGTGATCACCCTGATTACCCTGATCACCCCCTGTCATTGATAACCCCCCTGTAAGGCTCCATTCAGACGTCCGCATGCGTTTTGTGGATCCGATCCATGTATCCATGGATCCGTAAAAAATCATGCGGATGTCTGAATGGAGCCTTACAGGGGGGTGATCAATGACAGGGGGGGTGATCAATGACAGGGGGGTGATCAGGGAGTCTATATGGGTGATCACCCCCCTGTCATTGATCACCCCCCTGTCATTGATCACTCCCCCCCTGGTAAGGCTCCATTCAGCCATTTTTTTTGGCACAAGTTAGCGGACATTTTTTGTTTGTTTTTGTTTTTTCTTACAAAGTCTCATATTCCACTAACTTGTGTCAAAAAATAAAATCTCACATGAACTCACCATACCCCTCACGGAATCCAAATGCGTAAACATTTTTAGACATTTATATTCCAGACTTCTCACGCTTTAGGGCCCCTAAAAAGCCAGGGCAGTATAAATACCCCACATGTGACCCCATTTCGGAAAGAAGACACCCCAAGGTATTCCGTGAGGGGCATATTGAGTCCATGAAAGATTGAAATTTTTGTCCTAAGTTAGCGGAAAGTGAGACTTTGTGAGAAAAAAAACAAAAAAAATCAATATCCGCTAACTTATGCAAAAAAAAAAAAATTTCTATGAACTCGCCAGGCCCCTCATTGAATACCTTGGGGTGTCTTCTTTCCAAAGTGGGGTCACATGTGGGGTATTTATACTGCCCTGGCTTTTTAGGGGCCCGAAAGGGTGAGAAGAAGTCTGGGATCCAAATGTCTAAAAATGCCCTCCTAAAAGGAATTTGGGCCCCTTTGCGCATCTAGGCTGCAAAAAAGTGTGACACATCTGGTATCGCCGTACTCAGGAGAAGTTGGGCAATGTGTTTTGGGGTGTCATTTTACATATACCCATGCTGGGTGAGAAAAATATCTTGGTCAAATGCCAACTTTGTATAAAAAAATGGGAAAAGTTGTCTTTTGCCAAGATATTTCTCTCACCCAGCATGGGTATATGTAAAATGACCCCCCAAAACACATTGCCCAACTTCTCCTGAGTACGGCGATACCAGATGTGTCACACTTTTTTGCAGCCAAGGTGGGCAAAGGGGCACATATTCCAAAGTGCACCTTTCGGATTTCGCAGGCCATTTTTTACACATTTTGATTTCAAGGTACTTCTTACACATTTGGGCCCCTAAATTGCCAGGGCAGTATAACTACGCCACAAGTGACCCCATTTTGGAAAGAAGACACCCCAAGGTATTCCGTGGGGGGCACGGCGAGTTCCTAGAATTTTTTATTTTTTGTCACAATTTAGCGGAAAATGATGATTTTTCTTTTTTTTTCTTTTTTCCTTACAAAGTCTCATATTCCACTAACTTGCGACAAAAAATAAAAAATTCTAGGAACTCGCCATGCCCCTCACGGAATACCTTGGGGTGTCTTCTTTCCAAAATGGGGTCACTTGTGGGGTAGTCATACTGCCCTGGCAATTTAGGGGCCCAAATGTGTGAGAAGAACTTTGCAATCAAAATGTGTAAGAAATGACCGGTGAAACACGAAAGGTGCACTTTGGAATATGTGCCCCTTTGCCCACCTTGGCAGCAAAAAAGTGTCACACATCTGGTATCGCCGTACTCAGGAGAAGTTGGGGAATGTGTTTTGGGCTGTCATTTTACATATACCCATGCTGGGTGAGAGAAATATCTTGGCAAAAGACAACTTTTCCCATTTTTTTATACAAAGTTGGCATTTGACCAAGATATTTTTCTCACCCAGCATGGGTATATGTAAAATGACACCCCAAAGCACATTCCCCAACTTCTCCTGAGTACGGCGATACCAGATGTGTCACACTTTTTTGCTGCCAAGGTGGGCAAAGGGGCACATATTCCAAAGTGCACCTTTCGGATTTTGCAGGGCATTTTTTACACATTTTGATTGCAAAGTTCTTCTCACACATTTGGGCCCCTAAATTGCCAGGGCAGTATAACTACGCCACAAGTGACCCCATTTTGGAAAGAAGACACCCCAAGGTATTCCGTGAGGGGCACGGCGAGTTCCTAGAATTTTTTTATTTTTTGTCACAAGTTAGCGGAAAATGATGATTTTTTTTTTTTTCTCTTTTTTCCTTACAAAGTCTCATATTCCACTAACTTGCGACAAAAAATAAAAAATTCTAGGAACTCGCCATGCCCCTCACGGAATACCTTGGGGTGTCTTCTTTCCAAAATGGGGTCACTTGTGGCGTAATTATACTGCCCTGGCAATTTAGGGGCCCAAATGTGTGAGAAGAACTTTGCAATCAAAATGTGTAAAAAATGCCCTGCAAAATCCGAAAGGTGCACTTTGGAATATGTGCCCCTTTGCCCACCTTGGCAGCAAAAAAGTGTGACACATCTGGTATTGCCGTACTCAGGAGAAGTTGGGGAATGTGTTTTGGGGTGTCATTTTACATATACCCATGCTGGGTGAGAAAAATATCTTGGTCAAATGCCAACTTTGTATAAAAAAATGGGAAAAGTTGTCTTTTGCCAAGATATTTCTCTCACCCAGCATGGGTATATGTAAAATGACAGCCCAAAACACATTCCCCAACTTCTCCTGAGTACGGCGATACCAGATGTGTGACACTTTTTTGCTGCCAAGGTGGGCAAAGGGGCACATATTCCAAAGTGCACCTTTCGGATTTCACCGGTCATTTCTTACACATTTTGATTGCAAAGTTCTTCTCACACATTTGGGCCCCTAAATTGCCAGGGCAGTATAACTACCCCACAAGTGACCCCATTTTGGAAAGAAGACACCCCAAGGTATTCTGTGAGGGGCATGGTGAGTTCCTATAATTTTTTATTTTTTGTCGCAAGTTAGTGGAATATGAGACTTTGTAAGAAAAAAATAAAAATAAAAAAATCATCATCATTTTCCGCTAACTTGTGACAAAAAATAAAAAGTTCTATGAACTCACTATGCCCATCAGCGAATACCTTAGGGTGTCTACTTTCCGAAATGGGGTCATTTGTGGGGTTTTTCTACTGTTTGGGCATTGTAGAACCTCAGGAAACATGACATGTGCTCAGAAAATCAGAGCCGTTTCAAAAAGCGGAAATTCACATTTTTGTACCATAGTTTGTAAATGCTATAACTTTTACCCAAACCATTTTTTTTTTTGCCCAAACATTTTTTTTTTTATCAAAGACATGTAGAACTATAAATTTAGTGAAAAATTTATATATGGATGTCGTTTTTTTTGCAAAATTTCACAGCTGAAAGTGAAAAATGTCATTTTTTTGCAAAAAAATCGTTACATTTTGATTAATAACAAAAAAAGTAAAAATGTCAGCAGCAATAAAATACCACCAAATGAAAGCTCCATTAGTGAGAAGAAAAGGAGGTAAAATTCATTTGGGTGGTAAGTTGCATGACCGAGCGATAAACGGTGAAAGTAGTGTAGTGCCGAAGTGTAAAAAGTGGCCTGGTCATGAAGGGGGTTTCACCTAGCGGGGCTGAAGTGGTTAATGAACCAATGATGAACTTTACATTTGTACTGTGTGGCAATAGAATAGTTTATTTGAATAATAATTTAGGGGTGTTGTTTGGTAACCTTTTTTGAAACTTGTATGTTAGGAGCTAACCAACTGCAGATATTCTGTCCTTCTATATCTGGCCGAAACAATGGGGCTCCATTTTAAAATAAAATGTAACTCATAGCATGCCCTAATAGCTAAAAGAAATCCAGACATGCTGGGAGTTGTAGTTTATAACGCTGCCTGAGTGACGGAGTATGGATATGCCTGACGTCATGTACTCAGGCTCCACAAGGGCCTGGAGGGACATAGATTGTTCTAAAAACTCAAACAATGCTGGAAGAGCAACCCTGGTTTTAGTTACAAGGGGATAATGAAATTGCCTACCAATGGTGATACATTTTACATAGTTTAATATTAACATTTTGAAAAATTTAATGGTCTGCCAAACACATACAGCATAGGTTAATGAGGTAATCAGTACTGTAAATGAATTAAAAACAAATTTGAATTTTTAATAAATAACATCTCTAGAGCATCTACAATTGAACTATAGAAAATTGAAAAGTGGTTTGCCAACATCTGACCAAATGTCACCTTATTGCTGTAATTTCAGAACATTATCTGATTAGTGTGTGTTCCTTCGCTCAAACGTCCAACTATTGATGGTGGACAGAGCCCGGCGTGGTCTTGCTGGAGAAACACATATTATCCAGGCCACTTCCACCACCATGCATTAATCCCTGCCTCCACCATAGACGTGAATGGAAGGTGGCGCACATGCACGACCCATGCCCCCATTCATTTATATGGGCGAGACGCTATTTGTGGAACATGTACCCAGCTATTTTAGGCATTGACATAGGAAAAAATAGAAGGATGTTGGCCAAGAGCAATGGCCACGGTTGAAATATAGGTGCAACTACCAGCAGATAGATGTGGTCCTGAAATTCAATGGCTGCATATCCCATCAATATGGCCCCATTTGATGCGATGACTAAATACCTTTGATAAAGTTCATGCTTTTCACTTTCAACAAAGTGTATGCATCCGTTTTTAATTTTCGTCCAAAAAGGATTTTCTACAAAGGTGAGGTGTATTTTTTTCAGACATATTTTGCGGATACATTGGTAGTTCATGGCATCCTGTCTGAAAGCACCACTAACTAGTCTGAAAAACTCCAGCAACATCATATCTACCATAACACACTTTGATTAAAGGTCTTAAAAATATATTCACATTGTGTGCATTGACATATATACCGTTCAATACATTGATTTATAATTAAAGTATACTTACGGCCTCAACTCCATCACTGGCCGAAGAAAATTGAGTTGCTCAGTGTACATGTATAGTCTTTTTCTTGATGAGCCATCTCCACTGCGACCCTTGTCGTTTAGCTCCCTGCAGAACTGGTCCCTGCAGCTGTTCCATCGTACTTTGATGTTTTTTACTGTGAAAACAACGAGCAAAAGTTATACAACATTTGCTTCCCTAAAATATGAAAACATTTTATAAATAACCAAAGTTCATTCTAAATAAAAAAAATTTAATAAATACCAAAATAAAAAGGGGCAGGACAGAGTGCAGTCAGCCAGTGGGGTGAGTTCGATAATGCACGTAAATTATTTGAAGGCAGAAATTAATTGAAAATTGCCTTTAAAGTAGACTACTTTATGATATTGGAAGTAGACAGAGGTGCAATGATTTATTACAACAGGGCACATGTGTCCAAATATTATTTTTATTTTTTTTATAAATTCTTTATTTTCAGAATTTTTAATAGAGATACAAACAAAAAGTATCCAAAAGGCAATAATTGACCTCTATAAAAAGGGGGATACAGATTCCAGGCATGACAAAATTAGGTATCACACGACAATGTCATAGTCATTTAAATAGTGACAGCCAGCTATGTTGTGGATGGTACCTAGCAATGTGCTATATTCAAATGAACCTTCCTAGTTCCAAAGTACCATAAATCTGACTATTTAGGGTCATCCTGGCTATATATCGATGTGCAAGTCATATGCTACATACATGCAATAAAAACATAGACAATGGTATGAAGAAAATAATATGAAAAGAAAAGTTGAGATGGGAAAAGAGAGAAGAAGCTAAGGTAAAGAGGGGGGGGGGGGGAGTATACACCGAAGACTAAGACAATTGAGTCCGTCAATATCCTGAGAAACCTTACTACTGTTTGCCCTTTTGGTTACTTGATGATCTTTGCCTCTGAACGTGCTCTCGGCATAACTCTAGAGCAAGCCACCTCGCCCACCCTCATTCAGTGTCCTCCAAGGTTTCCAGGTTTTTAAGAATTTCTCGTGGTTTCTGTTAATCCAGCTCGTCATTTCTTCAAATTGGGATATTTGATTAACTTTGGCTTTCCATTCCTGTATGGAGGGGGTGTTGGTATTTCTCCAGTGGAGAGGGATAATGGCCTTAGCTGCCGAAATGAGATGGGTCGCTAAATTGCGCTTAGATGGCCTATATAGGTCAGTTGGTAGGGAGAAGAAAACCATTTCTGCTGTGATCTTGAATTCAGGGGTGGTAACTTTTTTAATTATCTTGGAGATATTTTCCCAGAAGGGTATGATCTGTGGGCACGACCACCATATATGAGATAGTGAACCTGTGCCTTTGCCACATCTCCAGCACAGTCGATCAGGGGCCACACCACATCTATGTAAGAACTCCGGAGTTCTATACCATCTGGTAAGAAGCTTGAAGTGATTTTCCTGTAAGCGTATACACGGTGACGTTCCATGTGAGAATGCTAAAATCTTTTTGAGATCCTGATCAGAGAAGACAGTATCAAGTTCTCTCTCCCATTCCCTGATGTAGAGTGGTTTTTTCGCCTCACCCTCAGCTCCCACCAAAGCATAGAGTGATGCGATTCTCCTCTGCTTAGGGAGTGGTGAGATTATTATATTTTCGAAGTCAGTTAAAGATCTACCTGGTGTGCACCTCTTTCCCAGTCCACCGCACACAGCACCTAAGTATGCTTTTGTTAGGAAAAAACCCGGTGAGTCTTTGATTCGTTCCGGGAGTTTGCTCAATATGGCTGCTTCTGTGTTCGGGAATAAGTCGCCTATTCTAGTTTGGGTTAAAGAAGACCATATTTCCAGGTGAATATCACTACTTTTACCTAGTAGGTCAGGGATGAGGTTTGCTGGCAACAGTGGAGATGGGTTAGGAGCTAGTGTATTATTTAGCTCTTTCCAAGTCTCTCTGATCCCTTTCAATAAGGGGTCAAGATCCCTGTTCTTATCGTGGTTTGTGTGGGGCAGCCAGAGGAGTCTCTGTAGCATGGGTCCTACATTTTGTGGCATTAGATCATGTACATCCGGTTGTCTCTTTGGGTCTACTGATTCTAGCCATCTGTTTAGCTGTATAACCTGGTAATACTTTGAAACGTCCGGGAGGCCCAAACCTCCTCTAACTTTATGTCTAACTAAGAGATTATGTGAGAGTCTAGATCTATTTCCATTCCATAAGAACTGTGAAAAGAGTCTCCTTATCTCCTGGAAAAATGTTTTTGGCAAGTGAATCGGGACCATTTGCATTACATACAGGATCTTGGGAAAAATATAGGCTTTAATCACATTCTTCCGACCCATCCAGGATAAGTATGGCAAATTGTATTTTTGTAACAGTCGTGAAGTGTCGCTTTTGAGGGGAGTAAAGTTACATCTATATAAATCCTCCAGGTTTCTAGGTATCAGTATCCCAAGACATTTAAGGGGCCTTTGGTCCAGTGAAAAGGAAGGTGGGACTGAAGGGAAGTTGCTCATGCTTCAGAAAATTCGATGTTTAATATTTCGGACTTAGAATGGTTGACCTTGAAGTCTGAAATTTGGCTAAAAATCTCAATTTTTTTCATTAAGTGATCTAGTCCTGTCTCAGGGTTAGTCACCAGAAATAAAAGATCATCTGCGAAAGCAGTACATTTCAAGTCCGCTTTACCATGACTGACTCCTTTAATCCCAGGCGCCTGTCTGACTAACTGGATAAGCGTTTCTACAACCAAGATGAATAGGGAGGGGGACAATGGGCATCCCTGCCTAGTGCCGTTTGAAATCTCAAAGGTTGGAGACAGCGTGCCATTGACCTTCAGCCTGGCATGGGGTTGCTGATAGAGAGTGAATATTGAGTGTATGAAAGGTTCTGGTATGGCAAATTTCTCTAGCGTAATTTCCATGAAGTTCCAGTTGACTCTGTCAAATGCCTCTTCCGCATCTATTCTTAACAGAGTCAACGGGAACCTTTTTGTTTTAGCTGCATGGATTGCATGGAAGATTCTATGGGCGTTGTCTTTCCCTTCTCTACCCTGGATGAATCCTGACTGTTCTGTGCCTATTAGGTAGGGAAGTAGCTTGCCTAGTCTGGTTGCTAGGATTTTGGCCCAAATCTTTAGGTCCAGATTCAAGAGGGAAATCGGCCTGTAGCTTCCGCAGTTCTGGGGGTCTTTGCCTTCTTTATGTATGAGGGTGACATAAGATTCTTGTGCCTGTCTGGGCAACTGGCCTCCTTGTAAAAGCATGTTGCATATGTCAGTGAGTCTGGGTGATAAAATGTCTTGGAAAGTCTTATAGTAGAGAAGAGGCAGACCGTCTGGTCCTGGACTCTTTCCTGGTGGGAAACTGCTCACAATGGAGTTCACTTCCTCTAGTGTGATTGGGGTAGTCAGGGAGTCTTTCAGCTGTGCGTACTACCGGGAGATTTAGTGAGTCCAGAAAGTTTCTGATGCGCGTCCGCCTAGTTTCATTGTGGTTTAGGGGTTTATCTTTATTTAGGTTATAGAGGTCTTCATAGAATTTTTGAAAGGCCTCAGCTATTTCAGGAGTTTCCTGAGTTACGGTTCCATCTGCCTTCCTTATTTTGGGAATGTTTGATAAATTTTTAGTCTTTTTTAAGATCGCTGTGATCATTTTACCTCCCTTATCACCATGTGCGTACACTTTGTCCTGAAAGTGTAGCCACTGCTTCCTCACTCTCTGGGCTAACAGTTTTTTTAAGCTGGGTTCTGAGCTCCACAAGTTCATCCTGTTTATTTTTACATGTAGATAATTTGTTTAGCTTTTCAATCTTAGATATCTGGTCTAGTATGGAATCTAGGGCCTTCTGCTGCTCTTTTTTGACCCTCGTCCCAATAGAAATGAAGCAGCCCCTAATATGCCTTATGGGCTTCCCATTCTATAGCAGAGGTGCTGTGTGCGGTGGAATTGGTCTTGAAATACAGTTCCAGTTGAGATCTAACCTGTTCAATGTGTAGTCGGTTGTTCAACAGGGATTCGTTAAGTTTCCAGTTCCACTCTCTTCTAGGTAGGGAGGCGAGGGACACGTGGCAGGAAGCATGCTCGGAGATGGTGATGCTCCCAATCTCGGCTGCGCTGGAGACAGGCACAAGAGAAGCAGAAATTAGGATGTGGTCAAGTCTCTGATAGGAACCATGTGGAATAGAGAAGAAAGAATAGTCTTTAACAGAGGGGTTGCTAGTTCTCCATACATCAATCAGTTGCAAGTTCTGTAGTTTTTTGTGTAGCCTGCTAATGTGTTTCTGAGCGATGTGTGACTTGGCGGTAGAGGAATCAAGTTCCGGGTTCAGGACCAGATTAAGGTCAGCGCCCAGAATCACCTGGCCCTCTGCATAATGCTTGATGGTTTCCAATGCTTTGAGAAGCCATTTGACCGTAGCCTTGTTAGGTGCGTATAGGTTAGCTAAGGTATATTTTCGCGAAGCAATCTCCCGATCAGAATTTCAGGATCAGAAGTCTACCCTCTTCGTCCTTGTGTTGCTGGTGTAGTGTAAAAGGTATAGAATGATGGATGGCAATAGAGACTCCCCTGGAAGTTGAAGTAGGGTGGGCGCTGTGAAACCATTGGTCAAATACACGCGTTGGAAAATTAGGTATTTTTTTCTGTCGTAGGTGTGTCTCTTGTAGAAAGACTATGTGGGCTCCCATTTTCTTTATAGCTAGCATCACCTGACCTCTCTTTTGAGGTGAGTTGAGGCCTTTTACATTAAATGTTGTTATTTTCACGTCTGCCATTATCTCTTAGTTGACAGGCCTCTAGTTATCTTTACTAATGCAGTTAATTTGTGGGCGTTAACGATGTAGGGAGGGGGGAGGAATAGAAGGGGGTAGAGTAGGACTAAGCAGATAGAAGGAAAAGAGAAAGGAAAATAAATTATATAAAAATGCAAGTAATAAACAGTACAACTGAATCTACTGAATGGGAGTCGGGAGGAAGTAAGAGATTGGACTTACCCCTCGTACTCCAAGCCTGCAAACCAGGCTATATTTTACAAACTGGTTGGTGATCCCACTAAACTGAGCAAGCTTTCCCTGCTCCTAGGGGTGGAGAAACATTTTTTCCAAAATCTGTAACTTGCTAATGGGTCCAAAACTTACATGAGGCAGGCAGAGGTATATATCGCTGTGTCTTCATTTCGTCATCAGCATGTTGGGGTAATATTAGCCTTTTTTTTTTTTTTTGGCCTTAATGCAAAGACAAGGGGATATGGGGAAGAGAGGTGGGAAAGAAGGAAAAAGGGGGGAGGTGAGGCAAATGGAGAGGGGGGAAGAGGGAAATGTATTAGTGATTCTACTTCTAGGAAGCCTTAGAGCGCCTCACTATAAAGGGGTGATGACAATATGTGCATATTGTCATTAAGCTATTCGCATACAGCATAGATATACAGTGGGATCTAGAGTAGACACGCAAGCCCCATTTTTTGAGCAAACAACAGAGTCCTAATGAGTCATACGCTGACATGTAATGTTAGGTAACAAGTGGTTAAAACAAAAGAGAATAACTCAGAGCTCAAACCCTGCAAGAGGTATTAGCTCTCTGAAGGCCTGCAATCAGATATTTCTCTACGACCGTCCGTCATAGGATGCGAACTGCAATCTCAAGTTCCTCTTTCAGGTCGGTGGGGAACGCATCTCGGCCGCCGCTCTGTTCGTCTTGGACTTCTGTTTCTGGATCTTCCTCCAGGGTTCCATCTGCGGGAGGCTCGGTAAGTCTGTAGATGGTGCTAATGGCATCCATGAGGCGACTTCCACTGGGCGAATACCGATTGCTTCCCAGGCTCTTTCCAGGTCGTCTGGGGTGTGGATCGGGATGCGTTTTCCGTTTTTTATAATCGCAATTCCGAATGGGTACAGCCAAACGTATGGAATCTTATGCGCTCTCAATTCATCCAGAAGTGGCTTCATTGTGCGCCTCTTTGCGAGTGTGGTAGGCGCGATGTCTTGGTATAGGGCTATGTCAGCTCCACCGTAGACTATTTGCCGTTTTTCTCTGGCGGCCGCCATTATGCGAGCGGTATCCACAAATGATAACAGGCCCCAGATGACGTCTCTGGGCCTTTCAGTCGGCTTTGGGGCAGGTCTCAGTGCCCTATGAATCCGCTCGATTATTATCGCACCAACAAACTCCTCGCCCAAAAGATCGGCGAATATTTCCAGGGCAACTTTGCGCAGGGATTCAGCGGCCCAAGATTCGGGTAGCCCCTTAATGCGAACATTTCGCCTCCTGCTTCTATTTTCTTGATCTTCGAGCAGTAACATTGCTCTATTAATCTCTGCGGTATGGAAGTCCAGATATTCCGCTACTCCTGTGGAGTGTGACACTATCTCCTGTGTTGCAGTTTCAAGAGATTCCACTCTATGCCCCATTTGTGTTATCTCCGATTTGATGTCAGACAGTTCATTTAGCACTGGCTTTATTGCTTTTTCCAGTGCCTGCCCCAGTACCTTTGTAAGAAAGGACTTCGAAACTGGTGAGGGGTCACGGGATTCCACTGCTTCTCCTTGAGAGCTGGCTGCATCGGAGTCTTCGCCATCTTCGGCACATGCTGCTGCCGCCGCCATCTTAGGTCCCGCGCCTGGAGAGATGAGGGCTTTCTTTTTGAGAAATCTCTGCATGGCTTGTTGGCTCTTTTGGGTTCTCAGGGTGTCAGGTGTGTCAGCAACCTAATCTCTCCCATATTTGACCATTTTGAAGTGGGTCACTGCTGTATAGATGGTTTGAATCGCTTGAGTGCGGAGGAGCCGAGGTCTCACACAGCCATCTGCAGTCATGGCTAGGCTCCGCCCCTCCAAATATTTGATTTAAAAAAAGCACAGTAAACATTTCAGCTATGGCCAGTAGGTAAGGTCTGAACAGACTTTAAAACATGGTGTGGCGTGGTGAAAAGTACATTGAAATAGAACAAAACATAGGCACAGTGGCGTTTAGAAAAATGATTTACCCCAATCACAAAGGTTAGATGGAGTCACCCCGCACAGCAGTAATTTGTTTTCAACACCTTCCTTTCCAGCCGCCTCCAGTCCTGTGGCTAATACTCTCTTATCTTCAGCAGGAGGCCCAGGGAAGATAAAAAGGAAAGGATACAAGACACATCCCAAGTGGCAGAAAATCTAGGCCTAGGAGGACGAGACATCCGAGAACCGCGCAGGAGACGACATACTAAAGGATGTTGCCCCGCAGGAGTACCATCAAAACCTTGATGAGAGGCAGAAATAGCCGATCTGAACAGGCTGATTGTGCGATAAGCCTTGCCCTGGTCAAACAAAGAAGATAGGAAATGTAAGATCTCCGTCACAGGTGCCGATACGGGATCCAAGTCCCTAGCCACGCACCAGCGAGCCCAAGATCCCCAGGCTGATCTGTAAGATCTTCTGGTGCCTGGGGCCCATGCATTTTCCAAAAGGACTCTAGCTGTTCCCGAAACTCCTGGGACCTCCCAGGGTCCCCTGAAATCCGACATGCCAGCAGGCGCAGGGATCCGTCTAAGAGAAGAGGATGTAGTTGGTGATTCGGACCTCGGAGGAGAGTCTGAGATGTCGGGAGCAGGTACGGGATCTCTATCATCATCTCCAGAAGGTGAGGAAACCACGACTGGGAGTTCCAAAACGGGACCAGCAGCACCAGATCCGCCGAATAACGTCGTACTTGAATCAGGGTCCTGGGAATCAGCTGGAATGGAGGAAACGCGTAAAGCAGATCTCTGGACCAATCCTGCAGGAACGCATCTACCGCTTCGGCTTCCGGGTCCGGGCGCCAGCTGTAAAAGCGTTGTAGTTGCGAGTTCAGACGGGAAGCAAACAGGTCGATGCAAAAAGGACCCCAAACTGACATTAAGGAACGGAACACCGTTGGATCTAACTGCCAGTCGCTGGAATCGGAAAGATACCGAGAACTCCAATCCGCATGAATGTTCTGGACGCCTGGAAGATATTCCGCCAAAACAATCAACTCTTTGTCTAGGCAGTAGTCCCAGAAATCCTTCGCCAAACGAGACAAGATGGTGGAACGGGTTCCGCCCATGCCGTTGATGTACCTCACCGCTGACACATTGTCCATGCGTAGTTGGATGCAGGATCTGGCCGTGTCTCTCGTGAAGCTCTTGATCGTGAATGATCCAGCCAACAGTTCCAGTGCATTGATATGGAATCCTGCCTCGGCCTCTGACCAACCGCCTCCAGTTGTGATACCCTCACAGTGAGCTCCCCAGCCCGACACGCTGGCATCCGAATCCACCACGAAATCCGGACGATGGCCGAAGATAGCTTTGCCGTTCCAAGTTTGCAAATTGTGGATCCACCAGGATAGCTCCTCCTTGGTCTCCTCGTCCAGAGAGATCCAATCCGCATAGGAAACTCCCGCCCGTAGGTGGGAAATTTTCAGGCACTTAAGAGCCCGATAGTGAAGCGGAGCCGGGAAAACCGCCTGGATAGATGAGGCCAGCAGACCTATGATCCTGGCTAGTTGGCGCAAAGGGATCTGGGAAGATGACCTGGCTTTGCACAATTCCTTCCGTATTGATCGAACCTTGGCCGGTGGAAGGCTGAGTGTTCCTGCCGTGGAATCCACCAGAAAACCCAAGAACTCCATCTCGCGAGACGGGGTGAGGCAGGATTTCTCCTGATTGATGAGGAAACCCAGATCCGACAGAGGATGCATGGTCCAGTGCAGATGATTCAGCAGTACAGAACGATTCTGGGCCATGATCAGAATGTCGTCTAGATATACGATGAGGCGAACTCCTCGACTGCGTAACCATGCCATAGCCGTGCGCATCAGCTTGGTGAAGCACCAGAGAGCTGAAGAGAGGCCGACTGGGAGGCACGTGAACCGCCAAATCCTGTCCTGCCAAGAGAAACAGAGAAGGTTCCTGGACGCGTCCTCTACTGGGACAGTAAGATAAGCGTCCTTCAAGTCCAACTTGACCATCCAATCGCCCAACTGTAGAAGGTCCCGAAGGAGATGGATGCCCTCCATCTTGAAATGGCAGTATCTGACAAACGTGTTGAGGGCGCGTAAATTGATAACGGCCGAAGTTGGACCCCCTTCTTTGCCACTAGAAATATATTGCTGATTACCACGCAAGGGGACACAGGAGCCAGTTCTATGGCTCCTTTGCGGACAAGATCCGACAGTTCTGAGTCGACCAGTATGCGGCTCTCCGCTGACAGCACTACAGGGTGTGGAGGTGGGATGGACAGTGGGGAGGACGTCAGCTCGATGTGGAAACCCCTGACCGTGGATAGGACCCATTGGTCCGAGGTGATACAAGACCAAGCTGGAGAAAAAAGACGCAGTCTGCCCCCTACACAAGCATTTAAAGAATTGAAATGAGTGGGTAGACTCACCGTAGGGACGTCTGGAATTTGGATTTCCTCTGTATTCTCTTGGACGCCAGGAACTTCCTCGTGAAGGGAAGAAAGATGACGGCTCCCGTCTATGCTCCTGGAAGGTAGATCTCTGAGAGAAGGAGCCTCGGCCCGAACCACGAGACTGAAACTGGGCACGGCCGAACAGGCGGCCCCTGAAGCTGCCGGCCCTGGTAGAGACCCTACCGTGAAAAACTCTCTTCATAGAGCTTTGGGCCTTGTCTAGGGCAGTGAAAGCCCCCACAAACCTCCCAAGGTCCTTAATGAAAGTTTCTCCAAATAAAAGGCCCTGGGCCTCCTTACCAGCCTCCGTAAGAGCTAGGTTGGATAATTTGGGTTCGATTTTGAAAAGAATGGCTTTTTGCCTTTCTATAGCCAGGGACGTATTTACGTTCCCTGCTATGCAAATGGCACGTTGTACCCATTCGCGCAATTCCACAGGGTCAACCTGCTTATTCTCTGCTTTTGCTACCTCCGCCAGGTCAAATATGGGTCCTCCTCTGCCTCCTCAAATGCGTCATCCATAGCCTCCTCCTCGGATCCAACCTCAGAGTCGGAATCCAAATCCTGCTGTGCTCTAGCACGTTTCCAATTGCGCGTGCGTTCTGCCTGACGCGTACAGGCTCTCTTGCGCGGACCAAGCGCGCCAACATTGGTGGAAACATCATCACCCTTATTTATTTTTCTGGAAGCAGATGGCCCTGGCCCGATGGGTGAGGACACCATGACGGGCTGCGGGGTTTGGGAGGTAGCAGGATGGGCAGCAAGGGCCTGGACAATCGTTTGGGAAATGACCAAAGTCATAGACCCCATGGCAGCAGCAATGGCGCTAGACAGTGACGCCTGAAAATCAATGGATTGATCACAAGGGGCCAGAGCATGACCATCCTCCCCCGAAGGGGTTCATTCAACTAGAGGAACATCCTCTTCTGCAGGGCCCTGGCAACTATGCACATTTTTTGGCATATTGACCTGCTGGCAAGTTATGACTGAAAACTGCTGAATAATATATATAATATATAACTCTGAACCAGCTCTGAGCTAATATGCTGGCGATGGGGGAGTTGAGGGTTAATATGCTGGCGATGGGGATTTTCCCCAGGCCAGTAAGAAGGAATAAAGCCGAAAAGAAACCTGGAAAAAGAGCCGAGGGACGGACCGAGGCAGCAGGCAGCTCCGATCAGTACAGAGGCACAGCGGAAGCGGAGATCTCGGGCGCGCCTGCAAGTATGAGAGGGAGAGCCGCCGCAGCCGCACGGAGGTAAGCAGCGGCGGGAAAATGGACCGTCCGACAAGGGGGGAGTAACAGAAGAGGGCACAGTAAGGCTGAACAAGGGAAAGATAAGGATGAAAGCGCTCCACAAACAAAAGAGAGGGAAGGCGCCGAATTAACTGCCTGATAGCCAAAACAGGCGATGAGAGGGAAAAAAACTAATAAAACACAGAGAAAACAATATACATATATATATGCATATACTCTAGAATAGCCCCGAAAGGGGAAAGCAAGTACAGATAAAAACTAAAACCCCCAAAATAAAACAATATCTATATGTGGGTCACAATGACAGAAGCAATAAATCACACTACTTATCTGCGGTCAGCAGCAAAGAAAGAGAAGGTTTTGCAGGCGCAGGCGGTGTGGCCTGTTATAGGGGGACTATGGGGAGGGGCTGATCACATGTTTCAATATTTTTCTATTTTCTTTGCTGCTATTGGTCAGAGTAAAGAAGGAGAATTGCAATACTCATCTCCGGGTCGTCTAATAAAATCAGGCTTCACGTCAGCCACCACTGTAACAGTTCATTGTCATATATTTAGGCCCAGGCACCCAGGCAGAGGAAAGAAGTCCCATAACAGAGAATCTGGCTTCATGTCAGCAGAGAATCAGTCTTCATGTCATAGCAAAGAATCATGCTTTACGTAAACCAACACTGTAACAGTCCATTGTCATATATTTAGGCCCAGGCACCCAGGCAGAGGAGAGAGATCCCGTAACAGAGAATCTGGCTTCATGTCAGCAGAGAATCAGTCTGCATGTCATAGCAGAGAATCAGGCTTCACATCAGCCACCACTGTAACAGTCCATTGTAAGATATTTAGGCCCAGGCACCCAGGCAGAGGAGAGAGGTCCTGTAACAGAGAATCTGGCTTCATGTCAGCAGAGAATCAGTCTGCATGTCATAGCAGAGAATCAGGCTTCACGTCAGCCACCACTGTAACAGTCCATTGTCATATATTTAGGCCCAGGCAGAGGAGAGAGGTCCCATAACAGAGAATATGGCTTCATGTCAGCAGAGAATCAGTCTGCATGTCATAGCAGAGAATCAGGCTTCACGTCAGCCACCACTGTAACAGTCCATTGTCATATATTTAGGCCCAGGTACCCAGGCAGAGGAGAGAGGTTCCATAACAGAGAATATGGCTTCATGTCAGCAGAGAATCAGTCTTCATGTCATAGCAGAGATCATGCTTCAAGTCACCCAACATTGGAACAGTCCATTGTCATATATTTAGGCCCAGGTACCCAGGCAGAGGAGAGAGGTCCCATAACAGAGAATATGGCTTCATGTCAGCAGAGAATCAGTCTTCATGTCATAGCAGAGAATCATGCTTTACGTCACCCAACACTGGAACAGTCCATTGTCAGATATTTAGGCCCAGGCAACCAGGCAGAGGAGAGAGGTCCCGTAACAGAGAATCTGGCTTCATGTCAGCAGAGAATCAGTCTTCATATCATAGCAGAGAATCATGCTTCACGTCACCCAACATTGGAACAGTCCATTGTCAGATATTTAGGCCCCGGCTTCCAGGCAGAGGAGAGAGGTCCCGTAACAGAGAATCTGGCTTCATGTCACCAGAGAATCAGTCTTCATATCATAGCAGAGAATCATGCTTCACGTCACCCACCGCTGTAACAGTCCATTGTCATATATTTAGGCCCAGGCAGAGGAGAGAGGTCCCGTAACAGAGAATCTGACTTCATGTAAGCAGAGAATCAGTCTTCATGTCATAGCAGAGAATCATGCTTTACGTAAACCAACACTGTAACAGTCCATTGTCATATATTTAGGCCCAGGCACCCAGGCAGAGGAGAGAGATCCCGTAACAAAGAATCTGGCATCATGTCAGCAGAGAATCAGTCTGCATGTCATAGCAGAGAATCAGGCTTCACATCAGCCACCACTGTAAAAGTCCATTGTCAGATATTTAGGCCCAGGCACCCAGGCAGAGGAGAGAGGTCCTGTAACAGAGAATCTGGCTTCATGTCAGCAGAGAATCAGTCTGCATGTCATAGCAGAGAATCAGGCTTCACATCAGCCACCACTGTAACAGTCCATTGTCATATATTTAGACCCAGGCACCCAGGCAGAGGAGAGAGGTCCCGTAACAGAGAATCTGGCTTCATGTCAGCAGAGAATCAGTCTGCATGTCATAGCAGAGAATCATGCTTCACGTCACCCAACATTGGAACAGTCCATTGTCATATATTTAGGCCCAGGCACCCAGGCAGAGGAGAGAGGTCCCATAACAGAGAATATGGCTTCATGTCAGCAGAGAATCAGTCTGCATGTCATAGCAGAGAATCATGCTTTACGTCACCCATCACTGGAACAGTCCATTGTCAGATATTTAGGCCCAGGCAACCAGGCAGAGGAGAGAGGTCCCGTAACAGAGTATCTGGCTTCATGTCAGCAGAGAATCAGTCTTCATATCATAGCAGAGAATCATGCTTCACGTCACCCAACATTGAAACAGTCCATTGTCAGATATTTAGGCCCCGACTTCCAGGCAGAGGAGAGAGGTCCCGTAACAAAGAATCTGGCTTCATGTCACCAGAGAATCAGTCTTCATATCATAGCAGAGAATCATGCTTCACGTCACCCACCGCTGTAACAGTCCATTGTCATATATTTAGGCCCAGGCAGAGGAGAGAGGTCCCGTAACAGAGAATCTGGCTTCATGTCAGCAGAGAATCAGTCTGCATGTCATAGCGGAGAATCAGGCTTTACGTCAGCCACCACTGTAACAGTCCATTGTCATATATTTAGGCCCCGGCACCCAGGCAGAGGAGAGAGGTCCTGTAACAGAGAATCTGGCTTCATGTCACCAGAGAATCAGTCTTCATATCATAGCAATGAATCATGCTTCACGTCACTCACCACTGTAACAGTCCATTGTCATATATTTAGGCCCAGGCACCCAGGCAGAGAAGAGAGTTCCCGTAACAGAGAATCTGGCTTCATGTCAGCAGAGAATTAGTCTGCATGTCATAGCAGAGAATCAGGCTTCACGTCAGCCACCACTGTAACAGTCCATTGTCATATATGTAGGCCCCGGCACCCAGGCAGAGGAGAGAGGTCCTGTAACAGAGAATCTGGCTTCATGTCAGCAGAGAATCAGTCTGCATGTCATAGCAGAGAATCATGCTTCACGTCACCCAACATTGGAACAGTCCATTGTCATATATTTAGGCCCAGGCACCCAGGCAGAGGAGAGAGGTCCCATAACAGAGAATATGGCTTCATGTCAGCAGAGAATCAGTCTGCATGTCATAGCAGAGAATCATGCTTTACGTCACCCAACACTGGAACAGTCCATTGTCAGATATTTAGGCCCAGGCAACCAGGCAGAGGAAAGAGGTCCCGTAACAGAGAATATGGCTTCATGTCAGCAGAGAATCAGTCTGCATGTCATAGCAGAGAATCATGCTTTACGTCACCCAACACTGGAACAGTCCATTGTCAGATATTTAGGCCCAGGCACCCAGGCAGAGGAGAGAGGTCCCATAACAGAGAATATGGCTTCATGTCAGCAGAGAATCAGTCTGCATGTCATAGCAGAGAATCATGCTTTACGTCACCCAACACTGGAACAGTCCATTGTCAGATATTTAGGCCCAGGCAACCAGGCAGAGGAAAGAGGTCCCGTAACAGAGAATCTGGCTTCATGTCAGCAGAGAATCAGTCTTCATATCATAGCAGAGAATCATGCTTCACGTCACCCAACATTGAAACAGTCCATTGTCAGATATTTAGGCCCCGGCTTCCAGGCAGAGGAGAGAGGTCCCGTAACAGAGAATCTGGCTTCATGTCACCAGAGAATCAGTCTTCATATCATAGCAGAGAATCATGCTTCACGTCACCCACCGCTGTAACAGTCCATTGTCATATATTTAGGCCCAGGCAGAGGAGAGAGGTCCCTTAACAGAGAATCTGGCTTCATGTCAGCAGAGAATCAGTCTGCATGTCCTAGCGGAGAATCAGGCTTTACGTCAGCCACCACTGTAACAGTCAATTGTCATATATTTAGGCCCAGGCACCCAGGCAGAGAAGAGAGTTCCCGTAACAGAGAATCTGGCTTCATGTCAGCAGAGAATTAGTCTGCATGTCATAGCAGAGAATCAGGCTTCACGTCAGCCACCACTGTAACAGTCCATTGTCATGTATTTAGGCCCCGGCACCCAGGCAGAGGAGAGAGGTCCCATAACAGAGAATCTGGCTTCATGTCACCAGAGAATCAGTCTTCATGTCATAGCAGAGAATCATGCTTCACGTAACCCACCACTGTAACAGTCCATTGTCATATATTTAGGCCCAGACACCCAGGCAGAGGAGAGAGGTCCCCTAAAAGAGAATCTGGCTTCATGTCAGCAGAGAATCAGTCTGCATGTCATAGCAGAGAATCAGGCTTCACGTCAGCCGCCACTGTAACAGTCCATTGTCATATATTTAGGCCCAGGTACCCAGGCAGAGGAGAGAGGTCCCGTAACAGAGAAAGTGGTTTCATGTCAGCAGAGAATCAGTCTGCATGTCATAGCAGAGAATCATGCTTCACGTCACCCAACATTTTAACAGTCCATTGTCATATATTTAGGCACAGGCACCCAGGCAGAAGAGAGAGGTCCCATAACAGAGAATCTGGCTTCATGTCAGCAGACAATCAGTCTTCATGTCATAGCAGAGAATCATGCTTTACGTCACCCAACACTTGAACAGTCCATTGTCAGATATTTAGGCCCAGGCAACCAGGCAGAGGAGAGAGGTCCCGTAACAGAGAATCTGGCTTCATGTCACCAGAGAATCAGTCTTCATATCATAGCAGAGAATCATGCTTCACGTAACCCACCACTGTAACAGTCCATTGTCATATATTTAGGCCCAGGCACCCAGGCAGAGGAGAGAGGTCCCGTAACAGAGAATCTGGCTTCATGTCAGCAGAGAATCAGTCTGCATGTCATAGCAGAGAATCATGCTTCACGTCACCCAACATTGGAACAGTCCATTGTCATATATTTAGGCCCAGGCACCCAGGCAGACGAGAGAGGTAACATAACAGAGAATCTGGTTTCATGTCAGCAGAGAATCAGTCTTCATGTCATAGCAGAGAATCATGCTTTACGTCACCCAACACTGGATTAGTTCATTGTCATATATTTAGGCCCCGTAACCCAGGCAGAGGAGAAAGGTCCCGTAACAGAGAAACTGGCTTCATGTCACCAGAGAATCAGTCTTCATATCATAGCAGAGAATCATGCTTCACGTAACCCACCACTGTAACAGTCCATTGTCATATATTTAGGCCCAGGCACCCAGGCAGAGGAGAGAGGTCCCCTAAAAGAGAATCTGGCTTCATGTCTGCAGAGAATCAGTCTGCATGTCATAGCAGAGAATCAGGCTTCACGTCAGCCGCCACTGTAACAGTCCATTGTCAGATATTTAGGCCCAGGCAACCAGGCAGAGGAGAGAGGTCCCGTAACAGAGAATCTGGCTTCATGTCACCAGAGAATCAGTCTTCATATCATAGCAGAGAATCATGCTTCACGTAACCCACCACTGTAAGAGTCTATTGTCATATATTTAGGCCCAGGCACCCAGGCAGAGGAGAGAGGTCCCGTAACAGAGAATCTGGCTTCATGTCAGCAGAGAATCAGTCTGCATGTCATAGCAGAGAATCATGCTTCACGTCACCCAACATTGGAACAGTCCATTGTCATATATTTAGGCCCAGGCACCCAGGCAGAGGAGAGAGGTAACATAACAGAGAATCTGGTTTCATGTCAGCAGAGAATCAGTCTTTATGTCATAGCAGAGAATCATGCTTTACGTCAACCAACACTGGAACATCATCGCCCGAAGTGTTTTCTCAAGGAGACATAGAAGTGGTATTGTAACGCTGATAATGGCGTCATCGCCACTGGCCATGTTGGTGGAGTACTCGAAACAGCGCAACAGGGCACACAGGTCTCGCATGGAGGCACAGTCATTGGTGGTGAAGTGGTGCTGTTCCGCAGTGCGACTGACCCGTGCGTGCTGCAGCTGAAACTCCACTATGACCTGCTGCTGCTTGCACAGTCTGTCCAGCATGTGCAAGGTGGAGTTCCACCTGGTGGGCACGTCGCATATGAGGCGGTGAGCGGGAAGGCCGAAGTTACGCTGTAGCGCAGACAGGCGAGCAGCGGCAGGATGTGAACGCCGGAAGTGCGAACAGACGGCCCGCACTTTATGCAGCAGCTCTGACATGTCGGGGTAGTTGTGAATGAACTTCTGCACCAGCACCCAGGCAGAGGAGAGAGGTCCCGTAACAATCTGGCTTCATGTCAGCAGAGAATCAGTCTTCATGTCATAGCAGAGAATCATGCTTTACGTCACCCAACACTGGAACAGTCCATTGTCAGATATTTAGGCCCAGGCAACCAGGCAGAGGAGAGAGGTCCCGTAACAGAGAATATGGCTTCATGTCACCAGAGAATCAGTCTTCATATCATAGCAGAGAATCATGCTTCACGTAACCCACCACTGTAAGAGTCTATTGTCATATATTTAGGCCAAGGCACCCAGGCAGAGGAGAGAGGTCCCGTAACAGAGAATCTGGCTTTATGTCAGCAGAGAATCAGTCTGCATGTCATAGCAGAGAATCATGCTTCACGTCACCCAACATTGGAACAGTCCATTGTCATATATTTAGGCCCAGGCACCCAGGCAGAGGAGAGAGGTAACATAACAGAGAATCTAGTTTCAGGTCAGCAGAGAATCAGTCTTTATGTCATAGCAGAGAATCATGCTTTACGTCAACCAACACTGGAACAGTTCATTGTCAGATATTTAGGCCCAGGCAACCAGGCAGAGGAGAGAGGTCCCGTAACAGAGAATCTGGCTTCATGTCAGCAGAGAATCAGTCTGCATATCATAGCAAGAAATCAGGCTTCACGTCAGCCACCACTGTAACAGTCCATTGTCATATATTTAGGCCCAGGCACCCAGGCAGAGGAGAGAGGTCCCGTAACAGATAATCTGGCTTCATGTCAGCAGAGAATCTGTCTGCATGTCATAGCAGAGAATCAGGCTTCACGTCAGCCACCACTGTTACAGTCCATTGTCATATATTTAGGCCCAGGCACCCAGGCAGAGGAGAGAGGTCCCATAACAGAGAATCTGGCTTCATGTCAGCAGAGAATCAGTCTGCATGTCATAGCAGAGAATCAGGCTTCATGTCAGCCACCACTGTAACAGTCCATTGTCATATATTTAGGCCTAGGCACCCAGGCAGAGGAGAGAGGTCTCGTAACAGAGAATCTGGCTTCATGTCAGCAGAGAATCAGTCTGCATGTCATAGCAGAGAATCATGCTTCACGTCACCCAAAATTGGAACAGTCCATTGTCATATATTTAGGCCCCGGCACCCAGACAGAGGAGAGGTTCATTCAACTTTGGGTTGCCTCGTAATATAATGGTAAAATGAAAATAAAAATAGGATTGAATGAGAAAGTGCCCTGGAGTACAATAATATATGGTTAAGGGGAGATAGTTAATGTCTAATCTGCACAAGGGAAGGACAGGGCCTGTGGGATCCATGCCTGGTTCATTTTTATGAACGTCAGCTTGTCCACATTGGCTGTAGACAGGCGCCTGCGTTTATCTGTAATGACGCCCCCTGCTGTGCTGAATACACGTTCAGACAAAACGCTGGCCGCCGGGCATAAAAGGCATAAAAGGCTAGCTCTGGCCACGTGGACAATTTAGAGACCCAGAAGTTGAATGGGGCCGAACCATCAGTCAGTACGTAGAGGGGTGTGCACACATACTGTTCCACCATGTTAGTGAAATGTTGCCTCATGCTAACACGTTGCGTATCAGGTGGTGGTGCAGTTAGCTGTGGCGTGTTGACAAAACTTTTCCACATCTCTGCCATGCTAACCCTGCCCTCAGAGGAGCTGGCCGTGACACAGCTGCCTTGGCGACCTCTTGCTCCTCCTCTGCCTTGGCCTTCCACTTGTTCCCCTATGACATTTGGGAATGCTCTCAGTAGCGCATCTACCAACGTGCGCTTGTACTCGCGCATCGTCCTATCACGCTCCAGTGCAGGAAGTAAGGTGGGCATATTGTCTTTGTACCGTGGATCCAGCGGGGTGGAAACCCAGTAGTCCGCACACGTTAAAATGTGGGCAACTCTGCTGTCGTTGCGCAGGCAGTGCAGCATGTAGTCGCTCATGTGTGCCAGGCTGCCCAGGGGTAAGGACAAGCTGTCCTCTGTGGCAGGCGCATCGTCATCGTCCTGCGTTTCCTCCCAGCCACGCACCAGTGATGGGCCCGAGCTGCGTTGGGTGCCACCCCGCTGTGACCATGCTTCATCCTCATCCTCCTCCACCTCCTCCTCAACCTCGTCCTCCTCGTCCTCCAGTAGTGAGCCCTGGCTGGCCACATTTGTACCTGGCCTCTGCTGTTGCAAAAAAACTCCCTCTGAGTCACTTCGAAGAGACTGGCCTGAAAGTGCTAAAAATGACCCCTCTTCCTCCTCCTCCTCCTCCTCCTGGGCCACCTCCTCTTCCATTATAGCCCTAAGTGTTTTCTCAAGGAGACATAGAAGTGGTATTGTAACGCTGATAATGGCATCATCGCCACTGGCCATGTTGGTGGAGTACTCGAAACAGCGCAACAGGGCACACAGGTCTCGCATGGAGGCACAGTCATTGGTGGTGAAGTGGTGCTGTTTCGCAGTGCGACTGACCCGTGCGTGCTGCAGCTGAAACTCCACTATGGCCTGCTGCTGCTCGCACAGTCTGTCCAGCATGTGCAAGGTGGAGTTCCTCCTGGTGGGCACGTCGCATATGAGGCGGTGAGCGGGAAGGCCGAAGTTCCGCTGTAGCGCAGACAGGCGAGCAGCGGCAGGATGTGAACGCCGGAAGCGCGAACAGACGGCCCGCACTTTATGCAGCAGCTCTGACATGTCGGGGTAGTTGTGAATGAACTTCTGCACCACCAAATTCAGCACATGCGCCAAGCAAGGGATGTGCGTCAAACCGGCTAGTCCCAGAGCTGCAACGAGATTTCGCCCATTATCGCACACCACCAGGCTTGGCTTGAGGCTCACCGGCAGCAACCACTCGTCAGTCTGTTGTTCTATACCCCACCACAACTCCTGTGCGGTGTGGGGCCTGTCCCCCAAACATATGAGTTTCAGAATGGCCTACTGACGTTTACCCCGGGCTGTGCTGAAGATGGTGGTGAAGGTGTGTGGCTGACTGGATGAGCAGGTGGAAGAAGAGGAGGAGGAAGCTGAGTAGGAGGAGGTGGCAACAGGAGGCAAAGAATGTTGCCCTGCGATCCTTGGCGGCGGAAGGACGTGCGCCAAACAGCTCTCCACCTGGGGCCCAGCTGCCACTACATTTACCCAGTGTGCAGTTGGGGAGATATAGCGTCCCTGGCCGTGCTTACTGGTCCAAGTATCTGTGGTTAGATGGACCTTGCCACAGATGGCGTTGCGTAGTGCACACTTGATTTTATCGGATACTTGGTTGTGCAGGGATGGCACGGCTCTCTTGGAGAAGTAGTGCCGGCTGGGAACAACATACTGTGGGACAGCAAGAGACATGAGCTGTTTGAAGCTGTCTGTGTCCACCAGCCTAAATGACAGCATTTCATAGGCCAGTAGTTTAGAAATGCTGGCATTCAGGGCCAAGGATCGAGGGTGGCTAGGTGGGAATTTACGCTTTCTCTCAAATGTTTGTGAGATGGAGAGCTGAATGCTGCCGTGTGACATGGTTGAGATGCTTGGTGACAGAGGTGGTGGTGTTGGTGGTACATCCCCTCTTTGCTGGGCGGCAGGTGCCAACGTTCCTCCAGAGGCGGAGGAAGAGGCCGAGGCAGCAGCAGCAGAAGAGGCCGAGGTGGCAGCAGCAGAAGAGGCCGAGGTGGCAGCAGCAGAAGAGGCCGAGGCGGCAGCAGCAGAAGAGGTAGCAGGGTGAGCCTGAGTGACTTCCTTGTTTTTAAGGTGTTTACTCCACTGCAGTTCATGCTTTGCATGCAGGTGCCTCGTCATGCAGGTTGTGCTAAGGTTCAGAACGTAATGCCTCGCTTCAGGCTCTGATGGCACAGCGTTCAAACCACTCGGGTCTTGTCGTCAGCACATTGTTTGAAGAAGTGCCATGCCAGGGAACTCCTTGAAGCTGCCTTTGGGGTGCTCGGTCCCAGATGGCGGCGGTCAGTAGCATGCGGAGTCTCTTGGCGGCGGGTGTTCTGCTTTTGCCCACTGCTCCCTCTTTTGCAAAGCTGTTGGCTCGGTCTCACCACTGCCTCTTCCTCCGAACTGTGAAAGTCAGTGGCACGACCTTCATTCCATGTGGGGTCTAGGACCTCATCGTCCCCTGCATCGTCTTCCACCCAGTCTTGATCCCTGACCTCCTGTTCAGTCTGCGCACTGCAAAAAGATGCAGCAGTTGGCACCTGTGTTTCGTCATCATCAGAGACATGCTGAGGTGGTATTCCCATATCCTCATCATCAGGAAACATAAGTGGTTGTGCGTCAGTGCATTCTATGTCTTCCACCGCTGGGGAAGGGCTAGGTGGATGCCCTTGGGAAACCCTGCCAGCGGAGTCTTCAAACAGCATAAGAGACTGCTGCATAACTTGAGGCTCAGACAGTTTCCCTGATATGCATGGGGGTGATGTGACAGACTGATGGGCTTGGTCGCCATCTGTGCGCTTTCTGCAGAAGACTGGGTGGGAGATAATGTGAACGTGCTGGATCCACTGTCGGCCACCCAATTGACTAATGCCTGTACCTGCTCAGGCCTTACCATCCTTAGAACGGCATTGGGCCCCACCAAATATCGATGAAGATTATGGCGGCTACTGGGACCTGAGGTAGTTGGTACACTAGGACATGTGGCTGTGGCAGAATGGCCACGTCCTCTCCCAGCACCAGAGGGTCTACTAACACCACCACGACCATGTCCGCGTCTGTGTCCTTTACTAGATGTTTTCCTCATTGTTATCGTTCACCACAACAAAAAAAATATTATTTGGCCCAATGTATTGAATTCAAATTCAGGCCTTTTTTTACAGACACCTAACACTATCTGGCTATCTATTTAGGTACCGTATTACACTAATACAGGCACAGCAGTAACCACAGATTTAGCTAACTATAAATTTGAGGCCTATTATTTGGGCGCTGGGTGACAGGTATACGTTTACAGACAGAATTAGACTGGTATATGCACAGTAGCGCGTGTGTGGGAAGTTATTGAGAATGATCCTATCTGCACCTTGAATCTAATATACCCTTTTAGGGATAAATTTAAAGTAGGCCTGATACAGCAGAAACCACTAATTTAGAGAATTCCTAAATTGGGAATTGTATTTCAACCCAGAACAAAAACTGTGCTTTGACGGACACTAAATAACTTGACCAGCTACTGCAATAATGACAGATTTGGATAAATATAAATTTGAGGCCTATTATTTAGGCGTGGGTGACAGGTATACATTTACGGATAGAATTAGACTGGTATATGCACAGTAGCGTGTGTGTGAAGTTATTGAGAATGACCCTATCAGCACCTTGATTCTGATATACCCTTTTAGGGATGGATTTAAAGTAGGCCTGATACAGCACACTATTGATGGTTAAATGCACTTGGTGTGACAGCTTGACCCTGATGTAGGATATAGCCAAAAAACAACCACACTATTGAGGGTTAAATGCACTTGGTGACAGCTTGCCCCTGATGTAGTATATGGCCAAAAAATAACCACACTATTGATGGTTAAATGCACTTGGTGTGACAGCTTCAACCTGATGTAGGATATAGCCAAAAAACAACCACACTATTGAGGGTTAAATGCACTGCTGTGGCTGGTCAAGTTATTCAGTGTCCGTCAAAGCACATTTTTTGTTCTGGGTTGAAATACAATTCCCAATTTAGCAATTTCCTAATTTAGTGGTTTCTGCTCTATCAGGCCTACTTTAAATTTATCCCTAAAAGGGTATATTAGATTCAAGGTGCAGATATGGTCATTCTGAATAACTTCACACACACGCTACTGTGCATATTCCAGTCTAATTCTGTCAGTAAACGTATACCTGTCACCCAGCGCCTAAATACTAGGCCTCAAATTTATATCCAGCTAAATCTGTTGTTAGTGCTGTGGCTGGGCAAGTTATTTAGTGTCCGTCAAAGCACATTTTTTATTCTGGGTTGAAATACAATTCCCAATTTAGCAATTTCCTAATTGAGTGGTTTCTGCTGTATCAGGCCTTCTTTAAATTTATCCCTAAAAGGGTATATTAGATTCAAGGTGCAGATAGGGTCATTCTGAATAACTTCACACACACGCTACTGTGCATATCCCAGTCAAATTCTGTCAGTAAACCTATACCTGTCACCCAGCGCCTAAATAATAGGCCTCAAATTTATAGTCAGCTAAATCTGTGGTTACTGCTGTGCCTGTATTAGTGTAATACGGTACCTAAATAGATAGCCAGATAGTGTTACTTGTCTTTAAAAAAAGGCCTGAATTTGAATTCAATACATTGGGTCAAATAGTATTTTTGTTGTTGTGGTGAACGATAACAATGAGGAATACATCTAGTAAAGGACGCGGACGCAGACATGGTCGTGGTGGTGTTAGTGGTCCCTCTGGTGCTGGGAGAGGATGTGGCCGTTCTGCCACAGCCACTCGTCCTAGTGTACCAACTACTTCAGGTCCCAGTAGCCGCCATAATTTACAGCGATATTTGGTGGGGCCCAATGCCGTTCTAAGGATGGTAAGGCCTGAGCAGGTACAGGCATTAGTCAATTGGGTGGCCGACAGTGGATCCAGCACGTTCACATTATCTTCCACCCAGTCTTCTGCAGAAAGCGCACAGATGGCGCCTGAAAACCGAGCCCACCAGTCTGTCACATCACCCCCATGCATACCAGGGAAACTGTCTGAGCCTCAAGTTATGCAGCAGTCTCTTATGCTGTTTGAAGACTCCGCTGGCAGGGTTTCCCAAGGGCACCCACCCAGCCCTTCCCCAGCGGTGGAAGACATAGAATGCACTGACGCACAACTACTTATGTTTTCTGATGATGAGGACATGGGAATACCACCTCAGCATGTCTCTGATGATGACGAAACACAGGTGCCAAAGGCAGCTTCAAGGAGTTCCCTGGCATGGCACTTCTTCAAACAATGTGCTGACAACAAGACCCGAGTGGTTTGCACGCTGTGCCATTAGAGCCTGAAGCGAGGCATTAACGTTCTGAACCTTAGCACAACCTGCATGACCAGGCACCTGCATGCAAAGCATGAACTGCAGTGGAGTAAACACCTTAAAAACAAGGAAGCCACTCAGGCTCCCCCTACTACCTCTTCTGCTGCTGCCGCCTCGGCCTCTTCTGCTGCTGCCACCTCGGCCTCTTCTGCTGCTGCCGCCTTGGCCTCTTCCTCCGCCTCTGGAGGAACGTTGGCACCTGCCGCCCAGCAAACAGGGGATGTACCACCAACACCACCACCACCTCCGTCACCAAGCATCTCAACCATGTCACACAGCAGCGTTCAGCTCTCCATCTCACAAACATTTGAGAGAAAGCGTAAATTCCTCCTTCTCGGCTTCTTCCTCCTCTTCTTCAACCTGCTCATCCAGTCAGCCACACACCTTCACCACCAACTTCAGCACAGCCCGGTGTAAACGTCAGCACGCCATTCTGAAACTCATATGTTTGGGGGATAGGCCCCACACCGCACAGGAGTTGTGGCGGGGTATAGAACAACAGACCTACGAGTGGTTGCTGCCGGTGAGCCTCAAGCCCGGCCTGGTGGTATGCGATAATGGGCGAAATCTCGTTGCAGCTCTGGGACTAGCCGGTTTGACGCACATCCCTTGCTTGGCGCATGTGCTGTATTTGGTGGTGCAGAAGTTCATTCACAACTACCCCGACATGTCAGAGCTGCTGCATAAAGTGCGGGCCGTCTGTTCGCGCTTCCGGTGTTCACATCCTGCCGCTGCTCGCCTTTCTGCGCTACAGCGTAACTTCGGCCTTCCCGCTCACCGCCTCATATGCGACTTGCCCACCAGGTGGAACTCCACCTTGCACATGCTGGACAGACTGTGCGAGCAGCAGCAGGCCATAGTGGAGTTTCAGCTGCAGCACGCACGGGTCAGTCGCACTACGGAACAGCACCACTTCACCACCAATGACTGGGCCTCCATGCAAGACCTGTGTGCCCTGTTGCGCTGTTTCGAGTACTCCACCAACATGGCCAGTGGCGATGACGCCGTTATCAGCGTTACAATACCACTTCTATGTCTCCTTGAGAAAACACTTAGGGCGATGATGGAAGAGGAGGTGGCCCAGGAGGAGGAGGAGGAGGAGGAAGAGGGGTCATTTTTAGCACTTTCAGGCCAGTCTCTTCGAAGTGACTCAGAGGGAGGTTTTTTGCAACAGCAGAGGCCAGGTACAAATGTGGCCAGCCAGGGCCCACTACTGGAGGACGAGGAGGACGAGGATGA
This sequence comes from Bufo gargarizans, assembly GCF_014858855.1. Lineage (NCBI taxonomy): Eukaryota > Metazoa > Chordata > Amphibia > Anura > Bufonidae > Bufo > Bufo gargarizans. The sequence continues at coordinate 407,339,255 of NC_058081.1, read as the reverse complement.
GGAGGAGGTGGAGGAGGATGAGGATGAAGCATGGTCACAGCGGGGTGGCACCCAACGCAGCTCGGGCCCATCACTGGTGCGTGGCTGGGGGGAAAGGCAGGACGATGACGATACGCCTCCCACAGAGGACAGCTTGTCCTTACCCCTGGGCAGCGTGGCACACATGAGCGACTACATGCTGCAGTGCCTGCGCAACGACAGCAGAGTTGCCCACATTTTAACGTGTGCGGACTACTGGGTTGCCACCCTGCTGGATCCACCCTACAAAGACAATGTGCCCACCTTACTTCCTTCACTGGAGCGTAAGAGGAAGATGCGCGACTGAGAGCATTCCCAAATGTCAAAGGGGAACAAGTGGAAGCCCAAGGGCAAGGCAGAGGAGGAGCAAGAGGTCGCCAAGGCAGCTGTGTCACGGCCAGCTCCTCTGAGGGCAGGGTTAGCATGGCAGAGATGTGGAAAAGTTTTGTCAACACGCCACAGCTAACTGCACCACCACCCGATACGCAACGTGTTAGCAGGAGGCAACATTTCACTAACATGGTGGAACAGTACGTGTGCACACCCCTCCACGTACTGACTGATGGTTCGGCCCCATTCAACTTCTGGGTCTCTAAATTGTCCACGTGGCCAGAGCTAGCCTTTTATGCCTTGGAGGTGCTGGCCTGCCCGGCAGCCAGCGTTTTGTCTGAACGTGTATTCAGCATGGCAGGAGGCGTCATTACAGACAAACGCAGCCGCCTGTCTACAGCCAATGTGGACAAGCTGACGTTCATAAAAATGAACCAGGCATGGATCCCACAGGACCTGTCCATCCCTTGTGCAGATTAGACATTAGCTACCTCCCCTTAACAATATATTATTGTACTCCAGGGCACCTTCTCATTCAATCCTCTTTTTATTTTCATTTTACCATTATATTGCGGGGCAACCCAAAGTTGAATGAACATCTCCTCTGTCTGAGTGCCGGGGCCTAAATATATGCCAATGGACTGTTCCAATGTTGGGTGACGTGAAGCCTGATTCTCTGCTATGACATGCAGACTGATTCTCTGCTGACATGAAGCCAGATTCTCTGTTACGGTACCTCTCTCCTCTGCCTGGGTGCTGGGCCTAAATATATGACATTGGACTGTTGCAGTGGTGGCTGACGTGAAGCCTGATTCTCTGCTATGACATGCAGACTGATTCTCTGCTGACATGAAGACAGATTCTCTGTTACGGGACCTCTCTCCTCTGCCTGGGTGCTGGGCCTAAATATATGACAATGGACTGTTGCAGTGGTGGCTGACGTGAAGCCTGATTCTCTGCTATGACATGCAGACTGATTCTCTGCTGACATGAAGACAGATTCTCTGTTACGGGACCTGTCGCCTCTGCCTGGATGCTGGGCCTAAATATATGACAATGGACTGTTACAGTGGTGGCTGACATGAAGCCTGATTCTCTGCTATGACATGCAGACTGATTCTCTGCTGACATGAAGCCAGATTCTCTGTTACGGGACCTCTCTCCTCTGCCTGGGTGCTGGGCCTAAATATATGACAATGGACTGTTCTAGTGGTGGCTGACGTGAAGCCTGATTCTCTGCTATGACATGCAGACTGATTGTCTGCTGACATAAAGACAGATACTGTGTTACGGGACCTCTCTCCTCTGCCTGGGTGCCGGGGCCTAAATATCTGAGAATGGACAGTTCCAGTGATGGGTGACGTGAAGCCAGATTCTCTGCTATGGGACCTCTCTCCAATTGATATTGGTTAATTTTTATTTATTTTATTTTTATTTTTATTCATTTCCCTATCCACATTTGTTTGCAGGGGATTTACCTACTTGTTGCTGCATTTTGCAGCCCTCTAGCCCTATCCTGTGCTGTTTTACAGCCTTTTTAGTGCCTTAAAGTTCGGGTCCCCATTGACTTCAATGGGGTTCGGGTTCCGGACGAAGTTCGGTTCGGGTTCGGATCCCGAACCCGAACATTTCCGGGAAGTTCGGCCGAACTTCTCGAACCCGAACATCCAGGTGTCCGCTCAACTCTACTCATGAGTCCTTTTCAAGAGGGGACAAACCTAGTCAGTCGCACCGAAGGCACCATCAGCTACCTCATCCCATTTGTTTTCTTCCTGGAGCGTGCCCTGCGAAGAGTGCTGGATCAGGCTGTAGATGAGCGTGAAGAGGAAGACTTGTGGTCACCATCACCACCAGAAACAGCATTGTCATCCTCGCTTGCCGGACCTGCGGCAACGCTGCAAGAGGAGTATGAGGAAGAGGAGTCAGAGGAGGAATGTGGCTTTGAGGAGGACGAAGACCAACCACAGCAGGCATCCCACCAGGGTGCTCATTGTTGTCACCTATCTGGGACCCGTGGTGTTGTACGTGGCTGAGGGGAAGAACAGACCGTCAATGACATCAGTGAGGACGAGGAACGGGAAATGAGTAGCTCGGCATCCAACCTTGTGCAAATGGGGTCTTTCATGCTGTCTTGTTTGTTGAGGGACCCTCATATAAAAAGGATGAAGGAGAACGACCTGTACTGGGTGGCCACGCTACTAGACACCCTGGTATAGGCAGAAATTTGCGGAAATGTTACCAAATTACTTACAGTCAGAAAGGATGCAGCAGTTCAAAACCAAACTAAAAAATATGCTTGACACAGCTTATAAGTGGGATGTCACAGCACAACGGGAATCTAACTGGGGAAGAGGTGAAAGTAATCCTCCTCCTACCATGACCACGGCGGCAAGGACGGGACGCTTTACAGATGTGTTGTTGATGGAGGACATGCAGAGCTTTTTCAGTCCTATGCATCGCCACAGCCCTTCGGGGTCCACCCTCAGAGAACGACTCGACCGACAGGTAGCAGACTACCTCGCCTTAACTGCAGATATCGACACTCTGAGGAGCGATGAACCCCTTGACTACTGGGTGTGCAGGCTTGACCTGAGCTATCCCAGTTTGCGATAGAACTTCTGGCCTGCCCCGCTTCAAGTGTCCTGTCAGAAAGGACCTTCAATGCAGCAGGAGGCATTGTCACTGACAAGAGAAGTCGCCTCGGTCAAAAAAGTGTTGATTACCTCACCTTCATTAAGATGAATGAGGCATGGATCCTGAAGGGACTGACAGTGGGGGATACGTTTGACTAACAAAAGGCCCGATGACATGCCTTGGCCTCAAAACGGTCCCCACACTGATGTATTTAATGTCTGCATACCGGATGACTTTCGTGAATTCTCCGCCACCAACTAAGGTTCAAGCCGCAATGTTTTAGTCACTTTCCTACCTGGAAAACATCAATTTTTCCGGCTGCTGCTACAGCAGCGGCTGCAACAATGCCAAATTTTTCAGGCATGTGTTCATGCCTATTTTTTCTGGCCTCTAGTGCTGCACTGTGGCTGCAAAAACAAACAAAAAAAAAGGCACATACATGTGTCAATTCCCCTTCGTGATCGGTACCTTGTTGTGGGGCTTGCGTATGACAATGAAGCGATCATCCCCTCTATGAGTGTGTTGGCAATGTTGCCACACCCCAGATAAGGCCGTTGCTTCATTATGATCAGACTAAAAAGCGATCAGCTGGATAATTTTTCATAAAAAAAAAAAAGAAAAATAATGTTTTTTCTAAGTTGTATGGGTTTTTAATACATAAAATAAATACAAATCATAATAAAGTCTCTTAATAGTTTATTATAAATAATGCAGACAATAAAATCCCCATCAATTCCAATACAAAGCAAGTACAGAGCTCAGAACAAAATTATATCAGGATATCGTTAATACGACAATGATTAATCAATTCGACACACGTCCCCGGATAGGGGACGTAACAGAGATTAAACTGATAGGAATAGTAATAGTTAAGACACCACTCATATAGGGTGTCACAGCACATTGCTCTGTGCACGCGCAGTGCCCCAACTTGGGAGTAAGAGGACCGACCAAGTTGCTTTTTCCATCTCTCGGTTCCTAAAATCAATTCAGTTTGGTGTATTAGAGTTTGGTTTGTCACTGTGAAGGCAGTCGAAGGTACCCGGCCTAAATTTTTTTTCACAAAAGGCAATCCCTGATATGGGACATAACAGTGATTAAACTGATGAGAATAGTACTACAGAAAATACCACTCATATCGGGTGTGGCAGTAAATTGCACGGCGCAGATGCAGTGACCGTGGCGTGGATTCAAACAAAGGGGAGGGAGCAAGCTTTTTTTTTAGCCATTTCCCCGTTTGAAAAATCTATTCAATTCACCTTTCGGGGACCCTCTGTGTTGTATGTGGCTGGGTGGAGGAAGAAACCTTCAATGACATCAACGGGACATGGCTAGCTTGATATCCAACCTTGTGCAAATGGGAAGTTTGGAGAGGGCGGAGCTAGCGCCAGACGGAGATGGATGCATAGTTCCCTGCTCTGCCAGGAGGTTCGTCCCTAACACTAGCATTATCCAGCACATACAGGCGAAAATGTTAAAAATTGGGAACCCCAAGCAAGGTGACCATCCTGCTTCCTCCAAAAGTCAGATCTCCGGCGGTAACATGGAGAAATTCCTCAATAAAGCGGCCACGACGATCGCATCCAGAGAATCTAAAATGGCGCCGGCCCCACAGCCCAAGGCCCTAAAGCGCGCTCCTGCACAATTGGAGGGAGAAAGCGACTCAGAAGATATCCAGACCAGCTCCGACTTACCGGTCACGAGGAAATACCTCGACCGCACTCTCAGCAGGGTTATGGAGCCGATCCTCGCAGAACTCTCGGCCTGCAGACAAGAGGTGAGGCAAATCGCGGATCAGGTGGAAACCCTGGAATCCCACCAAATCGCAACCTTAACCCACCAATCAGCAGTGTCGGCTTCTCTCCGCCGCTGTACTGCCTACTTGAATGAGCTCCATAGCGCTCTTGAGGATCAAGAAAATAGGGGATGCCACAATAATTTGAGGTTCAGAGGAATCCCAGAGTCTGTGCTGCCCGGCGATATCTCCGCAACCATACTTACCATATGCGACTCACTGCTGGGTCCCGATTTCCCGCAAGATGTCTTCATCGAACGCGCTCATAGAGCCATGCGCCCAAAACCTAAGACGACTGATCCGCTCAGAGACATTATTTGCAAGTTTCTGAATTTTCCTGTCAAAGCCGCCATCTTAGAGGCTGCACGCAACCACCCTGATCTAGCCTACGAAGATTCCAGGTTGGAAATCTATCAGGACTTAGCTCCTTCTACATTGAAAAAGCACAGAGCGCTCAAACCTTTGACTGATTGGCTCCGGTCCAACAAGGTTCTGTACCGCTGTTCCTACCCTATTGGTCTGGCATTCACATTTGCAGGAAAAAGGATCAACATCTCATCATATTCGGATCTTGCTCCCACCTTCGACCTTCTAAATGTATCTCCGATGCCTATTGAAAACTGGGAACTCTTTCAAGATCTAGGTGACCTGCCGGACCTTCCTAAAGTGGTTCCCTTTGAGGTGCAGCGAACCCCAAAGTCCTCACGTTCCAAGAGAAGAGGACATCAACCTCACTCCCAGAAGCATTTCTCAAGATCAATAGCTGGACCCGCGTTTTCTGATTCCATTTACATAGGTTATACCTACTGTTAGATAATATGTTCTTATCATTACCTGAAAACAGGGACTATTACTGAACATAACCTTGTTTTGTCCCAGCTATGTTTATCATAAGGCTAGTCCCATTCTCGCCTTCTATCCTATAGCCCTACCCAGGGTGTTATATGACCTCCTTCTCGGTCACTCGACCAACTACCCCCCACATGTATAATGCATATTCAATTATGCTTGTTCTCCTTTCTTTTGTTGTTTTAACCAGTTTTGTTCTGTTTTTTTTTTTACCCTATCCTTTTTCCAAGGTATCTGTTTTTCTTCCTAATACTATGTGAGTCCTCTAACCTTATGGTTCTTATACCACACCGATCGGCGGAGCTCCACAATGTCAATGCACTCTCTTGGAGTATACATCAACAGCTGCAAGGTAACTGCACACCCACTTCATACAATGGCTGATTTACATATAGCTTCTTATAATATTAAAAGCTTTCACTCCCCCTCCGTTTTTAGGAGGAGTGAAAGCCTTTAACATTATAAGAAGCTATATGTAAATCTTTACTATTTTAAGAAAAGCTGGATCTGGAGTAGTGTTCCTCCAAGAGATGCATTTTCGTTTCAATCATTACCCCAACATGCAGTTCTCCCACTATTCTAATTGGTATCACTGTGGAGGCAGTTCCTCAGCCTCTAGTGGAGTTAGCATAGGTTTTCAAAGGAAGATTCCCTTTAAATATATCAACCAGGTTCTAGACCCTGAGGGAAGATATATCCTAATTAAGGGCACCATAGGCCCACAAACCTATGCCTTTATAAACTTATATGCCCCAAATTCCAATCAATCTCAGTGGCTCTCTAACATTTTCCCAACCATAGACTCCTTCCAAGAAGGGATAGTGATATCGGGTGGAGATTTAAATATTGCCCTATTTCCACAAGTAGACATATCATCACACAGATCGGCCCACTCTGGAAAATCCCTTAAAGCCATCAGAAACATTTTCTGGAATCTTCACTTGATAGATGTGTGGCATTCCCACCACCCCTATACCCTAGACTACACACTCTACTCCCCAACACATGGCAAATGGGAAGTTTGCGGTTGGACAAATGGACTGTTTGTGGTTCTTTGCGGTGCATTAAAAGGGGAGTTTGGTCTATCAATGTCTGTGAAGCGGGCGTAACCCTTACACTACCTGATCGATACAACATCATACCTGATCGTTTACACACACTGGATGTTTTAAACCACGTTGTTCAAAAAAATTTAGGATTGTTAGGTGATTTATGCCCTTTATGGATTAAAATCCAACTCTGCGTCTACTATGTAATTTTCCAAGGGAGTTTTGCCATGGATCCCCCTCCGGCATGCCACAGTCCAGGTGTTAGTCCCCTTGAAACAACTTTTCCATCACTACTGTGGGTTTTAAAATTCGCCTGCCTATTGAAGTCAATGGCGGGTCGCCCGATTCGCGAACATTTGCAGAAATTTGCGCTCGCCATCTCTAGCCTTGATTTTATCTTGGAGGCGACCCCCCTTGTGAAGTGAGTGGAGAAGTTCTTTGCTCTTACTACTTATTTATACGTATTAGTTTTAATTTATATATATTTTTTTATTTTTATTTTTTATTTTTTACACACACACATACATATATATATATATATATATATATATATATATACAGGGAGTGCAGAATTATTAGGCAAGTTGTATTTTTGAGGATTCATTTTATTATTGAACAACAACCATGTTCTCAATGAACCCAAAAAAACTCATTAATATCAAAGCTGAATATTTTTGGAAGTAGTTTTTAGTTTGTTTTTAGTTTTAGCTATTTTAGGGGATATCTGTGTGTGCAGGTGACTATTACTATACATAATTATTAGGCAACTTAACAAAAAACAAATATATACCCATTTCAATTATTTATTTTTACCAGTGAAACCAATATAACATCTCAACATTCACAAATATACATTTCTGACATTCAAAAACAAAACAAAAACAAATCAGTGACCAATATAGCCACCTTTCTTTGCAAGGACACTCAAAAGCCTGCCATCCATGGATTCTGTCAGTGTTTTGATCTGTTCACCATCAACATGGCGTGCAGCAGCAACCACAGCCTCCCAGACACTGTTCAGAGAGGTGTACTGTTTTCCCTCCTTGTAAATCTCACATTTGATGATGGACCACAGGTTCTCAATGGGGTTCAGATCAGGTGAACAAGGAGGCCATGTCATTAGATTTTCTTCTTTTATACCCTTTCTTGCCAGCCACGCTGTGGAGTACTTGAACGCGTGTGATGGAGCATTGTCCTGCATGAAAATCATGTTTTTCTTACCTTGCAGACTTCTTCCTGTGCCACTGCTTGAAGAAGGTGTCTTCCAGAAACTGGCAGTAGGACTGGGAGTTGAGCTTGACTCCATCCTCAACCCAAAAAGGCCCCACAAGCTCATCTTTGATGATACCAGCCCAAACCAGTACTCCACCTCCACCTTGCTGGTGTCTGAGTCGGACTGGAGCTCTCTGCCCTTTACCAATCCAGCCATCTGGCCCATCAAGACTCACTCTCATTTCATCAGTCCATAAAACCTTAGAAAAATCAGTCTTGAGATATTTCTTGGCCCAGTCTTGACGTTTCAGCTTGTGTGTCTTGTTCAGTGGTGGTCGTCTTTCAGCCTTTCTTACCTTGGCCATGTCTCTGAGTATTGCACACCTTGTGCTTTTGGGCACTCCAGTGATGTTGCAGCTCTGAAATATGGCCAAACTGGTGGCAAGTGGCATCTTGGCAGCTGCACGCTTGACTTTTCTCAGTTCATGGGCAGTTATTTTGCGCCTTGGTTTTTCCACACGCTTCTTGCGACCCTGTTGACTATTTTGAATGAAACGCTTGATTGTTCGATGATCACGCTTCAGAAGCTTTGCAATTTTAAGAGTGCTGCATCCCTCTGCAAGATATCTCACTATTTTTTACCTAATATGCTTAATTGGTAGTAGGCTTTCGAGCCTATACAGCTTGGAGTAAGACAACATGCATAGAGAGGATGATGTGGTCAAAATACTCATTTGCCTAATAATTCTGCACGTAGTGTATATTCTCCTTTGACCTCGAATTGAGATACTTCTTCTATTGGGAAATGTCCAGATTTCGGGCTTTTGTCCAGTTATAATTATATCTAATTATAGTGATAGTAATTTGGTATTAATACAACTAAGAATCAACGATAACAATATTATATCCGTCTGTTTTGTTCGTTTATCTAGAGGGGTATTTTCCTATACATCTACTATTTATATTACCATTTATATCACTCATATGTACATCACAGATTAGAAGTTTTGCGCTCGCCCTCTCCTTCCCGGTGTCGTTTCCACCACTTCACTGGTTACGGATTTTTGTTTCTCTGTTCTATTTCACAGCAGGGTGGCACCCAGATGAGCTCATGGCCATTACTCGTGCGTGATTGGTGGGATACAGAGGACACAGACGATACACCTCCCACAGAGGACAGCTTTTCGTTGCCTCTGGGTAGCCTGGCACACATGAGCGATTACATGCTGCAGTGTCTCCGCGACGACTGTCAAGTTGCCCGCATTTTAACTTTTGCTGATTAATGGGTGGCCACGCTGCTGGATCCCCGTTACAAGGACAATGCACTGTCCTTAATTCCCTCCCTGGAGCGTTATCGTAAGTTGTGAGAGTACAAGCGCACACTGGTAGACGCGCTGCTAGTGGCAGCACGTCACAACAACCACCACCACCAGCTGTTATGGAACGTCTAAGCAGGAGGCAGCATTTCACCTACATGGTGGAGCTGTATGTGTGCACACGCCTACACGTACTGAATGACAGGTCTGCCCCCTTCAACTTCTGGGTCTCCAAATTGGGCACGTGGCCTGAGCTTGCCCTTTACACCTTGGAGGTGTTGGCCTGCCCTGCAGCCAGTGTATTATCTGAAAGTGTGTTTAGCAAGTCAGGGGGTGTGACAGACAAGCGCAGCCGCCTGTCCACAGCCAATGTGAACAAGCTCACGTTCATTAAAATAAACCAGGCATGGATCCCCCAGGACTTGTCCGTATCTTGTGCAGAATAGACATGTATACTGGCCTTACAAAGCCATTGTTATACTACTTTTGGGATGTACCCAAATAAAAAAAAAATGTATATATATATATAAAATTAAACCAAAAAACTGTATTGGCTATCTTGTCCTCTTCTACCACCGCCTCCTCAAACTACTACTTCATATGGACCACCTCCTAAATCAAGTGTTTTTTTTTGTACATATTTTATTTTATGTCATTTCACTAATTGTTCTGTTACATTTTTTCACGTGAAATTCGCCAATTTTTGGGTGTGATATACCACTGCTATACCTAGCTGACAGCTTAATAAATTTCACAAATTTTTCTGTTACATTCTTGGGTGACATTTTACAATATTTGCCATGAATAAACCCCTGCTCTGCATAGGTGACAGGGACAGAAATTAAAAAAAAAAATCTGTTCCATTGGTGGGTGACATTAACCCATTTCTGGTGATGAAAAACGCCTGCTCTGGATAAATCACAGGGACTTAAATTTCTAAAATTCGTATTTAAATGGCCCTTTTCTTCGATCCTTCTGCTTTAATAATTTGTCCCACATTTTCGCTTTATCCCCTTGCAGCCATTGACCTCCCTTGGATGAGGTCTCCCTTTCTCACAATCCCTCTTTGGCGTGGAACCCTGATTCGCTGATAACCATGATCAACATGGTAGTCTCAGAAAAGAACATTGAAAGTTGATAAAGATATCCAATTAGATTGTGTAAGTCACAGGGACGTGCAAATAGGCAGACGTTATCTAGAGTTAACAAAGCGGCAGCAGGGCCTCTCCTGTCTAATGTTTTCAAATCCAAAATACCCCAGTGACATTCCCTATAATTTTATCATTCAAATAACAGGGCATCTTAAAAGTCCTGTATTTTTATTGTCACTACCTCCCCGATTCGGGAGTGGGTAATTGCCATGCGCCTCCTTTCCTTCAATTCTTCCATTTTAATAGCTTCTCCCACATTTCCGCTCGATCACAATTACATTTCATCCATTGATCTCCCTTGGATGTGGTCTCTCTTTCTCACGCTCCCTCTCCGGGGTGGAACCCTGATTCGCCGCTAACGGTGATGAACATAGTAGGCGCAGAAAAGAACATCGAAAGTTGATAGTGCAGATATCCAATTGGATTGTGAACATCACGGGGACGTGCAACATGGTGGGGCAGTATGAGTGCACACGCCTACACGAACTGACTGATGGTTCTGCCCCCTTTCAACTTCTGGTGCTCCAAATTGGGCACATGGCCTGAGCTTGCCCTTTACGCATTGGAGGTGCTGGCCTGCCCTGCAGCCAGTGTATTGTCTGAATGTGTGTTTAGTATACTGGAGGGGGTTATCACAGGTTATATTTCCCAATGTTTTGGAGTGTACACTAATTTAAAAAAAAATAATAATAATATTTAAAACCAAAAAGCAGTGTTGTCTACCTCCTCCACCGCCACTTCCACCTACACCGCCACATCCACCGCCTCCTCAACCTCCTACTCCATATGGACCTCATCCTCCTATTTCAAGATTATTATTTTTTATGTTTACGTATTTTATGTTATTTAAAGTCTTTTCCATATCCATATTTGTTTGCAGAGCACTTGCCATGCTCTTAACCACATTTTGATGCCATTTGCAGCCCTCTAGCCCTTTCCATTTCTTTTTTACAGCCATTTTAGTGCTCAAAAGTTCAGGTCCCCATTGACTTCAATTGGGTTCGGGGTCAAGTTCGGGTCCCGAACTCGAACTTTTTTGTGAAGTTTGTCCGAATACGTCAAACCCGAACATTTAAGTGTCCGCTCAACTCAAATTTTGAGTTACATCCTGCATTTTCAGGGAATGCCAAACAGAAAATTGGCATTGTTATGTCACTATTGAGGAATGATCTGCAACGTTGGACCTTTAATCTCCCGGTAGGAGATCCCGAGTTTGGCTCAGTAGAGACCTTCTTTCATGCCATGAGTGTATTATATGAGGATCCGGACCATACTCGTACTGCTGAGACCCAGCTGGAACATGTTTAATGAGGACAATGCCCACCAGAGGAATTTGCTGTAGAGTTCAGTTGCTGGGCCACTTTTACCAACTGGGGGGATGCCGCTCTCTGGCACCGCTTCTGGTTGGGACTATCTGACCTTGTCAAAGACTTGTTATTATCTCTACCATTCCCACCATCACTAGATGTGGCAATCCAGCAGGCAGTCGACACTGATCATAGAATTTGGGAATGTCATCTGGATTGGGCTTCTCGCCCAGCCTCATCCAGTCCATCTCCAAAACCCAGTAAACCGGTTGAGGAACCCATGGAACTGGGGTCTTCTCTTCTTACCCCTACTGAGATGGCTCATCACCAAAACTAGGGTCTTTGCCTATATTGTGGAGGAGTTGGTCGCAGGCTAAAGAAATGCCCTCACTCCTGACGGGAAATGACAAAGCCTAGTGGGAATCGAGGAGAACCCACTGGGTGCTCTGCTGCCTCCTCTTAAAAGAAGGAGGACCTGATGAAGGGGAGTTTGCAATCCCCGAAACGCGTTGTTTCTATTAAACCAAGAATTACTCTTGCACTAAGATCGTCTTCTCCAGTGATTTTGCGCCGAGGCAGAAACCTTCTCTCTCTTTTACTGAAAATTCCTTTTTGGGGGATTGGACACCCCACAGAAAAGAATAAACAATCTACGGCTGCAATCCTGGTTAAAAGACCTTATTACTACCAAGTCTACAGTAGAGTTGTGCCTATTTAAGCACAACCCTACAAGGGGAGTGTGGATAATTCCCACTATATTTATCTGTTTGTCTAAACAATATTGCTCTATTGAGCGCTTCTCTTCTATTCTTTTTCCCTCAGTTGGAGGGAAATCTAGATTTGTCCTTGACAAAAGACATTTCTATTGAATGGCAAGGGAAGGACCCTCCTTTTTCCGCCTTACTTGACTCGGGAGCTGCCGGAAATTTTATTGACTCTTCCCTGGTTCAACAGTTACAGATTCCAGTCGTTAAGCCGGAAGCAGCCATTTCCATTGCCACTGTGGATGGGTCTCCCCTTCAAGAAGGCCGGTCATTGTGGATGACACCCGGGTTGCAGGTATCAGTGGGTGCTGGTCACCGGGAGGTCTTAAACCTTTTAACCCACAGGGGGTTGATGTGTTACCTCCTCATAGGCCATATGATTGTCCTATTGATTTGTAGCAAGGTACCATGCCACCCAGACGACATCTGTATAATCTCACTGGGCCTGAGATTCAGGCCCAGTGGGATTATATAAAAGAGAACCTTGATAAGGGTTTTGATAAGGGTTTCATTCGACCGTCTACTTCTCCTGCAAAAGCGGGATTCTTCTTTGTGGGGAAGAAAGATGGCAGATTGAGACCCTGTATGGATTTCCGCAGCCTCAATCGAATTACGGTGAAGAATCGGTACCCCCATCCACTTGTCGAGGACTTATTCTCTCAGGTGGCGGGGGCAGTGCAGTTTCTATGTAAAATTTCTCTCAGGGCGAGTGTCAAAAAAACTCCCCCCCCCCCCCCTCCCCTCAAAACTGCTCGATGAAATAAGTGTCTCCCCATTGTAAAAAATGTGGAACCACATTGCACGGACGGTCACAGTGACCCACTGTCCCATAGACTCAGGCTCTCACTCACAGCAGGCTTCTTTCTCAGCACTGCTCCGGGCGGGCGGTAACAGGCAGGCAGTGCGGGCGGTGGTGCTCACCTCACTCATTGTACGTCACGCAGTGCGTGAGCGCCGCCGCCCGCACTGCCTGCCTGTGGGGGGACATTATTTTTAATAAGGATCACTATGGACATTATTTAGAATGGAGGCTGCTGTGGATGTCATTATAACTGTATAATGTCTGATAGGCCTAGTCCTGAGTTATATTACCCTGCCCTGTATAATAATGTACCCTGATACCCCTTAGTTATATTACTCCAGCGGGGTAATATAACTAAGGGGTATCAGGGATGGGTACATTATTATACAGGGCATGGGCAGGGTAATATAACTCAGCTCAGGACTAGGCTTATCAGACATTATACAGTTATAATGAGTAATGACACCAACAGCAGCCTCCATTCTAAATAATGTCCATAGTGATCCTTATTAAACTTAATGTCCCCCACAGTGACAGTGGCCCCCCCCCCCCCCCCCCTTATCAGATCCGGAATTGCGGACCCGGATCCGCAATTCCGATCCTGAAAAAAAATAGTACATGTCCTATTCTTGTCCCCAATAACGGACAAGAATAGGCATATTCTCTTAGTGCCGGCAATGTGCGGTCCGCAAAATGTAGTATTAATAACTAAACAATTAAATAATACACATATTGCATTGTCTACTTACCACCAGGACAATTAGATGATCTGGTCTCTGGCTCTTGGTCTGGCTCTGCGGACTCTCTTGTCACTCTCTTCTCCCCCCCCTCCCTTGTCACTCTCTTCTCCCCCCCCTCCCTTGTCACTCTCTTCTCCCCCCCCCTCCCTTGTCACTCTCTTCTCCCCCCCCTCCCTTGTCACTCTCTTCTCCCCCCCCTCCCTTGTCACTCTCTTCTCCCCCCCCTCCCTTGTCACTCTCTTCCCCCCCTCACCCCCCTCGTCACTCTCATTCTACACCCCCCACCCCCTTCGTCACTGTCATTCTACCCCCCCCCTGTCACTGTCATTGTCATTCTACCCCCCCCCTGTCACTGTCATTCTACCCCCCCCCCGTCACTGTCATTCTACCCCCCCCTGTCACTGTCATTCTACCCCCCCCTGTCACTGTCATTCTACCCCCCCCTGTCACTGTCATTCTACCCCCCCCCCCCTGTCACTGTCATTCTACCCCCCCGCCTCCTGTCACTGTCATTCTACCCCCCCCCCTGTCACTGTCATTCTACCCCCCCCCTGTCACTGTCATTCTACCCCCCCCCCCTGTCACTGTCATTCTACCCCCCCCCCTCATTTCCTCCCCCTTGTCAATGTCACCTCTAGTGTAGCGTGGCCGAGCTCTGTTCGCTCCGCGGTACAGGAGCTTTTGTTTCCTGTACTCGGCTGACAGGAAGCGCTCACTTAGTGTGCACTTCCTTTCAGTCCGGCCGGGTACAGGAAACAAATGCTCCTGTACCCCGGGCGGACCAAACAGAGCTCGGCCACGCTACAATAACATGAGGGGCGCTCAGGAGGCTCAGCATGAGGGGCGCCGCCGGCCGGCCGCCCGATCCTTTGCCTACAGAACGAAATTATTATTTTTTTTTTTACATCAACAGGCGCCCCCTGTATCTGATAGCGCCCCGGGCGGCCGCCCGTCCCGCCCGCCCCTAGAAACGGCCCTGGGCGGGGGACCGAGTCTTCACCAAACTTGATTTACGGGGGCATATAATTTGGTATGCATTGGTGTGGGTGACGAATAAAAGACCACTGGGTCCTTTGCGGGCGGACGCGGTTCCGGCGTCCGTGCCGACGTGATCTATGCAGATCAGTTTGTCTCGCGTTGGACCTCAGATCAGACCCTTTAAATGTCTTGTCCCCAGGTACTATGTTACACAAACTATTTCTGTGCATATAAACTTTGGACTGGTCTGTCTGTCCCTTGTGAGTTTTCCTGCACAAGTTATTATTTGGATTGATTACCTGCATATGATTTCTGGTCTGGACTGTACCGCCGTCATTTAATAAATCCACCATTATTTAAACTCTGTCTGGTTGTTTGAGGTTCTGCACCATTACAAAGGCACAGTGAGTTATTTCTGAAATCTCACAAGACTTCGGTGAAGAACTTTAGTATTTGATTGGATCCAGAGTCTGCTTCAAGGCAACTGTTGGAACCGAAGCAGTCTTCGGATCCAAGTTTTAAAGTGTTTTTTTTTCAGTTAAAAAATCAAATACCGAACGCATTTACCAAAGTCTTGCGAGACTTCAGGAATAACTCACTTCACCTTTGTATGCTGTACGGAGACATATCTCATGTAAAAAAAAAATGTGTAGTCTGATTTAAATGGCTTTAACAATTGTTATCACTAGTGTTGAGCGAATCAAAGCAACCAAAGTGAAATTCAATCCAAAGCTTTGGAAAAATTAGATTTTTTTTGCGAAGCCAAATTTCCTTACTCTTCATGGTAGCAAATACATTTTTCTTAAAATGGTGGCTGAAAATAAAAAAAGTATACTCACCTCATTCACTTGATCATGTCACCACTTGACCACATCACTGCATGATCCCCCACCAGGTGACATCAGTGATGACATCTTTGCGCAAGTCCAGCATGATCATGGGGTGATATCATCACGCTTACTGTAAGTCCTATGGCGCATTTGACAGGACCAGATGGCCTCACCATGATGAAGTGGATGAGGTGAATATATATATTTTTTTTAACCCCCTGAGCACTTGAATGTAAGTCTCAGATGCTGTGATCAGTTTTGAAAGTGACATCTTAAGGGTTAAATGACAGGCTTGGGACAGTCGGCATTCCCTGTCAATGCGCCCACACCGTACAATGAAAAGCGACAAAGTAATTTACATAGTATTGTAAGTTCAGAGAAGCTGCCGAATCTAATTTTTCAAAACTTCTCTCTTCACCAATTATGACATGTAAAATCTAATTATTACAAATGTGTTCCATAGTGCTGTAGTTAAATCTACATGGACATGCCAGGGCTGAAAACCACTGTGTTACAGCTATATAAATGAAAAGTAATATGGATATCTCTTGGGTAGTTGATAGGATGAAAAAAAAAATCCCATTTATTACTTATGTTATGTCTTTGAAATACCCTCATGTTTAAAAATGTGTATTTCCATTTAAATTGCATTAATAATTATTATCACATATAAAATGCAATTATTACAAATGTGCCGGCTTTGTTTTTTACATGCAGTTAAACTGTGTCATGTATTCCTACATATTTAAGCATACAGAATTAAGACTCAATAGTTGATTTGTGATACTTTAATAGTACCAAGATTATATCCTCATTAACTAGGTCCACTCATTTTATTATTCAGACTTGCTTCAAAGTCAAATACATTACTCTTCTGCACAATGGATGAACTCTTAGACATATATTTAATTTAATTTTAGCATTGCTTATTTTTTCTGAAGGACATTTCATTTACAGCATGATTGTACAGTTGTTAGAAGTGCCATGGGCAAATCATGTGTGTTTGATGGTTGCCAATTAAGAGACAAAATAATTCTGCACTTTATTTATGAAAATGTAAAAGATTTCAACTTGTCATCTTCTAGTACAGAACCCACATGACCTTTATATATCCTGGAGTGTTGATGAAATACAGTTCTTTAAAAACAAGCCGTTGTTCAAGTCTTTGAAGTGTAAGACTCATCAGCCTAAAATCATCACAGGTCATCACCAATGTCAAAGTCAGGACAAATCTTCTGGTGATGAAAAGATAACAAGTATCTGGCATATGAAAATACTGTGTCCTACACATTTCTCGATATTTCGGTGTGGATAAAGTCACTTTATTCTATTCTATACTCTATATATAGCAACTAACAGTCTATCCATATACCATCTAGAGGCATATATGTAGGTTAGCCTGACCCTGGGGCATGAATGGATTCTGTTACATGCATGCAATTGTCTACATAAAATACATATAGCCTAAATTTTTGACTGCCCATTCATGTTTGTGTCTTCAAGAAGCACTTAATTTAGAAGGCTCATAGTTTTGTATTCAATTCTAGATAAACCAATGAACACCTTCACACGTAATACAAAACCCAGAAAAATACTAAAAAAAAAAAAAAAAAAGTTTTAGGAATAGCACATTGAATGCCATCAGATGGAAGAAACATTTTTCTGGCCTACCATTTTAGTATAAAACTCTCAATATTGCTGAATACAGGCTATAGTAGAACAAATGTATATTCTTTGGCATTTATCCATTAGATTTACCATTTACCATGGTAGAATCTACCATTTAAATGTCATGCTGTTTTATGCTCCCTGTGGAGATTTTTCCTATTTATTATAAATCCATCCACATTGGACTAGGTTCAGTCTTGACTGATTAGCTGCACATTTGCTATTGAGGATTTTTGTGCAGCAAATTTGCAGCTTTGTACAGTTACCAGCAAAGTGGATCAGAATTCTCATTAAAATAATGCAGCAGAAAAGCTGCGGAATTACGGATTTGAAGTCTGCGACCTGTCAGTTTATTCAGCAGTTTTCATTGTGGATTTCACACTTTTCAATAGATCTGTATCTGTACATGCACCCTTTGGTGTGGTTTTTTTCTGCTGCAGATTAGAGGCAGAAACACTGCTGCTGCTGAAAATCTGCAGCTAATCAGTCACATATGAACCCAGCCTAAGGCCTCATTGCACACAACAGTATTTTTTCACAGTCCGCAAAACGGGGTTCCATTGTTCCGTAATCCGTGTCCGTTTTTGTTTCCGTGTGTCTTCCTTGATTTTTGGAGGATCACCAGACCAGAAAAGTGAAAAAAAAGTCAAGTTTGCCTTGAAAATGATAGGAAAAAAACGGACACGGATCACGGACGTGGATGACAATATTGTGTGCCTCTGTGTTTTTTCACTGACCCATTGACTTGAATGGGTTCGCGAACCGTTGTCCGTCCAAAAAATAGGACAGGTCATATTTTTTTGACGGACAGGAAAACACGGATCATGGACGCGGAAGACAAAAGGTGCATTCTCAGAGTTTTCAACGGACCCATTGAAAGTCAATGGGTCCGCAGAAAATCACGGAAAACGGAACAACGGACATGGATGCACACAACGGTCGTGTACCTTTTTTTGCGGTTAGCAAAAACGGGTTACGTAGTTCCGTGATCCGTGTCCGTTTTTTTCTTCCGCGGGTCTTCCTTGATTTTTGGAGGATCCACGGACATGAAGGAAAAAGTCGTTTTGGTGTCCGCCTGGCCATGCGGAGCCAAACGGATCCGTCCTGACTTACAATGCAAGTCAATGGGGACGGATCCGTTTGACGTTGACACAATATGGTGCAATTGCAAATGGATCCGTCCCCCATTGACTTTCAATGTAAAGTCAGGAGTCCCTATTATACCATCGGATCGGAGTTTTCTCCAATCCGATGATATATTTTAACTTGAAGCGTCCCCATCACCATGGGAACGACTCTATGTTAGAATATACCATCGGATTTTAATTACATTGTGAAAACTCATATTCAACAGTATATTCTAACACAGAAGTGTTCCCCTGGTGATGGGGACACTTCAAGTTAGAATATACTATGAACTGTGTACATGACTGCCCCCTGCTGCCTGGCAGCACCCAATCTCTTACAGGGGGCTGTGATCCGCACAATTAACCCCTCAGATGCCACACCTGAAGGGGTTAATTGTGCGTATCATAGCCCCCTGTAAGAGATCAGGGGCTGCCAGGCAACAGGGGCAGACCCCCTCCTTCCCCAGTTTGAATATCATTGGTGGCCAATGTGCGGCCCCCCCGGCCTCCCCTCCCTCTATTGTATTAATATCATTGGTGGCACAGTGTGCGGCCCCCCCAGGTGCCCCTCCCTCCCTCTATTGTATTATCATTGGTGGCCAGTGTGCGGCCCCCCAACCCCCCTCCCTCTATTGTATTATCATTGGTGGCCAGTGTGTGGCTCCCTCCCTCTATTGTATTATCATTGGTGGCCAGTGTGCGGCCCCTCCCTCCCTCCCTCTATTGTATTAATATCATTGGTGGCCAGTGTGCGGCCTCCCCTCTCCCACCCCCCCCCACCCCCCCGATTATTGGTGGCAGCGGAGAGTTCCGATCGGAGTCCAAGTTTAATCTCTGGGGCTCCGATCGGTAACCATGGCAACCAGAACGCTACTGCAGTCCAGGTTGCCATGGTTACTTAGCAATATTAGAAGCATCATACTTACCTGCTGCGCTGTCTGTGACCGGCCGGGAGCTCTTCCTACTGGTAAGTGACAGGTCTGTGCGGCGCATTGCTTAATGATCTGTCACTTACCAGTAGACAGCGCAGCAGGTACGTATGATGCTTCTAATATTGCTAAGTAACCATGGCAACCAGGACTGCAGTAGCGTCCTGGTTGCCATGGTTACCGATCAGAGCCCCAGCGATTAAACTGGGACTCCGATCGGAACTCTCCGCTGCCACCAATGATCGGGGGGGGGGGGAGGCCGCACACTGGCCACCAATGATATTAATACAATAGAGGGAGGGAGGGTGCCGGGGGGGCCGCACACTGGCCACCAATGATAATACAATAGAGGGAGGGAGGGGGGCCACACACTGGCCACCAATGATAATACAATAGAGGGAGGGAGGGGGGGCCGGGGGGGCTGCACTGGCCACCAATGAAATTAAAACTGGGGAGGGAGGGGGGTCTGCCCCCTGCTGCCTGGCAGCCCCTGATCTCTTACAGGGGGCTATGATACGCACAATTAACGGCTTCAGGTGCGGCACCTGAGAGGTTGATTGTGCGGATCACAGCCCCCTGTAAGAGATCGGGTGCTGCCAGGCAGCAGGGGGCAGTCATGTACACAGTTCGTAGTATATTCTAACTTGAAGCGTCCCCATCACTATGGGAACGCCTCTCTGTTCGAATATACTGTCGGATCTGAGTTTTCACAAAGTGAAAACTCAGCTCTGAAAAAGCTTTTATGCAGACGGATCTTCGGATCCGTCTGTATGAAAGTAGCCTACGGATCACGGACACCGATGCCAATCCGTGTTTTTTCACAGACCCATTGACTTGAATGGGTCTGTGAACCGTTGTCCGTCAAAAAATAGAACAGGTCGTATTTTTTTGACGGACAGGATACACGGATCACAGAGGATGACAAACGGTGCATTTTCCGAGTTTTCAACGGACCCATTGAAAGTCAATGGGTCCGCAGAAAATCACGGAAAACGGTACAACGGCCACGGGTGCACACAACGGTCGTGTGCATGAGGCCTTATACTGTGGGGTGTGATAAAGATGTATCGGAACCGTGGCAAGGACCCATTTACTGGTCATGTCTACCTAGTGCCTAAAATGCATTAATGTACCCATGAGGAAACACATAGGGGTATGTTTGATGTGTAAAAATGAGATTAGACATTCCTACAACATTAAACACATTTCTAGTGCAGGGCAGTGTGTGTATGTCTATATGTGAAAGGGAAAGCAACACTGGAAGAAGAGAAACTAGTCTCTCACAGTCCTCTAAGGTGCATTGACATTGCAATGAATAAAGACTGGAACTACAAGTAATGTTATCTGAAATGTATCAGTGATTATAACTAGTTATGATCGAGCACCAAAGTATTCGGGTGTTCGTCCCAAACACATTGCTATATTCGTGTGCTCGGCCAAGCACCCAAGTATAATGGAAGTCAATAGGAGACAACCAGGACCCCCTGCTCTGAAGAGGGGAGGGTTCATGGTCCATTGGAAAAGGTGAGAAAGTGACAAACACCAGCAAAATGGATTGGTAGCACCATGGGGACGATGTCTGGATGCATCTTGGACTCCCAGGTCGCTGCTGGGAACCATGTTGTCTGAGTTGTACGCCACTTTTACAGACTGACAAAAATACGCACACGATCCACGATCCATTTGCATATCTTTCCTATCAACCTTTGATGTTATTTTGTGCGCCTAATGCCTCATGCACACGACTGTTGTTCTGGTCTGCATCTCGGGTGCGGACCCATTCACTTAAATGGGGCCGCAAAAGTGCTCCATTACGTAGCCCTGCAATAAAAATATAACATGTCCTATTCTCTTTGAATTGCGGACCTGAAGGTGAGCTGACCTTGCAAAAGATTTTAGGTTCGGGCCTGCTGGTGAGCTGATCCTGTTAAACATTATATGCTAGTGGCTGCAGCTGAGCTGACCCTGTAAAAGATTTTAGTCACGGGCCTGCATGTGAGCTGACCCAGTAAAAGATTTTAGGTGCAGGCCTGCTGGTGAGCTAACATGGAACTGACAAACCCAACTTGAATTTGATCCCGTGATACAGCTTCATAGATTGTTTCCATCTGCATCTTTCTAAGTAATCTGTGGCCTTAGTCTTTTTCTCCAGACTCAGTCATTGTGCAACTTTGTGGCCTCCTCATGCTGCCATCTCCACACCATGTCACCTTGCCACAAATTTTTATCAAGCTGCTGCTGCTTAATAGGTCTTAAATAGGGTTGAGCGAACCTGAACTGTAAAGATAGGGTTCATACCGAACTTTAGGATTTTTGGACCCTGGACCTGAACCCGAACATTTCAGTAGAAGTTCGGGTTCGGTGTTCGGCGATTTCTTATCGCTTTTTGAAAGGTTGCAGAGCAGCCAATCAACAAGCGTTTAACTGTGACCTTAGAAGCCATCACGGCCATGCCTACTAATGGCATGGCTGTGATTGGCCAGTGCAGCATGTGACCCAGCCTCTATATAAGATGAAGTCACGTAGCCCTGCATGTCACTCTGCTGCTACTAGTGTAGGGAGAGGCTGCTACAGCTGTGAGGGAGAGAATAGGACAGAATCTTTAATCAGAACTCTAATTGAACTCAGTGATCTACATAGATTTAGTTGTGTGGGTGCAGTGCACAATCTTTTTACCCTGCCCTGAGCCCAGTGACAGAAAAAAATAACTTTTATCTGTCTGTTAGTTAGGTGGGCGGTGGCGGCCATTTTATGCAAGCTCAGTGCACCAGCACTGCATATGTGCTTTGTGACTCTAAAATCCAATCTTGAAATACTGCAATAATCTGGTTTAAAAACATAAAATAAAATACAACTATTTTGGCAATATCCTATATCTGGTGCCTTTGCAGAATTAGTCAATGTGCAATTTAAGCTAGAAATACAGCTATGCATTTTCTATACTTTAAAAACACCCTTTTGTGGCAAAAACCTCAATTTTACAGTGCTTGCTGGATCTGCACCTGTGAAATTCAAGCTGTCAGATTCTGTTATAAAAAAAAAACAACAACAAAAAAAAAACATTTTGGGCAAAAAAAAACTTCATTTTGCTGCACATGTCATTGTGACATACACCCTTTAGATACTGTGGTTCTATTCTGCTATTAAAACATTTTGGGAAAAAATATTTAATTGCGGCCTAGTCTGCATCTGTACATGTGAAATACACCCTTTACATACTGTAGTTCTATTCGCCTATTAATAAAGATCCTAAATTTGAGAAATATGAGGAGAGCGTCAAATAAGGGATCTGGCCCAGGTCGTAGTGCTTCTAGTGGAGCTCCTGTTGCAGGGAGAGGACGTGGTCGGTCTGTGCCAAGCTACATGCACAAGTTACACCCCTTCTTCAGGTGCGAGTAGGCGACAGAACTTGCAGCGGCATTTGGTCGGGCCTAATGCGGCTATACGAATGGTGAGGCCAGAACAAGTACAGGCGATAGTAGATTGGGTTGCTGACAGTGCCTCCAGTATCTTTACATTGTCTCCCACCCAGTCTCCTGCTGAAAGATCAGAGTTGGCACCTGCCACTGATGTCCATCAGTCTTTCACCTCACCCCTTTGGAAATCAGCCAAACAGTCTGAGCCCTAAGTCATGCAGCAGTCTCTTCTGCTTTTTGATGACTGTTAACAGGGTTTCCTAGTGCCATCCACCTATCCCTACCCCAGACGTGGAAGAATGCCGATGCCCAACCACTTATGTTTCAAGATGAGTACATGGGAGGACCATCACAGCAGGTCTCAGATGATGAAACACAGGTGCCAAAGACTGAGGCTTTCAAAAGTGTGCAGACTGACAAGGAGGGCAGGGGTGAAGACTGGGTTGAAAATGATGTGGAGGACGATAAGGTCCTCGATCCCACATTGAATCAAGGCCATGCGAGTGACCTGTGTAGTTCGGAGGAAGAGGAGGTGGTCACAGAGCCAATCAGAGCCTGAAGCGAGGCATAAATGCTATCAACCTGAGCACAACCTGCATGACCAGGCATCTAAGTGCAAAGCACGAGCTGCAGTGGAGTAGACACCTCAAAAACCAAGAAAGGTCTCTGGCTCCTCCTGATTTCTCTTCTGCTGCAGTCTTGGCCTATTCATACACCTCTGGAGTGACAGTGCCACCTGCCACCCCACAAACAGAGGATCTGCCAGCAACACCACCACCTGGGTCACCAAGCATCTCCACAATGTCCCACAGAAACGTTCAGCTCTCCATCTCCCAAACACTGAAGCGGAAGAGGAAGTACCACCCTACCCACCTGCGATCCCTGGCCCTGAATGCCAGCATTTCGAAATTACTGGCCTTTGAAATGCTGTCATTCCGTCTGGTGGAGATGGAGAGTTTTAAAAGCCTTATGGTGGTGGCTGTCCCACAGTACGTTCTGCCCAGCCGTCACTACTTGTGCAAGCGAGCCATCCCTTCCCTGCACAACCAAGTGAGGGGAAAAAAACTGGTGTGAACTGCGCAACGCCATCTGTGGCAAGGTGCACCTCACTATGGATACGTGGACTAGTAAGCACAGTCAGGGAAGTTATATCTCCATAACAGCACACTGGGTAAATGCAGTGGCGGCTGGGCCTGAGGCAAATAGCAGTTTGGTGCATGTCCTTCCACCACCGAGGATTGCAGGGCACTTCAGTTTGCCTCCTGTTGCTTCCTCCTCCTACTCAGCTTCCTCATCCTATACCGCCTCCTCATCCGGTCAGCTTAACACCTTCAACAACTTCAGCATAGCCAGGGGTAAACAACAGCAGGCAGTTTTAAAACTTATCTGTTTGAGGGACAAACCCCACACTGTGCAGGAGCTGTGGAAGGGCCTTGAACAACAGACCGATGAGTGGTTGGTGCCAGTGAGACTCAATCCTGGCGGTGTGCAATAATGGGTGAAATCTCATAGCAGCTCTGGGACTAGCCGGTTTGATGCACATCCCTTGCCTGGCGCATGTGCTGAAATTGGTGGTGCAGAGATTATTTAAAAATTGCCACGATAAGTCAGAGCTGCTGCATAAAGTGCGGGCTGTCTCTGCGTGCTTTCAGCGTTCTCACCCTGCTGCTTGCCTGTCAGAGCTGCGGCATAACATTGGCCTTCCCGCTCACCGCCTCATATGCGATGTGGCCCACAAGGTGGAACTCCACCTTGCACATGCTGGCCAGACTGTACGAGCAGCAGCAGGCGGTAGTGGAGTTTCAGCTGCAGTACGCACGGTTGAGTCGCTCTGCAGAACAGCACCACTTCACCACCAATGACTGGGCCTCCATGTGAGTCCTCTGTTCCTTGTTGCGCTGTTTTGAGTACCCCACCAACATGGCCAGTGTCGATAATGCCGTTCTCAGCATTACTATCCCACTTCTATGCCTCCTTGAAAAAACGCTGCTGGCGATGGTGGAAGAGGATGTGGCACAGGAGGAGGAAGAGGGATCATTTCGTAGGGTTTACGTCCAGTCATTCACAAGTGGCTCGGAGGGTGGGTTTCTGCACTCACAAAAGCCAGGTACACAATTGTCCAGCCAGGGAACAGTTCTGGAGGATGACGAGGTGGAGGATGAGGATGAGGAGATGGAGGAGGAGGAACCTTGTTCATAGCAGGGTGGCATCCAGACCAGTTAAAGGCCATCACTGGTGTGTGGCTGGGTGGATACAGAGGACACAGATGATACACCTCCCACAGAGGACAGCTTTTTGTTGCCTATAGGCAGCCTGGCACACATGAGCCATTACATGCTGCAGTGTCTCGGCAATGACCTCCGAGTTGCCCACATTCCAACTTGTGCCGATTACTGGGTGGCCACGCTGCTGGATACCCAGTTACAAGGACAAAGTACCGTCCTTAATTCCGTCACTGGAGCGTGATCTTAAGATGTGCGAGTACAAGCGCACGCTGGTAGACGCACTGCTGGTGGCATTCCCACCTGACAGCGGGGGCACAGTGGAAGCACAAGGCGAAGGCAGAGGAGGAGGACGAAGAGGTTGCCAATGCAGCTAGGGCAACGCCAGCACCTCAGAAAGGCAGGGTTAGCATGGCCGAAATGTGGAAAAGTTTTGTCAGCACGCCACAACAACCAGCACCACCAGCTGATATTGTATGTCTTAGCAGGAGGCAGCATTTCACCAACATAGTGGAGCAGTATGTGTGCACATGCCTACACGTACTGAATGACGGGTATGCCCCCTTCAACTTCTGGGTCTCCAAATTGAGCACATGGCCTGAGCTTGTCTTTATGCCTTGGAGGTGCTGGTTTGCCCTGCAGCCAGTGTATTATCTGAACGTGTGTTTAGCACGTCAGGGGGCATTATCACAGACAAATGCAGCCGCCTGTCCATAGCCAATGTGGACAAGCTCACATTCATTAAAATTAACCAGGCATGGATCCCACAGGACTTGTCTATTCTGCACAAGGTCCAGACATGTATACCGGCTTTAACCAGCCATTGTTATACTACAGCACATTTGCTCATTCTTGGATATTTCACACTCTTTTGGAGTGTACCCCAATTAAAAAATGTTTAATTAAAACCAAAAACCAGTGTTGGCTACCTCCTCCGCTGCTTCCACCTACACCGCTACATCCACCCCCTCCTCAAACTCCTACTCCATATGGAACTTCACCTCATAAAATAAGCTTTTTTTTGTACGTATTTATTTTTATTTTTGGGTGTGATATACCACTGTGATACCTAGTAGACAGATTAAAAAATCACTAATTTGTCTGTTTTATTTTTGGGTGAAATTCACCAATTTTTGACTATGATATACCTCTGCTCTACCTAGTTGACAGCTTAATAAATTTCACAAATTTTTCTGTTACATTCTTGGGTTGACATTTTAAAATTTTTGACGCGAATAAACCACTGCTCTGCATAAGTGACTGGGACTGAAATTTTTAAAAATATCTTCAATTGGCCCTTTCCTTCGATCCTTCTGCTTTAATTATTTGTCCCACTTTTCCGCTTCATCCCATTGCAGCCATTGACCTCCCTTGGATGAGGTCTCTTTCTCACGCTCCCTCTCTGGTGTGGAACCCTGATTCGCCGATAACCGTGATCAACATGGTAGGCTCAGAAAAGAACATTTAAAGTTGATAAAGATATCCAAATGGATGGTGGATGTCACAAGGGCACCTCTGCATAGGTAACAGGAACATAAATTTCAAAAAATCGTCTGTTACATTTTACAACTTTTGCTGGATAGAAACCCCTGCGCTGCATAGGTGACAAGGAATTTAATTTCAGAAATTCTTCTTTACTTGATGCGTGCCACCTCCTTTCATTCAATGCTTAAACTTTAACAAGTTGTCCCACATTTGCACTTCAATAGTTTGTCCCACATTTCCTCTCTATCATATTTAATTTGAAACAATTAACCTCCCTTGGATGTGGTCTCTTTCTCTTGCTCCCTCTCCGGCGTGGAACCCTGATTCGCCGATAACAGTGATCAACATGGTAGGCTCAGAAAAGAACATCAAAAGTTGATAGAGAAGATATCCAAATGGATGGTGGACGTCACAGGGACATGCGATCAGGCAGAAGTTATCTAGAGGCAATAAAGCGGCAACAGAGCCTCTCCTGTCTAACGTCTAATACAATATACTGCTGTGACATTCCCTGTAATTTTTATTTAATCATTTAAATAACAGGGCATCCTAAGAGTCTTGTATTATTTATCGTCACTATCTCCCCGAGTCGGGAGTGGGCAATTGCCGCGCGCCCCGGTTCCTTCAATGTTTCAGTTTTAATAGCTTCTCCCACAGGTTATTTTTCCCAATGTTTTGGGGTGTACCCCAATTTAAAAAAATTAAATTAAATTAAAACCAAAAAGCAGTGTAGGCTACCTCCTCCACCGCCGCTTTCACCTACACCCCCACATCTACCTCCTCCATATGGACCTCGTCCTCCTAGATCAAGATTTTTTAGTTAATTTTTTTACGTATTTTATGTTATTTAAAGTCATTTCCCTATCCACATTTGTTTGCAGAGCACTTGCCATGCTCTTAACCACATTTTGATGCCATTTGAAGCCCTCTAGCCCTTTCCATTAAATATTTACTGCCATTTTAGTGCTCAAAAGTTTGGGTCCTCATTGACTTCAATAGGGTTCGGGGTCAAGTTTGGGTCCCGAACGCTAACTTTTTTGTGAAGTTCGGCCAAACCCATTGAACCCGAACATCCTGGTGTCCTCTTAACTATAGCTTTAAAATGATCACCAGGCCCACAATTTAAGGTTTTGGAATCAATAAACCCAACTTTCTTTTGTGGGCTGCATCAATGGCATAGCTAGAAATGACTGGGCCCAACAGCAAATTTTTGAATGGGGCTCCATCCCACATTAATTTTTTTAGCTTCCACTTCCTTTCATGTCGCCCCCATTCCTGTTGCTAGTAAAGATCGCTCTCTCAGACCAGGGCTGGCAGCTGTTCCATCAGTTTTATACACTGTCTATATTGTCACTGTGTATTATTTCATTGTGTAATACTGTTGAGTGGGCCCTGATTAAATCCTTTAGTCCTCCTCCTCCTGGATGGGCCCTTTCTGGGTTAGCTTCCCCTGCTTCCCCTATAGATACGGCCCTGGTCTGCATTAATCTGCAGGAGACTGTGATACAGCTCCACAGATTGTTTACATCTTTCTAAACAATCTGTGGCATAAGTCTTTTATCCAGACTCAGTCATTGTGGCACTATGTGGCCTCCTCATCAGTGGCGTAGGGATCTCCATAGCAACACACAGTACAGGCAGCCAGGCCTGACCGCCCGCCAGTGTAGTGAGCGGGGCGCGGGCGGTCCGCGGCTCAGGCCTGGCTGGGGGGAAGGCAAGGAGGAGTAGTCAGGTCAGGACTGGAGGCTGAAGCAGGCGGGCCCGGGGTGCACTGCCGCACAAGCAGAAGAAGAAGTAGGCGGTGGAGGGGGCCAGAACGGGGGCGTACCTGAGGGACGGAGGCGAAGCCAGGCACCAGAGCCACAGCGCAGGAAATATTTCATCCTAGTAACTAGAGGGAGGAGGAGGCAGACTCAGGCGGTGGAGGGGGCGGGGCCGGGCCATGGATGGGGCGGGGCCGGTCCGCGGAGGGACTAGGAAGGGCGAGTGGTCAGTCAGTGGTCTCCAGAGTCCAGACTCCAGTCTCCAGTCTCCGTCCAGTCCAGTCCAGTGACAGTCCTGCCGTGCCAGTGCCACTCCAGTCTGTGCCTGCTGTCTGTGTGACTACAGTGACAGTGACTGTAAAAGTAAGTGATGTGATTCACTTGAATTTAAGGAAGTGAGATTATTGCGAATTTATGATGTCTGAGATAATATAAATTCTTAAGTTAAAAAGAGCTGCCTGCAGACTCAGAGTGGGGCCCCCAAGTCTTCAGGATTCTCTTGGGGCCCAAGAGAAGCAAGGGGCGCCCTCCTTATCCTTGCAGGTCTGCAGGCAGCTCTTTTTAACTTCAGAATTCTGATCATCAGACTCTCACTAATTACTGCGCCCTGGCCTTCAGACAGGGGAGGGAAGAAACCCCAAAACTAGAGTGTGGCCCCCAACACATTGGGGGGCACACTGACACTCTATTTCTGGGGTTTCTTTTCTTCCCTCCCCTGTCTGATGGTGGACACTACAGGGGTGTGTGCTGTAATTAGTAAGTGAGAATCTGATGTTAAAAATAGATACCAGGGGGGGCGTGGCCAGCTGAGTAAGGAAGAGGACGTCTCTCCACACCGCTCTGCTGAGCATTCCACAATCTCAGACCATCCACATCTTTTCTGGGTCTGAACAGCTCCCTATCCACACTCTGGGAACTGTGGCCACCACCACCTTCATTTTGAGACCTCTCCCAAGCCGCAGATCCGTCCCTGACCGGAGTTACAGTTGCGGCCTAGCGGCGTGCTGCATCCTACGGACTAGATTTTTTCACTGTCCCGAAGATCGGAGGGCCCCAGCGATAGTTCCGGTGACTACAGCGGCTCAAACACAGAGACCATCGCCGAGACAGCATCCCCGCTGATGACCTATAAGCGGCTCCGGAGCAACACTTCGGCCGGCGTGTTCTAACGGCCTGATACTACCAGCACTTAGCGGCGCCATTTTGCGGCCCAGAACAGCGAGAGCCTGGCAGCTGGGAATCGACTACAGGTACCGGACTCAAAACCTAAGGTACCCCCTCTGCCCTCACTATTCCGATCCGCTGTTTAGCCTCAGTCACTCACCTCTGAGACTGGAGTGACGCCCGGGTCTTCAGCTCCATCACTAGCGTGGCACACAGCGATCAGGTCTTTGCAGGTCCCAACCTCTGATCCAGCGACGGTCAGTCTTACTCAAGCAGAGTTCATTTGCTACCCCCGAGCCCACATTAAGCTCAGAAACCTGCTAAGAAGCTCTACCTGCCGACCAGCTAATCTATTTAAAGGGACAGTATCCCCATTTCTTGATAACCACCAGACCTAGTGGATTACACTAAATCTCTCCACATCATGATATAATTCAGTCTGTTCCTGTTCTTAAATCCCTTTACCACCTATGTTCTCATTAAAGTAATGCTATTTTAACCCTGATGAAGTGGTGAGCATCTATCGCACCTATGGTAAAAGTGGGCAGGTACAGAGGGGCGGAACAGGACTCTCAGAAACAAGCAAAAACATCATCTCTTTCCCAATCCGTTTTGGATCGTTTCATGATGAAGAAAAACACTTCAAGCCAAGGGATCCCTTAATCTGCCTCTAAAAATAACACACAGAAACAGCCAGCTCCTCTTCCTGACAGAGAAAGTGAAGAAGAAGAATCCTTTGAGACATCCTCTGAGTTACCTATTTCCAGATCCTTCATATCTCAAGCCTTAACTAAAGCTTTGAACCCCGTCTTAGAGGAATTATCCGAAATAAAACGGGAAATGAGACAAGTGGGTCAGAGAGTTGATGCCTTAGAGTCCTCCCAAACAGCGGTTGCAGAATACACAAACAAGAACTCTGCCGCCCTTTCAGCCTATCAGAGTCACATAAATTACCTCTATGATTACATTGAGGACCAAGACAATAGAGGAAGAAGAAATAACATCCGCATCAGAGGCGTCCCTGAGTCGGTTGCCAATGAGGTCATTCCCAATGCAGTCAAAGAAATCTGCAAAGCCCTATTGGGTGAAGAATATCTGGATCCTATTATAATTGAAAGGGCTCACCGCGCACTCCGCCCCAAACCAAAATCTGGCGACCCTCCTAGGGACATCATCTGCAAGTTACTGAACTTCGTACAAAAAGATCTTATTATGAAAAACGCCAGAGAAAGTGAAAACATCACATATGAAGGTGCCCCAATACTTCTCTTCCAAGACCTTGCCCCTGCCACTCTAAATAAGAGACGAGCCCTGAAGCCACTCACAGATCATCTCAGACACAGACGCATCGCCTTTAGATGGCTCTTCCCATTCGGAATGTTAATCACATGGAAAGAAAATAAATTTATTCTGAGATCACCAAGGGACCTCCCAGACATTCTGGAAGCACTGGAGATACAAGATGTAGACATCCCGGACTGGTCTGCTACTAATGATGTTTCCATCCCACAAGACATCTTGCCTCCTTCCGCATGGGAATTAGTCGGAAATGGCAAGACCACAAAGTCCAAGAAAAGGCATGGGAAATTAACCCCCAGACGCATCATTCCTGAAGAAGACTGAGTGGACAATCCGGGTTTCTCTGGGGTCTTGTCTCAGTTATCTTGGCCTCCCTTTTATGGCCGAACGTGGCGACTGGATTGTCAGCCGCACAGACCCCCATTAGTAGTACCTTTTAACTTAGTTAACACACCTGTCTCGGTTTCAGGTGTAGAATGGGTCTGGGCGGCTGGCGACCTTGCTTCGCCACGTCCAGGTTTTCACAGTGATTTCTATATGTTCTTTTTTCGATCTAATGGGTTGCTTAGGGTAATTACCATTATTTTAGTAGTTTCATAAGAACACTCACCTCTTCATCTCACCTATATGTTTACTGTTTATGCCTCATATGCTGGCCCTGTACTGTTCTCAGGGCAGAATACTTCTATTACGGATTAGAAGTACGGACCTAATTTGGTCCTACACTGGGAGACTGAAATCCCAAGATTCCTCTTACAGCAGAGGTTTGTTCATTTTGAGTCTGTTCTACCTTTTGACGTTTTTTCCTTTATTTCTTAGCTCCTTCCCACCCCCTCACAAAAGCATTTCTTTGGCACTATTATCACCACCAACCTCTCCACCGGGCATCAGAAATGTAGTTGAACCAGGCATCCGTCGATACGTAAGTTTTCCCCTTGCTCACCTCAAATATCATCATGGCTGACATTCATATAGCATCATACAACGTTAAAGGGCTAAAAAACCCATGTAAGAGAGGTCAGATCCTACACTACTTACACAAAGAAAAATCCAAAGTTATATTACTACAAGAGACACATTTTAAAAACAATCGGATCCCAAATCTTTCTAGGTCATATTACAACCAATGGTTTCATAGTTCCTCCCCACACTCAAACAGACTTGGTACTAGTATAGGTTTTCATATACAACTTGATTTTAACATGACCGACACGTTAACGGACCCGAATGGCCGCTTTATCTTAGTAAAAGGTACCATTAACTCCCAATTATATACTTTTGCCAATTTTTATGCACCCAACGAGGCCCAGAAAATCTGGTTTGAGAAAACTTAGCAAAAATTTGAAGATTTCAGAGAAGGCATAGTATTCCTAGCCGGGGATTTTAACGTTGCCCTCAACCCTCTACTTGACACCTCATCAGGGAAGTCCTCCGTCCCTTTCAAAACCCTCAACTGTATAAAGAAACTCATACACAATAGCAATCTTATAGATGTGTGGAGAGCGAACAACCCCAAAGAAAAAGATTATACTTTTTTCTCAGCTCCTCATAACTCCTACCACAGGATAGATTATATCCTGGTGCCTATATCACAAATACACCTTTGCGCCCAAACGCATATTGGCAACATAGTCCACTCTGATCATGCCCCAATCTTCATTACCTGGAAATTAACTAACATTCGTCCCAAAACCTTTATTTGGAGGTTAAATGAGACTTTGTTAGATGACACGCAAGTCAACGAAAAGATAAAGGAAAAGTTGTCAGAATACTTCACGGTGAACGCGTCAGACGAGTTATCCCCACATATAATCTGGGAAGCACATAAAACCGTAATTAGGGTAGAGTTTATCTCCACAGCCTCACACATTAACAAGTTAAGACGCGCTAAAACCGCTGAGCTCTATGACAAATTATCCAAGTTAGAAACTGCTCACAAACGGTCCCGCTCTGACCATCACCTAATAGAACTGGCATCAACTAGAGATGAGCTAAAAGGACTTCTGAACAAACAATCAGCTAAACTATACATGGCCCTAAAACAAAAGTTTTTCGCCCATGGTAATAAACCCACCAAATTTATGTTAGCCCTAATAAGACAACGCAAAAGGAAATCCAGGATCTCGACTATCCGAAATGATAAAAAGGAACTAGTGGAAGATGATTTGGAAATTGCAAACGCCTTTCACGAATTCTATTCGGCGCTTTATAACATAGATAAATCGGATTCGGAAAATACCCGTACAGAGAAGGCAGCTCGAACTGCGGCCTTCTTAGACAACCTCTCACTTCCTTCTCTGTCCCCTACTCAGGCCTCTGAGCTATGCACCCCAATTTCACCCTCTGAAATTTCAGTCACCCTAAAACAAATGGCGAAAGGTAAAGCCCCAGGTCTGGATGGCCTTCCCTTGTTATACTACACCTCTTTCAAGGACACGCTAATGCCACACTTACTTAACTCTTTCAATGCTGCCCTCTCAGGTAAGGCGTTTTTACCGGAAGCTGTGAATGCCCATGTCACCATAATCCCGAAGCCACAGAAGGACCCCAGTCTTTGCTCTAGCTATAGGCCCATCTCTTTGTTGAATCTGGATATAAAGATTTACGCAAGAGTTCTAGCCAACAGGATTAAACCATTACTGCAGGATCTGGTGCATCCCGACCAAACTGGGTTTGTGCCTAACCGAGAAAGTAAAGATAGTACTTACAAAGTAATCAATACCATAGCCTTAGCGAGGAGAACAGGGACCCCCTTAGTGGTTTTGGGAACAGATGCAAAGAAAGCATTTGATAGGGTGGCCTGGGCATTCATTAAAAACACCTTGGCCAAATTTGGTTTTCCCGAACGCTTTATTACTGCCATTTTCTCAATGTATGGCTCACCCAGTGCAAACTTAAAAATAAATGACACTCTCTCTCACCTGTTCCAAATTAATAATGGGACCAGACAAGGATGCCCTCTCTCTCCAATCCTTTTTATTCTCACAATAGAACCGCTTTTACAGTTTATCAGACAATCAAAAGAAATAAGGGGGTTGGTTTGTGGAGGCTTAGAGATCAAGCAAGCGGCCTATGCAGACGACCTTTTGCTGCTAGTATCTAATCCCCTACAAGCATTTCCAACTATCATTAAAGTATTCACAGAATTTGGCTTCATTGCCAATTTTAAAATCAACCTCCCAAAGTCCGAGGCTATGAACATAAATCTCCCACCCAGTTTTAAAAAAAAGCTCAAAACAAATTCCCCATTTGAATGGACACAATCCCACATAAAATTTCTAGGCATAAACATCACATCTGACCTAACTTTCCGCCTCTGCTCAGAACAATTCCTGATATTTTAAATTCATGGTCTCCTTCCTTCATTTCCTGGTTAGGCAGGCACAATATTTTTAATTCCCTTATAGTACCTAAAATCACCTATTTACTGCAAGTCCTACCGATAAAACTACCCAGTAGCTTTTTCAATTCTTTTAGAAAGATCTGTTCTTCCTACATTTGGGGAAACAAGAAACCTAGAATTTCTAACAAGATCTTACTGCTGCCCTTCGTTAAAGGAGGAATCGGTTTCCCTTCCATCACAAGATACCACAGAGCGGTTCACATCAATAGGATCATTGATCTATTGAGACAGCCTAAACACAAGCTCTGGATCCTGTTAGAGGAGAAACTGATAGGTTCCCCGATCAGGCCTCTATTGATGTCTGAAACAAGTAGAGCCACGTCCCGGAGCACAGATAACCCACTCATTTCAACCACTCTGTCAATATGGAGCATCCCAAGAAGTGAGAAGTAATTGTATGCCCTTCCCCTCCCCCCTCATGAGCATTAGGGATTGCCTCAGTCTACACACGGAGTGTTTTAAAATCTTGCCTACACAAATACGAGATTCAACACTTCCTATTGAAGTGAAGGTACCTTCCTAAGTGCACAAATATAATAAAGAAGTTCCAATTACTCAATTTAAATCAGGTACAATACTCTTGTCTGAAAA
Source organism: Bufo gargarizans (assembly GCF_014858855.1). Taxonomy (NCBI): domain Eukaryota; kingdom Metazoa; phylum Chordata; class Amphibia; order Anura; family Bufonidae; genus Bufo; species Bufo gargarizans. The sequence goes on along the minus strand of NC_058081.1, from coordinate 407,304,413 downwards.
ATTCTGTGAGCCCCACCATTAAGAAAATAAGAACAGATTCATCATTATCCTGGTTTGAAAAACTAGTCTCACAAACTCGCTATCCTACAAAAATAATCTCTACTGTCTCTAAGAACCTGCTACTACTAGAATCCCCCCCCTCCTTATATTTCCTAAAGGAATGGGAAAGGGATCTAAACGTAAAATTCTCAGCAGAGGATAAGAGGGTATTGTTGAACGCACCCAGATTGTCTTCTAGATGTGTCACAATACAAGAGAATGCATACAAAGTACTCACCAGGTGGTACTTAACCCCTGTAAGACTGAGTCTGATGTATAGCAGCTCTTCTGACAGATGCTGGAGATGCTTGGTTGAGAAAGGCTCCTTTCTACACATTTGGTGGTCATGCCCATATATTCGGACGTATTGGGATAAAATCTTTAACTTGATTAGAGTCATACTGGGACTAAACAAAGATTCACTCCCGACTTGCCCCAAGACAGCCCTCCTGTCTCTACTAACACACCCTTTAGCTAACCCTAAAAAGGCACTTTTGAGTATCCTACTGGCAGCAGCCAGACTTCTAATTGCTCACAACTGGAAGTCTACTACTGCACCGTCAATATCCCAGTGGAAAAGTAAAGTAGAAGCTTTAGCCAGGTTGGAGGAGTTGTCGCATTGGGAAACACGCTCACATCATAAATACCTGAAAATCTGGTCCCCCTGGAGAGATAATATCGACTACATCACCACTCAACAGATTATAGAACTTGATACTCCCTCTCTTTAGTTCTCACCCATAGGTGTCTACTACACGTTTTCTCTATGCTTAGTGCATTACTTTACGTGAGATGCTTGACACCAACTTCTTACGCCGTATTGACGAGATGCCTGGTCACTCCAGCCAGCTCACAGATTACCTTTTTTACATTACATCCTGTAGGTTCAGTCTTCCGCTTTCACATTGGTGGTAAATGAGTGCCCTCCCGCCATGCCCCCCCCCCCCCCTTCCTACCTAACCGTTCAGTTTATTTATATTTTCATTTTCATTCATAGTTTCCTCTTGCTTATATTATTTCTTTTTGGTTTCACCTCACTTGATATTATTAACGTCAGAAGCTAGGTACTATCGCTTGGCTTCTTGCTTCAACCGGACAAGGGTTTTCTCTGTAATAAAGGGGGACGTTGGTCCTTACGTTACCTGATTAGAAATATAGGAGTCTTACACATGATCTCGCCCTTGCATGTCCCAGCTCAGAGAAGATCGTTTAACACAGCTTTTTGGTCTGACGACGTGATGCTATTAGATAACAGGTTGCAAAGGTTAAGTTTAACGATAATGAATGTTTCTCACATTTTGGCATGCCTCATCTGCCTTAGTCGGTCAGGCTGTATTGTAGTGTACTAAATTGTACCTTTGTCCTATAGCTGTACACCATTTTGTGCGGACTTGCTTGTATACTATTGCAGAATCTGCTTGATAGCACTACTGTTTGTATACCCTTATCTCTGTTATAAAAGCAATAAAAAGATTTTAAAAAGAAAAAAAAAAAAAAGAAAAAGAGATGCCAGCAGTGATAAGGAGGGCGCCCCTTCCTTCTTTTGGCGGGCACACTCTTATATGACAGACATAAAGGTACTTTAAAAAATTTTTTTTGCTATGGGGCCCATGCATTTCTAGCTACGCCCATGCTCCTCATGCTGCCATCTCCACATTATGTCACCTTGCCACTCATTTTTATCACCATGTTGCTGCTGATGCAGCTTAAAAGGGCTTAAAATGATCACCAGGCCCTCAATTTAATTAAGGTTTTTCGCACAAAACCAAAGTAAAAAATTTATTTTATAGGAAAAATTTATTGAAAACATTCTTTCCTGTATATTTACTTGTATATAAAGTGCAAGTGCTGCCAAACATTACAAGGAAGAGGCACTCCTATACAACCTGTATATCACATAAAGGAGGGCCTCATTCAAATTAAGTTGCTGGCCTGCAGGTGAGGTGACCCTATAAAAGATTTTAGGTTTGGGCCTGCAGGTGAGCTAACCAAGTATAAAGATTTTAGGTTTGTGCCTGCTGGTGAGCTGACCCTGTAAAACATTATATGTGAGGGCCTGCTGGTGAGCTGATGGTCTAAAACATTATTTGCTAAGGGCCTGCTGCTGAGCTGACCCTGGAAAACATATGTGAGGGCCTGCTGCTGAGCTGACCCTCTAAAACATTATGGACGAGGGCCTGCTGCTGAGCTGACGCTCTAAAACATTATATGAGAGGACCTGCTGGTGAGCTGACCCTCCAAAACATTATGGGCGAGGACCTGCTGCTGAACTGACACTCTAAAACAGGCATGCTCAACCTGCGGCCCTACAGCTGTTACAAAACTACAACTCCCATCATTCCCAGACAGCCTACAGCTATCAGCCTACAGTAGGGCATGGTGGGAGTTGTAGTTTTACAACAGCTGGAGGGCCGCAGGTTGAGCATCCCTGCTCTAAAACATTAGTGATGAGGACCTGTGGTGAACTGTCCCTCTAAAACATTAGGGGTGAGGGCCTGCTGCTGAACTGACACTCTAAAACATTAGTGATGAGGACCTGTGGTGAACTGTCCCTCTAAAATATTTGGGGCAAGGGCCTGCAGTTGAGCTGACACTATTAAACAAATTATACAGGAGGGAATATATACAATCTGGATGCGGAGGAGGAAAAGACAAGATTTAACCATATACTCTCATTGTGGTGGAAAAGGTGCACAGGAATACACTGCAGTAGATTGAGTACATTATAAATGAGAGATTGAAATTGCCTTTATGTTCATCATCAGCTCAGCTGTCCTCTGGTGGAGTTGAGAAATCATGGGCAATTCAGGCCTTGTTAATTTTTATCTGAGTCAACCTGCCAGAATTGCCAGTGGACAAGCGGATATGCTTATCTGTTATTATAATGTCACCAGCAGCACTAAATACACGCTCAGACAAAACGCTGGCGGCAGGGCAGGCCAGCACCTCTAAGGCATAGAGCGCAAGTTCGTGCCACGTGTCCAGCTTGGACATCCAGTAGTTGTAAGGCACTGAGGGATCATTTAGGACGCTGACATTGTCTACTATGTATTCCTTCACCATCTTTCAAAACTTCTCTCCTTGGCCGCGCTTCAGGGTGAGGTTGTTGGCATGTCCTATGCCTTGGAGAGTGTTGCCCTGCCTTTGTTTGAACTGCTGTGTGTTCCCCTTGTCTCCTTTCCTTGGTTGGCTAAGGAAGTACGGGCTCTGCAGCCAGCGTTGACAGATGGAAAATTTTGGAGCAATCTCTCACCAAGTACCTTCTGGTATTGCACCATTTTACTCGTCCTCTCCACCACAGGAATGAGAGATCAGAAGTTCTCTTTGTAGCAGGGGTTGAGAAGGGTAAACAGCCCAATAATCCTTGTCATCTAAAATGGGTGTAACGCGGAGGTCGCTGGAGCAGCCTAACATGAAGTCAGCCATTTGTACTAGAGTACCAACAGGCAAGACATCGATGTCGTCATCAGGACGACTCTCCATCTCCTCATCCTCCTTCTCTATTGCCCATCCACACTGAACAGATGGAATTAAAGTTCCATGAGTACTACCCTCTATAGCAGAGGCAATTGTCTACAGCTCCTCCTCTTCCTCTTCATGGTCCAATTTGCGCTGAGATGAACTGAGGGTGGGGTGGCTATCACCCTGTGTAATGTCCTCCCCCCAGTTCCTCGTCTGCCACATTCAGAGCGTCTTCCTTAATTGTGAGCAGCAATCCTTTGAGTAGACACAGCAGTGGGATGGGTATGCTGATCCAGTGCGTGCTCATGTTGCGCAACAATTGGTGAGCTGGAAGCCGCAAGCGCTGCTGCAGTGTTGACAGTCTGGCTGTAGCTGTGGACAACTTGTGGAAAAGGGCACACGCGGCACACCTTCACTCATAGCTCTGGCAAATTTGGGTAGGTTTTGATAAACCGCTGAAACACTAAATTAAGACGTGCGCTACGCATGGGATGTATCAGGTTGCGGCCATTGTCAGACACAACCACGCCCGGTTGTAGGTTGAGTGGTGAGAGCCACAGCTAGGTTTGGTCCCTTATACCCTGCCACAGCTCTGCGGCGGTGTGTTGTTTGTCCCCTAAACAGATTAACTTCAGCATGGCCTGTTGACGCTTACCCACAGCAGTGCTACACTGCTTCCAACTAGCGACTATCGCTGACTGCTGCTGGAGGTGGAAGTGGAGGTGAAGGAGGCGGAGAAGTGGGGGTTGGAGCCAGTAACATAGCTGCTGGCAGAGACCCTGATGGACGTAGGGCCCCGCAATCCTGGGCCTGGGTAGCACCTGTGCCATCCCAGTGTACGACTCACTCCCGGCCTCCACAACATTCACCTAGTGTGCGGTAAGGGAAATGTAGCATCCCTGGCCACTAGCACTTGTCCATGTGTCCGTGGTTAAGTGGACCTTCCCAGCAACTGCATTGGTCAGGGCATAGGTGATGTTCTGGGATACATGCTGGTTTAAGGCGGGCATGGCACACAGTGAAAAATAGTGGCGGCTGGGGACTGCGTACCGAGGGACAGCCGCTGACATAAGGCAGCAGAAGGCCTCAGTGTCGACAAGCCTAAATGGCAGCATTTCAAGGTCCAGTAATTTCGAAAGTTGCAAATTTAGTGCTATGGCCTGTGGGTATGGGTATTTGCGCTTGCGTTCAAATGACTGTTATGGAAATTTGGACGCTGTGCTGGGACAGGGAAGTGGATGTTGTTGCTGATGGTTCATGCGAAGGTCCAGGTGCAGGGCAAGGGGCATCCGGGCCTACACCTTCAACAAGGGATTGGCCAGCAGTCCATAACACAGTGGAAGAGGAGGCAGTGGTGTGACCTGCAGACCCAGATTGTGGACCCAGATGTTCGGCCCACTTGTTAGGGTGCTTGGATGCCATGTGGCAGATCATGCTGGTGGTGGTGAGGTTGCTAGTGTTCACGCCTTGGCTCATTTGGTACAGCAAAGGTTGTAAACTACCACTCTTTCGTAGTCTGCACTTTCCTCAAAAAAGCACCATACTGCGGAACATCTACCCCATGGTGCGAGGGCCAAATGTAATAGTTGCGCTGAAAAGAGCTCCTGGGTATATCCGAGTGTGGGATCACTCGTTTGGCAAGCCTCTCCATGGTGGGAGGAAGGATGATCAGAGAGGAGTCGGTTGACCAGACTCTTGGCTACAGAGACTGGACTTAGTGGAAGAGAGGGAGGTGCTTAACCGACTGGAAGCATTATCTTCAGCAATCCAACCTACCAACTGTTCGCACTTATCTGACTTGGACAGTGTTGTCCTGAGCCGCCTAGCTAAGTTGGACATGAAGCTGGGTACAGTTTCATTGCGCCCAGGGCCACAGCCTCTGCGTGCACCATCAGCATCACGCCCACTTCCCTGTCCCTTAGTGCTCGCCTTCTTCATATTATTGGTTTTGTCATTAAATGTGGCACAGATTTTTTTACAGTCTAGTAAAGACTGTATTCTGATGCAGGATAGTATATGTCACAGAAAAACACAGAATATGGACACTATATTAGAACTAGATTTTGTGAATTTGCCCTAAATAAAATAAACTGTTAAATTAATAAATATGCAGTTTTCGAATGGCGTACTGTATATGTCACAGATAGGGTTGAGCGAACCCCAACTGTAAAGTTCGGGTTTGTACTGAACTTTAGGATTTTTGAACCCCAAACCTAAACATTTCAGTAAAAGTTCAGGTTCAGCGATTTCTCAGCTCTTTTTGAAAGGCCACAGAGTAGCCAATCAACAAGCATTTAACTGTCTGACCTTAGAAGCCATCACAGCCATGCCTACTAATGGCATGGCTGTGACTGGCCAGTGTAGCATGTGCCCCAGCCTCTATATAAGCTGGAGTCACATAGCGCTGCACGTCACTCTGCTGTTACTAGTGTAGGGAGAGGATGCCGCTGGTGATTTCAGGGAGAGAATAGGAGAGAATCTGTGATCAGAACTTGCATCTGACTCAGCGATCTACATACAGTTAGTTGTGTGGGTGCAGTATACAACTTTTTACCCTGCTGTCTGTTAGTTAGGTGGTCGGTGGCGGCCATTTTATGCAAGCTCAGTGCACCAGCACTGCATCTGTGCTTTTGTGACATTCAAATACAAGCTTGAAAAACTGCACTAATCTGGTTTTAAAAAACACACCCTTTATTGGCAATATACATCATCTGGTGCATTTGCAGGATTAGTCAGTGTGCAATTTAAGCTAGAAATACAGCCATAATTTTCTAGGTTTTTAAAAACACCCTTTTTGTACAAAATACACTATTTTACAGCTCTAGCTGCATCTGCACATGTGGAATTCAATCGTTTTATATAGCTTTCATATTCTGTTATTTTTTTAAAACACCTTTTTTTCAAAATACTTAATATTGCAGCCCTTGCTGCATGTGTGATTGTTAAAAACAAGTTTTAAAAATGTAAATAATTTCTGGCTTTGAAAAAAAACAAAAATTGTTGGCATTATCCAACATCTGGATTATTCAGTGTGCAATTTAAGCTAGAAATACAGCCATAATTTTCTCAGTTTTTAACAACACACTTTAGGCAAAATACACAATTTTACAGCCCTTGCTGCATCAGCACTTGTGAAATTCAAGGGTTATATACTGCTGTGATATTCAGTTATTAAACAAACACCCGTTTTGGGCAAAAAAGTTAATTTTGCAGCCTTTGCTGCATGTCAATGTGAGATACACACATTAGATACTGTGGTTATATTCAGTTATTTGAAAAACAGCCATTTTGTGCACAAAACTTTAATTGTGGCCTATTTTGTATCAGGACGTGTGAGATACACCCTTTAGATACTATAGTTCTATTCAGTTATTTTAAAAACAGCCATTTTGGGCAAACAAATTTAATTGCGGCCTAGTCTGGATCAGTCGGTGTGAGATACATCCTTTAGATACTGTGGTTATATTCTTCTATTAATAAAACACCCTTTTTGGTCAAAATACACCATTTTTATGCCCTTGCTGCATCAGCAAGTGTGAAACTACTCTCATATTCAATTAAACAAACACCCGTTTTGGGCAAAAAAAAGTTTATTTTGCAGCCTTTGCTGCATATGTCATTGTAAGATATACATTAGATACTGTGGTTCTATTCAGTTATTTGAAAAACAACCATTTTGGTAAAAAAATAATTGCGGCCTAGTCTGGATCAGTCGGTGTGAGATACACCCTTTAAGCATCTGTCATTTTGTTCAGATCCACTGCTCCTTTCACAGTTTCCGGGTCATACTTTTTGACCTTATTGTGGTATGTTTATTTTTATTAGTGGTCATATGTTATTTAACATTTTCTACATGCAGTCTATAGGTTTATAGTGTATAGCTGGTATATATTTCATGTCCTGATTTGTGGACTCTGTATGTGTCGGTTTTATTCTGTTACTGACACGCTGTTCATATTGTATACAATTTTTTAATGTGTCTGTCTGTTTTAGTTATCTAATAAACTTCATATATAAACTTTTACCTATGGTCATTGTTGGATGTGCATTTATAGGGTGGTTCTTTTTACTCTTTTTTTAGTCTATTTTTATCATTTTAAACCACCCGTCTGCACTCCCTGGATTATTTGTATTTATTGGTGTGCCCCTCCATCCACACTTCACACCCTTTAGATACTGTGGTTCTATTCAGTTATTTGAAATACAGCCATTTTGGTCAAAAAAAATAAATTCCGGCCTAGTCTGCATCTGTACATGTGAGATACAACCTTTATATATGGTTGTTCTATTCTGCTATTAATTGAACACCCATTTAGGGCAAGATCCTATACTTGAGAAATATGAGGAGAGCATCAAATAAGGGACATGGCCCAGGTTGTGGTGCTGCTGGTGGAGCTCTTGTTGCAGGGAGAGGACATGGCCAATCTGTGCCAGCTACACGCACAAGTGAAACCCCTTCCTCAGGTGCGAGTAGGCAACAGAACCTGCAGCAGTATTTGGTCAGGCCTAATGAGTCTCTACGACTGGTGAGGCCAGAACAAGTACAGGCGATAGTAGATTGGGTTGCTGACAGTGCCTTCAGTTCCTTCACATTGTCTCCCACCCAGTCTCCTGTTGAAAGATCAGTTGGCACCTGCAGTCGATGTCCATCAGTCTTTCACCTCACCCCCTTGCAAATCAGCCAAGCAGTCTGATCCGCAAGTCATGCAGCAGTCTCTTCTGCTTTTTTATGACTGTTAGCAGGGTTTCCGTGGGCCATCCACATAGCCCTGCCCCAGAAGTGGAAGAGATTGAGTGCACCAATGCACAACCACTTATGTTTCAAGATGAGGACCATCGCAGCACATCTCGGATGATGACAAAACACAGGTGCCAACTGCTGGGGCTTTCAAACGTGTGCAGACTGACAAGGAGGGCTAGGGTAAAGACTGAGTGGAAGATGAAGAGGAGCGGCCATCCCCTAGACAGTACGCCTGCTACTGCCCAACGCAGCAAGGGACCAAGCACTCAAAGCCAGCTACGAGGAGTGGTAAGCAACCGACTGTATAAGGAGGGTGATTAGGGACTGATGGTCCCCCCTCCCCTTTCCCCCCTTAGGGCGTTAGGGAGCTGGCCATATTACATTAGTGCTTAAGAAGGTGGTTGTTTAGGGCCATTAAGGCTTAATGCACTGGGGAGCCTTCTTAGACAGGATGTGGGCTATTCAGGGGATCTTGGAGATACATATACTCCCTCCTAGTGCTGGCACTTCCTCTTGCCAGTGGAAGCAGATTGGTATGTACATACCCCTTTGCTCTGTCCACACCAAGAGTCCACAGGTGGTTCTTCCCTTTTGGCTGCTTCCTGGTGAGTTACATGAGGAGGGGAGGGTTAGCTGTGCTCTGTTAGAGCAGCTTGAGTTCTACCCTGCCATCCTCCTCCTCTGTGCCTGCTTCTAGGGCTTTGTGGAGCTGCTGCTGCGGTATGCATGCAGCTCCAGCGCTTCAGCGAAGGTCCGGCGGTCTGCTCGTCGCTCCTCCTAACCCCCCCACCCCGACTCTTATTATCCCCTAGCTGCCCGCGTGTGTGCGCTGTGCGGCCCGTTTCTTATGAATATAGAACAGAGAAAAATAGCAGAAGTTAATTCAGACCCGTAGGGATCACAACATATCCCAAAGGAATGAAAAAATCTGGGCGCCGACAGGGGTGGTTGGGATGAGGAAAAGAAGAGAGAAGAGGGGCGGGGGAAGCAGCTCCAAGAAGTGTTTGTGATTACAGACACTTAACAGAATAGTAAATGGTTGTGCAGGGTGATAATTCTACAGTGTTGAACAGTCAATCACTTGCAGTATAGACCCCAAAGACAAAAATGCAGGAAAAAGAGCGCCAAACCCCGTATCAAGTACAGTTAGAAATGAAATGGAATTGGAATAGAAAGCACCACTCGCAGTGACAACTACTATATTGCACAAAATGTATCATAAAACAATAGCGTGGAGTGAAGATAGTGGGTACTGAGACCCTGAATATACACAGCTATGGAGATAGGACCGACTAGAACTCTATAATAAAAATAATATAGATGGTATAGTTAGTAATGATAACTGTTGGGCACTTCACATTTTTATCATTACTAACTATACCATCTATATTATTTTTATTATAGGGTTCTAGTCGGTCCTATCTCCATAGCTGTGTATATTCAGGGTCTTCCACCTGGAGTACCCACTATCTTCACTCCACGCTATTGTTTTATGATACATTTTGTGCAATATAGTAGTTATCACTGCGAGTGGTGCTTTCTATTCCAATTCTATTTAATTTCTAACTGTACTTGATACGCGGTTTGGCGCTCTTTTTCCCGCATTTTTGTCTTTGGGGTCTATACTGCAAGTGATTGACTGTTCAACACTGTAGAATTATCACCCTGCACATTCATATGCTACCGTTTCTTATGACCCATCCTGGAGAGGTCTGTGGCGCTGCACTGTGGCTCCGCCCCCCCTTCCCAGCTTCTGTTCCTTGGCGTTAGGGCTAAGCATGTCAGGCGGGATTTTTGGTCTCCCCGGTAATGTAGGGCAATATGGGGTCCTCACCCCTCCCCCTGCTGCTTTGGATGGGCTTCTTTAGCTCCCATGGCGCTAGCTAGGTCGCTTTGCCTCGCCCCGCCCCCTTCCCCTGCAGCATTTACCGGGTACCGTACCGGGCACCACTGGGCAGGCGAGTTTTTATATGTTATATGTTGTAGCTCCCCCCAATCTCCTGTCCAGTATTGTAGATTAACCCCTTGTGCTTGCCATGTCTGATTGTGGTGCACCTGTGCCTATGGGCTTCTGAGGGGTATTCCTTCTGTCCCGGCTTTGCGAGCAGAGCCCCTTCCATACAATGAGACTCTCTGGGTCTTATTTTTAGTCCATTTTGGCGACAGCCCCACCCCCCCTTCCTCCCCTTAATGCAGGCGCAGGTGCGTTTTTTTCTTCCCTTAGGTTGCCAGGAGGCATGGCAGTAATGGATTCCGCATGCGCCAGTTCCGTCGCCGTTCCTGGGTTTCCAGGACAAATGGGCGCTCCAGATCTTCAGGTGGCGCTTACCATCATCTTAGGACGGAATGTCAGGCGCAACAGAGGAGTCTGGTTATGCAAACACCGTACGAGGACGTTGCCTGACCATCACTCCAGGGCTTGGCCTGGTCACTGCAGCCCGTACCCACTCCTTTGGAGGTGCCGTCCCTCTCTGTGACTGGTGAGTACTGCGGGGAGGGTGGTTCTTGTGCAGATTTGGAATCACTGGTAGAGACGGTGTCCCTGCTTAATAGCAAAATAAAAATAATAATAATTCTCTATGGTTTCTCAGTGGCACGGTGGCTTCAGGGGGGTTTACAGAGCCTGTAGGTTACCCACACATTTTTCCTGGAGATTGGGCAACTCAGGTGCAGCCCTGAGCAACGGGTTATCATTAGTGTATATGGAGGTTTTCTTTGTTTATATGTTAATTTAATAACATAATAATTAATAACCAAATTAATATATTATGGGCATTAACATATACAAATGAATAACAAAGGGTATTAAAAAAATAAAAATAAAAATGGAACTATGTATATATATATATATATATATATATATATATATATATATATATATATATCTATATATAAAAAAATAAAATAAAACATTAAACGTGATTGAACAGTATAAAATTATACTAATAATAAATAATTAAACAAAGTAATTTATAGGGATAATTTTTTTTATAATAATTGGAATATATATATTACAATACATGAAAAAAATATAAAAAATGTTTTTTTCATAAAACGTGATTGAAAAGAATGAAATGATACTAATAGTAAATAATTAAACAAAGTAATTTTATAGGTAATACAATAAATAAATAATTTGGAATATATATATATTACAATGACTGTAAAAAAAAAAAACGTGATTGAAATGAATTAAATGATACTAATAATAAATAATTTAACAAAGTAATGTTATAGGTGATAAAAAAAATTGAAATATATATTACAATAAATGTAAAAAAATAAATAAACATATATAAGTAAATACACAGGTTTGTTCTATATAGAAATTTATTACGTATGTTGATATCCTCCTGCGTGAGAAGCCTTGCTTCTATCCTGTGTCTTGTTTGTTGGCAGGCCTTTTTTGAGGATGTTTTTCAGGATTAATCAGTCCCGCCGGGTGTTTTCCCAATGTCTCTTTCAGCGTGGAGTGTAGTAGTTTACTTCCCTGCAGTTCATAATTCTCATTTTATGCAGCAGTCAAATTCGCTTTTTATGTGAATAAAAAAAAAAAAAAAAAAAAAAAAAAAAATATATATATATATATATATATGTATTTCTATCCAGCTATATGTATGATGCACAGTGGGAGTATGAGGGCGGTATATTTGGGTGATTTCTGGTGGAAAGTAGTACTCCATGTTAAGTTCCTGCTTGTGTCAAGTTACTAGTTTAGGGGTAGTGTCATCGCCTCCTGATCAGTGGGTCTGGAACTCACATCACCTTATCTACCGGGGAAGAGGTATAAAAAAAAAAAAAACAAAAAAAAAAAAACACTATTTGGGCTTCCAAGAATGATATGACGTTCCTAGTTCAGATTTCCGGGGCAAAGGCGCGGTAGTAGTAATCCCTCTAGATTCGCTCTATTCCTTGGGTTTTTTGGACACATTCGAGTTTTCTTATCATGTTTGTACGGGTCAACCACTGAATGGTCCTCCTTTCAGGTCTTCACAGGTTAGCATGGTGGTCCTCCAAGCATCTTTCTACAGGACTCGTTTCGCTGTACGGTTTGGTCTGGATGTCCGAACGGTTTGGTCTGGATGTTTCTTCCGTTTGAATGTTAGTTGGGGCAATTTATTTTCGGCTTGTTGTAAGGGTTTCAACAGACTTGGCTCTGCTTGGTGGTGGTCGGAGCCCTGTTTGGAGAACGAGTCTCCTTCGTGGTGGCATTTGAGTTCAGCAGAGATATGGTGGTGGCAGATGGTGTACTTGCCAGCTGGGAGTCCAGCGGTTGGCATACCGATCTGATGATTACGGTTTAACTTGCCCGCTGGGAGTCCGGCGTTTGGCATACTGCTCCGTTATTATGGTTTATTAAGGTTTGCCGCTTTAATAAAGAAGCTGTGGCCGATCACCACCCAGCAATAAAAGTGACACAGTTGTCAGTGTTTTTGTTATGGGTCAAGGTTGGGTAAAGGGTTGGGTAAAGGTTGGGTAAAGGGTTGGTGGTGGTAAATGGTGGTCCCCTTCCCCTTCTTCCCTAGATACCAGTAGTCTGGTAAGCACCCTGCATAAGGAGGATATAGGGAGGGTGATTAGGGACTGTTGGTCCCCCCCTCCCCTTTTCCCCCTTAGGGCGTTAGGGAGCTGGCCCCATTACATTAGTGCTTATGGTGGTTGTTTAGGGCCATTAAGGGTTAATGCACTGGGGAGCCTTCTTAGACAGGGTGTGGGCTATTCAGGGGATCTTGGAGATACATATACTCCCTCCCGGTGCTGGCACTTCCTCTTGCCAGTGGAAGCAGATTGGCCCTCCCTCCCTCTGTGGTGATCCTTGGGAGACAGATCAGGGTTCGGGGTTATGTTTGGCTATGGAGACTTGGTTATTCTGTTTTGTTTTTCTATTCTTAAGAATCCACGCTGGGAGTCCAGCATTTTGGACATCACTCAGTTTATTACGGCTTTGGAGAAAGACGAATTCTGGTCAAGTTTATGAAGTCACAGCTGGCGGCATTTGAGTTCAGCAGAGATATGGTGGTGGCAGATGGCGTACTTGCCTGCTGGGAGTCCAGTGGTTGGCATATTATTATGGTTTATTTAGGTTTGCTGCTTTAATAAAGAAGCTGTGGCCGGTCACCACCCAGCAATAAAAGTGACACAGTTGTCAGTGTTGGTGGTGGTAAATGGTAGTCCCCTTCCCCTTCTTCCCTAGATCCCAGCAGTCTTGCCTGGCATGGCAGTTCTTTAGACAATGTGCTGATGACAAGACACAAGTGGTTTGCACGCTGTGCAATCAGAGCCTGAAGCGAGGCATAAACGGTCTCAACCTGAGCACAACATGCATGACCAGGCATTTAAGTGCAAAGCACAAGCTGCAGTGGAGTAGACACCTCAAAAATCAAGAAAGGTCTCTGGCTCCTCCTGCCTCTTCTTCTGCTACAGTCTTGGCCTCTTCATCCACCTCTGGAGTGACAGTGCCAACTGCCACCCTGTAGACAGAGGATCTGCCAATACCACCACCTGGGTCACCAAGCATCTCCACAATGTCCCACGGAAGCATTCAGCTCTCCATCTCCCAAACACTGGAGAGGAAGAGGAAGTACCCCCTACCCACCCACGATCCCTAGCCCTGAATTCCAGCATTTAAAAATGTCTGGCCTTTAGAATGATGTCATTCCATCTGGTGGAGACGGATAGTTTTAAAGGCCTTATAGCGGTGACAGCAAGTCATGCCCAGCCACCACTACTTTTCTAGGCAAGCCATCCCTTCCCTGCACAAGTAATTGGGGACAAAATCAGGTGTGCACTGCGCAACGCCATCTGTGGCAAGGTGCACCTCACTACGGATACGTGGACCAGTAAGCACAGTCAGGGACATTATATCGCCATAACAGCACACTGGATAAATGCAGTGGCGGCTGGGACTAGCAGTTTGGCGCATGTCCTTCCAACACCGGGGATTGCAGGGCGCTTCAGTTTGCCTCCTGTTGCTTTCTCCTCCTACTCAGATTCCTCATCCTCTACAGGCTCCTCATCCGGTCAGCGTAACCCCTTCACCACCAACTTCAGCACAGCCAGGGGTAATAGACAGCAGACAGTTTTAAAACGTATCTGTTTGGGGAACAAACCCCACACTGTGCAGGAGCTGTGGACGGGCCTTAAACAAGAGACCAATGAGTGGTTGGTGCCAGTGAGCCTCAAGCCTAGCCTTGTAGTGTGCGATAATGGGCAAAAGGGTAAATTACTCTTACCGGTAATTGGATTTTCCAATAGCCTCCACAACGGCATTCCCAGGAGGATGACTCCACCTCCAGGACAGGAAACAACGAGGAAGCACAGGATTTAAGGAGCCTCCTCCCCTTACCTTGCCAGTCAATAAGAGAGGACACAGAAGTGATGCAGAAAAATTATATATTATAGTAAACAAATTACACCATTCGTCTACAAAAAAACATTCAAAATTTGGGAGGGAGGCTATTGCCGTTGTGGAGGCTATTGGAAAATACAATTACCGGTAAGAGTAATTTACCCTTTTCCCCGGGCGCCTCCACAACGGCATTCCCAGGAGGACTAACAGAGTAATCAATATGGGGGGGGGGGGGCACAGCAGATAGAACTTTACGACCAAAGGACAAGTCCTGATCCCTTACTACATCTAGCTTATAGTGCCTGAAAAAAGTCATCTGGATGTCACTTGCTGACTTGCTGTCACCGCTATAAGGCCTTTAAAACTATCCGTCTCCACCAGATGGAATGACATCATTCTAAAGGCCAGACATTTTTAAATGCTGGCCAGACATTTTTAAATGTTGGCCCATGAGGCGGCTCTGCAGATCTGTTCCAGAGGGACTGCTTTTGTCTCTGCCCAGGATGAGGCCACTGCCCTTGTAGAATGAGCCTTCAATATCCCTGGTGGCTGACAGTTCTTGGTAATGTAGGCAGAGGATATTACGTTCCTAATCCATCTAGCTATGTTCGATTTGCTAGCTGCTTGCCCCTTATTAGGGCCCTGAAATTGCAGAAATAGATGGTCCGATTTTCTTAGCGGCTTAGTGGCTTGTAGGTAGGAGAGGACTGATCTCCTGACATCCAGATTATGGAGAGTTCCCTCCGAGTCAGTAGATGGAGACTGTAGAAATGAAGGTAGGGAGACTTCCTATTCATGATGGAATCTGGATACCACTTTCGGGAGAAAGGCAGGACAGTGCCTGAGGATTATTCGATCATCCAGAATTGTAAGATAGGGAGGCTTGCATTAGAATGCCTGAATTTCTCCAACTCTTCTGGCAGTAGTTATGGCAACTAGGAAAATCGTCTTCATGGTGAGGAACCTTAGAGGGATATTATCAATTGGCTCAAATAGAGGAGTAGTGAGAGCAGAAAGAACTAGGCCCAAGTCCCAAGGAGGAACCACCGGACGAGGGGAGAAAGAAGTTCTTACTGCCCCCTTCAAAAAACGTTTGATCAGAGGGGAATCTGTCAGTTTTAGATCTAAGAAGGCGCTGAGCGCGGAGATCTGTACCTTTAGAGTTGACGGCGGAGGCCTTTTTTCCAACCCAGCTTGCAGGAACTGAAGGACCTGAGGAATATCAGGAGAACAGACACTTCCCAAAAAGGACAAAAAGGCATTCCAGGTTCTCATGTAGATCCTTGAAGTTACGGGTTTCCGGCTTTTTAGCATCATGGAAATTACAGCATCTGACAGGCCCTTCTGTTTTAGCAGGAGGAGTTCAGATTCCAGGCCGTCAAACTGAGTTGCTTTACACTGGGATGATTTACTGGTCCCTGATGGAGTAGGTCTGGGTTTGACGGCAGTATCCAATAAACTCCGGCTGATAGTTTGAGCAGGAGCTGAAACCAAGCCCTTCTTGGCCAGAAGGGGGCCACCATAATTACATGGACCCTCTCTTCCTGAGTTTTTACCAGGACTCTTGGAATGAGGCTGAATAGAGGGAAGGCATAAAGGAGCTGTTTTGGCCATGGCCAGGAGAGGGCCTCTAGCTATACCGGATGATCTCTTTGCGAGAGGGAACAGAACCTTCTGACCTGCCTGTTTCTTTTGGTGGCGAACAGATATAACACTGGGGTCCCCCACATCTGGCAGATCTGGCTGAAAACGTGGTGATTTAGGGACCATTTGGTTTCTCTTATGAGATGTTGACTGAGATAATCGGCCACCACATTTTTTTCTCCCCTGATATGCACCGCAGAAAGGGACAAAAAATGCTTTTCGATACTTCCGCCAGTGAGCGACTTTTGGTTCCCCCTTGTTTGTTTACGTACGCTACAACTGTAGTGTTGTCCGTCAATATTTTTACGTGTTTTGGAGAAGAAGTTTTGTAAAGGGAAAGGAGAACTCTGTGCACTGCTGACAGTTCTCTTAAATTTGAGGAGGTATCCTGCATGTCTTTCTCCCAGGATCCCTGAACTACTGATCCTGAAGAATGACCTCCCCAACCTGATTTGCTGGCGTCTGTTGTAATGACCATAACATCTCTTGGGTGCCAGTGAACTCCTATGCTCAGGTTTCCCTTTATTCTCCACCAAGTTATTGACTGTTTTACCTGTTTGGGAACGTGAACTTTTCTGTCTAGAGATGAATTTTTTCTGTCCCATGAGGATAGGAGAAAGGCCTGAAGGACTCTTGTGTGACTTTGGACCCACCTTACCGACGGGATTGTGGCTGTTAGCAGCCCCAGTACAGCCATTATTGAGGACCGATCCCTGCTGGAAAAACGAGACACTGTTTGGATTAAGTGAGATTGTTTGTCTTGAGGAAGGAAAGACATTAGGTGCCTTGAGTCCAACAGTACCCCTAAAAAAACCTTTTCCTGACTGGGGATAAGGTCAGATTTTTGGGGATTTATTATCCACCCTAGAGATGTAAGGCAGTCCCGGATTTGCTAGAGGCGTGATTGTAGAAGTTGGCGCGACTCCGCAAACACCAGAAAGTCGTCCAGGTATGGAACGATCTGTACCCCCTGAAGGTGAAGAAATTTAGTGACCTCTGACATTATTTTTGAAAAAACTCTGGGGGCAGAGGATAGGCCGAAAGGAAGAGCTGTGAACTGAAAATGGGACAATTTTCCTTGAAAATAAATTGCTATCCTTAGAAAACACTGATGCCTGTGGTATATTGGGACGTGGTAATAAGCGTCCTGAAGGTTGACAGTAGCCATAAAGCAGTCTTGCGGAAGGATCTGTGTGGTAGATTTTATGGTCTTCATCTTGAATCTCTTGTAAACGATGGATTTGTTTAGGGACTTTAAATTTATTATTAGGCGAAAGGAGACGTTTTTTTTTATTTTTTATTAAAATTATAGGGGAATAACGTAGTTATCTCTGACTCTAGGGATGCCTGTTTGTCGGGCTGCTGTCTTTGGTTGATAAAGAAATGTCTTGGGGGGGGGGAATTCTAGCTTTAGGCCTTCTCTTACGGTACGAGTGACCCAAGGGGAGGCATGAATTTCTTGCCAGGCGGAGGAGAATTGTTTTAGTCTGCCTCCTACCTGGATCAGCGTGTCGCTGGGTAGGGCGGATAGAGGCTTCTGGCTTAAAAAGGTATCCCCTTCCTCTACCTCTAGAAGGCTGCCACCTTTTTGATCCGTCCCTTTTACTCTGATCTGCTCTCGACCTTTTCTGATTTTGAAAAGAACGCCTCTGTTGATAGTAACGATTATCAGAGGGAAATCCTTTTTTCTTATTGGAGGCCTTCTCCAAAATATCATCAAGAGCGGAGCCAAATAATCTATCTCCCTCACACGGGAAAGAGCATAGGCGGTTCTTAGAGCCTGCGTCCCCTGTCCATGAATGGAGCCATACCGCCCTACGGGTCGCATTGGCTAAAGCACTGCTTTTTGCAGAGAGCTTAACCAAGTCGGCCGAGGCGTCCGCTAGAAAATTAGATGCTCTCTTTAGGGTAGGAAGGGAGTTTAAGATTTCTTCTCTGGACGTACCCCCTGACAGATTGCTCTCTAACTGATCTAGCCACACTGAGAGGGTTTTGGCCGTACAAGAGGACGCTATGCTGGGATGTAGCATCGCCGTATTTGTCTCCCAGGATTTCCTTAATAAATCTTTGCATTTTTTGTCCATCGGGTCCTTTAGGAGACCCATATCCTCAAAGGGCAGCAAGGACTTCTTTGAAATACGGACCACCGGTACATCTATTTTGGGAGTTTTATCCCACAAATCAGAGTCAGACTCTGAAAAGGGGTATTTGCGCTTGAAGGCGGCCGATACAGTCCACCTTCTATCAGGATCCTTCCATTCCCTGGAAATAAGAGCTTTAATATTGTTGTGGATGGGGAAGGATCTTTTCTTCTTTTCCCCCAACCCCTGAAAAATCTGATTGTGAAGGGACTGAGTCTCTTTTAAGTCTTCTAATTTTAGGGTAGATTTAATATCCTTCAGTAGGGATTGCGTTTCTTCGGGAAAGCACATAGGCCTCCCTGAGGCATCCTCAGAGGATAAGGAGTCCTGATCATCAAGTAACTCCCCTTTATCCAAATCCACTTGATCTGATATTTCCAAATTTAGGGAACGGGAAGGCCCAGGGGAAAGGGCCAATTGTCTAGAATCAGCCGCAGCTTTAATCTCTTCTCTAATGAGGGTTCGCATGGACTCCACGAAGGAAGGGGATTCTTCTGAGATAATTTTTTCAGACACCAAGCCTTTACGGCAACCACCACACTTCCTGCGCCACGAATCTCCTTTGGGTTTTAGCTTTCTGGACTCACTGTCCTAAAAAGAATAAAACAATCTTTGTATAGGACAAAGGAGAGACCCAGAGTAAGGGTGGTGAGGGGTCAGTATAGTAAAATTACAGACACCCAGCGTGCAGGGGGAGGAGAGGTCCAGGACTCCTTAACCCTATATACTTATGTGGAAACATATATAAAAATAAATAAATAGGGATGACTCCCCCCTGGGAGGAGGCTTACCGGGCTGAGGGCCGAGACAGCGGGATCACCGGTGCGTTTAGACGACTCTCTGTCGCTGGAAGGCATCTCTGCAGATCACAGGCAGCGGTGGATGTGAGCGTTCCTTTTTAAATCTCCCGCCGTGCGCAGGAGCCGTCTTCCTGCGAGAATCTCTTGCCCAAGGAGATCTCGTTCCGGTGACGTCACGACGCCCGATCCTGCGCGAGTTCGGCAGACTCGCAAGGCCGGGATGCCTGAGATCAGGACTTCAAAGGATCGAGAAAGGGAGGCAATGCGTCCCCGGGGCCACCAATCCCTGCACCAGCCCTCCTGAACCACAGGGAAAGGACCAGACCGGTGCGATATCCAAGTTCCTGGATAAACCCAGGAGTGGCTTCCACGCACGTCCGAGGACAGGAAACAACGACTGGCAAGGTAAGGGGAGGAGGCTCCTTAAATCCTGTGCTTCCTCGTTGTTTCCTGTCCTGGAGGCGGAGTCATCCTCCTGGGAATGCCATTGTGGAGGAGTCGGGGAAAATCTCATAGAAGCTCTGGGACTAGCTGGTGACAAGGTGGAGAATGAGGAGGAGGAACCTTGTTCATAGCAGGGTGGCACCCGGACCAGCTCATGGCCATCACTGGTGCATGGCTTGGGGGATACAGAGGACACAGACGATACACCTCCCACAGAGGACAGCTTTTCGTTGCCTCTGGGCAGCCTGGCACACATAAGCGATTACATGCTGCAGTGTCTCTGCAACGACCGCTGAGTTGCCCACATTCTAACTTGTGCAGATTACTGGGTGGCCACGCTGCTGGATCCCAGTTACAAGGACAACATACCGTCCTTAATTCCCTGGAGCATGATCGTAACATGTGCGAGCACAAGCGCACGCTGGTAGACACGCTGCTGGTGGCATTCCCATCTGACAGCGGGGGCACAGCGGAAGCACAAGACGAAGGAAGAGAAAGAGGTCGACAATGCAGCTGGGGCACCTCCAGCACCTCAGAAGGCAGGGTTAGCATGGCCGAAAAGCTTTGTCAGCACTGAATGACGGGTCTGCCCCCTTCAACTTCTGGGTCTCCAAATTGGGCACATGGCCTGATCTTGCCCTTTACGCCTTGGAGGTACTGGCCATTGTATTCTCTAAAAGTGTGTTTAGCATATCAGGGGGTGTCATCACAGACAATCGCAGCCACCTGTCCACAGCCAATGAGAACAAGCTCACGTTCATTAAAATGAACCAGGCATGGATCCCACAGGACTTGTCCATACCTTATGCACAATAGACATGTATACCGGCCTTAACCATCCATTGTTATACTACAGCGCAATTGCTTATTGTTGTATTTTGGATATTTCCCCCTCTTTTAGAGTGTACCCTAATAAAAAATAAAAAATAAACCAGTAGCGCAATTGCTCATTGTTGTATTTTGGATATTTCACATGCTTTTGGAGTGTACTATAATAATAAAAAAAAAAAAAAATAACAAAAACCAGTGTTGGCTACCTAGTCCTCCTCCACCGCCTCCTCAAACTCCTACTCCATATGGAACTCCACCTCATAAATCAATTTTTTTTTATTTGTACGCATTTTATTTTATGTCATTTCACTACTTTGTTACATTTTCTGATGAAATTCACAATTTTTTGGGTGTGATGTATCACTGTTATACCTAGTAGACAGGTAAAATAAAAATAAAATAGTCTTTTACATTTTCATGTGAAATTTACCTATTTTTGGGTGTGATGTACCACTGCTATGCCTAGTAGACAGGTTAAAAAATAAATAAATTTGCCTGTTACATTTTCTGGTGAAATGCACCAATTTTTGGGTGTAATATACCCCTCCTCTACCTAGTTGACAGCTTAATAAATTTCAATCATTTTTCTTTTACATTTTCGGGTGACAAACAATTTTTTTCTGTCATAGACCCCTGTTCTACCAAGTAGACAGGTTAATACATTTCTGTAATTTTTCTGTTACATTCTTATGTTGACATTTTACAATTTTGGACGTGAATACACCCCTGCTCGGCATAGGTAACAGGGAATACAATTTCTGAAATTATTCTTTAATTGATGCGTGCCACTTTAATAATTTGTCCCACATTTCCGCTCGATCCCATATTTTTTTTATCCATTTATCTCCCTTGGATGTGGTCTCTGTCTTACGATCCCTCTCCGGCGTGGAACCCTGATTCTCTGATGATTTTGATCAACATGGTAGGCTCAGAAAAGAACATTGAATGTTGATAGAGTAGATATTCAAATGGATGGTGGATGTCACTTGGGCACCTCTGCATAGGTGACAGGAACATAAAAAATAAAATAAAAATTGTCTTACATTGTCAGGTGACATTTTAAAAATGTTGCCAGATAGAAACCCCTGCTCTGCATGGTTGACATTGTATACAATTTAAGAAATTCTTCATTAATTGATGCACAACATATCCTTTCATTTAATGCTTAAACTTTAAAAAGTTTTCCACATTTGTGCTTTAATACTTTGTCCCATATTACCACTCTATCATATTTCATTTGAAAACATTAACCTCCCTTGGATGTGGTCTCTCTTTCTCACGCTCCCTCTCCGGCGAGGAACCCTGATTCTCCAATAACCGTGGTCAACATGGTAGGCTCAGAAAAGAACATCAAAAGTTGATAGAGAAAATATCCAAATGGATGGTGTACGCCACAGGGACGTGCGATCAGGCAGAAGTTAGCTAAAGTCAGCAAAGTGGCAGCAGGGCCTTGTTTACAAATCAAAAATACCACAGTGACATTCCCTATATTTTTTTATTAATCATTCCAATACCAGGGCATCTTAACCACTTCCCATCTGGACCATTTGCCCCCTTCCTGACCAGGCCTAATTTGCAAATCTGACATACCTCACTATGTGGTAATAACTTTGGAACACCTTTACTTATCCAAGTCATTCAGAGATTGTTTTCTTGTGACACATTGTACTTCATGATAGTCATAAATTTGAGTCAATATATTTCACCTTTATGAAAAAATCCCAAATTTACCCAAAATTTTGAAAAATGTGCAATTTTCTAAATTTCAATTTCTCTGCTTTTAAAACAGAAAGTGATACCTCTAAATATTTATTATTTAGCATTCCCCTTATGTCTACTTTATGTTGGCATCATTTTGGAAAAGTCATAAAAAATTTTAGGATGTTAGAAGGCTTAGTTAGAATTTTAGAAACAATTCTTAACATTTTTAAGAAAATTGGCAAAACCCACTTTAACCACCTCAGGACCGCCGTACGCAGGATTGCGTCCTGGCGGCGGGCCGGCAATAGTTACAGGAGTATTTCGTCACCAGCCTGCCAGCCAATGATCGTGGCTGGCAGGCTGGCGATTTTCCCAAAAAATCAAATCAGAAGCCAGTTAACACTTTATATATCCTTTTTGTCGGTTGGTCTCAGCAGAGGAGCAGGCATCACAGTGAGTAGCCACCAAACACTACACTTAGCCCCAGATCACCCCCCCAGCACCCCAATTAACCCCTTGATCACCCCTTGATCGCCCCTGTCAATCACCTAGTGAAAGGGAAAAAAGTGATCAGTGTAAACTGTCACTTTTTTTTTCACTGGTATTGACTGATAGTTTTAGGATAGTTTAGGCCCCTTGGTTAAGTAGTTTAGCGATCGTTTAGCGCCCAGCCCACCGCACCGCAGTCACTGATTCGCTGATTAGCGTATTGCTAATCAGCATTTGTACTTTTATAGTATCTGTACGTGATCAAAACTGATCATAGTCAGATCTATAATAGTATTAGTGTCATCTTAGCTCACCCTCCACCCAAAACGCAGTGTTTGCTCCGGTACTTCGCTAGCCTCCCATTTGTAAGACAGGCTTGCTTTTTTTCTTGGGTAGTCTCAGGGAATATCTACAACAAGTGCACAGGTCAAGCTTGGAGTCTTGACCAAAAATCCCAATTTCCTGATACTGGTGTTTATTCGTGCAATTGTGTTTGGCCCATCTGGGCCTGTCTATTTATTTATTATTTACATGTTTCCTCTTTTGTGCCATTTTTTCTAATTGATCACCATTAAATGTTAAGTTTTAATCCCTTTGATCCCCTCAATGGATCAGGTTATATAACTCATTCAAATTGGGATTTTTGGTCAAGACTCCAAGCTTGACCTGTGCACTTGTTGTAGATTATCTTTATTTCCAGAGCATGGCTGGTTTTCTGGCAACTGGCTTCAGTGCGGACAGTTGGCTGGTAGAGGCTCAGGAGGTGTTCTCGGACAAGGAATTCTCACAGAAAAAATACATCCCTTCCTTTAACGCTGCTTTTAAGGAACTAACGGATGTTTACAGAGACCAGATTCTCTCCTGGTGGGAGACGCAGAGCCTAGAGAGCTATCTTAAACATAATATCGTCCCTCGTGGACTCCGAATCTCGCTGCTGCCCGCGGCCAGATTCAGGAGCCCAGGCTTCCTCAGTAAGTGGGAGCAGGAAGCCACTAATAGCTCTCTGCGGCTGATGCGTCTCCTACTAGCTGAAGAGAAAAATAAACTTGAAACTTTAAATAAAAAACTAACTGTGAGCATAGAAGCTGCCCAGACCTTTGCACACGAGGCGGATTTTCCCACTAAGGAGAATCAACTCCAAAATTACCTCGACAAATATCAGTATCATCTCAAGGAACGGAAGCACCGCCAATTTGTGCGAGACCTAGCAGACTTCAAGGAGAACAGAATCTACTCCTCCATAGCTCACAGAGGTGAGACCGGTGTTGCACAGACTGACCTTTCTTCTACAGAAACTGACTACTCAGACTCAGACAGTCTACCTAAGGGTAATAGACAATCCCCACGGGGAGGGAGCCGCAGGGGGCGTAGACGAGGAAGCTCACGTGGAAGGGATCGCCGTTTTTTAGGGGGTACCCCCAACCAAGGGCAATCCAACCCGCCACTCTCACAATACCCACTACGCAACCGAGTCCAACAACCTCCAAACCCCTAGGCCCTCAGGTCGTTAATCTGTCTTCCCGTCCACTCAGCACCATCGAGACACAGGTCCTCCAACTGGGCCTCTCTTTCGTCCCTACCCCTAGTTTCAATAGATTTGATACCATCAAGGACCTCAATTTATTCGTTCGGAAGTTACGTTGGCACAAATTTTTCAAATTACAAGAGAGGAGAGAGTGTCGCGAACTGGGTATCCCGGTTGAAATCCTGTCAGACGTGCGCTTGCTCTTTGACCTTGATAAGGGGCCACCACAACATGACGGACTGGGTCCCTTCACTGACCTTAAAATGAAAAATAATAAAATGCCGCCAGTATCTGCTGATCCATCTTGCATTGATGTATTCTTGGATCTGGTCTCACACCAGGTCGAAGAAATCAGGCCTCCACACTGCTCTAACGTTGACCGGGCCCAGGCCACCGTGATTTCCGATCTTGAGAGTGATCGATCTATTGTAATCAAACCCTCGGACAAAGGGGGCAACACGGTGGTCATGGACCAAGGTCAGTATAGAGCAATGTGCGAGTCTCTACTGAACGACCCCTCCACCTATGAGGTACTACCTCGAGATCCATCCAATGAATTCAGATTTGAACTCAGATCTATTCTTGAGGAGGCCAAGTTGGCAAATCTCATCTCTGATTTCAAGTTTCTATTTCCCCCGTGCCCCTGCATGGCAACGTTTTATTGCCTCCCTAAATTACATAAGGGGGTCAATCCACTCAAGGGACGACCCATAGTCTCTGGGGTGGACAACCTCTGCCAAAATGCAGGTATTTACGTGGACAAAATTCTGGCTCCATTTGTGACTACACTTCCATCTTACACTCGTGACACGACAGACCTTCTGAAATGGTTGGAGGGCATTTATACAGAGGTGAATAGCCTATTGGCCAGTATAGACGTGGAGGCACTCTACTCCAGCATTCCACATCCACTAGGCCTCAAGGCCGTTGAACATTTTTTGAGTAGTCGAGGTAGTCAGTATCGCGCCCACAGTCTGTTCATTCTCCGTCTGTTGGAGTTCACGCTTACTCACAACGTGTTCTCCTTCAACGGCAGGATCTACCACCAGCTCAGGGGCACCGCGATGGGGAGCCCTTGTGCCCCATCGTATGCTAATTTGTTCCTGGGCTGGTGGGAGGAAACCCTGGTGTTCACAGACACCGGGTCCGCACTTTTGGACCCTGTGGGACTGTGGGCGCGATACATTGACGACATCTTCATCATTTGGAACAGTGATGAAGTATCCTTCTGCTCTCTGGTGAAAGCGCTTAACATCAACAATATAGGCCTTCGCTTCACCAGCGAGAACAACATCGCCCAGTTACCATTTTTGGACGTCCTTATCTCCAAAACAGCAGAGGGAGAACTGACCACGACTGTGTATAGGAAGCCCAGTTCAACTAACAACTTGCTTAGGTGGGAAAGCAGCCACCCGCTCCCGCTTAAGAAAGGCATCCCAAAAGGCCAGTACCTCCGCCTTAGGAGAAACTGTTCTTCCAAAAAGGAATTTATTCGTCAGGCTGCGGATCTGCGTCTGAGATTCCTCCAGAGGGGATACCCCGATAGGGTATTGCGATTGGCCTTCAGAGCAGCACTCCAGGCAGACCGTACAGACCTTCTAATTCCTAAACCCCATCAGGAACAGACGGGTAATCTTATTCGCCTGATCAGCACCTTCAACCGTGCAGCACCTGAAATTCGCAATATCCTATCCCAAAATTGGGGTGTCCTCATGATGGATCCAGATCTCAGAGAGGTCCTAGGACCTCACCCTAATATCATCTACCGCAGGGGTCGTAACCTCCGCGACAGATTGGTCTCAAGTGAATTTATACCGCCTGTACCCCCGGGAACCGCCTGGTTGCAGTCAAACATCAAAGGCTGTTACAGATGCAGTGGGTGCATTGCATGCAGCCATCTGCAAACAGGCAGGACCTTTCGCAGTAACAACACCGGCAAGGTCTACACTATTAACCATTTTATCAACTGTAAGACCCGGGGGGTGATTTACCGCCTAGCCTGCGAATGCGGCAAGGAATATGTTGGCAAGACCATCCGAGAGTTTCGCAGGTGGGTGGGTGAACACCTCAATGATATTTCAAAGAGTAAGGACACGCCAATAGCCAACCACTTTCATGGGCATTGACCGGGTCCTCCCGCCGCATCGCGGAGGTGATTGGGACCGGCTAATTCTTCAGCGTGAACTTCGCTGGATATACTATCTTAAATCCATGACACCATTGGGGCTCAATGAACAGCTCAATTTTAGCTGCTTTCTGTGAACAGTTGATGACACTATATTGGTCCTATTGTCCAGCCCCTCTGCTTCATTGATTATTTCTCATTATCATAATTTATTTAGTCACAATTATTTCTTGTCCTCTATGCCTCCTGACCTCTCTGCCGGCTCTCTGTTACAGCATCTGGGCCTCCTTGCTTATGTCTTCCCTCCCAAAGAAGCTCTGAGGCTGAGAGCATTTTTCTCTCCCCTTTTTCTTGAGACCGCTGACACGCTGGTCTCACACTATAGCCACCGGTTCACCGCGCGTCTCTGCGCGGCGTCCGGTTGCTAGGAAGCCAGACCCGCCCCCATTTGTTTTATATTTCCCCTCCTGCTCTCCTGCGTGCCCTCGCGACGTCCTCGGCTGGCGTCTGCGTTCCACGTGCGTTCCACCTGTCTCCGCCCCCGTTCCTGAGGTGCGGCCGCTGTGGCGGCATGTGGAGCGCACACGCCGCCCGACGCTGCGTTCCAGCGCACGCAGGTCTGCTGCTCACAGGATTCAGCCTTCCCGGTCTCCACGTGACATCCGGAGGGGGCATGCCCTGCGAAAGGACGGGCTCTGGCTCTCCTCATTTAAATGGCACTTTTCAGGTTAACAGTGCTGACAGCCCCTCATCTCATACCCTTTGATTTGGGCCCCACAGTGACCGCATCACGCCGTTTTGGCATCCCTGCTTATGTGCCTGGACAGCCCACTGGCCAGCCAGCACCTGCGGTCCTGCTTGTAGGATTTTTTGGTGGTCCGGTCCCACTGGCCTGGCCACTGTACCCGGAGTCTGAATAGGCCCCACTGGACCTTTCGGCAGTTTTAAACAGTTACTTCTTCTGTTTCACTGCTATAAGCTCCCACTTCTGCGGCTAGTCCCTGCCACAGGTCTAGCCACCAGCATTTTTCGCCTCTCAGGCACTAAGTGCCTGCTAGCCCATTTTTTTACGTCCCCTGATGAGTTAGTCTAAACTGAAACGTGACACGTCGGGACATTGCTAGGGCTTATTAGGGACACCGGCCCTACCAGGGTTAGGTATCCGGACGGGGTCGCTCCTTGCGGAGCAAGTACTCCGTATAGGTAGGTAGGGTCGACTAGCCCCTCCCCTATTATCAGGGATACACTAGGGATTAATTTTTCCCGACCCTGCCTACCGTCCAGCACTTTCGGTACCATCCTTACTGCACGAACTCCTGTAACCAGCACCCGCCTTGAACCGGACTCCTTACCTGCGATCTTGTCACCCAGGTTCCATCTACAGAGATCGGTCCACCTATCAACCATCCGGGTGAGAACGTTCCATTTCCTGATACTGGTGTTTATTCATGCAATTGTGTTTGGCCCATCTGGGCCTGTCTATTTATTTATTATTTACATGTTTCCTCTTTTGTGCCATTTTTTCTAATTGATCACCATTAAATGTTAAGTTTTAATCCCTTTGATCCCCTCAATGGATCAGGTTATAGTCTCAGGGAATACCCCTAAATTTAGTAGTCCAAATGGCAAACAAGGGGTATTCTTCTGAAGAGGCCTACAGGCTTCTGACCCAGTCGGATGAGGAATGGGAACCCTTATCTGACGAATCTAGCGGGTCAGAATATGAACCTGTAGAAAGCAGTGGCAGTCTGACCCAAAGTTCGGACGAGGAGGTTGAGGTCCCTGATAGCACCAGGCACACAGGGCTATTAGGGCCCATTCACACAGAGCTGCTACAAACCTCTCCTTTCACAAAGTGGAAGGACAAAGTGCATAATGTACTTTGCCACATCTTTGGACGATTTACGCTTTGCACATTGTCCCATGGGGAAGGAGAGGTTTGTCCTATAAAAGTAAAAAAAAAATCAAACAAAAAAAATAAAAAAAATTACCAGTAAGCAAAAAAGTTAACGTTCTGTTCAAAAAGTTAAATAAAGTTTATATGTTCTGTTCAAAAGTTATTATAAAGTTAATAAAATTTATTGCGTTGCGGCCTGTTTTTTTCTTTTTTGTTTAGTTTTTTTTTACCTTCCAGGTGGACCAACCAATCGACTAGCTGCAGCACTGATGTGCATTCTGACAAAAGCATTGCACTGCTGTCAGATTACACAAAAGTCGGTGTATGCGGTGCTGCAAGACGAGATTTCTCCTCTGCAGTAAAAGATACATTTGCCGAGGCATATGAGCTGAGGAGGCGGCGGTGTTCATATGCTTTGGCAAACACTTTGTATATATATATATATATATATAAAAAAAATAAAAAATCCCGGCAATGATTTATTCATCCACATCGACTGATCAATCGGGTTTGCCAGGGCATATGAGCTAAGTGGGTATGGATGTTGGGCGGAGATCCTATGTCCTGGCAGACGCCTTTCCCCTCTTTTTTTTTGGCAGAGATTTTTTCATCCACATTGATTGATGTGAATGAAGAAATCTGTGCCGTTCATTTTTTCTTTCAGCCCAGAGGCTGAACGGAAAAAAAAAAAAAATTCTCATTACCTGTATGCTCAATATAAGGAGAATAGCAGAAACTCCTAATGCTGGCCATACATGTAATGACTGCGGAGACCCTCAAATGCCAGGGCAGTACAAACACCCCACAAATAACACCATTTTGGAAAGAAGACACCCCAAGGTATTCGCTGAGGGGCATATTGAGTCCATGAAAGATTGAAATTTTTGTCCCAAGTTAGCAGAAAGGGAGACTTTGTGAGAAAAAAAACACAAAAAAAATCAATTTCCGCTAACCTGTGACAAAAAAAAAATAATAAAAATTATTCTATGAACTCGCCATGCCCCTCATTGAATACCTTGGGGTGTCTTTCCAAAATGGGGTCACATGTGGGGTATTTATACTGCCCTGGCATTTTAGGGGCCCTAAAGCGTGCAAAGAAGTCTGTGATCCAAATGTCTAAAAATGCCCTCCTAAAAGGAATGTGGGCCCCTTTGCGCATCTAGGCTGCAAAAAAACTGTCACACATGTGGTATCGCCGTACTCAGGAGAAGTTGGGGAATGTGTTTTTGGCATGTCATTTTACATATACCCATGCTGGGTGAGATAAATATCTTGGTCAAATGCCAACTTTGTATAAAAAAAAAATATATATAATAATAATAATAATATTCGGAAAAGTTGTCTTTTGCCAAGATATTTTTCTCACCCAGCACGGGTATATGTAAAAATATACCCCAAAACACATTGCCCTACTTCATCTGAGTACGGCGATACCAGATGTGTGACACTTTTTCACAGCCTAGGTGGGCAAATGGGCCCACATTCCAAAGAGCACCTTTCGGATTTCACAGGCCATTTTTTTACAGATTTTGATTTTAAACTACTTCACACGCATTTGGGCCCCTAAAATGCCAGGGCAGTATAACTACCCCACAAGTGACCCCATTTTGGAAAGAAGACACCCCAAGGTATTTCATGATGGGCATAATGAGTTCATGGAAGTTTTTATTTTTTGTCACAAGTTAGTGGAATATGAGACTTTGTAAGGAAAAAAATAAATTAAAAATCATCATTTTCCGCTAACTTGTGACAAAAAAAAAAAGTTCTATGAAATCACTATACCCATCAGCGAATACCTTAGGGTGTCTACTTTCCGAAATGGGGTCATTTGTGGGGTTTTTCTACTGTCTGGGCATTGTAGAACCTCAGGAAACATGACAGGTGCTCAGAAAGTCAGAGCTGCTTCAAAAAGCGGAAATTCCCATTTTTGTACCATAGTTTGTAAACGCTATAACTTTTACCCAAACCATTTATTTTTTTACCCAAACAGTTTTTTTTGTCAAAGACATGTAGAACAATAAATTTAGCAAAAAATTATATATGGATGTCGTTTTTTTTAATTATTATTTTACAACTGAAAGTGAAAAATGTAATTTTTTTGCAAAAATTTCATTGAATTTCGATTAACAAAAAAAGTAAAAATGTCAGCAGTAATGAAATACCACCAAATTAAATCTCTATTAGTGAGAAGAAAAGGAGGTAAAATTAATTTGGGTGGTAAGGTGCATGACCGAGCAATAAACGGTGAAAGTAGTGTAGTGCAGAATTGTAAAAAGTGGTCTGGTCATTAAGGGTGTTTAAGCTAGGGGAGCTGAGGTGGTTAAGGACCAGTTCATGTCTGAAGTCACTTTGTGGGACCTACATAATGGATACCCCCATAAATGACCCCATTGTAGAAACTACACCCCTCAAGTTACTTAAAACCGATTTTTAAATTTCACTTTTTTGGCAGATTTTCCATTTTAATCAATTTTTTCCTTTAACACATAGATGGTTAACAGCCAAACAAAACTCAATATTTATCACCCAGATTCAGCTGTTTACAGAAAAACCCCACATGGGGTCATAAACAGCTGTATGGGCACACGGCAGGGCGCAGAAGAAAAGGAACTCCACATGGTTTTTAGATTCCATGTCCCATTTGAAGCCCCCATGATGCACCCTTACAGTAGAAACTCCCAAGAAGTGACCCGATTTATTTTGTATTTTTTTGTACAGTTTTTATTTATTTATTTTTACAGCGTTCACCTGAGGGGGTTCGGTCAAGTGACATTTTTATAGAGCAGATTGTTACGGATGTGGCGATACCTAATATGTATACTTTTTCTTATTTATTTAAGTTTTACACAATAGCGTTTTTAAAACAAAAAAAATATGTTTATGTTTCCATGTTCTGAGAGTTAGTTTTTTATTTTTTGAGAGATTTTATGTAGGGGCTCATTTTTTGTGGGATGAGGTGACGGTTTTATTGGTACCATTTTGTGGGCCATACGCCTTTTTGATCACTTGGTGTTTCACTTTTTGTGATGTAAGGTGACAAAAATGGCCTTTTTTGACAATTATTTTTAATTTTTTTATGGTGTTTATCGGACTGGGTCGATCATGTGATATATTTATAGAGCCGACCGTCATGGACGCGGCAATACCAAATATGTCTATTTTATTTTATCTTCTCTATTTTTAATTTTTTTATTCCTTACTTGGGAATTATTTTTTTTACATGTGAAACCTTTTATTTTATTTTTTTTAAACACTTTAATTTATTTATTTATTTATTTATTTACACTTTTTGTCCCCCATAAGGTCATACAAGACCTCTGGGGGACATTTACTTCTCTTTTTTTTTTTTTTTCCACTGTTGATTTCTCCTGTAACTGTGGCTGACATAGTAGCCCCAGTTACAGGATAAATACACCCGCAGGGCAGGGCTGATCGAGGTCTCTGAAAGACCTCACACAGCTCCTTCACTCTCCGGTTCCGGTAATCACATGACCGCCGGGCCGGAACAGGAAGCTCTCGGCGAGCGCTGTGTACGCAGCGATCCAGAAGGCAGGGACACTTGGGCACTGTCCCTGCCTTCTCTCTGGGTTGCCCTGCTGTCACTGACAGTGGGCAACCCGATCAGCAGCTGCATGATTAGCGTGCAGCTGCAGTTTCTGAATGGATGTTCTGGAACGTACATTCAGAAATAGAGAACAACCTCCCAGACGTTTATAGTCTATGGGCGGACAGGAAGTGGTTAAGAGTCCTGTATTGTTATTTGACGTCACTACCTCCGAGTTGGGAGTGGGTAATTTCAGCGCACCCCATCAAAAGTTGATAGAGCAGCTATCAAATTGGATCGAGAACATCACGGGGACATGCAACATGGTGGGGCAGTAAGTGTGCACGCGCCTACACAAACCGACTGACAGGGGTCAGCCCTTGCAACTTCTGGGTCTCCAATTTGGGCACATGGCCTGAGCTTGCCCTTTACCACTTGGATGTGCTGGCCTGCCCTGCAGCCAGTGTATTGTCTGAATGTGTGTTTAGCACAACTGGAGGGGTTGATCACAGGTTATATTTCCCAATGTTTTGGGGTGTACCCAATTTAAAAAAAATAAAAAAAATAATTTGAAACAAAAAAACTGTGTAGGCTACCTCCTCCACTGCCGCTTCCACATACACCGCCACATCCACCACCTCCTCAACCTCCTACTCCATATGTACCTAGTCTTTTTAGATCAAGATAATTTTTTATTTTTACGTATTTTATGTTATAGTCATTTCCCTATCCACATTTGTTTACAGAGCACTTGCCGTGCTCTTAACCACATTTTGATGACATTTTCAGCCCTGTAGCCCTTTCCATTACATTTTTACAGCCATTTTAGTGCTCAAGAATTCGAGTTCCCATTGACTTCAATAGGGTTCGGGGTCAAGTTCGGGTCCCGAAGTTAAACTTTTTTGTGAAGTTCGGCCAAAACTGGCGAACTCAAAGATCCAGGTATCCGCTCAACTCTAGTCACAGAACACTACAGAATATGGACACTATTTTAGGCCCAGAATATTGGAATCTACTGTAAAGACACTGTTTTCTGATGTACTTTATATGTATATTTATATTTTACCCTATATCTAGGCCTGACAACCACACAAGGTATTGAAGCACAGATCACAATTCACAAATTACACAGTTGAGAGAAAAAATATGGATAGATTATGGGAGAAAAATTGTTCTGTATTTTACATTTTTTCCCTATATCTAGGCCTGACAACCACACAAGGTATTGAAGCGCAGATCACACAATTCACGGATTACACCCTTGACAGCAAAAATATTCTTCCCATCTCTGCACCTGACACACAGAAGGTATTGCTGCACAGATGTCCCTTCCTAAGCACAGCTCTCCCTAGCTCGCAATGAGCCAAACCCACGTCATCGGGTGCTATATAGCACCCGATGATGCATTCCGGCCAACCAATCATTGTAATGCCAGCAGTCAACATGGCTACTGGCATTACAGTGATGGCAGTATTTACCTGCACGTTTATTGGCTGCTTGGCAGCCGCGAAACGTACAGGAAGGAGACTCAAGCATGGAGCTCGAGCACATGTGGTAGTACTCAGCCGA
The DNA here is from genome assembly GCF_014858855.1 of Bufo gargarizans. Lineage (NCBI taxonomy): Eukaryota > Metazoa > Chordata > Amphibia > Anura > Bufonidae > Bufo > Bufo gargarizans. The sequence goes on along the minus strand of NC_058081.1, from coordinate 407,271,112 downwards.
GTACTACCATGTGCTCAGCATTAAGTTTTTTTCAAAAAGGGGGATTTCGTAAGCAATATTTTTAATCCAAATTTATATTTTTAGTTTTTAAACATTTGTATTTGACCTGTATTTGTACTGGCCTGCACTAAAATGAATATCCATTGACTGTGTAATATACTTCCAGCCACATAATCGCTTGATCTTTTCTGTCCGGTGAATGCCTAATGTTTGGGGCCTGTAGTCCAGTGGCCTACAGTAAAATTTGTATCCATTGACCGCATAATGTACCTCGAGCCACATAATAATTTCTTTTAGGTCAGCCGTACTCCCGTGGCCTAAAATAAAAAATTTCTAGGCTACAACAGGGCACAATTCAGAGAATTTCCCTTTAAGACACATAAAAATGTCCCCTGATTAAGATACATATTTTTTCTTGGAATTTTTGTCATTGATCACCCTCCAGAATATCACTGTCCATGTTGTGGGACTATTTGTACACTTCTACTAAGTATTTGGTGGTTGCAAATATGAGCTGAAGGTTTTTCAGGTTCGCCTGCCATTAAAGTGAATGGGGTCCGCCGCGAACTTGCGGTTCACGAACATCTGAATAGAACAGTATCTAAAGCGTGTATCTCACAATAACATATTCAGACTAGGCTGCAATTAAAGTTTTCCCCAAAACAGGTGTTTGTTTAATAACTGAATATGACAGCAGTATATAACCCTTGAATTTCACATGTGCTGATGCAGCAAGAGCTGAAAAGTTGTGTATTTTGCCCAAAAAGGGTGTTTTATTAATAGAAGAATATAACCACAGTATCTAAAGGATGTATCTCACACCGACTGATCCATACTAGGCCGTAATTAAATGTGTTTGCCCAAAATGGTTGTATTTCAAAAACCTGAATATAACCACAGTAACTAAAGGGTGTATCTCACACGTCCTGATACAGACTAGGCTGCAATTAATTTTTTTTGCCCAAAAACGAGTGTTTGTTTAATAACTGAATATGACAGCAGTATATAACTCTTGAATTTCACACGTGCTGATACTGCAAGGGCTGTAAAATTGTGTATTTTGCCAAAAAAGTGCGTTTATAAAACCAAAAAATTATGGCTGTATTTCTAGCTTAAATTGCACACTGAATAATGTTGGATAATGCCAAAAATTGTTGTTTTTTCAAAGCCAGAAAATTGAAATTTTTAAATTGTGTTTTCAACAATCACAGATGCAGCAAGAGCTGCAATATTAAGGATTCTTTTTTTTTAAAAAAGGTAGTTTTTATTTAGAACCGAATATGAAAGCTGTATGAATCGATTGAATTCCACACGTGCAGATGCAGCTAGGGCTGTAAAAAAGTCTATTTTGCACAAAAAGGGTGTTTTTAAAAACCCAGAAAATTATGGCTAGAAAATTACATATAGAAATATGTATTTCTAGCTTAAATTGCACACTGGCTAATCCTGCAAATGCACCAGATGTTGTATATTGTCACTGTATATTTTTTTTTGTCACTGGTCTCGAGGCAGGGTAAAAATATTGTGCACTGCACCCACACAACTAAATGTATGTAGAGTGCCGAGTTAGATTCGAGTTCTGAACCAAAGATTCTGTCCTATTCTCTCCCTCACAGCAGCATCCTCTCCATACACTAGTAACAGCAGAGTGACCTGCAGCGCTATGTGACTCCAGTTTATATAAAGGATGGGTCACATGCTGCACTGGCCAATCACATGCTGCACTGGCCATTAGTAGGCATGGCTGTGATGGCTTTTAAAGGTCAGACAGTTAAACGCTTGTTTTCACAAAGCGCTAAGAACCCGAACTTTTACTGAAATGTTCGGGTCCGGGGTCCAAAAATCCTAAAGTTAGGTTCGCTCAACCCTAATTATTTTTGTACTAAAATAGGCCACTCAACAAGCGTTAAACTGTGACCTTAGAAGCCATCACAGCCATACCTACTAATGGCATGGCTGTGATTGGCCAGTGCAGCATGTTACCCAGCCTCTATATAAGCTGGAGTCACATAGCGCTGCACGTCACTCTGCTGTTACTAGTGTAGAGAGAGGCCGCTGGTGATTTCAGGGAGAGAATAGGAGAGAATCTGTGATCAGAACTCCAATTGAACTCAGATCTACATACATTTAGTTGTGTGGGTGCAGTGCACAATCTTTTTACCCTGCCCTGAGCCCAGTGACAGAAAAATAACTTTTATCCGTCTGTTAGTTAGGTGGGCGGCAGCGGCCATTTTATGCAAGTTCAGTGCACCAGCATGCATATGTGCTTTTGGGACATTCAAAACCAAGCTTGAAATACTGCAATAATCTCATTTAAAAAAATAAATAAAAAACACCCTGCTTTGGCAATTTAGGCTAGAAATACAGCTATAATTTTCTGGGTTTTAGAAAACACCTTTTGTGCAAAATACACACTTTTACAGCCCTTGCTGCATCTGTGATTGTTAAAAACAAGTTTGAAATGTTTCAATAATTTTCTGGCTATGAAAAAATACCAATTTTTGGCAATAACCTTCATTTTGGGCCTCTCCCGTATTAGTGTGCAATTTAAGCTAGAAATAGCTATAATTTTCTGGGTTTTGAAAAACACCCTTTGTGCAAAATACATAATACACAGCCCTTGCTGCATCTGCACGTGTGAAATTCAAGCGTTATATATTGCTGTCATATTCGGCTATAAAAAAATAAAAAAATTTAAAAAAAACACACAGTTTTGGACAAAAAAAAACGACATTTTGCAGCCTTTGCTGCATATGTCATTGTGAGATACACCCTTTAGATCAGGCATCCTCAAACTGCAGCTCTCCAGCTGTTGCAAAACTACAACTCCCAGCCTGCCTGAACAGCCTACAGGTATCAGCCTACAGTAGGGCATTGTGGGAGTTGTAGTTTTACAACAGCTGGAGGGCCGCAGTTTGAGGATGCCTGCTTTAGATACTGTGATTCTATTCTGCTATTAGCAAAACACCCATTTTGGGCAAAAATCTTTAATTGAGACATAGTCTTGATCTGTACGTGTGAGATACACCCTTTAGATACCGTGGTTCTATTCTGCTGTAAAAAAAAAAAAAAAAAAAAAAAAAAAAAAAAAAGGTAGAGGACGCCGTCGATCTGTGCCAGCTATACTCACAAGTGAAACCCCTTCCTCAGGTGCGAGTAGGCTGCAGAACCTGCAGCGGTATTTGCTCGGGCCTAAAGCGGCTGTCACGACTATGTGTTTGGTCGTGACTCTTTGTGTCGCATGCAGTTGTCAGCGGTCTACCGCAGGTGAGGGCAATTAGTATGTTGTCTCACGTGTGATTGCCGCTGGCAACAGGATGTTGGCAGTGTAGCAGCCTGAGCTGGTTGCTAGGCGGTTCGCCGTCAAGGAATGTGGTTGCATCTGCAATGTGTGTTTGTATGTGTTCACTTTCTATGTTTGGTGTGCACGGGATTTAGTTGTGTGTGTGTGTATTTCCCCTTTAAGTGACACTTACCTTGTCTGGTGTTAGAAGGGTTAACTCCTTTCCTAGTATGTGTGTGTGGGTGTGGCTACTTAGCTTCTGCTGGATGCCTGTAGCTGGGGGGTACTCCAGCCTTGCTCTATGCTGGAGTCATCCTCCTGGTCTTATATGCCATCTATCCAGTGAGGGCCACCCTTGTGGTCATAAAATGTATGTATGATGTTAAGATGTTTTATGCTCTCTATGTTGTTTGCAGTTATGGGTGTCCTGGATACCTGTGTGAGTTGTGTGTGTGTGTGTGTGGTGCCTTAATGTTTGTGTGGACATCAGTACTTGTGCATGGGTTCCAGTCAGCGTGTCTGTGGCAGGTTGGTGTGGTACTGGTGTAACAGACCTGCCATATCCATATGCTATACAAGTTCCCCCTCTCCTTGCTCTTTGGCCAGTGAGACTCCTATTCGTCTGTGTCTAGAAGGAACAGGTCATCTTACCCTGCTCCTAGTCCAGGGATTTCCTGAGGGCTAGTAGGGACCCAAGGTTCCGGAGTATGAGCCCTCCTACCATCTGGGTTGGCTCATACGGTTAGGAGTCAGGGTCAGAATTAGGGACGCGCTAGGAGGTGACCTGCTCCGTGATCCTGTCGTCCTGGCCTTGCAGCTACCCTTATCCTATTGACATCACACAGTTGAAGGTTTCCCCCACTCTCAGCCGTGACAGCGGCTTTACGAATTGTGAGGCCAGAACAAGTACAGGCGATAGTAGATTGGGTTTCTGACAGTGCCTCCAGTTCCTTCAAATTGTCTCCCCCCCAGTCTCCTGCTGAAAGATCAGAGTTGGCACCTGCAGCCGATATCCATCAGTCTTTCACCTCACCCCCTGGCAAATCAGCCAAGCAGTCTGAGCCCCAAGTCATACAGCAGTCCCTTCTGCTTTTTGATGACTGTTAGCAGGATTTGCCAGGTCTATCCACCTAACCCTGCCCCAGCAGTGGAAGAGATTGAGTGCACCGATGCACAACCACTATGTTTCAAGATGAGTACTTGGGAGGACCATCACATCACGTCTCGGATGATGACGAAACACAGGTACCAACTGCTGGGGCTTTTGAAAAAGTGTGCAGACTGACAAGCAGGGCAGGGGTTAAGACTGGGTAGAAGATCATGTGGATGACTATGAGGTCCTCAACCCCACATGGAATCAAGGTCATGCGAGTGACCTGTGTAGTTCGGAGGAATAGGCGGTGGTCAAACAGAGCCACCAGTACAGCAGAAGAGGGAGCAGGGTGCAAAAGCAGAGTGGCCATCCACTAGACAGTACGCCTGCTACTGCCCAACGCAGCAATGGACCGAGTACACCAAAGCCAGCTCCAAGGAGTTCCCTGGTGTGGCAGTTCTTCAGACAATGTGCTGATGACAAGACACGAGTGGTTTGCACGCTGTGCAATCAGAGCCTGAAGCGAAGCATAAACGTTCTCAACCTGAGTACAACCTGCATGACCAGGCATTTAAGTGCTAAGCACGAGCTGCAGTAGATTAGACACCTCAAAAACCAAGGAAGGTCTCTGTATCCTCCTGCTTCCTCTGCTGCTACTGTCTCGGCCTCTCCATCCACCCCTGGATTGACAGTTGCACCTGCCACCCCACAAACAGAGGATCTGCCAGCAACACCCCTATCTGGGTCACCAATGATCTCCACTATGTCCCACAGAAGCGTTCAGCTCTCCATCTCCCAAACACTGGAGCGAAAGAGGAAGTACCCCCCCTACCCACCTGCGATCCCTGGCCCCGAATGCCAGCATTTCAAAATTACTGGCCTTTGAAATAATGTCATTTCATCTAGTGGAGACAGAATTTTAAAAGCCTTATAGCGGTGACTGTCCCACAGTACGTTGTGCCCAGGCGCCACTACTTTTCCAGGCGTGCCATCCCTTCCCTGCACAACCAAGTGGGGGACAAAATCAGGTGTGCACTGCGCAATGCCATCTGTGGCAAGGTCCACCTAACTATTGATAAGTGGACCGTATGGATACGTCAGGGATGTTATATCTCCATAACAGCGCATGTCCTTCTACCACCGATGATTGCAGGGTGCTTCAGAGTTCCTCCTGTTGCTTCCTCCTCCTACTCTGCTTCATCATCCTCTACCGCCTTCCAATCCGTTCAGCGTAACACCTTCACCACCAACTTCAGCACAGCCAGGGGTAAACTACAGCAGGCAATTTTAAAACGTATCTGTTTTAGGGGCAAACCCCACACCACGCAGGAGCTGTGGATGGGCAGGGAACAACAGACCGATGAGTGGTTGGTGCCAGTGAACCTCAAGCCCGGTCCTGGTGGTGTGCGATAATGGGCGAAATCTGGTAGCATTTCTGGGACTAGCCGTTTTGACGCACATCCCTTGCCTGGCACATGTGCTGAATTTGGTGGTGCAGAGGTTACTTAAAAATTTCACTGATATGTCAGAGCTGCTGCATAAAGTCAGGGCCGTCTGTGCGCGCTTTTGGCATTCTCTTCCTGCTGCTGCTCGCCTGTCAGCACTGCAGAGTAACTTAGGCCTTCTCGCTCACCGTCTCATATGCGACGTGCCCACAAGGTGGAACTCCACCTTGTAAATGCTGGCCAGACTGTGCGAGCAGCAGCAGGTGATAGTGGAGTTTCAGCTGCAACATGCACTGGTGAGTCGCTCTGCGGAACAATACCACTTCACCACCAATGACTGGGCCTTCATGCAAGACCTGTGTTCCTTCGCTATTTTGAGTACTCCACCAACATGGCCAGTGCCGATAGCGCCGTTCTAAGCGTGTCTATCCCATTTCTATGCTTCCTTGAAAAAACACTTCTGGCGATGAGGGAAGAGGATGTAGCACAGGAGGAGGAGGAGGAGGAGGAGGAAGAGGGATCATTTCATAGGGTTTTAGGTCAGTCATTCACAAGTGGCTCCGAGGGTAGGTTCCTTCTGGAGGGTGACAAGGTGGAGGAGGAGGAACCTTGTTCACAGCTTTGTGGACCCAGACCAGCTCATGGCCATCACTGGTGCGTGGCTGGGGGGATACAGAGGACACAGACGATACACCTCCCACAGAAGACAGCTTTTCGTTGCATCTGGGCAGCCAGGGCTCACATGAGCGATTACATTCTACAGTGTCTCCGCAACGACCGCAGAGTTGCTTACATTCTAACTTCTGTTGATTACTGGGTGGCCATGCTGCTGGATCCCCGTTACAAGGACAACGTACCATCCTTAATTCCATCACTGGAGCTTGATTGTTAGATGCGCGAGTACAGGCGCACGCTGGTAGACATTCCTACCTGACAGCGGGGGCACAGTGGAAGCACAAGGCGAAGGCAGAGGAAAAGGTCGCCAACACAGCTGGGGCACCGCCAGCACCTCAGAAGGCAGGGTTAGCACTGCCGAAATGTGGAAAAGCTTTGTCAGCACGCCACAACAACCAGCACCACCAGCTGATATGGAATGTCTTAGCAGGAGTCAGCATTTCACCAACATGATGGAGCAGTATGTGTGCACACGCCTACATGTACTGAATGATGGGTCTGCCCCTTTCAACTTCTGGGTCTCCAAATTGGGCACATGCCCTGAGTTTGCCCTTTACGCCTTGGAGGTGCTGGCCTGTCCTGCAGTCAGTGTTTTGTCTGAATGTGTGCTTAGTAGTGATGAGCGGGAGGTGCCATATTCGATTTCGCGATATTTCGCGAATATTCGAATGAATATTCGTGTTATATTCGTCGAAATCGAATATTCGTAATTATTCAAATTATCGCGAATAATATACGAATTTATTTTTTCGCGTATTGCGATTATTTATCTTGATAGTATAAGGCAACGTTCCTATGCTAATTGACTATGGCTAGGCTAATATGTGTATTTTACGAAATTTCGTGATTTGCTCTAACTTCGTCTCTTAGAATATTACGAATATTCTAAAAGACGAAGTTAGAGCAATATTACGAAATTTCGTAAAATACACATATAGATTGTAATTTAGCTAATATAGTGCTATAATCCCTTTTTTGCCTCTAAATTTTTTTTGCCTCTTCTGAACTTAAGTTTTGTAAAATATGTACACTATTAAAAAATATTACTATAGCAGTATATTAGCTTAAATACAAGCTATGTGTATTTTACGAAATTTCGTAATATTGCTCTAACTTCGTCTTTTAGAATATTCGTAATATTCTAAAAGACGAAGTTAGAGCAATATTAAGAACATTTGCAAAAGCCGAAATTGCGATGCGAGTAATATAATACGAAATAATCGCATGAAGATTTCAACTTAGCACTGCTATATTCCATATTCTAGCCTAATATGGAATATAGCTGTGCTAAGTTAGCACTGCTATATTCCATACTAGGCTAGAATATGGAATATAGCAGTGCTAAGTTGAAATCTTCATGCGATTATTTCGTATTATATTACTCGCATCGCAATTTCGGCTTTTGCAAATGTTCTTAATATTGCTCTAACTTCGTCTTTTAGAATATTACGAATATTCTAAAAGACGAAGTTAGAGCAATATTACGAAATTTCTAAAAGACGAAGTTAGAGCAATATTACGAAATTTCGTAAAATACACATAGATTGTATTTAAGCTAATATACTGCTATAGTAATATTTTTTAATAGTGTACATATTTTACAAAACTTAAATTCAGAAGAGGCAAAAAAAATTAGAGGAAAAAAAAAGGGATTATAGCACTATATAAGCTAAATTACAATCTATATGTGTATTTTACGAAATTTCGTAATATTGCTCTAACTTCGTCTTTTAGAATATTCGTAATATTCTAAAAGACGAAGTTAGAGCAATATTAAGAACATTTGCAAAAGTCGAAATTGCGATGCGAGTAATATAACACGAAATAATCGCATGAAGATTTCAATTTAGCACTGCTATATTCCATATTCTAGCCTAGTATGGAATATAGCAGTGCTAACTTAGCACAGCTATATTCCATATTAGGCTAGAATATGGAATATAGCAGTGCTAAATTGAAATCTTCATGCGATTATTTCGTGTTATATTATTCGCATCGCAATTTGCGAAATTTCGTAAAATACACATATAGATTAGATTGTAATTTAGCTAATATGGAATATAGCAGTAAGTTGAAAACGCCACTGACTGGAGCAGCCAGGAAGCCAGGAATCCAAAGGACAGGTAAGAACAACTTTAGAGAAGTGGGAAAGAAAAATATTTAATAATAAAAAAAAAAAAACGAATATTCGAATTCGCGAATATATAGAACGATATTCTAAATATTCGCGAAATCTCGAAATTGCGATATTCGAGAAAAAAATTCGCAATTCGAATATTCGCGCTCAACACTAGTGCTTAGCATTGCAGGTGGCGTTATCACAGACAAGCCAATGTGGACAAGACCACGTTCATTAAAATGAACCAGGCATGGATCCGACAGGACTTGCCCATACCTTGTGCAGAAAAGACATGTATACCGGCCTTACCCAGCCATTGTTATACTACAGCACAATTGCTCATTGTTGTATTTTTGATATTTCCCACTGTTTTGGGGTGTACCCTCATTTAAAAAAAACATATATATTAAAATTAAAACCAAAAACCAGTGTTGGCTACCTAGTCCTCCTCCTTCCACCTACACCGCTATGTCCACTGCCTCCTCAAACTCCTACTCCATATATACCTCCACCTCATAAATCTAGTTTAGATTATTTTTTTTTTATTTGTATGTATTTTATTGTATGTATGTCATTTCACTAATTTGTATGTTACATTTTCGGGTGAAATTTACCAAATTTTGGTTGTGATATACCCCTGCTCTACCTAGTTGACAGCTTAATAAATTAAACAAATATTTGTTACATTCTTGGGTGACATTTTACCATTTTTGCTGTGAATAAACCCCTGCTCTGCATAGGTGATAGGGAACAAATTTTTTTAAAATAATCTGTTCCATTTGTGGGTTACATTAACCCATTTCTGGCAATGAAAAACTACTGCTCTGCATAGGTGACAGGGACTTAAATTTCTAAAATTAGTCTTTACTTGGCCCTTTCATTCAATCTTTCTCCTTTAATAACTTGTGCCACATTTCCGCTCGATCACATTGCAAACATTAACCTCCCTTGGATGTGGTTTCCCTTTCTCACGCTCCCTCTCCAGCATGGAACCCTAATTCGCCGCCAACCATGATCAACATGCAAGGCGCAGAAAAGAACATCGAAAGTTGATAGAGAAGATATTGAATTGGATCCTGGACGTCATGGGGACGTGTGATCAGGCAGAAGTTATCAAGAGTTAACAAAGCGGCAGCAGGTCCTCTCCTGTCTAATGTTTCCAAATCCAAAATATCCCTGTGACATTACCTATAATTTTTTTATTAATCATTCCAATAAAAGGGCATTTTAAGAGTCCTGTATTGTTATTTATCGTCACTACCTCTCCCAGTCGGGAGTGGGCAATTGCCGTTCGCCCCCTCCTTTCATTTGATCCTTCCTCTTTGACAACTTCTCCCACATTTCCGCTCAATCACTTTTAATTTCATACATTGACCTCCCTTGGATGTGTTACCCCTTTCTCACGCTCCCTCTCCAGCGTGGAACCCTGATTCGCCGCTAACCTTGATTAACATGGTAGGCGCAGAAAACAACATCGAAAGTTGATAGAGCAGATATCCAATTGGATCATAGACATCACGGGGACGTGTGGCATGGTGGAACAGTATGTGTACATACACCTACACGTACGGACTGATGGGCCTGCACCTTCAACTTCTGGGTCTACAAATTGGGCATATGGCCTGAGCTTGCCCTTTAAGCCTTGAAGGTGATGGCCTGCCCTGCAGCCCGTTTAGCACGGCAGGAGGGGGTTATATTCCCCAATGTTTTGGGGTGTACCCTCATTTAAAAAAAGAAAAATGAAAAAGAAAAAAGCAATGTAGGCTACCTCCTCCTCCACTGCCACATCCACCGCCTCCTCAATCTCCTACTCCATATGGACCTCATCCTCCAAGATCAAGATTATTTTAAATTTTTATGTATTTTATGTTATTTTAAGTCATTTCCCTATTCACTTTTGTTTGCAGAGCACTTGCCTTGCTCTTAATCACATTTTGCTGCCCTCTAACCCTTTCCATTACTTTTTTTACTGCCATTTTAGTGCTTAAAAGTTCGGGTCCCCATTGACTCCAATGGGGTTCAGGGTCAAGTTTGGGTCCCAAATTCAAACTTTTTTGTGAAGTTCAGCCAAACCCATCAAACCCGAACATCCAGGTGTCCGCTTAACTCTACCGAACAGGTATTCGGCCGAGTATGCTCGCTCAACACTACTGTCAACACATGTAATTGCAGAAGTGAACAGAGAATATATTTTTCTTTTTGTCCTGAAACAGGCCACTAAACGCTTTTTCCAAAAATAACTGCAGTGAAGTGCGTAGATATTTTTCTTTCTGTACTGAAATAGGCAACTATAATACTTTCAGCACAAATAACTGCAACAGTGAAATGTGTACATGTGTATTTTTATTTATTGAAATAGGTCACTAAACGTATTCAACACATAACTGCAGAAGTGAATTGAAAATATATGTTTCTTTTTGTACTGAAATGGGCCACTAAATGCATTCACCACAAATATCTGCAACAGTGAAGTGCATATATATATTTCTTTGTGTACTGAAATAGGCCACTGAATGCTTTTCACACATATAGCTGCAGCAGTGAAGTGCATAAATATTTTTATTTTTGTACTGAAATAGGCCACTGAATGCTTTCCACACATATAGCTGCAGAAATGAACTGAGAATATATCTTTCTTTTTGTACTGAAATATGACATTAAACGATTTTACCTCAAATAACTACAACAGTGAAGTGCATATAGATTTTTCTTTCTGTACTTTTTGTACTAAAATAGGCCACTAAAGATTTTTGGGATCCCCAAATAATCTTTCCCTGCACTGTAAATCACTTTTCTAGCACTGTCCCTAGCGCCTTCTAATGTCTCTCCCTGCACTAAGATGCTGTGAAATGATTCCTCCCTATCCTTTCCCTGCACTTATAAATCGTGTTTTTCAGGTGTTTTTTTTTCCTCAATGAGGCTTTTCCGATTGCTGTCTCTAGCGCCTTCTCACGTCTGTCCCTGTATTTAGAATGCTGGAAAATGTTTGAATCTAAGATGACCGCCTTATTTATAGGGCTGTGACATCACAGGGCTGGCTGCTGATTGGAGGAATTCCATGGAGAAAGTGCTAAGGCTCTAAAATGTTCTGCTTTGGAATGTGTACCTATGTCCCCTAGGAAGGGAGGTTGGAATAAAAAAAATCCTCCTAATGAAAGCAGAATAGATTTTAAGATGCAAGTCACAAGCACCCCTAGGCTTGAATGAGAGACTCTTTCTCATGCTTTATTGAATAGTGTAAAATTAAGCTTGTACACCAACCCCGCAGTTATAAAAAGGGAAACTGGTCTGACTGTGGGATTGGATTAAAATCTAGATGGATGTTACAGATCTGGACAGCATAAATAGACAATAGGAATGGATTAAAATTTCCTGACAAAAAAATCACCATGTAAAGAGAAACAAGCCCCTAAAGCTTTTGTTTAACTTATTATTGACAGTCCAAAAATTGTCATGAGTGCGGGAAGCACTCAAATGAATACAAGGTGACACTACCAGGGTCACCATTGTGATCTGTTATGAATCTTGATCTGTATCTGAAGATTCCATATTCCCTCATGTTCTAATCATTGGAAGGACAAAGAGAATTACAGCATCAGTAGCCACTGGGGGACCCCTCCCCGCATGTAGGAGGCATATCAGGGGTTTAATTGCTTACTGCATAGCCTCTAAGGAGCGTCCCCACTTACTCTTAGCAACCATTAGAGGCCGGTGTCCTAGCGATTCACAGAACCGGAAGTGATGTCTGCGTTCAAACAGACCGGAAGTAAGGTCGTTGTGTGCGTTCCACAGGCCGCAACGGCGCAGATTTTTAAAGAACATAATTCCCCTGTATGCCACTGCCATATTGACCCTGGGAGGAGGCAGTCACGATAGGAGCTGGGAGCATAACCGTAAGTGTACCTGAATGTCTTTGGATGTTGAAGCAAAGAGCATGACCTTTGATTAAGGGGCCTCTCTGTATATATCTTTACTTGCATCTGGCACTTTTTTCTTATTGTATCTGTCGGTTTACAGGTAGCAGCTCCTACTATCAAAATAGGAGCTAGAGCGATACCCAGCCCGCATGTGATAAGGTCTGTTGTACCATTATTGATTGTGATGTCTGCAGTATTCATTTAAGACGACAAATGGAATAATGTATATACGGTGATCGTATCATCTACCTAGACACTGAAATAAGTGTTATTGTATATATCACTGGATAGACACTGTAATAAGTGTTATTATATTATATATATTACTAGAACCGAGAACCCCTGAGGAGCCCTTGAGTGGCGAAATACATTGAAGCATTGTATTGTACAACAATTATCTTCGTTGTGGCAGTATCATATTTATGTTAATTGTTTACACCACACTATTATTGTTAGGGTGTTACAGGGAAAGGAGAGAAGGTACGTGGACAGGGAACCCCACCATCAGGGGCGACCCCTGGGCAAAGGTTAGAAGAAGTTTGTACTAGGGAAAGAATTCCCATACTAACCATTGACCTTCCAATTCACACTGTACCAGTCTGTACGTCATAAGCGTAGCTGATGCTATTGTGCAATAAGAGTAGCCGGCTGGAGGCCTGCACTCTGTATGATATCAAGCCACTAACAAGGGGCATTTATTTTAAAGCTAAATAATAAAAAGTATATTTTAAAAGGGTCCGAAAATTGACTTTAGAGAGAATAATATTGATGAGAGGGCCTACAGTATCTCAAAACATAATATAATGTGTTAACTGGCTGCTGATTGGCTGCATGCATGGCATTATGGGTCATCCCGCCTTTCTACAGTTCATTGCCAAATGTCCTCACACATGTAGCTGCCATTTTAGGAATAATTGTGATTTGTTACCACGAAGCGCGAGGAATTTTGCATTTGTTGCATATTGAACTTTTCCTGAAATTTGGATCAAATTCCACTTAGTCAGCTTTGATTCACTCATTTATTCGCTCATCTCTAATATATTTTACAGTCAGGTCCATAAATATTGGGACATGGACACAATTCTAACATTTTTGGCTCTATACACCACCACAATGGATTTGAAATTAAACAAATAAGATGTGCTTTACTTGCAGATGGTCATCTTTAATTTGAGGGTATTTACATCCAAATCAGGTGAACGGTACAGGAGTTACAAATGCATATGCCTCCCACTTGTTAAGGGACCAAAAGTAATGGGACACAATAATCATAAATCAAACTTTCACTTTTTAAAACTTGGTTGCAAATCCTTTGCAGTCAATTACGGCCTGAAGTCTGGAACGCATAGACATCACCAGACGCTGGGTTTCATCCCTGGTGATGCTCTGCCAGGCCTCTACTGCAACTGTCTTCAGTTCCTGCTTGTTCTTAGGGCATTTTCCCTTCAGTTTTGTCTTCAGCAAGTGAAATGCATGCTCAATCGGATTCAGGTCCGGTGATTGACTTTGCCATTGCATAACATTCCACTTCTTTCCCTTAAAAAAAACTCTTTGGTTCATTGTCTATCTGCACTGTGAAGCGCCGTCCAATGAGTTCTGAAGCATTTGGCTGAATATGAGCAGATAATATTGCCCGAAACACTTTAGAATTCATCCTGCTGCTTTTGTCAGCAGTCACATAGTCAATAAATACAAGAGAAGCAGTACTATTGGAAGCCATACATGCCCACGCCCTGACACTACCACCACCATGCTTCACTAATAAGGTGGTATACTTAGGATCATGAGCAGTACCTTTCCTTCTCCATACTCTTCTCTTCCCATCACTCTGGTACAAGTTGATCTTGGTCTCATCTGTCCATAGGATGTTGTTCCAGAACTGTGAAGGCTTTTTTAGATGTCGTTTGCAAACTCTAATCTGGCCTTCCTGTTTTTGAGGCTCACCAATGGTTTCCATCTTGTGGTGAAGCCTCTGTATTCACTCTGGTGAAGTCTTCTCTTGATTGTCGACTTTGACACACGTTCTTGATCTGGCCAACTGTTGTGAAGGGCGTTTTCTTCACCAGGGAAATAATTCTTCGTCATCCACCACAGTTGTTTTCCGTGGTCTTCCAGGTCTTTTGGTGTTGCTGAACTCACTGGTGCATTCCTTCTTTTTAAGACTGTTCCAAACATTTGTTTTGGCCGCACCTAATTTTTTTGCCATCTCTGATGGGTTTGTTGTGTTTTTTCAGCCTAATGATTGCTTGCTTCACTGATAGTGACAGCTCTTTGGATCTCATCTTGAGAGTTGACAGCAACAGATTCCAAATGCAAATAGACTGGAAATGAACTCTGGAGCTTTTATCTGCACATTGTAATTGGGATAATGAGGGAATAACACACCTGGCCCTGGAACAGCCGAGAAGCCAGTTGTCCCATTACTTTTGGTCCTGTAACAAGTGGGAGGCACATATGCAAACTGTTGTAATTCCTGCACCGTTCACCTGATTTGGATGTAAATACCCTCAAATTAAAGCTGACAGTCTGCAGGTAAAGCACATCTTGTTCATTTCATATCCATTGTGGTGGTGTATAAATCCAAAAATGTTACAATTGTGTCCATGTCCCAATATTTATGGACCTGACTGTATGTGAACACCACAAAAAAAATGAAAACATTCCTGCTATTTGCTTATTTACTACAAAAAAATGAATAAAAAGTGATCAAAAAATGCTATGCACTCCAAAATGATATTATGAGTGTAATAGTCCATACATTTATTGATCATACATATATTTAATATAAATGAATATTTATATAGTTTTATTGCTTCTTTTAGTGTGAACTTTTTAAATTATCATATTCCTATGTCTTGTGACTGGCCTGGCTGGGGATGTTTTTCAGTAAAGATGTTTGTCAGTACGCACCATGTCAGCATAATGAGGAAAAGGGAGTATTTTATACAACAAAGAAGAAGATTGAGAAATGTATCTTTGTGCTCAAATTTGTCCTTATGTGCCAACAAATTCTAGGAAATGTTATTCAAATGAAGGACACAGATGTCCACAATATGTGATAAAGTTGGATTCAGTTCCTGGGGACCTGACCTTTAATTTAGAGTATTGTCTAAAAGATTAATTACCTAGTTATATAACTAAGATATTGCCAATATGTATCATGTGGAATTATGAAACCTATATTGTCCAATTATATGTAGTGTAACCGCCTTGAAACACCCAGTTACTCCCATTATCTCAAGGGTATAAAATCTCAACAGATACATCTATTATTGATTGCGTCTGTGTCGGCCGACTTTATTTAAATTACTTTGTTCCTGAAAATGTAACTACTCTCACAATATCAACAAAAACTACAAGTGTTCCCACAAATATTAACCCCCTAAGGACTCGGCCCTATTTCACCTTATGGACTTGGCAATTTTTTTGCAAATCTGACCAGTGTCATTTTAAGTGCTGATAACTTTAAAACGCTTTGACTTATCCATGCCATTCTGAGATTGTTTTTTTGTCACATATTGTACTTCATGACACTGGCAAAATTAAGTAATTTTTTTTTTTTTATTAAGAAATACCAAATTTACCCAAAATTTGTAAAAAATTGCAAATTTCCAAGTTTGAATTTCTCTACTTCTATAATACATAGTAATGCCTGCAAAAATAGTTATTACTTTACATGCCCCATATGTCTACTTCATGTTTGGATCATTTTGGGAATGAAATTTTATTTTCTGGAATGTTACAAGGCTTAGAAGTTTAGAAGCAAAACCCAATTTTTAGGGACCAGTTCAGGTCTGAAGTCACTTTGCAAGGCTTGCGTAATAGAAACCACCCAAAAATGACCCCATTATATAAACTACACCCCTCAAGGTATTCAAAACTGATTTTACAAACTTTTTAACCCTTTAGGTGTTCCACAAGAATTAATGGAAAATAGAGATACAATTTCAAAATTTCACTTTTTTGGCAGATTTTCCATTTTAATATTTTTTTTTCCAGTTACAAACCAAGGGTTAACAGCCAAACCAAACTCAATATTTAAGGCCCTGATTCTGTAGTTTACAGAAACACCCCATATGTGGTCATAAACTACTGTATGGGCACACAGCAGGGCACAGAAGGAAAGGAATGCCATATGATTTTTGGAAGGCAGGTTTTGCTGGACTGTTTTTTATGACACCATGTCCCATTTGAAGCCCCCCCTGATGCAACCCTAGAGTAGAAACTCCATAAAAGTGACCCCATCTAAGAAACTACACCCCTCTAGGTATTAAAATTGAAATTTTAGAATTTAATTTTGGCAAATTTTCAATTTTTATCAATTTTTCCCCGTAACAAAGCAGGGGTTAACAGCCAAACAAAACTTAATATTTATGACCCTGATTCTGTAGTTTACAGAAACACCCCATATGTGGTCGTAAACAGCTGTACGGGCACACGGCAGGGTGCAGAAGGAAAGGAATGCCATACGGTTTTTGGAAGGCATATTTTGCTGGACTGTTTTTTTTGACACCATGTCCCATTTGAAGCCCCCCTGATGCACCCCTAGAGTATAAACTCCAAAAAAAAGGCCCCATTTTAGAAACTACGGGATAGGTGGCAGTATTGTTGGTACTAGTTTAGGGTACATATGATTTTTGGTTGCTCTATATTACACTTTTAGTGAGGCAAGGTAACAAGAAATAGCTGTTTTGGCACATTTGTATTTTTTATTATTTATAACATTCATCTGACAGGTTATATCATGTGATATTTTTATAGACCAGGTTGTCACGGATGCGGTGATACCTAATATGTATACATTTTCTATTTATGCAAGTTTTACACAATGATTTATTTTATTAAGAAAAAAGTGTTTCCATAGTCTGAAAGCCATAAGGACTATGTATGATTTTTGGGTGCGTGTGACTTTTTGATTTGCTATTACACTTTTTGTGATTTAAGGTGTCAAAAAATTGTTTATTTAGCACAGTTTAGTTTTTGTTTATTTAGCACAGTTTTCATTTAAACATTTTTATGGTGTTCTTCTGAGGGGTTGGTGATGTGATTTTTTTATAGAGCCGGGCGATACGAACGAGGCAATACCAAATATGTACACTTTTTTTTATGTAAGTTTTACACAATAACAGCTTTTTTAAAACAAAAAAAAGGATGTCTCCATATTCTGAGCCATATTTCTATTTATTTTTGGGTCGATTGTCTTAGATAGGAGCTCATTTTTTGTGGCATGAGGTGACCGTTAGATTGGTACTGTTCTGGTTTGCAAACTCCTTTTTTATCACTTGCTGTTGTACTTTTTGTGATGTAAGGTGACAAAAAAATGGTTTATTTATTTATCACAGTTTTTATTTTTTTATTTTTTACGGTGTTCATCTGAGGGGTTAGGTTATGTGATATGTTTATAGAGCCGGTTGATACGGAACACGGCGATACCTAATATGTATACTTTTTTCCCCCCTATTTTTTACCAATTTTTTTACTTTGGGGAAAAGATGTTTGTTTATTTTTACTTGAAACTTACCGTATTTTTCGCCCTATAAGACGCACCAGCCCATAAGACGCACCTAGGTTTTTAAGGAGGAAAAAATAAAATAAAAATTTTTTAACCAAAAGGTGTGCCTAATGGTGTTATGTGGGATCTGGGGATGGCACTGTTATGGGGGGGTTGGTGGATGGAATTGTTATGGGGGTCTGTGGATGGCACGGTTATGGGGATCTGTGGATGGCACTGTTATAGGGGTCCGTGGATGGCACTGTTATGGGGGGTCCGTGGATGGCACGGTTATGGGGATCTGTGGATGGCACGGTTATGGGGATCTGTGGATGGCACGGTTATGGGGGGCACTGTGGATGGCACTGTTATTGGGGACTGTGGATGGCACTGTTATTGGGGACTGTGGATGGCACTGTTATTGGGGACTGTGGATGGCACTGTGGATGGCACTGTTATTGGGGACTGTGGATGGCACTGTTATGGGGGATCTGTTGATGACACATAAATAGCATTTTACGCTATGTGTCATCCACAGACCCCCATAACAGTGCCATCCATAGAATGACCCCCAATAGGGATGAGGGGCCGGCATCCAGCTCTGTAACTACAGCGGGCCCGGTGCAGTCACTGTATTCTGCTACACCGGGCCTGCTCACTGTAGGAGTCCTAACTGCAGGCAATGCTAACAGTAGTCTTTTATGCAGCCTGTACTTACGATACTAACTTTCCGGCAGGCAGCGGGCAGGAGGCTGAACTGGCGGGCGGGCGCTTACAACGTAACTCACTATGTCACGCGCCGGCTCTCCCTTCTTCATTCATAAAGTGGGCGGAGCCGGCGCGTGACATAGTGAGTTACGTTGTAAGCGCCCGCCCGCCAGTTCAGCCTCCTGCCCGCTGCCTGCCGGAAAGTTAGTATCGTAAGTACAGGCTGCATAAAAGACTACTGTTAGCATTGCCTGCAGTTAGGTCTCCTACAGTGAGCGGGCCCGGTGTAGCAGAATACAGTGACTGCACCGGGCTCGCTGTAGTTACAGAGCTGGATGCCGGCCCCTCCTCCCTCATCCATGCCTACTAATAGACCCGCCACCGCGCTGCGCAGCATGCGGTCGGCGGTATACAAACTCAAGTATTCGCCACATAAGACGCACTGCCTTCCCCCCCCCCAATTTTGGGGGGGAAAAAGTGCGTCTTATAGGGCGAAAAATACGGTAATTTTTTGGGGGGGAATCTTTATTTTTTCAACTTTTTTTTTACTTTATTTTTTGTCCCACTTTGGGACGTCTAATCCTTTACAATGCATTCCAATACTTCTGTATTGGAATGCATTGGCTGTATGAGTAATACTGTGTGTATTACTCATACAGCTTCCTGCCTGTGAGATCCAGGAGGCTGGATCTCACAGGCTCTTCACCATCTGGTTTTCCCCACAGCCCCATGGGGACCCTATGGCACCGCCAACTACCGCTGCCCGCACAATAAAAAGCATGAATTGACCAGCGGTTTGTGGCGATTGCTGACACGGGGGGGTCATGGGACCCCCCGCACATTTAGCCTAGATGCCTGCTCAATGATTTGAACAGGCACCAGGTTCCGATCACCGCCCGCCGGTGATCGGAACTATACATGACGTACCGGTACGTCATGGGTCCTTAAGGACTCAGGATCCATGCCGTACCCGTACGTCATGGGTCCCTAAGGGGTTAAGCACACAGCTCTGTAGAATGAAAAAAAAAAAAAAGTTATGGGTCTTGGAATGTGGTGATGCAAAGCTATGTCCAAAAGCAGTAAAATGTAAAAAAACAAAAAAAAACAAAAAACAACTATATTGATTTGGTATCACCGTAATTGTAGAGAGAATAAAATTATCATTGTTTATCAACATTAACCTCAGTGGCAGTCTTGCTGTCATTTCCCATCCACCCAAAAAACTGTTAATAAAAGTTAGTCAGCAAGTGTGTTTACCCTAGAATGGTGGCATTAGAAAACTACAACTTATCCCACAAGCTCATGCAGCAACAACAATAGAAAACTAAAAAGTTAAAGCTCTTGGAATGTGACAAGATCCGAAGTCGATTCGCTCCCCAACTTCGTTTAAATGCTGCCTCCGCCCAGCAGTGTGCTATTGTAAACAAAAAACCTTGCCCTGCGCGATCCAGTGCAAGGCAAGGTAGAGCATCAGAACATAAAATGCTCCGATGCTCTTAAAGGGGGGCTGCCTGGTTAAAATTGTGGTGATGTCTGAGTTCACATCAATGAATTTTGCCTCCACGAATCCTATATATTTGAAGGTTGTACAGAGACAGGTCTCTGTACAGCATAAAAATGAAGTTAAGGAACTTCGGATCTTGGATCTGAAGTGCAATTCGCTCAAGCCTATTTATTAAGGCCCAAAATAGGCTGGTCACTAAGGAGTTAAAAACAAATATAAAAAGTGCATCTGCATGTATCTATCCAGTACTTAATTTGATTGTCCGGGTTTAGAGCTGAACGCAGACATACCCTGTTTTCACCCCTCCAGCCCCCCTGATGCGAGCGTCCTACTCTGATCCCCTCCCTTGCCCTGTGCAGGGCAAGGGCTTTTTTGTTTATGTTTTAACACTACTAGGGAGAGGCTTCTTTTGTCGTGTGCGATTCAGGGCTGTCTGTCTGGTATGTTCGGGTTCAGACCCCTTTAACACTGACACTGTTTCAAAATTTATAATGCCCATATCAAATTAAGTATTAAAAGGTATGTCTTTGCTAGTGTATCTTAATCCTATAAGACACTGAGCATTTGCATGATATTTTCAACAATATTTGCATATATCATTTTGGTTTCACCTGATTCTAATTGACTCTAGCTTGCTAGGTTGCTATATTTTGTGATTATTTCTATTCAGAATAAGCAATGCTGTGTTGATATATAAATGATTTTGGCACAGATGCATTTTAGATAAAAGAAATTGCTTTGGGTAGTAGAAAGACATCTCTGATTATTTCCATTATGATGTGATGGATCATTAACCCCTTTGTTGTTGACATACTATGGAGATTCAGTAAGCAATCTTAATTATTTTAAAATACACTTCTTTGCTATTTAGTTGGTGATTAAAAATGCATTAAAAGATGGCAAGGGAAGAATATTTCCCTTCATTAGCTGATCTGAGAACCTAATCATCATGTAGAGCTAATTTTCATATAAATCTTAAAACAATAAGCACACTACAGTAGAAACAATTTATGTTGACTATGTCAGTAATAAACATAATCACAATAGAAGCTGAAAAAAAGAAAGTGATTATCTTTTATGAATTAGACAAAAGCAAATAGTTTCATTCAGATGACAATAGTACACATGTTCCTATGTAAATACTGCATCCAACAAATTGTGACTGGCATGAAAACAATAACCTTATGGTAAAAATAAGTTATTGGGAACATTTGTGTCTATTCTGCTGCTAAATTTCTGGAAGTTATTTAGTGACATACTGTAGAAAATATGAAGGGAAAAATAGATGTTCAATGGGAAAAGATGCAACAAATTGGGAACATAGAATTAAAATGTATAAAAATTCAGGAAAAAAAATTATTTGCCGGGAAGCTGAATTTCCTTGTGCTTCATAGTAATGAATCAATTTTCAATGGTGTTAAAAACTAAACAAAATACATACTCATCTCATCCATATGTGCACAAAGAGGCCGTCACAACCAACTTGATTGAAGATACTAAGCAAAACAGACACGGGGCATGCCTAGCTGCAGACCAAGGAAGACGTCTTTCCCTCTGCTCTGATGGAGCTGGCTTAATCTTGCAGCATCCACCCCTGTTACTAAAGTTTTAAATCTCATCTCAGATCTCCGGAGACTGCCAACATCACATGCTCCAATTTGAGACCTTTCATTTGTTAAAAGACCGCTCCAGACCGGAGTTATAAGTGAGGCCTAGCAGAAGGAGGGACCCTGACCTAGATTGAATCTGGAGCACGGCAGCACCCGTACGCTACCCCTGTGATTCACCTCCTTCAAGGACCGCGATACCGCTTGCCAAGGTATTTTAATACAATCGGCGCCTACCTCTACCAGGCAACACATGTGGCTATATCGCTTACCGCACAACAGAGCCGGCACCATCTTGTGATCTCAGTCACTTGCTCTGTTTCGGTCAGTAACCCGTTCCCTCAGCAGCCCCAGGACCCATATTATAGTAGATATCTCCCTGCCAGTGGGAGTTTGTTGTTTGGTCCTTGTCGATATTATAGCAGTGCTGCATCAGGATAATCGGGCGCATCACATTGCAGCCACAGTTTGCAGGTGCGGCTGCCTGTAGCCTGTTCAGACTTTCCTGGGGTGAGAAGCAGCTTATGCTTACCCTGCACCTATCCATCTGCAAATCAGTGAATTATTAAATGAACACCAGCTTCAATTTATTGTGTTTTCCATAACACTATCGCATTTAAAGGGCCAGCAACCCTGTTATAAGTGCATCTTCAGTGCATCCTTTGGAAACACCATTTTCATGGTCTTATTATGGTCATAGGCAGTGGATTTTAAGCAATATCCACATAAGAACTCAGGAATGTTTTAATTTCATCTATAATAAATGAAGTAGTGAGTAATCTGCTTCAGGGGCTTTTCATACGCACATATGGTGAAAGTTGGAAGATACAGGGGGGCTTATCAGGACTCTCACAGACAACCAAAGGCGCCTTCCCTGGCACAGTCTGATTTAGACAGATTTATGATGAAGAAAAATCCGGGCAATCAGGGAGCATCCCTGGCTACCCCTAAAAGTAATTCCCAAAGGCAACCAATACCTCATCAAGAAAGGGATAGTGATGAAGAAGAACAATTAGATACAGGGTCAGACCTCCCAATATCAAAATCTTTCATCTCAAAAGCTTTAAATCCTGTTCTAGAGGAACTATCCGAATTTCAGAGAGTGGAAGCCCTGGAGTTAGCCCAATCCACAGTAGCTGACTACACCAGTAAAAATTCAACTGCTCTCTGTTTACCAACAACACATCAACTATTTGTACGACTATATTAAAGATCAGGATAATGGAGGAGAAATAACATCCACATTAGAGGAGTCTCAGAGACTGTTGCTATGGAAGCTGTACCCTCTGCTGTGAAAGAGATATGCCTAGCCTTGTTGGGTGAAGAATATACAGACCCAATCACCATTGAAAGAGCCCATCGTGCTTTACGTCCCAAACCTAAACCTGGTGACCCCCCAAGGGACATCATTTGCAAGCTTTTAAACTTTGCACAGAAGGACCTCATTATGAAAAGAGCCAGAGAAAGCGGCAATGTCGAGTACGAGGGTTGCCAAATCCTGTTATTTCAAGATCTTGCCCCTGCTACACTTAACAAGAGATGTGCTTTAAAACCACTCACTGACTACCTCAGACAAAAATGCATCGCTTTTAGGTGGCTGTTTCCATTTGGGATGTTGATTACCTACAAGGAAAAGAAATACATCTTAAGATCTCCTAAAGACCTTCCAGATATCCTAGCAACTTTAGAAATATGCGATGCGGACATACCTGACTGGTCATCCACCAATGATGTTATGATCCCTCAAGACATCATTCCTCCTGCTCTGTGGGAATCAGTAGAGGGAGGAAAATCGCTGAAATCTAAGAAGAAACAAGGGAAACTCACTCCTAGATGCATTATCACAGAGGAAAAAATGATCATTTCTATGTACTTTAGAGAAGCTTTCGATTCCTCTTGGTAACAGTTAATTTAATGGATATGGCGACACGATTGCTGATTGAACTATACCTCTTTTGTTCTCTTATTTCCCTTAGTAATCTTGTGCGGTTTTTCTCAACCTCATAGTATTTTCTATATAAGTGTATAAGTGGGATAGACAACTAGCAATCTTTGTTCTCCATGTCTTTAAGATTAGTCTAGTTGAGATCTTTAAGCCATGAGTACTTGTGTCAGCGAGTAATAATTTATCTAATTAATTACTCACTTCTCCAATCTAGTTTAGACTAAATTTATCTCATCCTATGTCAACCCTGAAGGGTGTTCAGGGCTTGTTACCTCTGTCACCTCTGTCCTCGTTTAGAGGATCTGACCTGAAAAGGTCTCAATATGGGATGTTAAAGTCCTTAGTTTCCACCTCCAGCAGAGGATTGTTATTGTTCGTGCAATTTTTTTCCTTGTGTACTGATGCCTTTTCTTTTACCTTATAGCTCCCCCCCCCCCCTCATCTGTAATCACTCAGTAGTAGTGACTCCAGTTACCTTTTTTGTGACCACTAGCTTCATCATCAAGCCCAGGCAGCCGGTTATATGTAAGTACAAATCCTTACCTTTCCGATCACCACCATGGCAGATATACATATAGCTACCTACAATGTCAGAGGCCTTAGAGACCCCATAAAAAGAAGCCCAATCCTACACTACCTACATAAAGAAAAAGCCAAAGTAATCTTTCTCCAGGAAACACATTTTAAAAACAATAAGATTCCAAAATTGTCAAGATCTTACTATAATTTATGGTACCACAGTTCCTCAGAGCATTCTAACAGGCTAGGTGTAAGTATTGGTTTCCATAAACACATTGACTTTACCTTGACAGGTGTAAAAATCAGACCCCTTAGGACGTTTTTTATTATTAAAAAGGGACAATAAATTCCCAAATGTATACGTTTGCAAACTTATACACTCCTAACGTATCTCATAAAGTTTGGTTTAAAAATGCCTGGCAACTATTTGAGGAATTTAGAGAGGGGATAGCTATTGTAGCTGGCGACTTTAATGTGTCACTAAATCCTCAATTAGACACCTCAACAGGTAGATCAATGGTCCCCTTAAAAACACTGTTATTAAAAAATTAATATATAACAGTAATCTTGTAGATGCCTTGAGAGCGAACAATCCAAGTGTAAAAGATTTTTCCTTTTATTCCCATCCCCATAACACATCAGATTAGATTATATCCTGGTCCCTATGCCCCAAATTCAAGGCTGCACCGAAACTTACATTGACAGTATAGTGCACGCTGATCACGCACCAGTATTTCTTACCTTGAAAGCCCTGGACACGCCTCCTAAGACATATATCTGGAGACTGAATGAGACATTAATAGACGATCAAAAAGTACATGAAAAAAATAGAAGATACTGAGCAAAAAAAAAGGGAAAATACCGTAAGAATGGCATAAAAAAAATTGGATGTATCAAACCATTAAAGAAACCATAGCAACCAATCAGCTTCCACCTTCTATATTTCAGAGCTCCTTTGGAAAATGAAAGTTGCCATTAGTAAGATTCCACCTACAGTAAGTCTGTTTTCCTTTACACCAGTTTTGATAAATCTGACCCACTGACTTTAAAATCCAGATGTCTGAGCGGGAGAAGCAGAAATTGATGAGAACATTATGAATAACACCATTTTGCCTGAGGATACGGCCTGGCTATCACAAGGGAGACCGGTAGAAGGAGGAAACTCTTGTGATAGCTGGCTGCCACCTCTGTTTGCCTATGGGATGGGGTGATGCCGCTTCCTGTGGTTCAAAAGAGCTGTGGTGCCTATGTTTATGTTTGACTGCATGGCTTATTTTACTCTTGCAGAGCTTACAAAGGGCAATGCTTCAATCTGGAAGCGTGGAGAAAAACTGCTAGATGAGAGATACTTATGCAGAACCAGAGGCAGCCGAGTTTGGCTTAACTCTGCCATGTTTTCAGCCTAATGCAAAATCAGTGTCATCGGCATCACCAGTTCCCGAAGCAGATCTGGCCCTGAAAGTTCTTTGGGAGGTTTTGGCCATACCTCAACCTTTACTTCACTGATGTTACCTCCTCCTCAGCACCCCAATTCATCTCCCAGGGCCTCTGCAACACACAATCATTGGAGACCTCAACGCTCCTACTACTTTTATCAGAATGTGCAATATCATGGTGGACACCTTAGCCCCCGATTCCCTGCTGTGTATTTGCCCCAACTGCCGGTGTTGCTGCCCCCATCAACACTGTGGTTATGGGTGTCGGTATTACCACCACCAACACAGCTATACATGGGGTCCCCCATCTCCTCCAGAATCTCTTCCTAAGAGCAGTCCAAACACTGACTGCTCTCATACAAGTCAAAAACAGGGAGACTCTCTTGACTATGTGCCATAGGGTATGGTGGGGTTTTATTGCCTTTTCATAGGAAAAAAGAAGACACCCCACTACGGGCAGTGGACAAAGGGAGGACAAGACTGAAAGCCTTCTCTGGGCTGCAAAGAGGAGGTGGAGTAGGAATGCTGTATCTTGTCCATCCAAGGCACATTGTCAGTTTCAGACGTCACCTCCATGTAATCCTGTTCTGACTAAGTGGAAGAGTGAGCCATCCAATCTAAAATTAGAGATGTCGCGAACATAAAAATTTTCCGTTCGCGAACGGCAAACGCGAATTTATACAAATGTTCGCGAACGGGCGAACCGCCATTGACTTCTATAGGCAGGCGAATTTTAAAACCCACAGGGACTCTCTGGCCACAATAGTGATGGAAAAGTTGTTTCAAGGGGACTAACACCTGGACTGTGGCATGCCGGAGGGGGATCCATGGCAAAACTCCCATGGAAAATTTCATAGTTGACGCAGAGTTGGATTTTAATCCATAAAGGGCATAAATCACCTAACAATCCAATATTTTTTTTTAACAGCGTGGTTAAAAACATCCAGTGTGTGTATATGATCAGGTATGATGTTGTATCGATCAGGTAGTGTAAGGGTTACGCCCGCTTCACAGACATTGAGAGACCAAACTCCTCTTTTAATGCACCGCAAACAACCGCAAACAGTCTATTTGCCCAACAGCGAACTCCCCATTTGTACAAGGTTGGATACCAAGCTAGCCATGTCCCGTTGATGTCATTTAAGGTTTCTTCCTCCACCCAGCCACGTACAACACCAAGGGTCCCGGAAAGGTGAATTGAATTGATTTTTTGAACGGGGAGATTGTTAAAAAAACGCTGGTTCCCTCCCCTTTGTTTGAATCCACGCCACGGTCACTGCGTCTGCGCCGTGCAATTTACTGTCACACCCGATATGAGTGCTGTTTTCTGTAGTACTATTCTCATCAGTTTAATCCCTGTTACGTCCCATATTAGGGTGGGATTGCCTTTTGTGAAAAAAATAAATATAGGCCGGGTACCTTCGACGGCCTTCACAGTGACAGACCAAACTCTGATACACCAAACTGAATTGATTTTAGGAAATGGGAGATGGAAAAAGCAGCTTGGTCGGTCCTCTTACTCCCAAGTTGGGGCACTGCGCGTGCACGGAGCAATGTGCTGTGACACCCTATATGAGTGGTGTCTTAACTAGTACTATTCCTATCAGTTTAATCCCTGTTACGTCCCCTATCCGGGGACGTGTGTCGAATTGATTAACCATTGTCGAATTAACGAACCATTACGACATCCTGGAATAATTTAGTTCTGAGCTTTGAAGTTGCATTGTATTGGACTTGATGGAGATTTTTAAAATTGTCTGCATTATTTCTAATAAACTATAAAAAAAACTTTATTATGATTTTTTTTATTTTTTTGTATTAAAAACCCACCCATACAACTTAAAAAAAAATAAAAAAATTTGTTTTTTTTATGAAAAAACATCCAGTCGATCGCTTTTGGTCTGATCATAATGAAGCAACGGCCTTATCATCTGGGGTGTGGCAACATTGCCAACACTCAGAGGTGATCGCTTCATTGTGATACGCAAGCTCCTTCACCACAACAAGGTAACAATCACGAAAGGGGAATTGACACTTGTATGTGCCTTTTTTTGGTTTTGTTTTTGCAGCCACAGTGCAGCACCAGAGGCCAGAAAAATTAGGCATGTACACATGCCTGAAAAATAAGGTTATTGTTGCAGCCGCTGTTGTAGCAGCAGCCGGAAGAATTGATGTTTTCAAGGCAGAAAGGTGACTAAAACATTGCGGCTTGAACCCTAGTTGGTGGCGGAGAATTCACGAAAGTCATCCGGTATGCAGACATTAAATACAGCAGCGTGGGGACCATTTTGAGGCCAAGGCATGTCATCAGGCCTTTTGTTAGTTAAACGTATCCCCACTGTCAGTCCCTTCGGGATCCATGCCTCATTCATCTTAATGAGGAATTCATCTTAACACTTTTTTGACCGAGGCGACTTCTTTTGTCAGTGACAATGCCTCCTGCTGCACTGAAGGTCCTTTCTGACAGGACACTTGAAGCGGGGCAGGCCAGAAGTTCTATCGCAAGCCTGCACACCCAGTAGTCAAGGGGTTCATCGCTCCTCAGAGTGTCGATATCTGCAGTTAAGGCGAGGTAGTCTGCTACCTGTCGTTTGAGTCGTTCTCTAAGGCTGGATCCCAAAGGGCTGTGGCGATGTGTAGGACTGAAAAAGCTCTGCATGTTCTCCATCAACAACACATCTGTAAAGCGTCCTGTCCTTGCCGCCGTGGTAGGAGGAGGATTACTTTCCCCTCTTCCCCTGTTAGATTCCCGTTGTGCTGTGACATCCCCCTTATAAGCTGTGTAAAGCATATTTTTTAGTTTGGTTTTGAACTGCTGCATCCTTTCTGACTTCCGGTAATTTGGTAACATTTCCACCACTTTCTGCTTATACCGGGGGTCTAGTAGTGTGGCCACCCAGTATAGGTCGTTCTCCTTCATCCCAGGGTCCCTCAACAGACATGACAGCATGAAAGATCCCATTTGCACAAGGTTGGATGCCGAGCTACTCCTTTCACCTTCCTCCTCCTCACTGATGTAATTGACAGTCTTCTTCCCCCCAGCCACGTACAACACCACGGGTCCCAGATAGGTGACAACGAGCACCCTGGGATGCCTGCTGTGGTTGGTCTTCCTCCTCCTCAAAGCCACATTCCTCCTCCGACTCCTCTTCCTCATACTCCTCTTGCAGCGTTGCTGCAGGTCCGGCAAGCGATGATGACAAGGCTGTTTCTGGTGGTGATGGTGACCACAACTCTTCCTCTTCACGCTCATCTACAGCCTGATCCAGCACTCTTCGCAGGGCACGCTCCAGGAAGAAAACAAATTGGATGAGGTCGCTGATTGTGCCTTCGGTGCGACTGACTAGGTTTGTCACCTCCTCAAAAGGACGCATGAGCCTACAGGCATTGCACATGAGCATCCAGTAACGTGGCAAAAAAATTCCCAGCTCCGCAGAGGCTGTCCTAGCACCCCGGTCATACAAATACTCGTTGACAGCTCTTTCTTGTTGGAGCAGGCGGTCGAACATTAGGAGTGTTGAATTCCAACATGTCAGGCTGTTGCAAATCAAGCGCCTCACTGGCATGTTGTTTCGGCGCTGAATGTCTGAAAAGTGCGCCATGGCCGTGAAGGAACGCCTGAAATGGCCACACACCTTCCTG
Source organism: Bufo gargarizans (assembly GCF_014858855.1). Classification (NCBI taxonomy): domain Eukaryota; kingdom Metazoa; phylum Chordata; class Amphibia; order Anura; family Bufonidae; genus Bufo; species Bufo gargarizans. The sequence continues at coordinate 407,241,728 of NC_058081.1, read as the reverse complement.
GCCTGCTTGAGGACGTCCTGTAAGCCTGGGTACTTATGCACAAAGCGTTGTACGATGAGATTCAACACATATGCCATGCACGGCACCATAGGCATGCTCAGCCTATTGCATTAGGGTGTGCACCCTAAAGCACAAACACACGCCGCGTGCATATATTATATATATATATATATATATATATATATATATATATTTATATATATACACACACACACAAATACACTAAGGGGTATCAGGGTATATTATTATACAGGGGTAATATAACTAAGGGCTATTAGGGTAAATTATGCAGGAGTAATATAACTGAGAAGGGCTATCAGGGACATGATACAGGGGTAATATAACTTATATTATATTAGTTATATTACCCCTTCATCATGTCCCCTGAGATAGCCCTCCTCAGTTATATTACCCCCGTATAATAATGTACCCTAATACCCCTTAGTTTTACCCACTGTATAATTTACCCTGATCCTTCAGTTATATTACCCCCTGTAATTTACCCTGATACCCCTCAGTTATATGGTATCATATAACTGAGGGCTATCAGGGTACATTATACAGGGATGTAATTGAGGAGGGGTAGCAAGCAGCAGGGAACATACAGGGCAGAATTCCAGTAGCGTAGCGTGGGTTGCCAGCACCCAGGGCAAGCCAAGTATTTCTCCCCCCCAACCTGTGAACACGCCCCTTTTTACAAATAATGCAGTACATGTCACCTACAGTCCTATGTAACACCACAGATAACACAGTGATAACTGAGTACAGATAATGTAGCAGATGTCACTTGCAGTCCTATGTAACACCACAGATGACACAGTGATAACTCTCTGAGTACAGATAATGTAGTAGATGGGTGTGAGGCCCCAGAATTCAGAACATGCACAGTGTGACCTGAAGTCTGGGGCCAGGCTGAGGTAGTGTGGGCTAAATCCTATAGCCAGCCCCCCCTAAACAGATATGTGGATGGACATTAATGTATAGTGTATACCATTATATGTAGAGTACAGCAGCACATACCTGTTACATCTAGTGACATCTCCTGTGATGTAGACCTTCCTCAACGTCTTCATTCGGAGATAAGACCGCCACGATACCTTCTTTCAGCCGTGTATCTGCAGAGTTTCACAGAAAAATGTTTAGATTTCTCACCTTACTATCATCCTCAGATAACAGACCTCCCCTCCACCCGTAGTGCCCATAAATATAATGCCCTCTGTATAATTATAATATATACTGGCCCCTCTGTGTTATTATTATTCTTAATATTATAATGGCCCCATCTGTATTAGGCTCCATTCACACGTCCGCAAAATGTGTCCACATCCATTCCGCAATTGTGCGGAACGGGTGCGGACCATGCATTCTTTATGGGGATGGAATGGATGCGGAAAGCACACAGTGTGCTCTTCGCATCCGCATTTCCAGAGCCGCCTGCCGAACTTCCGGTCCGTGGCTCTGGAAAAAAATAGAACATGTCCTATTCTTGTCCGCAGCTGTGGACAAAAATAGGCTGTTCTATGGGGGTGCCGGCCGGGTGTATTGCGGATCCGAAAAACACTGCGGACGTGTGAATGGACCCTAATAGTAATAATGGCGCTCTTCAGCCCCTCCAGCATACCGTCCCATTTAAAATACATCATTCCTTGCCTTCAGCCCCTCCAACATACAGTCCCATGTAAATAATATCACCCTTCCTCTCTTCGCTGCCTGCCTTGAGCCCCTTCAGCATACAGTCCCATGTAAAATACATCACGCCCTGCCTTCAGCCCCTCCAACATACAGTCCCATGCAAAATACAAAACTCCCCCGGCCTTCAGCCCTTCCAGCATACCCATGTAAAATAATATCACCTCTCATGCCTTCAGCCCCTCCAGCATACAGTCCTCATGTAAATAATATAATTTCACCCCCCTCTCTTCAGACCCCTCTAACAGTCTCCACTGCAACCCCCCCCCCCCCCGCAAGTACATATAACAGTCAATCTTTTCCTCCACATACTTACCCTGCTCTGTTGAATTTCCTGCATATCTTAAGGCCCCGCCCCTGTATGATGAGATTCCGCCTCTTTCCTGACATCATACCTCCCTAGAGTAAATCCATTCCAGCGCTCTACTGTCTCATAGGCTTCAGACCCCTAGCCTGAAGTTGGTGCAGGGTCAGCCACTGATCCACCTGTGCGTTCAGGGCGGACAGGAGTGCTGGTCCGGTGTGGCTCTCTGCTTTCAGGCAAGTCAACCCAAAGACAGCGTGACACTGTCGTATCCGGGATGTGGAATAGGCCCTGGGGAGCTGGGGGGATTCAGTTGATGTGCAGCCAGACGCCGCAGCAGAAGTGGACTCAGCCGAGGAGGTTATGGAAGAGGATGGAGTATGAGGAGTAGAGGAGATGGCAGTAGGCCTGCCTGCAAGTCGTGGCGGTGTCACCAACTCCGCTGCAGAGCCACGTATTCCATGCTTGGCAGCCGTCAGAAGGTTGACCCAATGCGCAGTGTAGGTGATATACCTGCCCTGACCGTGCTTTGCAGACCAGGTATCAGTGGTCAGATGGACCCTTGCCCCAACACTGTATGCCAGAGATGCCATGACTTCGTTTTCAATCACTAGGCTTGCAAATGTGATTATATCACAGAAAAAATTTAAATAGATATTTTTTATCTGCAAGGCATTTGAGTGAATGACGCCCTGTAACGGTATGAGTGCAGGCCTAGCCACTAGCAGTATACAGTATTTGTGGCTCTGACACACACAGACTTGCAAATGTGATTATATACTTGAACTGTGCAGGGGAGTCTGTTTGATTTGTGTCTGTTGCAAGAAAAATGGCGTTATTGATTTTGCTACACTGAAATGCATTGCAAAACATTACAGATAGGGATGCTGTGAAAAAATAAAATTGCTCAGCAGTAGCAGATGGTGTTTTTGCCATAAAATGCTTCTGCCGCAATGCATTTAGCACAGATGAATATCATGCACTGAATAAAATTTACGGTATGCACTTGTTGCTCAGCAGTCAGCACTGCAACATGATGCTGATCGTACTGGAAATAAGCTGGCAAAAGATAAACTTCAGGTTTGAAAAAAAATAAAGTTGTCTTTCTGTTCAAATGAGAAAAAAAAGATATAATATTGTAGGTGGCAGCTTTCAAGGTTCTGCAGCAGCTGGATTATAAGTCAGTAACTGCAGCTAGGCGGCACTGTCTGGCACATCCAGCCTCCGCTCCTCACTAGAGTTGAGGGGACACCTGGATGTTCGGGTTCGGCCAAACTTCAGAAAAAAGTTTGAGTTTGGGATGTGACCTTGACACCAAACCATATTGAAGTCAATGGGGACCAAAACTTTTGAGCACGAAAATGGCTGTAAAAATGTAATGGAAAGGGCTAGAGGGCTGCAAATGGCATCAAAATGTGGTTAAGAGCATGGCAAGTGCTCTGCAAACAAATGTGCATAGGGAAATGACTTTAAATAACATAAAATACGTAATTTAAAAAAATATATATATCTTGATCTAGGACGAGGTCCATATGGAGTAGGAGGTTGACGAGGCAGTGTAGGTTGACGAGGCAGTGTAGGTGGAACCGGCGGTGGAGGAGGAGATAGCCTAACACTGCTTTTTGGTTTTAATTTTATTTTTTAATTAGGGTACACTCAAACATTGGGAAATATAACCTGTGAGAACACCATCCAGTCGTGCTAAACACACGTTCAGACAATACACTGGCTGCAGAGTAGGCCAGCACCTCCAAGGGGTAAAGGGCAAGCTCAGGCCATGTGCCCAATTTGGAGACCCAGAAATTGCAGGGTTGACCCCTGTCAATCAGTTCGTGTAGGTGTGTGCACACTTACTGCCCCACCATGTTGCACGTCGCCGTGATGTTCAGAATCCAAACTGAAATCTGCTCTATCAACTACCGATGTTCTTTTATGCGCCTACCATGATCACGGGTGGCAGGTAATCAGGGTTCCACGCTGGAGAGGGGGCGTGAGAAAAAGAGACCACATCCAAGGGAGGATTCATTTTTCAAATTTAAAATTAGAGCAGAATTATGGGACAAATTATTAAAGCATAAAAGTGGGACAACTTTTTAAAGTTTAAGCATTGAATGAAAGGATGTGGCGCGCATGAATTACTGAAGAATTTATTAAATTTTATTCCGTCAACTATGCAGAGCAGAGGTTTCTATCCGGCAAAATTTGAAAAATGCCACCAAATGGACGCTAGGCTCCATCCATCCCTCCCCCCCCCCCGCCCGCCCGTCCCGCTGGCCCGTGCGTCCGCTGTGCCGTGTGTGGTTCCTCTCTCCCCTGTCTCGGGTCGCCTGCGGTGAGGTCCGCCGCAGAGTACTATGTGGTGGAACACTCTGCCTACGATTAAGGATCGCTGCCGGCTGAAGATGTGGAGGGCACTGTAGCTGGGCCGGTGAGAGCTCTGGAATAGAGGAGAGTTGGAGCTGGAGAGGCTGAGGACATGCAGACATCAATGCCGGGCTTGTGAGATCACAGGAGCGCGGTTATTGTTCAGCGGCCAGCGGCATGAGAGCGTCTGACGTAGGACGCTAGGCTCCACCCATCCCCGCCCGCACGCCCCGCTGGCCCGCGCGTCCGCTGTGCCGTGTGTGGTTCCTCTCTCCCCTGTCTCGGATCACCTGCGGTGAGGTCCGCCACAGAGTACTATGTGGTGGAACACTCTGCCTACGATTAAGGATCGCTGCTGGCTGAAGATGTGGAGGGCATTGTAGCTGGGCCGGTGAGAGCTCTGGAATAGAGGAGAGTTGGAGCTGGAGAGGCTGAGGCTCTGCAGACATCAATGCCGGGCTGGTGAGATCACAGGAGCGCGGTTATTGTTCAGTTGATGCGGGCTGGTGTGTGAACGCTGTTCGGGGCATGGTCACAAGTAAAAGAAAAAAAGATTCTGGACTCTAATGGTAGCCTCTGGAGTTGGCCTGATTGTTGAATCGTCTAGCTGCGGGCATACCGTTAGTGTGAGCCGTGGGTAGTGATAAAAGAAAAAGGAGAAAGAAACACACGGTTTAATTTATAGGGCAGCAGCCCTATTTCATTTCTCTTGTGGTATTACCGGATATGACAGCATCGCATTACTGCATATATTGTGTAGGAGGGGGCTTGGAGAGTTGAAGTCAGAGGTGCGGCGATACTCCGCGGTATGAGTGGTTAATAGTGATGAGCGGCAGGTGCCATATTCGATTTCGACGAAATTCGCGAATATTCGATAGAATATTCGTTTTATATTCGTCGAAATCGAATATTCGTCATTATTCTTGTTATCGCGATTAATATGCGATTTAAATAATCGAATTTCGATTTTAACTTAAAGGCTACTCTCCTATTGAAATTGCAATTCGATTTTTTCAAGTTATAAAATTCGAATTTCGATTTTAACTTAGCACTGCTATATGCCATATTAGGCTAACTAATATGGCATATAGCAGTGCTAAGTTAAAATCGAAATTCGATTATTATAACTTGAAAAAATCGAATTGCGATTTCAACGTAATTCTCAAATCCGACAGTACATTCTAGTATATGGAGTCGTTCCCATGGTGATGGGGACGCTCCATAACTAAGCATGGAATATGGCTTCAATGGCTTGGTAGAATTAGCGAATTGACGAATATATTCGTTATATTCCACAAAACGAATATAACGAATGTATTCGTCATATTCCACAAAACGAAGATAACGAATGTATTCGTCATATATCACAAAACGAAGATAACGAAGTATTCTGCATCTTCATTTTAGCTACCTATTCATCAATTTCGCTAATTCTAGCAATGATATAGGAAAGTTGACTATAGAGACAGCTAAGTTTAATTCGCTATGCGATTATATGACTGCTTTTTTTTATAAATAGTATAATTATAATAATTATCAGGTATTATAATTATTCTATTTATTTAAAAAAAAAGCAGTAATATAATCGCATAGCGAATTAAACTTAGTTGTCTCGATAGTCAACTTTCCTATATCATTGCTAGAATTAGCGAAGTTGATGAATAGGTAGCTAAAACGAAGATGCAGAATACTTCGTTATCTTCGTTTTGTGGAATATGACGAATACATTCGTTATATTCGTTTTGTGGAATATAACGAATATATTCGTCAATTCGCTAATTCTACCAAGCCATTGAAGCCAACCATATAGTAAACCAGGTCCAAGTTGGAATCGCAATTCGATTATGTCAAGTTATAAAATTCGAATTTCGATTTTAACTTAGCACTGCTATATGCCATATTAGGCTAACTAATATGGCATATAGCAGTGCTAAGTTAAAAATCGAAATTCGATTATTATAACTTGAAAAAATCGAATTGCGATTTCAACGTAATTCTCAAATCCGACAGTACATTCTAGTATATGGAGATGTTCCCATGGTGATGGGGACGCTCCATGAGCATGGAAGTCGGCAGAAGCGGCAACGGGCACTGACTGGAGCAGCCAGGAAGCCAGGAATCCAAAGGACAGGTAAGAACAACTTTAGGGAAGTGGGAAAGAAAAAAATATAACAATAAAAAAAAAAAAAAAAAAAAAAAAAAAAGAATATTCGAAATATCGAATTTATATCACTATATTCGAAATATTCGCGAATTAGCGAAGTGCCGATATTCGCGAAAAAAATTCGATATTCGAATATTCGTGCTCAACACTAGTGGTTAACAACTAACTACCTGTGGAAGCGAATCAAGTGAGGACAAGGAAGGAAGGAAGGACGCATGGTTGGTGATGATACAGCTCATTTAATCGACTGCGATTTAGCAGAACCACCTACTTAATACCTGAATGGTTTCAGTTATAACCTTCCGTGGGACAGTCTTGGGGTTTAATTTCTCCTAACTATCTCCTATGTTCTGGACTAATCAAAGTCTAACCAAGGACTAACTCTCTGTATGTTAACCCTCTCCTACATGTGTTATTGCAGCATGGCTTATAACCTTCCTCGGGACAATTTTGGGGTTTAATATCTCCTAACTATCCCCTATGTTCTGGACTAATCAAGGTTTAACCAAGGACCAACTTTCTGTGTTAACCCTCTCCTATATGTGTTATTGTAGCACGGTGGACCCGTGGATCCGTGCGTTCCTGTTTTGAATAATAATACTAAGATCTGTGGATTCCAATAGTATTGAATTTTCTTTGACTAACCAAGATTAACGTCAATATTAATTCAGATTGGTGGACACTGCTGTCTAATGTTCAAGATAATTGGACTTTTTTAATTATTGTAGTGGTTTGGTTCTTGGAAATTTTTGCTTTCTTCTTTTTTTTTTTTTTTTGCTTTCCCCTTCTTCTCCTCTTTTCCTCCCCGGAGGTAGTGGGGGGGGGGAGTAGTAAGGGGTGAGCTTTAAAGTTGGAGGGAGGGTAAAAACAGTAAGAGGGGGGGGAAGGAGAGGGAGGAAGGATGTCTCCAAAGAAAAAGGAGGAACAACGTGCCCCTACTGGTGTTAGTAGTAGGAGGTCAGGGACGGGACTAGAGACTGGGTTGAAGCAACAGGGTTTAACCAAATTTTTGGCCCCAAGCTCTCCAGGTTCTAGCCCCGTACAGAAGCAAAAAAATACAGTGGTGGAATCTCTGAGCCACGAAAACGGATCCCAGGGGGCGGTAGGCGACCAGGGATTACCGGGGGTAATAACAGATATAGATATAAAAATGATGAATGACATATTTTGCACTGTCTCGAGGATGGAAAAACTAATGGGGAATATGGTGACACAGATCGGGGCAGTGCAAACCGATGTCAGTGTAATAAGGGATGAGATGGAGAAAATGAGGCAGAGGTTGCAAGAAATGGGAAAACAGGATCCCCGCCCTGGAGCTTACGGTTCAGGACCTAGGAAAACAGGTCGTATTGTTAAAACAGACCAACAGTAAGATGGAACAAAAACTTATAAATCAAGAAGATAGAGCAAGGAGAATGAATATAAGATGTGTTGGGATCCCAGAACAGGCAGAAGGGGATAATTGTATTAAATTTATGGAGAGATGGATAAAAGATAACTCCAGAGAGGGCATTCTTTCCCCCCTCTTTGCTATCAAGAGAGCACATCGGGTTCCCATAAAAAAGGGGCCACCAGGAGGATACCCTAGACCAGTGTTTCCCAACCAGTGTGCCTCCAGCTGTTGCAAAACTACAACTCCCAGCATGCCTGGACAGCCTTTGGCTGTGCAGGCATGCTGGGAGTTGTAGTTTTGCAACAGCTGGAGGCACACTGGTTGGGAAACACTGCCCTAGACACATGCTGATAAAATGTTTGTTGGCTAGGGACCGGGATAGAATTTTGTCGGACGCTCGAACGTCTGAAAAGTATCAGATACACGGGCAAAAGATAAGACTCTTCCCGGATTACTCAGCCGATACGAACGCCCGCAGGAAAGAGTATATAACTGTCAAAAAGAGATTAAGGGAGGCAGGCCTGAAGTACAGTTTATTTTTTCCGGCAAAACTAAGGGTTGAATATAAAGGCAGATTGGAATTTTTTCAGACTCCATTGGAGGCTAGTGAATGGGTGGATGGGCTGGGTCTTTGAGGGTAGGGTGTGGGGGGGTGTATAAGGAGCAATGTGCTAAGTAATGGAGTCGCTCCATCCGCCGACCAGCGGGTTGGGGGGCTATCTAAGGGAGAGGGGGGCGAGAGGGGATGGGAGAGAGAGGGTTTTTTTTTTTTTTTTTGTTCTTGTTCTTGTCCCTCCCTCTCTGCTAGATGGTTAGGATTCTTTCATTGAATGTGAGAGGTTTAAGTAAGGGATAGAGTAAAGAGACATGCTATCCTTGAGTGGATGAAGAGGTTCTTGCCAGCTGTCGTGTGCCTCCAAGAAACACACCTGGATAAAGATTCGTTAAGGTGGTTGGAGAAGAGATGGGTAGTCGCAGCATACCATTCGCTACATACTACCTACTCTAGAGGGGTCTCAATTTTGGTACATCGTGGGATTAGATTTGAGAGTGTTGCACATGAGGCGGACGACTGTGGCAGGTACCTCTTTTTGCAGTGCAATGTAGAAGGGGTTAAAATAGTAATTGCAAATATATATATATATACCACCACCATATAAGCCAGATGTTTTGTATGAATTACATAGATTTATGGTGAACAGACAAGAATGTATATTGGTAGCAATAGGAGATTATAACGCGGTGATGGATCCACTCAGGGATAGGCTCTCTAGCAGAGGGGGAAGAACACAAAATGTGGATTTGTTTAAATTGGCCTCGGATTTTGACTGGATAGATGTGTGGCGCCAGCAGAACCCGGAGGAAATTATGTATTCCTGCTATTCGAAAACCCATCAAACTTGGTCAAGAATAGATATAGTGTTGGGGAATAACAATCTAATGCTTCAAAATGGGATTAAGATAAAGTACGCACCTATGGTCCTATCAGATCATAGTGCAGTGGTAATGGAATTGGATTTGAGTAGAAAGAACAATCTCCCACTGTTTAAGTTCAATGCTCATTGGTTGCCATTTATTACAGATACAGACAGTATAATCGAGGAAATAATTAGTTTCTTCCAGGAGAACAATAACTCTGCCAGTAGACTGATAGTCTGGGACACAGCCAAGGCAGTCCTGAGAGGACTTTTGTTCAAAAAGGTAAACCATTGGAAAAAATGCAATAAGGGAAGTGGTAACCTATTGGAAAAGAAACTGCAAGAAGTAAGTAGGGCATATATGATTAACCCCACTGAACAAAATAGGAAGGAATGGGAGGAAGAGCAGGAAAAACTAAAAATACACCAGCTTGAGAAAAGTAGGAAAGAACTGTTCTTCCAAGGATTCCGATTGGCTTCAGAGGGAGAAAAGGTGGGAAAAATTTTGGCGGGTATTGTAAAGAACCAAAGAGGTAAATCTTGGATGAGGGCGATCAGAGATAATAAGGATAGGATAATTACCTCACCGGAAGGCGTTAAAAAGGTTTTCAGGGAGTACTTCCAGGAACTCTATGAAACTAGGGTACGATATTCAAAAGCAGAGTTGGATTCATATCCAGATCAGGTTGCCTGGAGAAAGATATCCCAGGCCCAAAAGGAATATTTGGATAGAGAAATATCAATCGCTGAAATTAATGAAGTTTTGGGTAAAGTAAAACCCGTAAAAACACCAGGGTGTGATGGCCTTCCCTTTGAAATATATAAGACTTTTGTCCGGGTTGTAATACCAGAATTAATAATAACATTGAAGGAGGCATAAAGGATAGGGGAATTACCAGAATGAAAGAGGCAATTATTACATTGATTCCAAAAAAGGGTAAAGAATTACTAGACCCCGGATCTTATTGACCAATATCTTTGTTGAACACGGATGTTAAAATCCTGGCAAAGGTTCTAGCAGGGAGGCTTTCTAAGGTGATCAAAGGTATAATCCACGAAGATCAGACTGGTTTTATACCTGGTAGAACAATATATTCAAATATAAGGAGGTTGTACCTTAATATTGAGGCGAATAGAATAGAACCGAGTGATAAAGCAATACTCTCACTGGATGCCCAAAAGGCATTCGACTGTATTGAATGGGAATATTTATGGGCAGTCTTAAAAAGGGTTGGTATAGGCGAGGGGTTTATAAAATGGATTCAGCTTATATATTCCAACCCAAGGGCTAGAGCAGGGGTGCACAACGTTTCCTGGTTGGGGGCCACATTGCCAGACTGAACCAATGATGAGGGCCGAAATTCAAATTTAAAGGTGTATTAACAACTGAAATATTGTACTTATGGCATATTGAACACACATTATATATCATTAATGTCTAGTTACACTTCCAGGACTCCCATTTAATGGGAGAAATACATGAAAAATACATGTGAGCAGCCACAAGACATAGGCATACATGTCTGTTACCAGATGGTTGGGGGCCGCACAGAATGGTATCAAGGGCCGCATGTGGCCCCCGGGCCGCAGGTTGTGCACCCCTGGGCTAGAGTGATGGTGGACGGGAGCTTGTCCCTGCCTTTTGCCCTTCACCGGGGCACCAGGCAGGGATGCCCTCTCTCTCCACTATTATTTTCTATAGCAATTGAGCCTCTCGCAAATATAATAAGAAACGATAGGGAGATAAAAGGTTTTCAATATTTGGGAGGAGATGAAAAATTATTAATGTATGCCGATGATATTTTGTTATTTATGCACAACACAGGGGATCAGTTTAGTAGAGTATTAGATAAAATAAATAACTTTGTTTTTTTTTCTGGATTAAATATAAATTGGGCGAAATCCCACATGATGGCATTGGGTGACGGGCAGTTAGAGAAGGACTCAAGGGTTCAGTTATTGGAGAGACACGAGAGTTTTAAATATTTAGGCATACAAATCTCCGGTAATATAAAAGACTATGAAAAACTAAATGTACTCCCCGTAATAAAAGAACTTAGAATTAAAATACATATCTGGAAAAGACTACCACTCTCCATTCAAGGTCGGGCAAACCTAATAAAAATGATTTTTTTACCGAAGGTACTCTATGTGTTACAAAACACCCCAATAAGACTCCCGCAGAAGATATTTAGATTATTCGATCGCCTAATGGGGGAATTTATATGGAAAGGTTCTATCCCCAGGTTAAAAAAAAGAAGTGCTTCAACTCCAAGTGAGAGAAGGAGGGTTGGCGGCTCCTAACTGGTTTATGTATTATTTGATAACACAATATAGTCAGATAAGAGATAGTTTGAATAGTTTAGTGGGTAGACAGGAATTAAATAAAATGGGTTGGGGAGGGGAACTTAATCACTTAGAGATAATGGAATCCGGTACACTCGAAAAAATTATATAGGAAATAGAATTATGAACACAATGGATTACATATGGGGGCAGATTAAAAAATTACTTGGGATAAAAGGTTTTCTTCAATATACACCTATTTGGAAAAACTTAAACTTGAAGGAACTTCAAACGATTAGGAGTTATATTGACTGGGAAAAAAGGGGATAAAATACCTAGTTCAGGTATTTGAGGATGATAAACTGAAGGACTTCAATACACTGGTTAGGGAGTTTGGGATCCCCCAAAAGGATATTTACAAATACTTCCAGTTTAGGAACGCTCTAAGGACAGGGGTAAATTTAGATAAATACAGAAAGGAACAAACAAATCGAATATATAAATTTACGGATGCTGGAGAAAAAAGTGGTATAACTAAACAAAGATATGGGATATTAATGGAAGGAAAGAAAGAACGGATTACAATACTAGCTAAAAAAAGGTGGGAAGAAGAACTCCAACCTTTGTTTTCCGATGAGAAATGGAAAGATGCCCTTAGAAATTATCCAATGGTATCGGATAGGGGTTCACACAAAATATCACAGTTCTTTATAGTACACAGATTACATCGATCTCCTAAGAGGTTAAAGAAAATGGGGGTCAGAAGCTCGGATAATTGTCCAAAATGTAGGGAAAGGGATGCAGATTTAATTCATTGTTTTTGGAGATGTCCCAGACTTTTCAGATACTGGAGGGAGATCGCAGAGATTGTATCGGTATTTCTGGATGTTCAGGTGATTGAAGACCCATTAGTCTGTATATTGGGAGCAATTGAACATTTGAAATTAAAGAAGGAAGTGCGATTGGTTTTGGGGAAAGTACTATTTTAAGCTAGACTTCTTATACTTAGGAAATGGATAAAAGAAGATCCGCCTACAGTGAGACAGTGTCGCGCAGCAGTTGAAAACCTTATTAAGATCCAACCGGTTTCTGGGTGCTACACTAAAAATTCAGTGGGAATTGATGAGATTTGGAATAAATGGCCATACTAGGTTGATTTTTTTAAATTTATGTTCCTGTCACCTATGTAGAGGTGCCCAAGTGACATCCACCATCCATTTGGATATCTTCTCTATCAACTTTCGAAGTTGTCATTCTTTTCTGAGCCTACCATGTTGATTAGTTATTGGCAAATCAGGATTTAACGCCAGAGAGGGAGTGTGAGAAAAAGACCAAATTTAAGGGAGATACATAAAAAAATTTTTTTTATCAAGTTGAAATATTGGAAAAGTTATTGAGGCACAAAATGTGGGACAAATTACAGAAGCCCAAATGTGGGCCAAAAGAGTAAAGCAGAAATATGGGACAAAGTATTGAAGTGCAAATGTTGGCCAAAAGAGTAAAGCGGGATTGTGGGACAAATTATTGAAGTGCAAATGTGGTACAACTTGTTAAAATGTAAGCATTGAATCAAAGGAGGTGGCGCGCATCATTTAAAGAAGAATTTCAGATTTTTTTTCCCCTGTCAACTATGCAGAGGAGGGGTTTATTCAAGTCTAAAATTGTATAATGTCAACCCAAGACTGTAACAGAAAAAATACAGAAATGTAATAACCTGTCTACTTGGTAGAGCAGGGGTCTATGACAGAAAAAAAAAATGTTTGTCACCCAAAAATGTGAAAGAAAATTTTTTGAAATTTATTAAGCTGTCAACTAGGTAGAGGAGGGGTATATTACACCCCAAAATTGGTGAATTTCACCCGAAAATGTAACAGACAATATATTATTTTTAACCTGTGTACTAGGTATAGCAGTTGTACATCACACAGCGGTGGATGAGGACAAGGTAGCCAACACTGGTTTTTGGTTTTAATAAAAAAATAAAAATAAATTTATGGTACACTCAAAAAAAAGTGTGAAATATCCAAAATACAAGAATGAGCAATTGCGCTGTAGTATAACAATGGCTGGTTAAGGCCGGTATACATGTCTATTCTGCACAAGTTGTGGACAAGTCCTGTGGGATCCATGCCTGGTTCATTTTAATGAACGTGAGCTTGTCCACATTGGCTGTGGACAGGCTGCTGCGCTTGTCTGTGATGACGCCCCCTGCCGTGCTAAACACACGTTCAGATAATACACTGGCTGCAGGGCAGGCCAGCACCTCCAAGGCGTAAAAGGCAAGCTCAGGCCATGTGCCCAATTTGGAGACCCAGAAGTTGTCATTCAGTACGTGTAGGCGTGTGCACACATACTGCTCCACCATGTTGATGAAATGCTGCCTCTTGCTAAGACGTTCCATATCAGCTGGTGGTGCTGACAAAGCTTTTCTTCATTTCGACCATGATAACCCTGCCTTCTGAGGTGCTGGCTGGGCCCCAGCTGCGTTGGCAACCTCTTCCTCATCCTCTGCCTTCGCCTTGTGCTTCAACTGTGCCCCCGCTGTCAGGTGGGAATGCACCAGCAGCGGGTCTACCAGCGTGTGCTTGTACTCACACATCTTACGATCACGCTCCAGTGATGGAATTTGGGATGGTCGTTGCGGAGATACTGCAGCATGTAATCGCTCCTGTGTGCCAGGCTGCACAGAGGCAGCAAAAAGCTGTCCTCTGTGGGAGGTGTATCATCTGTGTCCTCTGTATCTCCTCCAGCCACGCACCAGTGATGGTCATGAGCTGGTCTGGGTGCCATCCTGCTGTGAACATGGTTCCTCCTCCTCTTCATCCTCCAGAACTGTGCCCTGGCTGGACAATTGTGTACCTGGTGTTTGTGGGTGCAGGAACCCACCCTTAGAGCCACTTGTAAATGACTGGCCGGGAACCCTACAAAATGATCCCTCTTCCTCCTCCTCCTCCTCCTGTGCTACATCCTCTTCCATCATCGCCAGCAGCAATTTTTCAAGGAGGCATGGAAGTGGGATATTTATGCTGAGAACTGCGTTATCGGCACTGGCCATGTTGGTGAAACAGCGCAACAATGGACACTGGTCTCGTATGGAGGCCCAGTCATTAGGGGTGAAGTGGTGCTGTTCTGTCGAGCGACTCACCCGTGCGTGCTGCAGCTGAAACTCCACTATTGCCTGCTGCTGCTCGCATAGTCTGGCCAGCATGTGCAAGGTGGAGTTCCACCTTGTGGGCACGTCGCATATGAGGCTGCCAAATATATTTTTTTGCCCATATGGGTGTTTGTTTAATAACTGAATATGACAGCAGCATATAACCCTAGAATTTCAAACGTCTTAATGCTGCAAGGCCTGAAAATTTTTATATTTTGCACAAAAAAGGTGTTTTATTAATAAAATAATAAAACCCCTGTATATAAAGGGTATATCTCACACGCCCTGACCCACACTAAGCCACAATTAAAGATTTGTGCCCAAAATGGCTGTATTTTAAATGCCTGAATAAAACCCCTGTATTTAAAGATAGTATCTCACACACCCGGACCCTCACTAGTCCACAATTAAAGATTTGCGCACAAAATGGCTGTATTTCAAATAAGTGAATAGAACCCCTGTATATAAAGGGTGTATTTCACACGCCCTGACTCACACTAGGCTACAATTAAAGATTTATGACAAAAATGGGTATTTGATTAATAACTGAATATGTCAGCCTTATATAACCCTGGAATTTCAAACGTCTTGATGCTGCAAGGGAGCAACAATTGTGTATTTTTCCCCAAAAAGGGTGTTTTATGAATAGAAGAATATAACCCCTGTATATGCATGGTGTATCTCACACGTCCTGACCCACATTAGGCCACAATTAAAGATTGGTGCACAAAATGGCTGTATTTCAAATATCTGAATATAACCCAAATATATAAAAGGTGTATCTCACAATGACATCTGCTGCAAAGGCTGCCAAATATATATTTTTTTGTTTAATAACTGAATATGACAGCAGTATATAACCCATGAATTTCAAACGTCAAGATGCTGCAAGGCCAGAAAAATTTGTATTTTGTACAAAAAAAGGTGTTTTATTAATAAAAATCAAACCCCTGTATTTAAAAGGTGTATCTCACACGCCCTGAACCAGACTAGGCCTTCTTTTAATTTTGTTTGCCCAATATGGCTGTATTTCAAATACGTGAATAGAACCCCTGTAAGAAGGGTGTATCTCACACGCCCTGATCCACGCTAGGCCGCAAGTAAATTTGTTGGCACAAAATAGCTGTATTTCAAATACATGAATAGATCCCTGTATTTAAAGGGTGTATCTCACACACCCTGATCCACACTAGGACGCTATCAAAGAATTGTGCCCAAAATGGCTTTATTTTAAATAACTGAATAGAAAGACGGTATGTAAAGGAGGTATCTCACGATGATATCTGCAGCAAAGGCTGCCAACTCATTTTTTTTTTTTTTGCCCAAACTGGTGTTTGTTTAATAACTGAATTTGACAGCAGTATATAACCCTGGAATTTCACATGTGCTGATGCTGCAAGGCCAGAAAAATAGTGGAATCTGGCAAAAAAATGTGTTTTTAAAATACAGGGAAATTATGGCTGTATTTCTAGCTTAAATTGCACACAGACTAATCGAGATGTTGTATATTGTCAAAAAAGTATTATCTTTTTTTTGTAACAGAATATGAAACTTGAATTTCGGTCACTGGGCTCAGGGTAGGATAAAAAAAATTGTGCCCTGCACCCACAAAACACAATGTATGTAGTACTTTGAGTTAGATTCAGGTTTTGAGCAAAGATTCAGTCCTATTCTCTCCCTGAAAACACCAGCAGCATCCTCTCCCTACACTAAGCACAGCAGAGTGACGTGCAGCGCTATGTGACCCCAGCTTATATAGAAGCTGGGTCACATGCTACACTGGCCAATCACAGCCATGCCATCAGTAGGCATGGCTGTGATGGCTTCTAAGGTCAGACAGCTAAACGCTTGTTGATTGGTTGCTCTGCAGCCTTTCAAAAAGTGCCAAGAA
Source organism: Bufo gargarizans (assembly GCF_014858855.1). Classification (NCBI taxonomy): domain Eukaryota; kingdom Metazoa; phylum Chordata; class Amphibia; order Anura; family Bufonidae; genus Bufo; species Bufo gargarizans. Next base: position 407,225,065 of record NC_058081.1, on the reverse strand, counting down.
AGCTCCGAACACCAAACCCGAACCCAAACTTTCACTGAAATGTTCGGGTTCGGGGTCCAAAAATCCTAAAGTTCGGTACGAACCCAAACTTTACAGTTCAGGTTCGCTCAACCCTAAACCTGACTCTTCCACACTACTTTTCTAACTGGAGGAATAAAGAAAGGCATATGCCTCTTCAGCACTAAAATATGTCTGACATTTTATTTAATACAAATGACTAACATGTATTCAAATAAAGGTGTGTAAATATATGTAAAAATAGGTGTGTGTTTGTGTGTGTTATATGTACTTTTACTTTTAATATATACAGGTATATTATGCTCTCAAAAGACTTCTATGTATACTTGTTCTTATGAAAAAAATAAGAAAATATGTATGTGTATACGCACAAAAGAAGTGTGGATGGTTGTATAATGTACTCAAAAGACCCTGATACTGTAAGAAATATGGATTATTTTTTTATGTCAGCCATGTTCCCACACCAGTCATCAGCTGTCAGATAGCAGAGGTAGGGAACTCTACAGGGGGGGCCCTGCTTCAAAGTCCAGCCATCTGGCAGAGAACTTCTAGCAGTCCACCTTTTTTTTTTTTTTTTTTTTTTTTTTACAATTTATCCCCTCCATTCAGTCATTCAGGAACCCAGCTAATGGAACAGGAAAAAGCTCTCTGAAGGGGTCTATGCCATTCCCCAGTTCAATCAAATTTAGCAGACCGCATGGAACCGGCAATTTATAAGGAATTTTGACTCGCCCTTCCATCACAGACATAAACCAGATGCATATTTGTGTCCCTGTGGCCACGATAAACAGACCTGTGGTCATAGCTTGGTGGTGGGATGCCATGGAGGTGAGATATACATATCTCCCCACAGAAACCAAATAATGGTACCATGCTTGGACTCTACTGGTAGCCGGAACCCAGGTCAGATCCATTGGTCCCGGAATCCCCTCCCTGCAACATTCTGGTCTGGAGCCCTAATCGGTTTTGTGGCTCATGTTCTGCCAGCCCTGCAGAGGGGGGGTGGACCCCTCCCAGAGGCCGGGAGGGGAGTGGCTGGCTACAGGTTAAAAAGCTTGTGCCAGCAAGCGGGCGTGTCTTTTCTCTGAAGGAGGGTCACATCAAGCCATGTGTTTAGAAGGACCTGCAACCTGCTGGCATCACTGCCCTCCCTGTGACTACAGCAAAGAACTCATCACCACTCAAAGGACTCCTATACCGGGTAAACTGACTTTTGTTCTGTTTAATTCTATTTGTACCACGCCATCTGTATTTGTAACCTTAGACCACTGTATATATCCTTTGTGTGTATAATGTATTGTCTAGTGAGCCCTTAAGGTGATTAAATATATAATTTAATCTTGTGCTGTCTGGTATCTCGATCACAAATCCCCACGTCCATGTTTCAGCTTAGTAATACGCTATCGCGGGTTTGTTTCTTACCCAATATAATGCCGTTAGCGGACCGGGATTATATCAAACAAGAAACTGGTGGCAGTCTTTCTGGGCTGAGAACGCACTGTTTCACTGGGGCAGTAAAAAGGCTCTCTCAGCTTGTTGCCTCTCTGTGCCCGTGTGGACAGGAGGAATCTGTGAAAACTGCACCGAGAATGACCTTATCTGCTCCTCCAGGGGGGTGTAATATTTCATAAAATATTGTTCAGTATCTGTGGCGAATACAGTACTGCAACTGACGTCGGACGCCAAATACTTAGAGCCAGCGAGATGCAGTATGGTCACTGCTCACCAAGGCGTGACGCCTTGGTGAGCAGTGACCATACTGTATTTCGCTGGCTCTACATAGTTGACGCCTGACTTCAGTCGCAGTACTGTATTCGCCACAGATACTGAACAATATTTTATGAAATAAAATACATTTCACACACTTTACTGAAAGTAACACTTTTTTTCTATGACGCAAACTAAATAGTGATGAACAATTCGTCTTCGGGTGAAACATCCAAAGTCTATTTGCATAAAACTGTTTTAATACTGTATGGAGCGAGCATTCCATACAGTATTATAATGTATTGGCTCCTAGGATCCAAAGTTATTACTTTGCGAAGTCTCGCGCGACTTCGGGTAATAACTTCATAAATAGATTTTTACTGTAAAAAAACTTTTCGAACTCGGGAAATCAGGAAGGTTTAGCATGGTCCTTTTCTTTTTCTGATGGAATCACTATTTGCTGTCACAATAAGGCATCAATATGTGTTATAACAGATTTAAAGGGGTTGTCCAGCCATTCATACTGATAACTTATCAACAAGATAGGTTATCAATAACTGGTGGGTATCTGACACCCTGGACCTCTGCTGATCAAAAATTTGAAAATTGGATAAATCAGATTTAACTAAATCAGACACAGGTTACTGATCTCTACTGCCCTGCATAAAAAAACACTTATATTGAAGTATTAAAATAGAACAAATGTCTTCATACAGGAATGTTCATAGAGAATATACTGTACACTAGATATTAACTCCATAATGTATATAATACATGTAAAAAATAAAATTTCTATCAAGCTGAGAAATATTTTTGTCTTCTTTCAGCCAATATAACTGAATGGCTTTCATCTGATAGCCACTTAATCATAAATGTATCAATATTCCTGGCATATAAATGTTTTCTGACCTAATATAAGTTTAACTATTTGATATTCTTATTTAGATATTTGTGTAAAACTTAAGTTGTATGATTCTGTTACATAATACATGTACATACACATTGTTGGATCATAAGGAAGCAAATAAAAATATTTCTATTGATGAAGAACTTGATTCATACAAGAAGGCCCCTGCCTCTATTTTATGAAAATATGTTCAGAAGGATCTGTTAATATTACTAAGAACTTGATAAGATTACAAAATTAGGTATTAAATCTTAATCCTCTTCTTGTTCAATTTGATTTTGGTATGAATGTAAACTGTACTACCCAGCATGATGGCAAAGCCCCCTCCTCCTTGTTAAGCATCTAGCAAATTTTTATTAAAAATATGCTAATTGAAAGTCATGCTCAGTTTAACAAACTTTAAATACGATTCATGAAGGCTGAGGGGATTATATTAATAAAATTCAACATTATTAATTGAGTGTGTTATGATTAATGTTGCTATTAAAGGCTAGACAGGGATTATCTCTAATGTCTTGCATTAAGTATATGAAACATGTCTCATTTGTACAGAATCCTAAAAGTTCTTCACATCTGGAGGAAAAAAATAGCTTGAGCCATTTAATTAAAATGAAAAATGTCAACATAATATATAGCAATAATATAAACTTCCTCCAAATATATATGAAACATGCCTAATGTTAATGTTATTGCATCGGACGTGAAATAGACTATCAATAGCAAAACATATCTATTGCATTCATATAAAAAAGTCTTAGGCTACTTTCACACTAGCGGCACAGACCTCCGGCAGGCTGTTCCATTGGGTGAACAGACTGCCGGATCCGTCCTGCCGCTAGTGACCATGTGCCCCCGGACTGCCGCTCCGTCCCCATTGACTATAATGGGAATGGGGGCACAGTTCCGGCAAGGCGCGCAGCGAGAGGCTGCCGGAATAAAACTACGACATGTCTGACATTTAGCAAGAGAAAAGAATCTGATGATGAGAAAGACACTGTATATCTGGGGGATGCAAGTTGGCTGCCACAAAGTAGACCAAGAGAAGGACAGATTGTCCTAATAGAGACTGCTGGGCAGTTGTATTTTCCCAAAGGATCTGGTGATGCAACTCCTCATGTGCTACAATAGAGCTCTGGTACCTACAGATGTAACAGGGGTAACACACACACTCTTAACTCAAATTTCTTAACTCATCGCGTTATCTTGAAACAAAAGCCATTAAAAAGCAATTGGTTAACGCATTTGGTTGTATTTAGTTTAGAAAACATGTCTCATAAAGCATGTGTGCTAACCCTGCTACATTCCTATGTTTGTGTTTGAATGCCCATGACTTATTTTAATTCTGTAGGTTCAGCTGTGGTGTTGTGTGCCAGACAAGGAAAAGCAGGGGGATGCTATGACTCCTGGCTCCAAGGCATGGTGTCAAACTCAGAAGTCTCCATGTTATCCTGCTGTGACTGAGAGGAGGATTGAGCCAGTCTGTTTTTTGGAACCTAAAGACAGTTGCAATAAAATGTCCTTCCCATTCTACAAACACACTGAAGACAACGCTAGTGACAAGTTACTTTGGAAACAATGCAGTCCATGACGCTAACAGATTTGGGCCTAATGTCTTATGTGCGATTCAGGAGAAAAAGCTTTCTCTAGTGTACAACACAAGTTTGTATGACACACGTTGTCAATTACTATGAGATTATTCCCCCCCCCACACACACACACACACACACACACACTTTATCTGTCTAGAAATTCACAGATTTCGGACCAGTATTTCACATGTTTTCACTGAGATTTAACATGCTATCCTCTAGATGTGTTGTGTACTTGTATTGCTATTCTCCAAAAAAGAAAGAAAAAACCTTCAGATGTTGTGAGATATCTGGACATTTTGGGCTAGTATTTCACATGTTTTGCGGAGATCTAACACATTACCCTCTGTATTGTAAAACACACATTCCACACTTCTAATGCCATATTTAAAAAAACAAAAATCCATTGAACTGTCTGAAGATCCACTGACACAGAGTGTGGTCTACTATTTCAAGTATTTTCACTGAGAGTTAAAACACTACTATCTGCATTGTAAATGACGCGTTGTACAAGTTTATATTGCTATTTTCCCAAACCACAAAAAACTGTCTGGAGGTGCTCTGTCCCAGATTTTTGGCTAATATTTTAAAGTGTTTTAACTGAGATTTTGTCATGTTGTCCGGGGCAGGCCCAGACATCATTCTGCTCTCCCTATGTGAATTGGGATTAGAGCTCTATGAAGTTTCCTTCAGCACTGAGAGAACTAATGCTTCCCCCTGCCCCTGTCCAGGTGGTGGTGAAGTTGCCGATCAGTCTCCCTATTTAGCTGGGCTGCGGTTCCACCTCAGCTTTGAGGTAATTCCTTATTAGTAAACAGTGTACCAAACCTTGTTTGTCTTCCAATTCTGCTACGTGCTGCCTGCCCCGACCTTAAAACTGTGAACTGGATTACGTTTGTACTCAGCCTGCCCTGATCTTGGAACTGCTATTTGGAATACGCAAGAATTCAGACTTTCCTGACTATTGCACTATGTTCAGCCTGTCCTGACTGTGTTGCCTGGTTCCTTGGTGCTTTGCAATGATGTTTCTGAAACCAAGTAAGTAGCCAACTACACCAGACTACTTCTGGAGATAGTGGCCTGGTTGGTTCATCGCAGCAAAGTCTAGATCCCTGTACAGGTGTTAAAGGGTGAATATTACTGAACCGCCAGGACAACACCCTTAGGTTTAGCCCAAAGCAAAACTGGTTAGTTTATACAGAGGGTCCACATCCACTGTTTGTAACAGATTTAAAACATGTATCCTATGGATGGCAAAGCAGGTGTTGTATAGTTGTACTAAGCTTATTCTCCCCTATCAACACTTACATAGTTATAGTTAAAGACTTAAGTACATCAAGTTCAATGAAGCAAGAGGTAGAGACCCGAATTTTAGAATAAGTGTAATGATATCTACACATTTTCATAAACTTTAATGTAATTTTCTTTTATGAATTAATGTACAGTAAGCCCTTTTTAAAACTGCCTACTGTTCCTACTATGACCACGTCCTGAGGTAGACTATTCCACAGATTACCAGTTCTTACAGTAAAGAATCCTTGACGTCTTTTGGAGACTGAACTTTTTATTCTTCAGACGGAGGCAGTGCCCCTTTGTCTTTTGAGGGGATTTTACATGGAACAGCTTTTCATTACATTTGTTGTACAGCCCATTTATATATTTGCATAGATTAATCTTCTCTACCCCTTAGATGTCTCTTCTCAAGACTAAATACATTTACTTTTACAATCTTTCCTCATAACTGGTGTTGAGGGAAATTAAGTTAACAAAATGGAATTTGATTCGAATTTCAAAAAAAAGTAGATTAGCCACAGATCCGAATCTCCCAGCGCTTCATTGTAACAAATCAGATTCTTTTCTAAAGTGGCTGCTACACATGTTACAAAGTGAAAGTAAGAAGCCTGGAAATGAGGGATAACCCATAATGTTATGTGTAACGAGCCCCTTCTCGGTTTATTCTGCTCTCACGGCACTCCCTGATGTGAACACGATATCTGCTGGTTCCGCCGTTGATGATCCGGCTTCAAACGACCGCTCGTGTCGTTTTAATTCTCACAGAACTAACACCAGTGAGGCTGTATGGGAGTTCAAACTGACAAATTCTTTATTAAATGCATCACATATATTTATATTGCCAGTTGGAACACCTCTTTCAATTGGCAAATTGTAAAACCCCCTCTGATTGGCTATGCAAATGAGGTAAGCAGGGATTAGTTCAAGAGCTTGGCTGATGGGTGTGGCCATTGTCACAGAGATTCAAACCATGACATTATGCAGCCAGCCAATCAGCAAATAGCCAGCCCCTGTGATGTCAAAGCCCTATTAAAAGCCTTATAATAAACCTTTAAATAGTATAAACCGGAATATGGACACTGTAGGGAGAGAACAGGAAGACTGTAGCACAGTGCAAGCTCTGTAAGCTGAAGAAATCCTTATGATTTGCATCAATCCCCTGTGTAGGGCACACAGCAATCTAATTAAACTGAGCCTACCTTGTTTAATAGATAAGCACTTTTATTATGCCTCTATTCTCAAATTGGGGTGAATAAACTGTGTAATCAAACCACCATTGTGAAGTCCACCTTGTTTAATAGATAATAAATTCTGTTATGTCTTTGTTCTCAAATTGGGGTAAAACATCTGTGTAATCTAACCGTTATTTGGGTGCTCACTCTGGTGTCCACCTGATTTCCTAGATAAGCAATTCAATTAGATCTTGATGGCCATTTTGGGTTGAATAACCTATGTAACAGAACTATTAATGGGGTGCCCACATTGACATTGAATAATTTATTTTATATACGGTTACTGTTACCGTACAGTAGATCCAACAAAGAGGTGTCAGGGTCCTCCCACTGGCAGCAGAAGTAGCAGCAGAAAAAGGGGTGGTGGTACTGTGGTGAGCTGCCACTCATCCAGCATTCATGTTTTGACGAGCAATCCCGCTGTCCTGGAATGATAGCTCAGTCTTTAACATTCTCTCAATTGACATCAGACACCCACAGTCAGGAGTCGGTGGGTTCCTTTGATACTCACCAGATTTAGTTTGCATGGCCAAGGAACAAGCTCTGTGCTCTCACCTGTCCTGAATCTGCCTCTTTCCTTTTCTGCTCCTTCTGCCAGGCAAATGATGTATGCTGCTGACTCTGCTCTGCGAGGAACATATTACTCAGGACAGTCAGCATCTACTGCCCAGTGCATATTTGGAGGAGAGGTCCCCTGCTTCCTCCTGTAGGCATGCAAGTAGCGAACAATACACATGCACTCATCCAACAGTGCAGAAGCTGAAAGTGTTCCTGGACAATTTGCTGGTCCTACAGTCCTTCCCTTTCCATGTGGATGACTCTTCCCATTTCAGAGAACTGATGGTTTGTGCTGGGCTAAGGTGGAGAGTCCTAAGCCATCACTACTTCTCTAAAAAAAAGTTATAGGAGCTCTGTATACATACGTACAGTACAGACCAAAAGTTTGGACACACCTTCTCATTCAAAGAGTTTTCTTTATTTTCATGACTATGAAAATTCTAGATTCACACTGAAGGCATCAAAACTATGAATTAACACATGTGGAATTATATACATAACAAAAAAGCGTGAAACAACTGAAAATATGTCATATTCTAGGTTCTTCAAAGTAGCCACCTTTTGCTTTGATTACTGCTGTGCAAACTCTTGGCATTCTCTTGATGAGCTTCAAGAGGTAGTCACCTGAAATGGTTTTCACTTCACAGGTGTGCCCTGTCAGGTTTAATAAGTGGGATTTCTTGCCTTATAAATGGTGTTGGGACCATCAGTTGCATTGTGGAGAAGTCAGGTGGATACACAGCTGATAGTCCTACTGAATAGACTGTTAGAATTTGTATTATGGCAAGAAAAAAAGCAGCTAAGTAAAGAAAAACGAGTGGCCATCATTACTTTAAGAAATTAAGGTCAGTCAGTCCGAAAAATTGGGAAAACTTTGAAAGTGTCCCCAAGTGCAGTCACAAAAACCATCAAGCGCTACAAAGAAACTGGCTCACATGCGGACCGCCCCAGGAAAGGAAGACCAAGAGTCACCTCTGCTGCGGAGGATAAGTTCAGCCTCAGAAATCACAGGTTAACAGCAGCTCAGATTAGAGACCAGGTCAATGCCACACAGAGTTCTAGCAGCAGACAAATCTCTAGAACAACTGTTAAGAGGAGACTGTGTGAATCAGGCCTTCATGGTAGAATATCTGCTAGGAAACCACTGCTAAGGACAGGCAACAAGCAGAAGAGACTTGTTTGGGCTAAAGAACACAAGGGATGGACATTAGACCAGTGGAAATCTGTGCTTTGGTCTGATGAGTCCAAATTTGAGATCTTTGGTCCCAACCAGAAAACGCAGAAACGTTTTCTGTGCAACGTAGAAAAGGTGAACGGATGGACTCTACATGCCTGGTTCCCACCATGAAGCATGGAGGAGGAGGTGTGATGGTGTGGGGGTTATTAAAAATTGAAAGCATACTGAACCAGCATGGCTACCATAGCATCTTGCAGCGGCATGCTATTCCATCCGGTTTGCGTTTAGTTGGACCATCATTTATTTTTGAAGAGGACAATGACCCCAAACACACCTCCAGGCTGTGTAATGGCTATTTGACCATGAAGGAGATTGATGGGGTGCTGCGCTAGATGACCTGGCCTCCACAGTCATTGGACCTGAACCCAATCGAGATGGTTTGGGGTGAGCTGGACCGCAGAGTGAAGGCAAAAGGGCCAACAAGTGCTAAGCATCTCTGGGAACTCCTTCAAGACTGTTGGAAGACCATTTCAGGTGTCTACCTCTTGAAGCTCATCAAGAGAATGCCAAGAGTGTGCAAAGCAGTAATCAAAGCAAAAGGTGGCTACTTTGAAGAAACTAGAATATGACATATTTTCAGTTGTTTCACACTTTTTTGTTATGTATATAATTCCACATGTGTTAATTCATAGTTTTGATGCCTTCAGTGTGAATCTAGAATTTTCATAGTCATGAAAATAAAGAAAACTCTTTGAATGAGAAGGTGTGTCCAAACTTTTGGTCTGTACTGTACATCAGAAGGTGGGCCAGTCTTTGATCATGTCGGTGTCTATTACAGTTCATGGCAGTGCCAATGTGGGGCTGTAACTATCTTCAAGGACAATATTTGTCCTTTATGGCCCACTGGGTAAATTTGGTTCCTGCCCAGGCACACTAGCAACTTGGCCAGGTGATGGCAATGCCGCCTCTGCGTTCTTATGCTAAGATTGTGACACCAATGTCCTCCTCTGCCTCCTCATCCTTAAATTGTCCTCCGCCTCCACTGTAGGCAATGTTCAGAGTGGTCCTCCAGCATTCCACCTATGCAGAGCACAGTGGTGTCATGCTGTTCGGCACCTGGCCAGCCTGGGTGACTGGAGTCACACTGGGGAGGAACTGCTCTGCGTCATCAACCAAGAAATTGAATCCTGGCTGTCTCCTTGCCTACTGAAGATCAGAACCCTGGTCACCGATAACTGTAAGAACACTGTGTTGACACTGTATCAAGGATGGCTGACCCATCCACCCTGCATGGCACATGTCTTTAATCTGGTTGTAAAGTGATTCCTCAAGTCTTCCACCCAAATGCCAGACGTCTTGAAAATTGCCAGGAAACTGTGCATGCACTTCAGCCACTCTTATTGTAGAAAGCACTCCATCCTTGAGCTGCAAATGCAGAATGGTGTTGCCTAGCATTGCTTCAAATATGAAGTTTCCACACACTGAAACTCCACCTTCTACATGTTGGACTGACTATATGAGCAGAGGAAGGCCGTGAATTATGTTTTGATGATGGAGGTGGACAGGGGTACGCCCCTGTTTAACTTCTACGTTAGCCAGTGGCAGCTCATGTGTGACACCAGGCGTTTCTCAGGGTCTTTGAGGAGGCCACTTTGTCAGTCACCAGGTCTTCACGTCTTGGAGAAGATGTTGATAAATCTGTCTGGCCAGGGGACAGAAGAAGTGGTGGTTACATTTCACCGCCACCTGAGCCCTGTGGGTGCTGAACTGGTGGAGGATAATGAGGAGGACATTATTGCACAATAATTGTATACAGAAATGGGTGGTTTATCTGCCCAAGTGACAGGATAGGAAAAAGAGGAGCATGGGGAGTTGGAGGGTGATGAGAAAGACGAGGCAGATGACCCAGAGAAGAAGGCAGACAATCCCTCTGACTCCCTTGTGCAAATGGCCAGATGCATGCTGAGTTGCTTGTACAGTGACAGCTGCATTATCACCATTTAGCAGAGGGATGACTATTGGCTCTTCACGATGTTAGACCCTCACTACCAGACAAAATTGGGGGTCTTTTTTACACCTGCTGAGAGAGATGAAAAACTCAACTACTATCAAGACATCCTATGTAGTCGGTTGGTCTCTCCCTCTGTGCGCCTTTGCCCATCCTCATGAAGGTCTGACTGGGCAGATCTTCTGCATTCACATTCCCCTGCCATGACTGCTGGAGGGGAGAGGAGGGGCAGGAGCAGTACCAGCTCCATCAGCAGTAACGTAAGTCTTGACCTTCTAATCTGCACTTTTCTTCACCCGCTTACTGACGAAACCACCCAGCAGCAGCGAGACATAGAGCAGTACCTGAACCTGAAGGTGGTAAAATACTTGGACTGCACCCTTCCACCCCAGATCTAAGATCCCCTGGACTACCGGGCAGACAAACTTGATTTGTGGCCTCAACTGGCCAAGTTTGCCATGGGCAAGCTTTTCTGCCTGGCCAGTAGTGTGGCATCAGAGAGGGTTTTAAGTGTGGCGGGGGCTTAGTTACCCGAAAGAGAACTCTCTTTTTAACAGGAAATGTTGTTAGATTAACCTTTTATAAAGATGAATCAGTCATGGATCAGCCAAGATTTCCAAACATCAGTGTCTTAGCATCAGACTAGTTCATTCTGGCAGTAATGTTTTAAATGCAATGTAATGCCACAACAGTTTGAAAAATGGCCTGTTACTACTGGCAGTGTGCTTCAGCCACTACTCTGATGCTGCCACCAGCCTTATTCCACACACCTGCTGCCTCTGCTGCCATCTTCTCTTACTGCTACCCACCATCTTGTGATGTTACTGCCACTGCTGTTGGCCCCCACCTCCCAACTCTGTGACTGGGCCACTATGTTGACCCCTCATGCAGTTGCTACCCTCCCCATTGTGTGACTAAGCCACTATGTTTACTTCTCATGCTGTTGCCCCCATCCCCATTCTGTTACAAGGCCACAAGCGTCCCTGTTTGGCTTGTTAACATCACCATTTATTTTACCATTCTGCTCATCTGTCAGAATAACTGAAAAAGGAACACAACAGATCCTGTCTTTGAAGCATCCATAAGGCCTCTATCACTCAGTCAGTATTTTTCATCAAGATTTGATTTGGAAGCCAAATAGCAGGAGTGGGTCCAAGACACAGAAGACATGCAAATATTTCCATCACCTTATCTCTCTTTTGAACTCACTCCTGTTTTGCCTTATCAATACTAATAAAAATAAATGACCATGTGAGAGAGGTGCCGTGACCAGGAACGGGTACGCTGACGGCACTTGGTCCACGATACGGGTGGATAATTGTCTGTATTTGTTTGTGACGCCAATTGCAGCGTGCGCAGGGTACTATCCCAGGGCCCTTCCAAGGTGTTATAATGCATGTCCCAGATTTGGAATGCCAGAGTGGTGTAATGGCCTAATGTCTCTATAAGGTGATGATAATTGTGTCAACGGTGTCTCCTACCTGGGTACGGCTGGACTCCTGGCTCATTTGCATGCAGGACTTCTTTTCCACCTGAATAAAACCGATTTCAGAGGCTAAACTCATACAAATTGAGCATAAGGCCTCAATCACACAGTCAGTATTTTGCATCATGATTTGATCATGATTTGGAATCTAAAAGCAGGAGGTCCAAAACACAGAATACATGCACATATTCCCATCATGTGTCATCTCTGTTTTTAGACTCAATCCAGTTTTTTCGGCCTTACCAATACTGATCAATTACTGACCAAATCCTGAGACATGTGAAGGCTTAATTACTTACTGCTGACAACTTCTCCACTCTGTCATGGGGCCATGTATACATGTTGAACATAACAAGTTCTCTAGAAATGTGGAATTAGCAGACCGTGCAAAAGACGTGCAATCTTTCACTCTATAATAGATTCAATGGCCACTGCACGGTTACGGCCATTATACCAGATGCTAACATTGACCAGTAAGTTTGAGTTCACACTTCAGGTATTTGGTCACTTTTTGACCCATAACTGACCAAATAAATTAGGTGTGAACTGAGTCTAAGGGTGTCACCTGTCACTAGCCTGTCATACTGATGCACAGTAACTACCCAGATATGTGCCCTCTCACAGTAGATATGCCAGATATGTGTCTCCTCACAGTATTTATGCCATATATGTGCCCCCTCACAGTAGATATGCCAGATATGTACCTCCCCTCACAGTAGTTATGCCCAGATATGTGCCCCCTCACAGTAGATATGCCATATATGTGCCTCCCCCACAGTAGTTAGGCCAGATATGTGCCCCAGGGCTGGTGCAAGGATTTTTGCTGCCCTAGGCAAAATAAAAGTTTGCCGCCTCTCATGTGACATCACAATGCCCCACCCATATAATCTGCCATATTAACTAATGCCAGTGCTGCAGTGCCGCCGTGTTTACATTAAAAATCCTGCAGGGACACGCTATAAAGACCAGAGCCGCTACATTAAGCTGCAGTGATTCTGGGGACTATAGTGTCCCTTTAATGTGAGGTAAATTAGAGATTAGTGCCACAAATAATATACTAGATTGCATCCTTACAACCAGATGAGGATGATGATGGGCTCTAGCTGCAGTCTGGATCCACTGGTCTTGTGTAGAACAGGCGCTCTCTGGAGGCTGTTTGTAACTGTGGTCACAAAAATCTATGTTCTGTGAGAACAGGAAGCAGCTCCATTTTTTGGGGCCCTTTACACAGCTCAAGGCCTGGGCCTCAGGGCCTGACGATGAGTATGCCCTTAAGGCCCACCCATAAGTCCACCTACATGTTCCACCAGTGAGTTTGTTCACAGTGGGTAAAGTGTGTAGGGGATGTGTTATGTGTTGCTGTAGAGAATCTAATGTGTGTGCTTATGGAATGTAGTGTATAGAGATACTAGTTTGTGTAGATGATGCAGTGTGTGTGTGTGTAGTGGATTGCAGTGTTTTTTCGTGTAAGGGATAGAAAGAAGTTTGTGTTTGTGTATAAGGTATGTATTGTGGGTTTCTGAATATGTGTACGGAATGCATTGTGTGAATCTGTGTTTGTATGTGTAAGGGCTGCAAGGTGTGTTTCTGTGTATGTAAGGGATGCAGTGTGTGTCTCTGTAAGGGGTGCATTGTGCGTAAGGGTTGCATTGTGCGTAAGGGTTGCATTGTGTGTTTCTGTGTATGTGTGTAAGGGATGCATTGAGTGTGTGTAAGGTATGCATTGTGTGTAAGGGATGCATTGAGTGTTTCTGTGTATGTGTGCAAGGAGTGTATTGTGATGGATGTCAATCTCTCCCCCCCCCCTTGTCACTCTCTCCCCCCCTCCCTGCCTTGTCACTCTCTTCTCCCCAATCCCTCCCTCCCTTGTCACTCTCTTCTCCCCAATCCCTCCCTCCCTTGTCACTCTCTTCTCCCTCCCTCCCTCCCTCCCTTGTCACTCTCATCCCCCCTCCCTTGTCACTCTCTTTCTCACCCCCACTTGTCACTCCCTCCCCCTTCTTGTTACTCTCATTCTCCCCGTTCTTGTCACTCTTATTCCCTCCCTCCCTTATCACTCTCTTCTCCCCCCCACCTCTAGTATAGCGTGGCTGAGCTCTGGTCCGTGGTACAGGAGCATTTGTTTCCTGTACCTGGCCGGACTGAAAGGAAGTGCACACTAAGTGAGGACTTCCTGTCAGTCCGTCCGGGTACAGGAAACAAAAGCTCCTGTACCGCGGACCGGACAGAGCTCGGCCATGCAACACTGGAGGCGCTTCCCTCCTGTCAGTCGCTCTCTTCATGCTGTGTCCAGGTGGTGCACCATCATGGATGCGCCAGCCTGGGCAGTGCGGCAGCACCCTGAGGCTTTCGTCACCCCATCAGACTGGTGTCACAGTCACCCAGTGCGGGGGAGAGCCTGTCGCCATACTTTGAAAAAAAACTTGCTGCAGGACCAGCCGGCGCCCCTGGCCGCGGCCTACCAGGTAAATTCCCGTTATCCCGGTAGGCCAGTCCGGCCATGCCCTCCCTGATACTTTTAGCATTTCATTACCTTTATTTTATCTAGTATTATGAAGTGGTAACATGCACCATAGGCTTGTCTTTTTTCATGAAGTTTTTATCTTGATCCTAACATCAGCTGACTGAATAATCATTAAGCACCATAGGTAACTAATCTCTTTTCTGCCAGATGTGATAACAGTTTGTAAAACACAAATTTTGTAAAATAAAATGAATTTGCCTGAGCACAGCATTTGCAAAGCTGCATTATCCATTTTAAAATTACTGAAAAATATTTCATGCTTACACAAGGTCAACAAAGATTCAGTCAAGTCATTGGAATTTACATAGACACTAAACAGCTAACACTTTGTTAATGGGAGTTTCCTGGTTTGTGGCCTATACAGAAACATCTGAAACTGTCTATGCTAAATAATATCTATGGATTTTTGTAACTAAGAGGAAAAATAGTTATTTAAATGTATTCTCAGCTACAGAACTAATATTGGTGGAAAATACTATATATAAATCTGCATTCTTGTCCAAATCAAACTTTATGGAAATTGTGTGAAATGAAACCATTGAGCATCACATCTAGGGAGCACTTTGAAATGTCATATATTATTTGCCTCTGTTACAATACCTTTTGGGCATGCCTTTGTTCCGGTTTTAATGTGGACAATGTAATTAGCTAATTGTAAGAGGTATTTTATTTTTAGTGCATAGAATTACCTTTCTAACAATACATTTGTGTATTCGAAGGTATAGAAAAATGATCTAAACAAGCTACACAACAATTAATATATCAGTTGATTTACACCCCCATACCAGCACCACTTTATTGTGAGCTATAATATCTTTATCATCATGCTTTTAATTAGGCTGTATGATGTTGTGGTTTAGAAAACAAACATATAGTCAATACCTGGGAAATAGTCATGCAATCTGAGCTGAAGCCAGGCATGCAGTGAGAACTGCACATGAGCTGAGTGCACTGAGACACTTCACTGGCTATGCCCAGGGAGCATGGCTTCAGCTCAAACGGTGTGACTATTCCCTAGAATGTCACCATCCAAATGACTACTAGTAGGTGTTCTGCATACAGCATGTTGATGATTATATGTTGCTAGGTATTAAAGAGCACAGTAATGTGGGGGTGCTTAGGGGATGCATCTAATCTGAAAATGTACTTTGGAAATAAGGCAGTGAAATATTTCACCATAAACATTTATCACCTATTCATAGATTAGGTGTTAAATGCATTATTGCTGTGACTCTCAAGGATTATAAGAATTATAAGAATCCACTTTGTGAATTAAGCAATGCGCATGTGTGACCACCTCTTCATTCACTGTCATGGGACTGTATAGATAAATATTGCACTTGGCTATCTCTAGCAGACACATACAAGTTAAAAGAATGTTAAAGGTTTCATAAGGTACATAACCTGTATATACTTCATGTCATCGCCATAGAATAATAATAATATACATTATATTACATCCAAAACAATTAAATGAAAAATGTATGTCTTTAATGTCATACATTTTTCAATTATCAGCATATATCTTGCCTTCCAGTGATTTAAACATTATCTTTAAAGTCAAAGAAGGACTGTATGCCCTTTGCCTATTATACATTCACTGTAAGTGTCCTTTAAAAGAACGTCCAGGAAAAGACAGCTGTTAAAGTATATGGTTCATTGAGCTATGTTTATTACAATAATAAGAATAAAATTGTGAAATGGGAAATTAGTAGATATGAAGATGCTTTAGCCTCAGTGCAGGTCAGGATGTAATTGTTATAACTAACACAGATCATTTTCAATTATGTTAAGAAAGACATTTTTTAAATGTATTAATCCGATTAGAATTTAGTGGACCTGATAACTTCTTAAATAGAGTAAAACTAAAATACAAACCAATATTCGGTTATTAGGGATGAGTAACTCTTTTATTACATCGCTTAAATGGAAATCACAGAGAATCTCAAGACTGTTAAATCAATTTTATTTTCTATACAGGCCAACCCAAATGACAATGTTATTTTTATATAATCATGGTAAACACACTTTAATGGACCATATGCTTCATCAGCTGCCTTTTCCTGGATCATGGGCAGGATTGTCCCTTACAGGACATTTGCTGTATAATGAATGTGTATTGTAGAAAGGACATTTTGAACTTTAATAAAGACAACACATAACTAAGAGAAATATGCTATCAGTTATTTAACTATAAAGATGTATCAGGTGAATTATGGAATGATAGGTTGAATTAGGAACTTACTGAGATTCCATTTTCTTCATCCATATTGTTAAACAATCATTTTAACCATTGTGCATGTGTAACCATTAAACATTGGTTATGATTGGTCAGTCAATGCAGATCAATCACAGACGTGTGTGTATGTACACGCTCAAAGAGCCTTTGTACCCATTGTAATCTGGAGAGCAAGATGGGCATGCGCTGACCCTCTTGATGCATATTAATAAGGGTAATGGAGATAACTTAAAGGAAACCTGTCACCATGTACTATGTTACCTGGATTTTGGGTATAGAGCTAAGGACATGGGTTGCTAGATGGCCGCTAGCACATACGCAATATCCAGTCCCCATAGCGCTCTGTGCTTTTATTGTGTCAAAAAACCGATTTGATACCTATGCAAATTAACCTAAGATGAGTCAGAGCTTGAAAATATGACTCTTCTCTGGTCACACAAGTAAGATATGACTCTTTTATGTTGCATAAAAGGCGGGAAGTACAAAAATGCATAATACTTATTGAATTGGTTTGCAAATAAAATTAAAACTGTAATTTATATGTTTAGGGTAACACAATGAACATTTAGAAACGCTCAAGGGTAGCATAGCAGAGGTGACAGGTTCCCTTTAATGTAGTCATTTGGTCCATTACAATAAATGGTCTGTTGGAAACAGCAAAGTAGCTATGCATAACTATTTCAAGCACTTTCTTAAACCTTACCCACAAACAATGAGCTGTAAACCCTTATGCACAAAAAAATATCCTTTATGCAGTTGGCAAACTGCGGATCTGCTAAATTTTAATACCGACCATGTGCATTCTGCAATTTTCTCACTCCCATCAGTAGAAAGCCTATTATTTACTGCAAAAATAGGACATGTTTTAAAATTTGTGTAATAGCCACACAGATGCAGACAGCACATGGATGACATTTGTGTGTGTTCTCTATTTTTTGTGGACCTATAGAAATGAACCATGTGTGTTCCACAAATAATAGGTATCAGCCGCAGACCAAAACTACGGTAAAGTGCATAAGGCCTAACCACTTTACAATAAAGCCTTGATCAGTGGAGTGCTGTAGAGATGTTATACTTCTGGAATGTTTCTCATCTCCACAAAATAAATTTAAAGATCTGTTATGGTGATCTTAGTGCACATGTTCACCTTCCATAGTTGTTCCATTTGTGTCTACAGCTACTTTAGTTTGATTAAGAATTTTGGTGGTTCTACACTTCAAATTTTTCCAAAAAAGATACAGGCCAATACTGAACATAGTTTTCCCCATATCTTTGTCTTCAGGCTTGTCTTGAAGACCTACAAGATAACTTCATGTCTTAATTTTTGGTCTGAAAAACACTGCAGAATCTTGATTCCTCACTGCTTGTTGCTTGTGGGCCAATGAGTCAATCAACTTAAGCAGGAAGGAATCATGTTTTCATATGGAAAACAAATTTATGAATATTCGAAAAAAAACTAATATATAGCAATATAGCGAATATATTTGTTATTTAGAATATTTGTCTTTTTTTCCCCCAATCTGTACAGACAAGCGTCCCCGTCACCATGGGAACGCCTGTGGGTTAGAATATACTATCGGATATGAGTTTTCCCTGAGATCGTGAAAACTCAGATCCGATGGTATATTCTAACCCACAGGCGTTCCCATGGTGACGTGGACGCTTGTCGGGGAGGAGTATGCCAAACAACTGTACAGGTTTAAAAAAGGGCAAATATTCTAAATAACAAATACATTCTCTATATTGCCATATATTGTTTTTTTAGAAAATGTGTAATATTCTAAAACAAGAATATATAGCATTATAACGAATATTCGTAAAATACACATATAGACTGCAATTTAGCTTATATAGTGCTATAAACTTTTTTTCATAGTTGTATTTTTTTTACTCTTATGAACTTCAGATTTGAAGAAAAATTGAAACAAAAAAAATGGTTATAGCATTATATTAGCTAAATTGTAGTCTAAATGTGTATTTTACGAATATTTGCTAAATTGCTATATATTTGTTATTTCGAATATTCGTCATATTCTAAAACAAGAATATATAGCAATATAGCGAATATTCGTAAAATACACATATAGACTGCAATTTAGCTAATATAGTGCTATAAACTTTTTTCATAGTTGTAATTTTTTTTCTTATGGACTTCACATTTGAAGAAAAATTACAACTCAAAAAAAAGGTTATATCATTATATTAGCTAAATTGTAGTCTATATATGTGTATTTTACGAATATTCGCTATATTGCTATATATATAGAGATGGCCTTGCGGTTCGCCCGGCGGTTGTTTCGCGGCAAACTATGCGTGTTCGCTGAACATGCAAGCATATGGAGAAATTTGTGCCCTCCATATTCTTTTACATTGTGAAGAACTTTGACCCATGACACATCCATCAGGAGGTACAGGACAGCCAATTGAGACATTTCAGCACATGGACATACCCCCTACCTTATACAGTACAGACCAAAAGTTTGGACACTTTCCCACCGTGAAGCATGGAGTAGGAGGTGTGATGGTGTGGGGGTGCTTTGCTGGTAACACTGTTAAGGATTTATTCAAAATTGAAGGCGTACTGAACCAGCATGCCTACCACAGCATCTTGCAGTGGCATGCTATTCCATCCGGTTTGCGTTTAGTTGGACCATCATTTATTTTCCAACAGGACAATGACCCCAAACACACCTCCAGGCTGTGTAAGAGCTATTTGACCATGAAGGAGAGTGATGGGGTGCTGCGCCAGATGACCTGGCCTCCACAGTCACCTGACCTGAACCCAATCGAGATGGTTTGGGGTGAGCTGGACCGCAGAGTGAAGGCAAAAGGGCCAACAAGTGCTAGGCATCTCTGGGAACTCCTTCAAGACTGTTGGAAGACCATTTCAGGTGACTACCTCTTAAAGCTCATCAAGAGAATGCCAAGAGTGTGCAAAGCAGTAATCAAAGCAAAAGGTGGCTACTTTGAAGAACCTAGAATATGACATATTTTCTGTTGTTTCACACTTTTTTGTTATGTATATAATTCCACATGTGTTAATTCATAGTTTTGATGCCTTCAGTGTGAATCTACAATTTTCATAGTCATGAAAATAAAGAAAACTCTTTGAATGAGAAGGTGTGTCCAAACTTTTGGTCTGTACTGTAAATAAACCTGATCTGGCCGCCATTTTACATTCAGTGTTTTGCCAGTGTAGGGAGAGGTTGTTGAGTGGAGCAGGGACAGGCTGTTAGGGACACCAAACGCTAGCTAATAGGGCCACAAAAGTCATTTTAAGCACTAGAATAGGTGTGCTATCGATATGTGTGATACACAGAGGGGTGTGATATACTTATAATATACTTTTATAATGAGTCAAAAACACATAGATCTATATAGTGATCACCTGGAAGTCAGGGGCCTAGGGGCTTACTAGGGCCATTTTTATATAGGGTAAGGTTCCGGACGGGGTTGCTCTTATCAGGGCGGGTGGTCTGTGGTTAGGCTATCAGGGCCAGAATAGCACCCCCCTGTAGGGTAATATCAGGGACAGTTCTTTGCCCACCCTCTGAGGATGCAGTCTTGTGAACAGTTCAGAATATTATCAATAGATCAGGCTATAACAGAGTCTCTCAGTTATCCTTTGCGATAAAGCACTTAGGGAATATGAAGTAAAGCGTGCCTGCTCCAGTCACTGCCGTGTCGCGACTCTCTGTTTACACTGGGCCGTGTTGCGATCTCTCTGGCAGGTGCAATGGTCTTCCGGTCAAAACGGGTAGGAATCCATCTTAGATTCATTCGGAAGCTGCAGTGTCACAAATTTGACAAAGTTGTAATCGCAATGCGATTAATACAGGTTATATTAATCGCATTGCGAATTCAACTTAGAGCTGGGTTCCTAAGGGTTGTTGTATTGCTAGAATATAACGAAGATTGAGAATATAGTGCTATATTCGTTATATTCGTCAATTCTAGCAATACAACCATTAGGAACTCAGATCTAAGTTGTAATCGCAATGCGATTAATACAGGTTATATTAATCGCATTGCAATTTCAACTTAGAGCTAGGTTCCTAATGACCCTGTACCTCACAGTCAGCAGATACATTCCAGCCAATCAGCAGCAGACCCTCCCTCCCAGACTCTCCCACCTCCTGGACAGCATCCATTTTAGATTCATTCGGAAGCTGCATTCTTAGTGAGAGGAGGGACAGTGTAGCTGCTTCTGATTTAATAGAGAAATTGATAGCTAGGCTCAGGGCCGGTGCAAGGATTTTTGCCGCCCTAGGCAAGATAAAAATTGCCGCCCCTTCCTTATCAGATGATCTGCCCATATCATGTTCCACCCATTTCTCAGCATTTAAATTAAAAGAACTGCTATGTTTCCCTTAGGGTTACTCAAGCTTCTTGTAGATGCCTCCCTGACAGCCGCTAGAGGTGCTTCCGCGACTCTCACTGTGAAAATTACAGTGGGAAGATGCGGAACATAGTTTTGAATGCGTGCGCATGCACAGTCGCAGCTGAGAGGAGGATCGGGGAGGAGTTCCCAGTGCCGGCGCTGGAGAAAGGTAAGTGGCTGAAGGGGTTTTAACCCCTTCAGCCCAGTGGGAGGGGGACACGAGGGTGCCCCACTCCTAACAACTATATAGGGCCAGGAAAATGAGTTTGTTTTCCTGGCACTATAGTACTGCACAGTGTCTGTTCTCTGCAGGAACAGGCTATAGACACCAGTACCACTACATTAAACTGTACTGGTTCTGGGACTATAGTGTCCTGTTAGCCTCCATTCACAAGTCCGCAATTTCGTTCTGCATTTTGCGGAACGGAATTGCGGACCCATTCATTCCTCCCTCCCTTGTCAAGCTCTTCTCCCCCCTCCCTTGTCACTCTCTTCTCCCCCCTCCCTTGTCACTCTCTTCTCCCCCCTCCCTTGTCACTCTCTTCTCCCCCTCCCTTGTCACTCTCTTCTCCCCCCTCCCTCCCTTGTCACTCTCTTCTCCCCCCTCCCTCCCTTGTCACTCTCATTTACACCCCCCTCCCTTGTCACTCTCATTTATCCCCCCTCCCTTGTCACTCTCATTTATCCCCTCCTTGTCACTCTCAGTTACTCCCCCTTGTCACTCTCATTTATTCCCTCTCTCCCTTGTCACTCTCATTTACTCCCCCCTCCCTTGTCACTCTCATTTACTACCCCGCTCCCTTGTCACTCTCATTTACTCCCCCATCCCTTGTCACTCTCATTCCCCCCTTGTCACTCTCATTTACTCCCACCCTTGTCACTCTCATTTACTCCCCCCCTTGTCACTCTCATTCCCCCCTACCGCTAGTGTAGCGTGGCCGAGCTCTGTTCGGTCCGCGGTACAGGAAGTGCACACTTAGCGGACCGAACAGAGCTCGGCCATGCTACATTAGAGGCGCTTCCCTCCTGTGACTGTGAGTCCCTCTCTTCAGGCTGCGCCCGGGCAGTGTACAATCATAGACGCACCAGCCCGGGCAGTGCGGCAGCCGGCCGGTGCGGGGGAGGGCCCGCCGCCGTACTTAAAAAAAAACAAAAAAACTTGTGGCAACGCTTTTTTTTTTAAAACCGCCTAAATTGCGCCCTAGTGTCCACTACAGTCCTGAAAGACTCATCTAAACTCTGCTGTAAGGACATCACCCCCAAAAAAGCCATTTTTAGGGCTAGAACATCAGTCTGCATTTTTATTTATTTTTTCTGTGTAATCTAATTGCAGTTGCCTGCCTGCCAGCATGTGTGTCAGGCTCACAGCGTGTACTGTGCCCACTTGCCCAGTGCCACCACTCATATCTGGTCTCACAGTAGTTTGCATAAAAAAACAAAACTTTTTGGACTGTAATATAATAGCAGGCAATTGCCGGCACATGCGTGTTTCATGCCCTGCAAGTGCCATGTGTCACCAGTGCATCTCATATCTGGTGTCCAGATTCCATTTAAAGAAAAACAACAATGTTGACTGAATAACTAGCAGTCAGTTACACACGTGCTTGTGTGTTAAAGGCCCAGCTTCAAGTGCATAGTGTCACTGCAGCGCAAGTCATATCTGGTGTCACATTCAATTCCATTTAAAGAAAAACAACAATTTTGACTGAATAAATAGCAGTCAGTTGCACACACGTGTTTGTGTGTTAAAGGCCCAGCTGCAAGCGCATAGTGTCACTTCAGCGAAACTCATATCTGGTGTCACATTCAATTCCATTTAAAGGAAAACAACAATTTTGACTGAATAACTAGCAGTTGGTTGCACAATCATGTTTGTGCATCTAAGGCCCAGTGCCAGTGCATAGTGTCACTTCAGCGCCATTCATATCTGGTGTCACAGTAGCTTGCACGCATAGTACAACTTAACTAATCTAAAAAGAATTATAGGCAGAGGCAGGCCACCCCGCAGGGGCCATCGTAGTCGTGGTGCTGTGATTCCCTTTGGCCCTAGAATAATGCCCAGTGTTCAGAGGCCACGTACCCCGAACTCGAAAAGTTCTGAGGACATAGTTGACTGGCTTACACAGGACACCCAATCTTCTACAGCTTCCGCTCTGAACCTTGACGCACCATCCTCCTCCAGCTCAGCTTTGGGCACCTCTCAAGTTACCACTCGCCCGCCTGCCGCCACCACCAACACTAGCACCACAGCTGCTTCACTTGATCTGTCGGAGGAGTTATTTACACATCAGTTGGAAGAAATGAGTGATGTGCAACCATTATTGCAAGAGGATGTAGATAACAGGGATATGTCTCAGTCAGGCAGCATTACACAGATGGATGTACGGTGTGATGATGATGATGTTGTACACGCTGCTGCTTCCTTTGCTGAGTTGTCAGATACAAGTGAAGCAGTTGATGATGGTGATGTGTCCGTGGATGTCACGTGGGTGCCCGCTCGAAGAGAAGAAGAACAGGGGAAAAGTTTAGATGGGGAGACAGAGAGGAGGAGGAGACGAGTTGGAAGCAGGGGGAGGTCGTCGCAAGGAGCAAGTGGCACAGTCAGACAGCATGTATCGGCACCCGGGGTCAGCCAGACAGCACGCCAATCAACGCATGCTGTTGCCACCACCAGAATGCCGTCATTGCAAAGCTCAGCAGTGTGGCATTTTTTTGTATGTCTGCCTCTGATAACAGCGATGCCATTTGCAACTTGTGCCAAAAGAAACTGAGTCGTGGGAAGTCCAACACCCACCTAGGTACAACTGCTTTGTGAAGGCACATGATTTCACATCACAAACACCTATGGGATCAACACATGAGTAAAAGCAGTACACAAACTCAAAGCAACCATCCTCCTCCTGGTCCAGCATCTTCAGCCACGTCAACCACTGCTGTCCTCCTTTCCCCCTCTCAACCACCTGCCACTCCGCCTCTCGCCTTGAGCAGTTCCTGCTCATCTGCCCACAGTCAGGTGTCTGTCAAGGACATGTTTGAGCGTAAGAAGCAAATGTCACAAAGTCACCCCCTTGTCCTGACAGCTGGCTTGTCTGAACTCTTAGCCAAATTTTTTGAAGGTCTCAGACTCCACCAGCTTTTATAAAAGCTGGTGGAGTCTGAGACCTTCAAAAAATTTGTAGCTATTTGGACACCGCAGTGGAAGGTACCCGGACGAAATTTCTTTGCACAAAAGGCAATCCCCAACCTGTACAAAAGGCAATCCCCAACCTTGTGCAAAAGGAAGTCATGGCATGTCTGGCACACAGTGTTGGGGCAAGGGTCCATCTGACAACTGATACCTGGTCTGCAAAGCACGGTCAGGGCAGGTATATCACCTACACTGCGCATTGGGTAAACCTGCTCATGGCTGCCAAGCATAGAATGCGTGGCTCTGCAGAGGAGCTGGTGACACCGCCACGACTTGCAGGCAGGCCTGCTGCCACCTCTTCTACTCCTCCTACTACATCCTCTTCCATAACCTCCTTGGCTGAATCATCTTCTGCTGCTGTGTCTTGCTCCACATCAACGGCACCCCCCCAGCTCCCCAGGGGCTATTCCACATTACGGATACGACAGTGTCACGCCGTCTTGGGGTTGACTTGCCTGAAAGCAGAGAGTCACACCGGACCAGCACTCCTGTCAGCCCTGAACGCACAGGTGGATCAGTGGCTGACTCTGCACCAACTGGAGATCGACAAAGTGGTGTGTGACAACGGAAGCAATTTGTTGGCGGCATTGAATTTGGGCAAGTTGACACATGTGCCGTGCATGGCACATGTGTGTAATCTGATCGTACAACGCTTTGTGCATAAGTACCCAGGCTTACAGGACGTCCTCAAGCAGGCCAGGATGGTGTGTGGACATTTCAGGCGTTCCTACACGGCCATGGCGCACTTTTCAGACATTCAGCGCCGAAAAAACATGCCAGTGAGGCGCTTGATTTGCGACAGCCCGACACATTGGAATTCAACACTTCTAATGTTCGACCGCCTGCTCCAAAAATAAAAAGCCGTCAACAAGTATTTGTATGACCGGGGTGCTAGGACAGCCTCTGCGGAGCTGGGAATTTTTTTGCCAAGCTACGGGACGCTCATGTGCAATGCCTGTAGGCTCATGCGTCCTTTTGAGGAGGTGACAAACCTAGTCAGTCGCACCGAAGGCATCATCAGCGACATCATCCCATTTGTTTTATTCCTGGAATGTGCCCTGCGAAGAGTGCTGGATCAAGCCATAGATGAGCGTGAAGAGGAAGAGTTGTGGTCACTATCACCACCAGAAACAGCCTTATCAGCATCGCTTGCTGGACCTGCGGCAAGGCCAGAAGAGGAGTGTGAGGAAGAGGAGTCAGAGGAGGAATGTGGCTTTGAGGAGGAGGAGGAAGACCAACTACAACAGGCATCTCAGGGTGCTCGTTGTCACCTATCTGGTACCCGTGGTGTTGTACGTGGCTGGGGGGAAGAACATACCTTCACTGAGATCACTGAGGATGAGGAACCGGACATGAGTAGCTCGGCATCCAACCTTGTGCAAATGGGGTCTTTCATGCTGTCGTGCCTGTTGAGGGACCCTCGTATAAAAAGGCTGAAAGAGAATGACCTGTACTGGGTGGCCACGCTACTTGACCCCCAGTATAAGCAGAAAGTGGCTGAAATGTTACCGGATTACCGGAAGTCGGAAAGGATGCAGCAGTTCCAAAATAAATTAAAAAGTATGCTTTACACAGCGTACAAAGGTGATGTCACAGCACAGCGGGAATCTAACAGGGGAAGAGGTGAAAGTAATGCTCCTCCTACCACGACCATGCCGGCAAGGACAGGACGCTTTACAGACGTGTTGTTGATGGAGGACATGTGGAGCTTTTTAAGTCCTACGCATTGCCACAGCCCTTCGGGGTCCACCCTTAGAGAACGACTCGACCGACAGGTAGCAGACTACCTCGCCTTAACTGCAGATATCGACACTATGAGGAGCAATGAACCCCTTGACTACTGGGTGTGCAGGCTTGA
This sequence comes from Bufo gargarizans, assembly GCF_014858855.1. Taxonomy (NCBI): domain Eukaryota; kingdom Metazoa; phylum Chordata; class Amphibia; order Anura; family Bufonidae; genus Bufo; species Bufo gargarizans. The sequence continues at coordinate 407,198,901 of NC_058081.1, read as the reverse complement.
CCTGTGGCCTGAGCTACCCCAATTTGCGATAGAACTTCTGCCCTGCCCCGCTTCAAGTGTTCTATCAGAAAGGACCTTCAGTGCAGCAGGAGGTATTGTCACTGAGAAGAGAAGTCGCCTAGGTCAAAAAAGTCTAGATTACCTCACCTTTATTAAGATGAATAAGGGATGGATCCCGAAGGGACTGACAGTGGGCGATACATTTGACTAAAAAAGCCTGGTGATGAGATGAGCTGCCTTGGGCTAAAAATGGTTCACACGCTGCTGTATTTTATCTCTGAATGCCAGATGACTTGTGTGACTTATCCGCCACCAACTAGGGTTCAAGCCGCAATGTTTTAGGGCACTTTCTGCCTGGGAAACAAACATCAATTTTTCTGGCCGCTGCTACAGCAGCCGAAGCAACAATACCAAATTTTTCAGGCATGTGTACATGCCTAATTTTTGTGGCCTCTGGTTCTGCACTGTGGGTTCAAACCCCCCCCCCCCCCCCCAAAAAAAAGGCACATACATGTGTCAATTCCCCTTCGTGATCGTTACCTTGTTGTGGTGAAGGGGCAATGGCAATGTTGGCACACCCCAGATGATAAGGTCGTTGCTTCGTTGTGAACAGACCAAAAGCGATCCGCTGGATAATTTTGCATAGAAAAAACATTAATTTTCTTTGTGATCATCTAAGGTGATCATTAAAGCCCACTAGGCCAACAATGGGCCCACACTGCAGAATCATTGTTTTTCGGATCACTTAACTGTCACTGAACTACCTCAGCACGACCATAGGCTTTGAAAAAAAAACATTGCCTGCAATCTCCCAAACGTGCGCACGAGCACAGTCATCACTACACCAAGATTGACGCATAGAGGTATAACATTTATGTCATGAGTGTGTCAACTATTGACAACTCTTTGCGGTTATCTAAAATCTACTCCATACACGTCCCCTGATAGGGAACGTAACAGGGATTAAACTGATAAGAATAGTACTACTTAACACACCGCTCATATCTGGTGGCACATTTGATTGCACGTGCAGTGCCCCAAATTTGAAGTAGGAGAACCAACCAAGCATCTTTTTCCATCTCCCGGTTTCTAAAATTGATGCCATATACACGTCCCCGATAGAGGACGTAACAAGGATTAAACTGATAGGAATAGTACTACTTAACACACCGCTCATATCTGGTGGCACATTCGATTGCACGCGCAGTGCCCCAAATTTGAAGTAGGAGGACCGACCAAGCATCTTTTTCCATCTCCCGGTTCCTAAAATCTATTCCATATACACGCGGTTGTGCAAATGGACTGTTTGCAGTTGTTTGCAGTGCGTTAAACGGGGAGTTTGGTCTGTCAGAGTTTGGTCTGTCACTGTGAAGTTGACAGATGAGTATATATTCAGATATATAGACATATTTGTTAATTCTAGCAATACAACCCTTAGGAACTCAGATCTAAGTTGTAATCGCAATGTGATTAATACAGGTTATATTAATCGCATTTCAAATTTAACTTAGAGCTGGGTTCCTAATGGTTGTATTGCTAGAATATAATGAAGATTGAGAATATAGTGCTATATTCGTCATTTCTAGCAATACAACCATTAGGAACTCAGATCTAAGTTGTAATCGCATTGTGATTAATGCAGGTTATATTAATCGCATTGCGAATTCAACTTACCACACTCTGCGTCAACTACGTAATCCCCCATGGATCCCCCTCCGGCATGCCACAGTCCAGGTGTTAGTCCCCTTGAAACAACTTTTCCATCACTATTGTGGCCAGAAAGAATCCCTGTGGGTTTTAAAATTCGCCTGTCTATTGAAGTCTATGGCGGTTCGCCCGTTCGCAAACATTTGAGGAAATTCACGTTTGCTGTTCGTGAACGGAAAATTTTATGTTTGCGACATCTCTAGTGAGAGACCCTGCTTATGCAGTTCAACAACCCGACCACGTTCAAAAACGGAGAGTTTTCTTGCCTTTGCCATCACAACGTGTGACTACCTGACAGAAAATGGCAATAAATCCACATCTTTGCTCATATTTGGCCTTTTAAAGGCATGTGCTCAGAAACTTTTGATCAGCTGAAAAACAGCCTGTTTCAGTTTATTCGTTGTTTTCATTAAATTGAATGGTCAAAAAATGTTTTGTCTCACTCCCATTACTTCTTGTTGCATGTTGAAGCTCTACTTGGAACCTTGTTAAGATCCAGCCATGCTAAATATGATTTTTTGACATTTTTCAAGTGGTCTTAAACTTTTGATCAGAACTGTATATATATATAGAACAGAAAATGAAAAACAAAAAAGTTTAGTGGCAATTCTGGAGGAGCTGCTCAGCCCATGACACTGTAGCGTGTCTTCAGTTAGGGGAGCAGCCCGACCGCATGTGGACCGCAGTAATCGACTAACCCCAGCAAAATATGCATACAATGGAGGATATCGACGCGGTCCACATGCACCACAAGAGCAAACTACACAGAATGTAGCAATCATAGAGAACACACAGAGAGAATGCACCAAACAGATATAACACTGACTATGCTGGCAAGACATAAGTAAAGGTATTAAAAGCTGAGACTTTTGCCAATATGTTCCAGTCATGGAGATATCGGAGCCCACATGCACCACGTCACGGTTTCTCAGCATGGCAAGGGGTCCTAACCACTACTCTGACTATGGTGTGAACAAGGTCTGGGGATGATATAATTCAGCTCACAGCCAAGCTCCCCACAATTGCCCAGCACACATACTGTGGTTGTACAATGTGGATGAAGCCAGGCCGCGAGCCACACCCACACCAGACCATGTGATGGAGGTTACCAGGTGCAAAAAAGTGCTAGAGTGCCAAGTAAAGGCAAACACACTCAAATCTATCAAGACAGAAAATGAAAAACAAAAAAGTTTAGTGGCAATTCTGGAGGAGCTGCTCAGCCCATGACACTGTAGCGTGTCTTTAGTTAGGGGAGCAGCCCGACCGCATGTGGACCGCAGTAATCGACTAACCCCAGCAAAATATGCATACAATGGAGGATATCGACGCGGTCCACATGCACCATAATTCTATAATCCCATGCAAATTATGTGGTGGATGAATGAGATGGACGGGGCTTTTCAAATAGATACTGAATGATGCTTGCATTTTATGTATATATAAACAAAAAGACATATATATGTGTGTGTCTGTGAAACTTATGAAATCATCTGGTGACATCATACATCAGTACCGCGCTGTGTGTATAACTATCTGTGTGTATAACTATATATATATATATATATATATATATATATATACCATCTCAGCGAGGTTGAGATGTATGATGTAAGCGGATGATTTTGTACGTGTCACATCGGGTATTAAGTAATCATTTTTAAAGGGATGAAATACAGATGTAGTAGATTTAACACACATGCTTTAGGAGACGTGTTATGTAAACAAAATGCAATTAAATGCGTTTTACAATGGCTTTTGTTTCTAGATAACACAATGAGATAAGAGGTTGTGTGTTATCCCATTTTTGACATGTTCCACTCTTTTGGGATGTACCCTAATTTAAACAAAAAATAAAAAAATTTAAACAAAAAAACAGTGTTGGCTACCTCATCCACTGCCGCTTCAACCTACACCGCTACGTCCATCGCCTCCTCAACCTCCTACTCCATATGGACCTCTACCTCATTGATTAAGATTATTATTTTTAATTTTTCCATATTTTTTTTATATTAAGTCATTTCACTAAATTGTCTGATACATTGTTGGGTAACATATCTCAATTTTTGGCTGTGATATACCCCTGCTCTACCTAGTGGACAAGGAAATACATTTCACTAAATTGTTAAATTGCTGGGTGACATTCACCGATTTTTGGCTGTGATATACCCCTGCTCTACATTGTGGACAGGGAAATACCTTTCACTAATTTGTAGTTTACATTGTTGGGTGAAATTCACCAGTTTCTGGTTGTGATATACCCCTGCTCTACCAAGTAGACAAGTAAATACATTTCGCTAATTTGTCTGTTACATTGTTGGTTAAAATTCTCAATTTTTGGCTTTTATATTCCTCTGCTCTACCTAATAGAAAGGAAAATACATTTCACAAATTTGTCTGTTAAATTGTCAGGTGAAATTCACAAATTTTTGGCTGTGATATACCCCTGCTCTACCTAGTGGACAGGGAAATACATTTCACTAATTTGTCTGTCACATTGTCGGGTGACAAATGCTCATCTTTTGCGCTAGAAAGTACATTTGCGGCCTACACTGCATTTAGGAAAGTACGAATGGTGAGGCCAGAACAAGTACTGACTATAGTCATCCACCCAGTCCTCTGCTGAAAGATCTGAGTTGGCACCTACAGCCCATGGCCATCTGTCTTTCAACTCACCCCCTTGCAAATCAGGCAAGCAGTCTGAGCCCCAAGTCATGCAGCAGTCTGTTATGCTTTTTGATGATTTAGCTGGAAAGGTTTCTGTGGGCCATCCACATATCCCTGCACCAGAAGTGGAAGAGATTGAGTCCACTGATGTCCAACCACTTATGTTCCAGGATGAGGACATGGGAAGACCACCCCAGCATGTCTCTGATGATGACAAAACACAGGTGCCAACTGCTGCTGCTTTCTGCAGACCGACAAGAAGGGCAGGGGTAAAGAGTGGGTGGAATATGATGTGGAGGATCATGAAGAGGCAATGGTCGCACAGAGGCACCAGCACAGCAATAGAGGGAGCAGGGTGCAAAAGTGTCTTTTACATTTTAGGGTGACATTTTACCATTTTTGCCTTGAATAAACCCGTGATCTGCATAGGTGACAGGGACCTAAATAAAAGAAAAAATCGTCTGTTACATTGTCAAGTAACATTTTACCAATTTTGAAGTATACAAACCTCTGCTCTGCATAGGTGACAGGGACCTAATTTTTGTAAAATCGTCTGTTCAATTGGTGGGTGACATGAACACAGTTTTGCCGTGAATAAACCCCTGCTTTGCATAGTTGACAGGGACCAATTTTTTTTCCCTGTCTGCATAGGTGACATTTCTAAAATGTGTCATTAATTGACGCGCGCTGCCTCCTTTCATTCGATTTTACAGCTTTAACAACTTGTTCCACATTTCTGCTCGATCACATTTCAGCCATTGACCTCCCTTGGATGTGTTTTCCCTTTCTCACGCTACCTCTCCGGTGTTGAACCCTGATTCCCCGCTATCTGTGATCACCATGGAAGGCGAAGAAAAGAACATCAAAAGTTAAAAGAGAAGATATCCAATTGGATCGTGGGCGTGCAATCAAGCAGAAGTTATCTAGAGTCAACAAAGAGGCAGCAGGGCCTCTCCTATCTAACGTTTCCAAATCCAAAATACCCCAGTGACATTCCTTGTAATTTTTTCCTAATCATTCCAATAACAGGGCATCTTAAGACTCCTGTATTGTTACTTATCATCACTACCTTCCTGAGTCAGGAGTGGGTAATTGCCACTCGCCCCCTCCTTTACTTGGAAGCTTCTGCTTCAATAATTTGTCCCACATTTCTGCTCGATCACATTTAATGTAATCTATTGATCTCCCTTGGATGTGGTATCCCTTTCTCAGGCTTTCTCTCCGGCCTGGAACCCTGATTTCCCACTGCCCATGATCACCATGGTAGGCGCAGAAAAGAACATTTAAATTTGATAAGAAGATATCCAATTGGATTGTGGATGTGCGACATGGTTGAGCAGTATTTGTGCACATGCCTACACTTACTGACTGATTGGTCTGCGCCCTTCATCTTCTGGGTCTCCAAATAGGGCACATGGCCTTAGCTTGCCCTTTACACCATGGAGGTGCTGGCCTGCCCTGCAGCCAGTGTATTGTCTGAACATTTGTTTAGCACGGCTGGAGGAGGTTATCACAGGTTATATTTCCCAATGTTTTGGGGTGTACCCTAATTTAAACAAAAAATAATAATTAAAAATAAAAACCAAAAACCAGTGTTGGCTACCTCCTTCTCCTCCACCGCTGCTTCCACCTACACTGCCACATCCACCGCCTCCTCAACCTCCTACTCCATATGGACCTCCTCCTCCTAGATCAAGATTATTATAATTTTTTTAAATGTATTTTATGTTATTTTAAGTCATTTCCATATCCACATATGTTTGCAGAGCGCTTGCCATCTTAACCACAGTTTGTGACCATTTGCAGCCCTCTAGCCCTTTCCATGACTTTTTTAGAGCCATTTTAGTGCTCAAAAGTTGGGGTCCCCATTGACTTCAACAGGTTTCAAACTCAAACTTTTTTGTGAAGTTCGGCGGAACCAGTCGAACCCCAACATCTGGTTGTCCGCTCAACTCTAATAGCGATCCTTTCCATCTAATTTCTGTTTTTCAGATGCCTGGGATCGTTGCAAAGGTTGTAACAAATACTTTGACCCCAGACATGCCCGAGCCATGTACCAGCGCCCTTGAAAGTTGGTGAAATGAAGATTCAGTGATAGCGATTATCGAATGTCCTAATGTGCATGAGTTGAAATAAATTTGGTCTGGTAAAGAGAAACAACGATCAAACATCGCCGGCCTCCGAAATTCTCATGAAAACACAGAGGTCCCCACAGGGTGATGAGCCAACGTGAGTGATGAATGATATTTCAGATTTGTGTGACATAACAGCCGTGCCAGATACCCCAGATACACAGACTTTTAAAAGATATATTACATTTGGCACGTCAGACATACATTACGACGCACAACAGACCGAGCCGTGTCAGGACAACAGTGCGCAATATCAACACGTACCTCTTGCCCATTCTTTTTCGTGTTGGGATGAAAATACATACAATGTTTTGAGGGCTCTCTCTTGCTACAATGACAAAATGTTACGTGTAGCGAACTATTTAAAATGTACTGTCAAAGTCTCAATGTTTTTACCGTTTAACAGCCCCAGCAAAATTAGTGTGAGACAAATACACGCAGCGCATGACAAATATACAAGACTGATCGCTTATATTGACACGCTTGAAAAAGAGATGGCAGGGGTGAATTGAGTTGATTGGCGGTGGTTGTCCTGTTAAAAACACAAAAAAATCTGTAAGGTCACGAGCTAGAAAGTTAAAACAGGCTATAAAAATGTACTTTGCTGCTAGACGCTCTAAAAAAGCTAGAAAAAAAAGGCGCCAACGCTGTATCAAGACTGACATGCCAGCATACGTTAGAGCAGAACAAACTCCAAGCCGTCCGCAGGTGGTGCAAGCAGGGCTCACTCGCTAAAACAGTTTACAATCTCACAGGCCGACAACTGATCAAACAAATCAATTACAACCACGCGATTCACAAACTGAAGCCCATGAACCCCAAGACGTTAGACCGGTTTATTTAGAACGTGTATTCCATCAACAGCATAGCATGACTTTGTGAATTTTATTTTTTATTTATATTTTATTGGAATTTCCAACAATAAACAAGGGGTAACAAGGTACCAAGGTATAGGCACGCAGGCCTGACTGATAACAAAAAGAAATACGTTGCGAGTAAGCCAAAGGTACATTATGGGTTCGATATTCACATATTGAACATATAAAGCATTGCATGATCAAATTAAGTTAAGTTAAGGAAGAGACAAGAGCGTGTTAGTGATCCATAATCAGTACATCTTAAAGGAATGGCCAACAAATATAGAAGCGTGAATTAGGGCAAGCCTCTGGTCAGAGTGCAGAATGGAAAGAATGAGAGTCTGCCACTCTGTGCATGGAAGTTTGGGGCTCCAAGTCCTATCCCATTCCTAGCAGCCGCAAGGGGAGAGGGCCGACTAAGGAGTGACCAGCTATAAAGGAAGTACTTCCACTGAGTTAGGGGTCAATGTGGAGTGAATTGAGAGTCCAGCTTACTTTTGGGGGTTTCTGAACCCTGACCAGGGGAGCCACTTTTTGAGAAAGGTCCCTTGAGATCGCATTTCCCAAGAAGAAAGTTCTTCAAACCTATGGATTTGATCCATTTTTTGGATCCAGTCATCCATGGTTGGAACCTGGGTTTGTAGCCAATACTTGGGAAGCAGGAGGCGAGCAGCCATTAGCATTTGCGCAAAAAACAAATGGCGGTTTCACCACATGCTCATCTAAAGAGAGGGATAACAGAGTGAGCTGTGGAGACGGTGGTATTGAGGTCCCACAAATCTTATTTGAACAAGCAAAAATCTCTTTCCACCACCTGTGAATGAGGGGGCAAGTCCACCAAATGTGGAAAAAAGTCCCTTTCTCCCCATGGCACCTCCAGCAGACGTCCGAAGCAGATTCAGAGTATAGTGATGTTTTATCAGGCGTATTATACCATCTTGTGAGGATCTTATAGCTATTTTCCTGAATTCGGACACAGCGGGAAATCCCATGGGGAGAACTCAGGAGTCTGGGCAGGCTATTGAACGGGACAACTATATTGAGGTCCTTTTCCCAACATCTCACAAATGGCGGTTTGGCAAGGATAGGCGGTAAACGCAACTTGCTATATATCAGCGAAATTAGTTTCCTAGGAGTGGAGTGGAGAGAGATGAGCGATTCGAACCATACTATAGGACGTGTCAAATCCCCTATTCTAATATGTTGTTTCAAATAGGCTCTAAGGTATGTAATAGTGAAGATATCACATGGATGGGGGTTTAATAGAGTATTTGTTGCCTGAGAGTCCATCCAGTCACCCGAGGGAAGAGCCAGGGAGTTAATATAAGTTAAGGAGGACTTAAGCCCTTTGGAATTCGAGGATTTTATGGGGGGGGGGGGGGGGGCTGTGTCAATTATGTCCTTCACTGTCAGGAGAGGGGAAGGAAATGGGATAGAGCAGTGCGAGGATGAGAACCATTTCCAGGCCTCTAGCGTGGCTTTTATTATTGGATAGTGGTAAAATTGACCTGGAAAAACCATTTGAGAACCTAGAAGCAATGCCCTGGGAGATTTATTTAATATATCAACCTCAGTTTCCACTGTGAGGGAGGGCGAAGAGGGAAGCAGCCAAGCAAGGGAGGGCGAGGAGGATAGCCCTACCATAAATTTTTGGGTTTGGTAAACCGATCCCCCCTGCATGTCTGGGTTTAGTAAGTAGGGAGAACGACAGTCTCGCCTTCTTGCCATTCCAGATGAAGGTTCTGAACTTTTTAATGATTAGATCATAGTATTGTTTGGGAACCAAGATAGGTAATACCTGTTGTAAGTAAGTAAGGCGAGGAAGGATTAATGAGGCAAGGAGATTTTTGCGGCCAAACCAAGATAAGGTTGGATTGAATTGCGCCAGGTTGTCAATGGCATCAAAAATTAACGTTCTAAGGGGGATGTAATTAAGAGAGAAGAGATCGTGTATGTTGGGACTAATTTTGACCCCTAAATACGTGATAGTAGAAGAAGACCAGTTAAATGGTGAATCCACCATCAATTGGTTCTTTGTGGACTGGGGTATTCCCAAACAGAGGACCAGGGATTTGCTGGCATTGATTTTGAAGTCTGAAGCTAAGCTAAAACTATTTATGTGATTCTGGATTCGTGGCAAGGAAACTTTAGGATTAATCGTCATCATTAGGACATCATCCGCAAATGCTGCAACTTTCTGTTCCCTGCCTCCCAAACATAGACCTGAAATCTCCTCATCTCGCCTTATATTAGCAAGAAAAGGTTCTAATGCTAAGATAAATAGAAGGGGTGAGAAGGGGCAGCCTTGTCTAGTCCCGTTACTTATCGGGAACGGGACAGAGAGGCTTCCATTAACTTGTACCCTTGCTGACGCCTGTTCATACATGGCAAAAGTTGTTTTATATATTGCCAGTTTACCCTATCAAATGCTTTCTCCGCGTCTGTACTAAGGAGAAGCAGAGGGGAAGAAAGTCTTTTGGCATGGCAGAGGATATTAATCACTCTGGCAGTGTTGTCCTTGCCTTCTCTGGCACGAATAACGCCAACCTGATCCCCATGTACGAGGAGGGGAAGAAGGGCAGCTAGTCTGTTGGCTAACATCTTGGCCAGAAGTTTGAGGTCTATGTTTAGGAGATATATTGTCCTGTAGTTGGAACATTGTTTGGGATCTTTCCCTTCTTTTGGTATTAGTGAAATATGCGCTATGGTCATGTCTCTAGAGAGTGGGCAACCGAGCAGAGACTGGTTACAGACGTCTAGGAGATGGGGGAGAAGGAGTTCCTGAAAAGTTTTGTAGTATGAAATTGGAAGGCCGTCCAGACCAGGGCTCTTTCCTACAGGCATTTGTAGCATAGCATTCTTGAGTTCCATTATGGTGAAAGGGGCTTCCAGTTTTAGTTTCTGATCAGGGGAGAGATAGGGAATTTTGGAAGAGTCTAGAAAACTTCCTATGACAGAGGTTCTCCTGTCAGGAGACTCAGGGGGGGAAAGGTTGCAAAGGTTGTTATAGTAGGCCTGGAATTCTGCAGCAATCTGAGTGACAGAAAAAATTGGTTTACCACCAGGCGAAGATAATTGGTGGACATAGCTTGTAGACCTCCTCCCCTTAATCCTACTCATTAGGAATTTAGTGGCCTTATCCCCGTGGGTGAAAAACTTGTGTTGAGTACTCATAAAGTACTTAGCTGCTTTGGTTGATAGGAGAGATTTAAGTTTCGCTCTATATTCTGATAGCTCTTTTAAGTGGGAATCAGAGGGGGATGATTTATGGCAAGATTCAAGACTTCATCCATAACTTTCTCTTGCAATCTTTTTTGGTAGGACCCAATATTGATGAAGTGACTCCTAATGACCGGTTTATGGGCGTCCCAAAGAGTGTTAATAGAGATGTCCGAACATTTATTCAAGGAGAAGTAATCTGCTATATGTTTAGAAATTCGGTCTACTAAATCTTGGGAGCCTAGTAGGGTCTCATTCAGTCGCCAGTTAAAGCATGAGGGGTTTTTAGTGGGAGCTAGTATCTGAATGAATATAGGGGAGTGGTCTGACAAATGTATGGAACCTATCGAGGCAGTACTACACAGGTGAAGATGTTCCTTAGAGATGAACAAATAATCTAGCCGGTGATAAGTGCCATAAACTGAAGAATAAAAAGTATAGTCAAGGGTATTGGGATGGTGGGAGCGCCAGGTGTCAACCATATAAAGATTTCAGAGGTTATTCCTGATGGATTTGAGAGATTTGCCAGAATGGGACGATTTGTTCGATGATACATCTAATTGCGGGAATAAGGCAACATTCAGGTCCCCTCCCATTATCACAATTCCTTCTTTAAAAGGGCTAATAATTGGATCTATGTTAGCTATCCATTGGGACTGATTTGAATTAGGAACGTATATATTTATAAAGGTGTATGTTTGTTGGCCAATGGAGCCCTTTATCAATATATACCTTCCATCTGGATCCAAAACTTGGTCAATGAGTTTAAATGGAATCCTCTTATGAAAACCTATACTGACCCCACATGATGCGGATGAGTTGCCCCCACAGTGGTACCAGTCTGAATAGTAGGAGAACTGCATATTGGGATAGTGATTGAAGCGGTAGTGTGTCTCTTGGAGGAACACCACTTCGACTTTGGCTTTTCTTAAAATGGTAAAGACTTGGCTCCTTTTGGAAGGGGAGTGAAAGCCCTTAACATTGTAAGAAGCAATATATAGATCAGCCATTTAGTGGAGTGTAGGTGGAGTTACCACTAAGCCGGGGATGTCTCCTCCAAGAGAGAATAAGGGTATCATGAGTTCTTGTCTCTAGGTGAACAATCAGAACCGAGTTACAGTGAAGATCGCGTACGGCTAAGGTGAGTGTCACATACCTTGGGGAAAAGACAGGGTAAGAACATAAAACAGAACATAATAAAACAATCAAAAAATTGTGAGCATATTTGTATATACAACATACATATGGGGGAAGTGTGGTCTAGTGACCGAAAAGAAGGTTGTATAACACCTCAAATGGGGCTAAAGAGTTATCAGCGAGAATGAATCTAACTGAAAGGTATAGCAGGCATGTAAACGCCAACATCATATCCAATATTAAACCAATTAACAGACATGACATTCAAGAACCTGCAATGGTAATACGGTAAAGCGACAGCTCCATTATTACAAACAGGAACTAATGCAGTTTAGATTAGTGGTCCTGGGAGAGGCTTCTAGGAGTGAGCTGGAGTCCTCTTTTCCTGGATCTGGAGGACTTCGGGGTATGCAATATTTGAAAAGGAACCACTTTAGGAAGTTCTGGGAGGTCGGTTATGGGTCCTGGTAGAGTTCCCAGTTCTCAATCGGCATAGGGTCCACTTTCAGGAGATCATAGGTAGCTTGTAAATCTATAAAAGACGTGATGAGAACCTTTTTTCCAGCAAAGGAGAATGCAAGTCCAAAGGGGTAGGACCAACGATCCAGGACTTTATTGGAGCGGAGCCAGTCAGTCAGAGGTTTGAGTGCTCTGCGTTTCTTCAGGGTGGAGGGGGCCAAATCTTGGTAAATTTCCAGCTTAGAGTCCTCATAGGTCAAATCAGCACTGTTACGAGCTGCTTCCAAAATGGCGGACTTGACTGGAAAGTTTAAAAACTTACAGATGACATCTCTGGGTGGTTCGGATGGCTTGGGTTTAGGACGGAGGGCCCTATGTGCCCGTTCGATAACCACATCTTGCGGAAAATCGGGGCCCAGCAGTGAGCCGCAGATGGCAAGGACAGTCGCCGGTATATCCCCCTGTAGTACCGCCTCTGGTATCCCACGGAACCTTAAATTATTCCGGCGCCCTCTGTTTTCTTGATCTTCGCATTGTGGAGCTCATTTAGGTAGGTTGAGCAACGGCGTAGGGAGGCCGACACAGCAGAATGGTTTAGGGACGCCGCTTGGTGCGATTCTAGGGTCTCGACCCTATCCCCAATGTGCCGTATCTCCTGCCTGAACGCCGAAAGTTCAGTATGAATGGGTTTCATGACCCTGCTCAGGGCTCGATCCAGATATTTTCTGGTCAGGGGTAGGTCAGAACTGACCTGAGTGTCTTCTGCGTCGCTTTCTCCCTCCGAGAGGACTGGAGCACGCTTCAGCGCTTTAGGTTGTGGCGTCGGCGCCATCTTAGTTTCCCTCGTTGCGACCGTTGCAGCCACTTTCTTAAGAAACTTCTCCATATCTCCAGGGGGAATCTGTCCCTTAGAGGTGGTAGAGTGTTCACCTTGCTTCGGGTTACCGATTTTCACCATTCTCGCCCAAATGTGCTAAAGAAAGCTGGTGTTAGGAACGAACCTCCTAGGAGAGCAGTGAACTATGCGACCATCTCCGTCCGGCGCTAGCTCCGCCCCCCGACTTTGTGAATTTTAACAGCTCCATGTTCACCGAGCATTTTAGATTTTTTAACCTGGAATCCGTTTATTTGTTCGAGCTGTTGATGCAATACACGCGTCTATTCAAGCTTTGTTAGATAGTGTTTTACGGGCCGCTGAGTCGGGTGATTTTATTCAGCTGCATTTAGATGGCGGCGAGAAGTTTGACTCGTTTTTTTCAATGCGACATACTAGAGATGAATTTAGCACCAAAATGTTTTTGAACAACATCGCTAACGCTTTACAGAGTAACGCGGAGTGACTAGCGGGTAATTCACTTAAACTAGTTGTTATCATCATCAGGAATCTTTGCGGCGGTACCAGAAGGTGCTTGGGTGCAATCACTTATAGTCGGATTATTAAATATAGAAAACAATATTTGTATGACTTTAACAATTACGACAATGTTTGCCTTGCCACTAGTGTGTACGCTATTTTAGAGGGTGAATCTGTAAGCTATACCATGTTGTTAGAGAAAGAGCAACAACTACATCGAGATTTACAAATAGGGCATTTGGTATCTTTTAGCGATATTGCAGTGTTTGAAAAACATTTAAACACTACAAATAAAGTTTTGTACCACAATTGAGGTTAGTGGCATTATAATCATACAGACACACCCACTAGAGAAAATATTATATATTACATCATGAAAAGCATTATTACGGAATTAAAAATGTGAAAGCTTTTATTGGAGCCACCTTTTTTTGTGATAAGTGCTGCTTTGTATACAGCCATAAATTTTGCTAAGCGTGTCAATAGGCAGACTGCGTTGATAATAATAATAATGTACGCTGTCCAATATGCAATGTGTTTTGTCGGTCAGTTCAGTGCTTTGAAACACACAGAAATCTGGCACTTAGCCATAATGCGCTTTGTAAGAAAAACTTTTAGCAATTTTTGTTACAAATATATAGAGTGTTGTGTTGATCACAAGTGTGACAGTCTGAAATGCGGGTTGACAAATTTGACAAACACATCTGTTACATGCAGCCTTACAGAGTCAAACAAATGACTGACAAATGCATATTTTACGACTTTGAATGCATGCAAGAAACAAGTTTACACATTCCCAATTACATTAAGCGACTACATTATATGGGCCTAATTCCTGGGAATTCAGTGGAAAAACCTGCACAAGCGACTTTGTACGCTTTTTTGCCAGCGACGAGTTTTCGGGTTACACGCTCATAGCCCATAATGCCGGTCGTTATGACATTTATTTTGTTGTACAGGAGCTGATCAAGGAAAAGTTAAAAATAGCTATTATAAACCCAGGCGGGCAGTTAATGTGTGTGACCCTAAATCAGGGATGGCCAGCCTGAGGCTCTCCAGCTGTTGCAAAACTACAACTCACAGCATGCGCAGACTAACTACAGCTATCAGCCTACAGCAGGGCATGGTGGGAGTTGTAGTTTTACAACAGCTGGAGAGCTGCAGGTTGGCCATCCCTGCCCTAAATGATTTAAAAAATAGATTCATAGAGTCTTTGAATTTCATGCCCATGAAGCTCGGTAAGATGCCAGAAGCTATGGGTTTTTCAGGAACCAAGGGTCACTTCCGGCATTTCTTCAATACGGAAGAAAACCAAAATTACATAGGCCCCATACCCGATGTATGTTATTACGGAAGCGATTACATGATTCATGGAGAAAAAAAATAATTCATGGAGTGGTACGAAAAACATTAACATGATACTTTTAATTTTCAGGAAGAGCTAAAAGCTTAAGAAGGGCTTGTGAGTGTTACAGGGACACTATTATGGCTATGACTGAAAAAAGTGTGAAGCAATACTTTAAACGTGAAAAGAAATGCAAAATAGTCACTAAATGTATTGACCAATTCCAACTTCGTTGGCTATATATCGGTTTAAATTTCTGCCCGAAAAAAAAACATAGCGATTGCTCCTGCAGATATTTACCACAAGACCCAGAAGCAATTTTCCACACCCGCTATTCAGTGGCTCATGTACGTTGAACATGCAGAAGGCATTTCTATACAACACGCCTTAAGGCCTCCTTCACACTGGCGTGTGCGGGCCGTTGCCGTATTGCGGCCTGCAAAATGCGGGCCGTAATACAAGAGCACAGTCCGTGGGGCAGCCACAGCGGATCGCGGACCGTTTCACTTGAATCGGTCCGCGATCCGGGCGTTCCGCAAAAAGATAGGACATGTTCTATCTTTTTGCGGAATGGAAGTACAGGACGAAACCCCATGGAAGCACTCCGTAGTGCTTAAGCAGGGTTCCATTCCATGGTTTCGTTCCGCACCATTCCTCCTCCGGAATTGTGAATGGGTCCGCATCCATGATGCGGAATGCCCAAGGAACACCACACGTGTATTGTGGAACCGCAAATGCGGTCCGCAATACGGCAACGGGCCGCACACACCAGTGTGAAAGAGGCCTAAAGGGCAGTGAAAAGAAGGTGGGAAAATACTTTTTGGATGGCTATGTGCTGGTTAATGGTAGGCACACAGCCTTTAAATTTCAGTGGTGTTTTTATCACGGCTGTCCAGTGTGCTATAACGAGCTTGACCGCAATTATCTTACTAAATCGTCCTACGGTCAGCTGTACCACTCTTAGTCAGGAAAAAACAACTACAGAGACAGGGCTTTACAGTGCGTGTCATGTGGGAAATGATTGCAGGGAAAGAAGCGGTCAGAGACTTTCTTTTCTAAAATGAAATTTACAGTACCTTTGGAACCTCGTGACTCGCTTTGACCTTGCGGCCAAACGAATGCTATTAAACTTTATCACAAGGTTTAACCCGGTGAAACAGTGCATTATTATGATTTCACAAGTCTGTACCCTTTTAAAAAAAAAATAAAACTAAGATGTACCCCATAGACGACCCAGAAATCATATTTATAATAGTTTTGGACACATCAAAAAATACTAAGGCATTGTCAAAGTTAATGTCTACCCACCCAGAGATTTATTTTTTCCTGTCCTGCCTGTAAAACTAAATAAAAAACTAATTTCTGCTCTTCATTAATTCCCCGACTACAGATCTACGAAGAGTTCTAGATTCCTTACACTACTTTGGAGATATGACAGGTTACCAAATTAATGTGAGTAAAAGCCAATTGCTATATTTAAGGGACTATACCAGGGATCGTTGTTCACCGCTTATGCCCCAAGATGTGGAAGTAGTTAATCAATATCTGACATATCTTGGCATTAAAATAGGCAGGAGTCCATTATCTCTGTACAAGTTAAACTTTGACCCGTTAATCAAGAAGATAGAGGAAGAACTTGAGAAGTGGCTACACTTACCGCTGTCTATATTTGGAAGAGCCCATCTATTAAAGATGGTTAGCTTCGCGAGACTGCTTTATCCCATGCAAACCATCCCTCTCCTGTTGAAACATATAGATATCAACAGGATTCATGGTGTTTTCTTGCGTTTTCTGTGGCAAGGGAAGAGACTGCGGATTGCGTATGCAAAATTATGTTTACTGAAGTGGGAGGGTGGTTTACAGATGCCTAATGACAGGAATTATAATTTGGCATCCCTTTGGAGACATATCAGGGATTGGCTGAAAGGTTCATCAAATTTCTCAAATACGCCTTTAGAAAGGGAACTAGTTGCTCCATGGGATCTAGGGGCCATCTTGCACACTAGACTCCGAGACGTCCCTCCTCTTCTGAGAAAATACACACTATTGAAGGATACTTTAGCAGCGTGGAAAGGAATTTGTAAGCTATTTCAATTGCCCGTGTATCTCTCTCCATATATGCCGTTATGGACCCTCCCGGCCTTCCCAGTAGGGAGACAGTCGGTGATGTTTACACAATGGAGGGAGAAGGGGATAACCTCCTTGAAACAGCTACTTAATTCCACAGGGACCGAGCTCCAATCATGGCAGGTTCTCCAATCGCAGTTCCGGTTGCCTCCCTCACACTTTCTGCCCTATAATCAAATAAGATCGTTTTGTAGATCACAAGCTGTTCATATGGGAGATCAGGAGAGACGAGCGTGGTTTGATGCCTTGCTGGGAGTTCAGAGCCTTTCCTTATCAGACTTGTATCAGAAAATTCAGAACAGTCACTCAATTCCTCTGGAAGCAAAAGTCTTTCAGAAATGGGAAATTGAACTTGATGATAAGTCATTAACTGCTAAATTGAGAGAGGGAATGGAGCGGGTGAGGCAGGCAATTGGCAATGAGACATGGAGGATAATGCATTTTAAAATATTACACAAGGCAACATGTGCTTTTGACTTATCCTATAGAGATGCCCCAGCGCATTATCTTAGATGGTGCCCGAAATGTCAATTGCAGAGAGCCAATTTATTGCACAGATTGTGGAGCTGCCCTTCTCTACATCCCCTATGGAAGGGGGCGTTGGAGTTCATGAAGCAGATTTGGGGAATTGATGTACAATTGACTCTATTGCATTGTATCTTTCACTATATTCCTATTGATACCAAGGGGGAAATAACCCAATCCACACACATCAAGGGCATTCACTTATTTTTATTAGCAGTTAAAAAAACGATACTGAGACATTGGATATACCCTACCATCCCTACACTGGAAGAAGCTGTGGGTACAATGAAACAGGTTCTTTATATGGATAGGTTTGAAGCAGAACATAATAAAGAAAGGTCTATGAAGCCCTATTTCTGTAAGTGGAGGAAGTTTATTGCCTATGCTCTGACCTCAGTTGAAATTCAAGAGATGATGACGCCATTCCGCCACACTAAGTGGTACCTGGAAGAACAGATAAAGGGGACGTTAGGAAAACTGGGAGTGGAGAACACGTGATGTGAGTTTATAATGACAGGTTAAGAATTTAAGGTGATATGTATGTGTCAACAGATGAATAGATCAATAAGATATATCTACGCAGACATCTTCGATGGAGAGTTTTTGACCGATAGTTTGGTTCAAAGTTAGGGGAATCAGTTATAAGTGGGAGGAGGGGGGAGAGAGAAAAAAAAAAAAAGGAAATATGCCTGTTTTATGTTTAAAGTGATACTTTACTAGATTCTATTTGATTGCATATGTGCTTATAATGACATTATATTTACTATGTATCACCAACGGCTTTGTATACTGCTTATTTGTATTTTACCTGAATAAAAGTATATAAAAAATAAAAATAATGTTCCCGCTTTGCTATACATTTGCAACCACACTGACGACAAACGTTCCCTGACAGGTACATGGTGCATCATAGAACTAATTTTAGCAGCTAAAAAGGTTTCAGGATTGCTGAGATCTATGAGATCTGGCATTGCCCGAATACAATGGACGAGCTGTTTGCACCGTACATCAAGTTACATCTCATGGATAAACAGGAAGCTTTCGGCTACCCCAGCTGGTGTAAAACC
Source organism: Bufo gargarizans (assembly GCF_014858855.1). Lineage (NCBI taxonomy): Eukaryota > Metazoa > Chordata > Amphibia > Anura > Bufonidae > Bufo > Bufo gargarizans. Next base: position 407,180,308 of record NC_058081.1, on the reverse strand, counting down.
GACACTTTAAAAAAAAAAAAAAAGGTGTTTGCTTGCAACCTGAGAAAATAGCTGTAAATCCTGCAAAAAGACAAATTTCAAACATTTTCCTAAACTCTTTGTGGGGGCAGCATTCTAACTTGTCGTGTACCAGTATAGTCACGGACCCTGACAAGCATTTCAATTAGCGTTTGTACTGTACTACGACCTCTCAGAGGTTAATTTCATCGATGACGAGATGGCCGTAGTCAATTCACGGTATTTAAAAGAGCGCTACATGGTCAACAAAAACACAAACATCTTTATAGCCTGTTTTACAATCGCCTATGCCAGACTCTAATTATGCACACTCCTAGACTGCAAGAACGTTGTCTTTATCATGACACAGACTCAGTCATATGCGTGAGTAGAGACAGTGACTGTAATCCTCCATTGGGCGATTTTCTAGGTGAACTAACTAGTGAAATACTCAATGACACGTACATTATCAAATTTGTATCTGCGGGTCCAAAAATGTACGGCTACAAACTTAACAACGGGAAAACCGTATTAAAGGTTAAGGGTATGTTTAACCGGCTTGTAAATTTTGACAGTTTAAAAGATTTTGTGTTGGATTACTCATGCAATCACGATCCCAAGACGGAGAAAACAATAGGTGTAGAGCAAAACAGCATTTTCAGAAATAGGAAGCGTTGGGACATATAGACGAGACCGCTACGTAAAATGCAAAAGTGCGTCTACACAAAGAGGTGCCTGACCATTGACTTTACAACGTTACCTTTCAGTTATTAAACATGGCCACGCAGTTTCAACACCCATTTTCTTGTTATGGTTTGTGATGGCTCACCTGGTAGTTGTATATGGAGTGGGTGCCCCAACCAATATAGACTCACCCAGTCTATAAGACAGAAAATAGATATAACATATATGATGGTTGTGCACACCTCATTAGGAAGAATTCAACACTTACGAGCGTAGGTTCCTATAATCTTAGGAAATATTCTTTATGGAACATTTGATCAGTACCGTTTGAGGTATATGTATAAATCTGTATATGATACAATTCATCCAACAGTTATTACAGGATTACATAAAAACTCTAAAATATTATATATATATATATTATTAATACTTGACATTAACATCCATAAACACTAAATGTTGTGCAAAAATGTGCAGAAGATATATGCAAAAAAAATAATTAACTAAAGTTCATCCCACAGATATTGTGGACCGTAATTGCTGCTCTAGGTGTAAAAATAAAATATGGGAAAAAGACTAGTGAAAAAATAGATATATAAACTATAATCCATCAAATAAACAATTCATCCGTATTAGAACATCCACAGTGAAGTCGTATCCAATAAAACTGTAATAAACTGTAAGGATAAAAAGAAAAATTGGGATACATCCAACGGAATAGTCTATCCACAGCAGGACCGTGACATCTATTGGTAGAGATAGCTGCAATATATTTCCAGTTGTGCAACAATGTATCACTTTCAGGTGGAGTACCAATTGTGCAACAATGTATCACTTTCAGGTGGAGTACCAAATGTGCAACAATGTATCACTTTCAGGTGGAGTAATATGTTTCAATAGTAAGTAGCAGTAATGAACAATATATGGAGCGGTCCTTTAGTTGGCTTATTTAATATAATGTAGTAGATCCAGATTACTCACAAGTTTATACAAGAATTGGGATGTATCCAGTAAATGGTTAATCCACAGTAAGACTACTGCAACTCTTAATAGAAATAGCTATATATGTTTCCAATGTTGCAACAACGTAACAGCATGTCGCTTTCCAGATGAAATAATATGTTGCAGTAGTAGCAGTATGTAGGACAATATATAGAAAAAGGCTTATGGCAGACTAGATCAATGTAGTGGTTGATCTAAGTTACTCACGATTAGATGTTTCACAGAGTGGCAAGGTGACATATTGTGGCGATGGCAGCAGAAACAAGGTAACACAGAGTGGCAAGGTGACATAGTCTGGAGATGGCAGCAGCAGCATCAGGATACCACAGAGTGGCAAGGTGACATAGTGTGGAGATGGCAGCAGCAGCAGCATCAGGGTACCACAGAGTGGCAAGGTGACATAGTGTGAAGATGGCAGCAGCAACAACATCAAGATTCAATAGAGTGTCAAGGTGACATAGTGTGGAGATGGCAGCAGCAGCTGCATGAGGAGACCACAAAGTGACCCGGTGACAGAGTGGGTGGCAATACCAGTACCCGCTGACTAAGGTGGGTGAAAGAAGGAACACTTGGCATTAGATGTGTGGCATCAGGTGGATGGCCAGCTTTTTCAGGGCAAATTCAGGCTAGTTGCGGCCACAAATCCAGTTTGGCTGCCCAGTTGTCCAGCAGATCTTAAATGTGGGTTGGCAGGGTGCTGTTCAAGTATGCCACCACCTGCTGGTTCAGGTCCTGCTCTAGGTCTACCTGCTGCTGCCGATGAGTAGTTTCTTCACTTTGCTGGTGAAGAAAGCTAATAATCAGGGACTGTAGACTCAGGCTGCTGCTGATGGAACTGGCACTGGTCTTGCCGCCCTACTTCTCCCCAGCAGCCATGGAAGTAGGACTTGAGCGCAGAGGGGCCCACCCGGTCTGCTCAATGATGACAATTTGGCTGTCACTAAGCAAGCAAGTGAGCATGCATATGGCCATTTGTGCAAGTGACTCGGAGAGACTCCCTGCCTCCTTCTCCACTGCATACTGCCACGGTGTGTCTGGGTCATCTGTCTCATCTTCCTCATTGCCCTGTAGCTCCTCTGGTGGCTCCTGCTCCTCCTCTCCTATCACCTAAGTAGAAAAATCACCCATTTCGCTACAAAATGCCTGTGCTCCAATGTCCTCCTCCCCCTCCTCCTCCTCTCCCAGTTCAGCCCCCACATGTGGCTTATGTGGCCATGAGATCTAGGTGCCACATCTCCAGTCCCCTGACAAGCCATTGTTGCCACAATCTGTTCCAGGACATGAAGCAGTGGAATGACATTGTTCATCCCATAGTACTGGCGACTGACAAATAACGTGGCATCCTCAAAAGGCCAGAGCAAATGGCAGGTGTCACACATGAGCTGCCACTAGCTAACATCAAAGTTACAAAGGGGAGTACTCCTATCCACTTGCATCATCAAGAAATCAAGTATAAATGTAAAATAGGTGATGCACAGGATTGATGCAGACAGTAGCGGAGGTGCTCTCAGTACAGAGGTCTCACCCTTCCTCTAGTAAAGTGTTAAATAGTCAAAGAAATACTGGGCACTCTCGCAATATATGTAACCACACGATTTATTAATAACAGTGTAGATATACTTTAAGAACAATACGAATACATAACAAACATATCTGAACACATCCTAATACCATAAAAATCCGGATTGGACTATATACAAATAAAATATCTAAAACTGTGAAGATACCAAAGTTCTGTGCATCGACACTAATATCCTAAGGGTTCGGCAAGTAAGTCCTCCTGCTCAATTTATATCCCCATCAATACAGAGTGAGGGGAACGGGACAAGTACACTAAAGGTCCGAATTGGACAAACAAGCATATTAATCCAAGTGGAGATTTCCGAAGATACAGCCATCCTATCACAGCAGAACAGTGAGTACAGCGGGACGTTGCATTAGTATACCACTGTATCCGAAGCTGTGTTTCTATTGCGATCATATTGGATAAGAATTCCAACAGTGGGGCTTATTTTCCAACGTTCAGTCCCTCCCCAATCTGACTGGAGGACTTACTTGCTGAACCCTTAGGATATCAGTGTCGATGCACAGAACTTTGGTATCTTCACAGTTTTAGATATTTTATTTGTATATAGTCCAATCCGGATTTTTATGGTATTAGGATGTGTTCAGATATGTTAGTTATGTATTTGTATTGTTCTTAAAGTATATATACACTGTTATTAATAAATCGTGTGGTTACATATATTGCGAGAGTGCCCAGTATTTCTTTGACTATCATCAAGAGATCGTTTTTGGCCTTTCTCTGTTCGTACAGTAAGTCCAACATATGCAGGGTGGAATTACAGCGGGTGGAAACGTTGCATATCAGCCTATGTTGGGGGATGCCGTTCTGCTGCTGTAGTTCAAAGAGGGTGTGCTTTGCGGTATACGAGTGGCTGAAGTGCATGCAAATTTTCCTACCCATTTTTAGGATGTTTTGCAGATGGGTTGAAGACTTTAGGAAGCAATTGACAACCAGAATAAACACACATGCCATGCAGGGTGCATGGCTCAGCCCTCCTTGACGCAGCACTGACACAATGTTCTTCCTGTTGTCGGTCACCATGGTTCTGATTTTGAATTGTTGGGGAGAAAGCCAGTATTCGGTTTCTTGACGAAGGACATGCAGCAGTTCCTCCCCTGTGTAACTCAGTTTGCCAAGGCAATTGAGGTGCAGAACAGCATGACAACGCCGTGCCCTGCACATGTGGTATGCTGAAGGGGACTGTGCATTGTCCCTGCAGTGGAGGATGAGGAGGCAGAGACGGACATTGTCGCAAGACCAATGTGACAACATGGAGGCGGAAGCGGCGTAACCTGGTCAAGTTGCTGGTGTGGCTGTGCAGGAACCACATTCACTTAGTGGGCCGTAAAGGACATGTACTGTCCCTGACTGTAGTTACAGCTCCACATGTCGGCACTGCCGTGCACTTTGGCAGACACCAAAAGGCTCAAAGACTGGCCCACCTTCTGTTCTACATATTTGTGCAGGGCTGGTACTGCCTTTTTGGCAAAGAAATGATGGATTGAGACTCTCCACCTCGGCATGGCACAGGCCATCAGTTCTCTGAAAGGTGCAGAGTCCACCACTTGGAAAGGGAGGGACTACAGCACCAGCAACTTGGACAGAAGCACATTCAGCTTCTGCACCGTTTGATGCGTGCACGTATACTGCTGTCCCTTGGCAATCGCTTCGGTGATCAATTGCTGACAGGAGTAGGAGGAGCAGGAGCGTCTGAACCAGAATAAGATGGGAGTGACAGACAGCTTCCTTCAACTGACGTGGAGGAGCCTTCACTGGCTAAAAACCGGGTGCGTGCCACTGAGTGATGCAGCAGTTGCTACGGCAGGCTGGACGACCACATTGGAGCCACAGTTCTCCCAGGCCACTGTATAGCAATGCTGCATGTGTTGACACAGGGCCATAGTGCCAACATTGGAACCCGGGCCACGCTTCACCTTCTGCCCACATATTCTACATATGGCCACGTTCACCTCCTCTGGCGGCTTAACAAAAAACTACCACACCGCGGAGTAGTGCTGGTGGTCTACCCCAGGCACGTTTGGCTCCCAACCTCCCACTGCTGACACCCTGCTAACTCCCGGCCACCTTATCAACTTGCTGGCTCCACCGCTGGCTCACGGGCAAGCTGCCACCCTCTTTTCCTGATGAGGAAGCCCCTTCTGCACCCGGCCCCCAAGTGCGATCAGCTTCATCATCATCGAGTACTGTCTGCTTGTCACTAATGTCCTCCTCAACGTTCTCTTGGTCAGGACCATGACCGCTCATAACACCAGATCCGATGCCACTCTCCTCATCGCTACTTGCCTGCCTAGCGGAGGAAGTGACTGATGTCTCCCCCAGATCTTGGCTGGGTAGAATCTGCAAAGTGTTCTGCAGTAGCTCGTCCTCGCTGAAAAATGGAGCCGAGCCCACAGCATATAATACTACTCTGGGTGAGGGAACAGAAAAGGACAGAGGCAGGTTGAGGACAGGTGAGGGTACAGAGCCTGTTCCCAGGCCATGCCAACTAAGGGTTGGGTCTGACAAATCCACCGACTGTTGGCTGGGGGTGTCGGATGTCACTTGGGATGAAGTGGATGAACGAGTTAACCAATCAAGAACCGTTGTGATGCTGGTCAAGACACGACCACTAGCTGACACTGGGAGCTCAGGCCTCTCTCTGCAACTCCTGCTGCCACACCCCCTTACTCAGCTAAAACCTCTACGTGCTCCAGAAAATGTTATGCCTCTGCGACTCCTCTGTGCATGGCCTGGCACTTCTTTTACTGACATACTTTTAGCTGAACTAAATAAATTAAAAGCAAATTAAAACACCACTAAAAGCAAAGAAAATATTTTTCTTTCTGTACTGAAATATACCACTAAGGCTACTTTCACACTTGCGTTCAGAGCGGATCCGTCTGAGACGGATCCGCTCATATAATGCAGACGGTGCATCCGTTCAGAACGGATCCGTCTGCATTATATTGTACAAAAATGTCTAAGTGTCAAAGTAGCCTCAGACGGAACCGTCCAGACTTTACATTGAAAGTCAATGGGGGACGGATCCGTTTGAAAATTGAGCCATAGTGTGTCATATTTAAACAGATCCGTCCCCATTGACTTACATTCTAAGTCTGGACGGATCTGTTTGCCTCCGCACGGCCAGGCAGACACCCGAACGCTGCAAGCAGCGTTCAGGCGTCCGCCTGCTAAGCGGAGCGGAGGCCAAACACTGCCAGACTGATGCATTCTGAGCGGATCCGCATCCTCAGAATGCATTAGGTCTGGACGGAAGCGTTTGGGGCCGCTTGTGAGAGCCTTTGAACGGAACTCACAAGCGGAGCCCCGAACGCTAGTGTGAAAGTAGCCTAAAATGTTTTTATCACATATAACTGCAGAAGTGAACTGAGAATATATATTTTTTTGTACTGAAATAGGTACTAAACGCTTTCACCACAAATAACTGCACCTGTGAAGTGCGTATATTTTTTCTTTCTGTACTAAAATAGGCCACTAAACACTTTCAAAACACATAAATGCAGAAGTGAAATGAGAATATATTTTTCTTTTTGTACTGAAATAGGCCACTAAATACTTTCAGCACATTTAACTGCAGAAGTGAACTGAGAATATATATATTTTTTGTACTGAAATAGGTACCAAACACTTTCACCACAAATAACTGCACCTGTGAAGTGCGTATATTTTTTCTTTCTGTACTAAAATAGGCCACTAAACACTTTCAAAACACATAAATGCAGAAGTGAACTGAGAATATATTTTTCTTTTTGTACTGAAATAGGCCACTAAATACTTTCAGCACATTTAACTGCAGAAGTGAACTGAGAATATACATATTTTTTTGTACTGAAAAAGGCCACTAAATGCTTTTTCCAGAAAAAAATGCACAAGTGAAGTGCCTAAATATATTTCTTTCTGTACTGAAATAGACCACTAAACCCTTTTGCCTCAAATAACTGCAGCTGTGAGGTGCGTATATTTTTTTTATTTCTGTACTGAAATAGGCCACTAAACGCTTTCACCACAAATAAATGCAACAGTGAACCACATATATATTTTTCTTTTTGTACTGAAATACGCTACTAGATGCTTTCACCACGTATAACTGCAGAAGTGAGCTGTGGATATATTTTTCTTTTTACACAGATAAAAGCCACTAAAGGCTTTTCAACATAGCACTTGCACCCCAAGAACAAATTGCTGGAATGACAGAGCTACGTAATGGCTATTTGGATCCACAAATAATCTTTCCCTGCACTTGTAAATCGCTTTTCTAGCACTGTCCCGAGCGCCTTCTGACGTCCCTCCCTGCACTAAGATGATGTAAAATAATTCCTCCCTATTATTTCCCTGCACTTATAAATAGTTTTTTTCGGTTTCTTTGTTCGCAATGAGGATTTTCCTATTGCTATGCCTAGTACCTTCTCACATCTATCCCTGCACTCAGAATGCTGGAAAATGGCAGAAACTAAAATGGCTGCCATATTTATAGGGCTATGACATCACAGGGCTGGCTGCTGATTGGCCATCTTGGAATCAGACATTTCCCAGCATTTTGAGTGCAGGGATAGATGTGAAAAGGCGTTAGGGACACAATAGTAAAAACCTTTTTGTACAAAAAAAACTAAAAAAACTATTTAGAAGTGCTGGGAAATGGTAGGGAGGAATCACTTCACAGCATCTCAGTGCAGAGAGAGACAGGAAGATGCTAGGGACATTGATAGGAAAAACCTCATTGTAAAAAAAGAGATTTACAAGCACAGGGAAAGAAAAATATATACACGGTTCTCTTCTGCATCTATTTGTCTTGAAAGCGTTTTGTGGCGTATTTTATTACAAAAAAAATATATATATCCGCAGTTCACTTCTGCACCTACAGGTCCTTCTAAAAAAATTAGCATATTGTGATAAAGTTCATTATTTTCTGTAATGTACTGATAAACATTAGCCTTTCATATATTTTAGATTCATTACACACAACTGAAGTAGTTCAAGCCTTTTATTGTTTTAATATTGATGATTTTGGCATACAGCTCATGAAAACCCAAAATTCCTATATGAATATATGAATATATGCATAGTTCACTGTTGTAGTTATTTGCGGTAAAAGCGTTTAGTGGCCTATTTCAGTACAGAAAGAAAAATATATTCTAAGTAGAGATGTCCCGAACTATTCGCCGGCGAACAGTTCCCAACGAACATCGCTTGTTCGCGTTTGCCGCGGTGGGCGAACATATGCGATGTTCTGTCCGCCCCTATACGTCATCATTGAGCAAACTTCGACCCTGTACCTCACAGTCAGCAGACACATTCCAGCCAATCATCAGCATACCCTCCCTCCCAGACCATCCCACCTCCTATCAAAAGGCAAGGACAGCATCCATCTTAGATTCATTCCGAAGCTGCAGTGTTAGTGAGAACAGGGACAGTGCAGCTGCTGCTGATTTAATAGGGAAATCGATAGTTAGACCAGTGTATTCAGTGTCCACTCCAGTCCTCAAAGACTCATCTGATCTGCTGTAAGGACAGCGTCCTGACAGCACCCCAAAAAGCCCTTTTTAGAGCTAGTATATCAGTCTGCTTTTTTTTTCTCTGTAATATAATTGCAGTTGCCTGTTAGCGTGTGTGTCAGGCCCACAGCGTGTACTGTGCCCACTACTGCCAGTGCCCAATGCCACCACTCATATCTGGTGTCACAGTAGCTTGCATTTAAAACAGTAAAACACTTTTTATTTACTGTAATATAATTGCAGTTGCCTGCAAGCGGGTGTGTCAGGCCCACAGCGTGTACTTTGCCCACTACTGCCAGTACCCAGTGCCACCACACATATCTTTTGTCACAGTAGCTTGCACACATAGTACCACTAATTGAAAAAAAAAATGACAGGCAGAGGCAGGCCACAGGGGCCGTCGTGGTCGTGGTGTTGTGATTTTCTTTGGCCCTAGAATAATGCCCAGTTTTTAGATGCCACGTACCCTGAACTCAAAAATTTCTGAGGACATAGTAAACTGGCTAACACAGGACACCCAATCTTCTACAGGTTCCGCTCAGAACCTTGACGCACCATACCCCTCCAGCTCAGCTTCGGGCACCTCTCAAATTACCACTCGCCCGCCTGCCGCCACCACAGCTGCTTCACTTGATCTGTCAGAGGAGTTATGTACACATCAGTTGGAAGAAAGGAGTGATGCGTAACCATTATTGCCAGAGGATGTAGATAACAGGGATATGTCGCAATCAGGCAACATTACACACATGGACGTACGGTGTGATGATGAGGATGTTGTACCCGGTGCTGCTTCCTTTGCTGAGTTGTCAGATACAAGTGAAGCGGTTGATGATGACGATGTGTCTGTGAATATCACGTGGGTGCCCGCTCGAAGAGAAGAAGAACAGGGGGAAAGTTCAGATGGGGAGACAGAGAGGAGGAGGAGAAGACGAGTTGGAAGCAGGGGGAGGTCGTCACAAGGAGCTAGTGGCACAGTCAGACAGCATGTATCATCACCCGGAGTCAGCCAGACAGCACGCCAATCAACGCATGCTGTTGCCACCACCAGAATGCCGTCATTGCAAAGCTCAGCAGTGTGGCATTTTTGGTGTGTGTCTGCCTCTGATAACAGCGATGCCATTTGCAACCTGTGCCAAAAGAAAGAGTCGTGGGAAGTCCAACACCCACCTAGGTACAACTGCTTTGCAAAGGCAGATGATCTCACATTACAAATGCCTATGGGATCTACACATGATGAGTACAAGCAGCACACAAACTCAAAGCCATCATCCTCCTCCTGGTCCAGCCTCTTCAAGCACATCAACCACTGCTGTCCTCCTTGCCCCCTCTCAACCATCCGCCACTCCGCCTCTCACTTTCAGCAGTTCCTGCTCATCTGCCCACAGTCAAGTGTCTGTCAAGGAAATGTTTGAGCGTAAGAAGCCAATGTCACAGAGTCACCCCCTTGCCCAGCGTCTAAAAGCTGGCTTGTCGGAACTCTTAGCCCGCCAGCTTTTTACCATACAAGCTGGTGGAGTCTGAGGCCGTCAAAACATTTTTAGCTATTGGGACACCGCAGTGAAAGGTACCCGGACAATTTTTTTTTCACCAAAGGCAATCCCCAACCTGTACTCTATTGTGGAAAAGGAAGTCATGGCATGTCTGGCACACAGTGTTGGGGCAAGGGTCCATCTGACCAGTGATACCTGGTCTGCAAAGCACGGTCAGGGCAGGTATTTCATGAACATTGCGCATTGGGTAAACCTGCTGACGGCTGCCAAGCATGGAATGCATGGCTCTGCAGAGGAGTTGGTGACACCGCCACAACTTACAGGCAGGCTTGCTGCCACCTCCTCTACTCCTCCTACTCCATCCTCTTCGCTAACCTCCTCAGCTGAGTCCTCTTCTGCTGCTGCATCTTGCTCCACATCAACTGCACCACCCAGCTCCCCAGGGGGTATTCCACATCCCAGATACGACAGTGTCACGCCGTCTTGGGGTTGACTTGCCTGAAAGCAGAGAGTCACACCGGACCAGCACTCCTGTCCGCCCTGAACTCACAGGTGGATCAGTGGCTGACTCTGCACCAACTGGAGATCAGCAAAGTGGTATGTGACAACGGAAGCAAATTGTAGGCGGCATTGAATTTGGGCAAGTTGACACATGTGCCGTGCATAAGTACCCAAGCTTACAGGACGTCCTCAAGCAGGCCAGGAAGGTGTGTGGCCATTTCAGGCGTTCCTACATGGCCATGGCGCACTTTTCCGATATTCAGCGGCGAAACAACATGCCAGTGAGGCACTTGATTTGCAACAGCCCGACACATTGGAATTCAACACTCCTAATGTTCGACCGCCTGCTCCAACAAGAAAAAGCCATCAACAAGTATTTGTATGACCGGGGTGCTAGGACAGCCTCTGCAGAGCTGGGTATTTTTTTGTCACGTTAATGGACGCTCATGCGCAATGCCTGTAGGCTCATGCATTCTTTTGAGGAGGTGACAAACCTAGTCAGTCGCACCGAAGGCACCATCAGCGACATCATCACATTTGTTTTCTTCCTGTAGCGTGCCCTGAGAAGTGTGTTGGATCAGGGCGTAGATAAGAGTGAAGAGGAAGAGTTGTGGTCACCATCACCACCAGAAATAGCCTTATCAGCATCGCTTGCTGGACCGGCGGCAACGCTGGAAGAGGAGTCTGAGGAAGAGAAGTCAGAGGAGGAATGTGGCTTTGAGGAGGAGGAAGACCAACCACAGCAGGCATCCCAGGGTGCTCGTTGTCACCTATCTAGTACCCGTGGTGTTGTACATGGCTGGGGGGAAGAACAGACCTTCAATTAGATCAGTGAGGACGAGGAACGGGACATGAGTAGCTCGGCATCCAACCTTGTGCAAATGGGGTCTTTCATGCTGTCATGCCTGTTGAGGGACCCTTGTATAAAAAGAAGGAGAATGACCTGTACTAGGTGGCCACGCTACTAGACCCCCGGTATAAGCAGAAAGTGGCTGAAATGTTACCGAATTACCGGAAGTCGGAAAGGATGCAGCAGTTCCAAAACAAGTTAAAAAGTATGCTTTACACAGCGTATAAAGGTGATGTCACAGAACAACGGGAATCTAACAGGGGAAGAGGTTAAAGTAATCCTCCTCCTACCACAACCACGCCGGCAAGGACAGGACACTTTTCAGATGTGTTGTTGATGGAGGACATGTGGAGCTTTTTAAGTCCTACGCATCACCACAGCCCTTTGGGGTCCACCCTCAGAGAACAACTCGACCGACAGGTAGCAGACTACCTTGCCTTAACTGCAGATTTCGACACTCTGAGGAGCGATGAACCCCTTAACTACTGGGTGTGCAGGCTTGACCTGTGGCCTGAGCTATCCCAATTTGCGATAGAACTTCTGGCCTGCCCCGCTTCAAGTGTCCTGTCAGAAAGGACCTTCAGCGCAGCAGGAGGTATTGTCACAGAGAAGAGAAGTCGCCTAGGTCAAAAAAGTTTAGATACCTCACCTTTATTTAGATGAATAGGGCATGGATCCTGAAGGGACTAACAGTGGGGGATGCATTAAACTAAAAAAGGCCTGATGAGATGCCTTGGGCTAAAATGGTCCACACGCTGCTATATTTATACTCTGCATGCCGGATGACTTTCGTGACTTCTCCGCCACCAACTAGGGTTCAAGCCGCAATGTTTTAGTGCACTTTCTGTTTGGAAAACAGCAGCTACAGCAGCAGCTGCAACAATACCTAATTTTTCAGGCATGTGTACATGCCTAATTTTTCTGGCCTCTGGTGCTGCACTGTGGCTGCAAAAACTTGAACAAAAAAAAAGAAGGCACATACATGTGTCAATTTCCCTTCGTGATTTTACCTTGTGGTTAAGGGGCTTGCGTATCACAATGAAGCGATCACCTCTATGAGTGTGTTGGCAATGGCAACGTTGGCACACCCCAGATGACCAGATGATAAGGTCGGTGCTTCATTGTGAACAGACCAAAAGCGATCGGCTGGATAATTTTGAATAGAAAAAACATTAATTTTCTTTGTGATCATCTAATGCAGTGGTGTAACTACCGGGGAGGCAGCTGCTTCGGGGCCCGGCGCCCCAGCAGCGTGTGTGACAGTTTATTTTCAAGTTAGTTAAATATCGTGTTCAGGGCCCCTTCACAGCCGCTAGTGTGATCTAATCTTACTGTCTGCTAAAGCCTCCAATCTATCAGTGAATCAGTGGCAAAGCATTTACCCTCACAGCCATAAAGGCTGCATTACAACTGACTGTAAAAAAAAAAAGAAAAAAATACATCTATACACATGACAGCTGCCCAAACACACCTAGCACTGCTATATCTGTATATGACAGCTGTCCCTGCACACTCAGCTCTGCTATATCTCTATATATGACAGCTGCCCCAGCAAACCCAGCTCTACTTCATCTATACACATGACAGCTGCCAAAACACAGCCAGCTCTGCTACATCTATACACATGACAGCTGCCAAAACACAGCCAGCTCTGCTACATCTATACACATGACAGCTGCCAAAACACAGCCAGCTCTGCTACATCTATACACATGACAGCTGCCCCCAACACACCAGGCACTGATATATCTCTATATGACAGCTGTCCCAGCACACTCAGCTCTGCTATATCTCTATATATGACAGCTGCCACAGCAAACCCAGCTCTACTACATCTATACACATGACAGCTGCCGAAACACAGCCAGCTCTGCTACATAATTACACATGACAGCTACCCCAACACACCAGCACTGCTATATATCTATATGACAGCTGTCCCAGCACACTCAGCCCTGCTACATCTATACACATGACAGCTGCCAAAACACAGCCAGCTCTGCTACATCTATACACATGACAGCTGCCCCCAACACACCAGGCACTGCTATATCTCTATATGACAGCTGTCCCAGCACACTCAGCTCTGCTATATCTCTATATATGACAGCTGCCCCAGCAAACCCAGCTCTACTACATCTATACACATGACAGCTGCCAAAACACAGCCAGCACTGCTACATCTATACACATGACAGCTGCCAAAACACAGCCAGCTCTGCTACATCTATACACATGACAGCTGCCCCCAACACACCAGGCACTGCTATATCTCTATATGACAGCTGTCCCAGCACACTCAGCTCTGCTATATCTCTATATATGACAGCTGCCCCAGCAAACCCAGCTCTACTACATCTATACACATGACAGCTGCCAGAACACAGCCAGCTCTGCTACATCTATACACATGACAGCTGCCCCCAACACACCAGGCACTGCTATATCTCTATATGACAGCTGTCCCAGCACACTCAGCTCTGCTATATCTCTATATATGACAGCTGCCCCAGCAAACCCAGCTCTACTACATCTATACACATGACAGCTGCCAAAACACAGCCAGCTCTGCTACATCTATACACATGACAGATGCCCCCAACACACCAGGCACTGCTATATCTCTATATGACAGCTGTCCCAGCACACTCAGCTCTGCTATATCTCTATATATGACAGCTGCCCCAGCAAACCCAGCTCTACTACATCTATACACATGACAGCTGCCGAAACACAGCCAGCTCTGCTACATCATTACACATGACAGCTGCCCCCAACACACCAGCACTGCTATATATCTATATGACAGCTGTCCCAGCACACTCAGCTCTGCTATATCTCTATATATGACAGCTGCCCCAGCAAACCCAGCTCTACTACATCTATACACATGACAGATGCCTAAACACACCCAGCTCTGCTACATCTATACACATGACAGCTGCACCAGCACACTCAGCTCTGCTATATCTCTATATATGACAGCTGCCCCAGCAAACCCAGCTCTACTACATCTATACATGACAGATGCCCAAACACACCCAGCTCTGCTACATCTATACACATGACAGCTGCACCAGCACACTCAGCTCTACTATATCTCTATATATGACAACTGCCCCAGCAAACCCAGCTCTACTACATCTATACACATGACAGCTGCCGAAACACAGCTAGCACTGCTACATCTATACACATGACAGCTGCCCCAGCACACTCAGCTCTGCTATATCTCTATATATCTATCTACTGTATAGCAATACTTAGAGATATATAGATGTAGCAGGGCTGGTTGTGCTGGAGCAGCTATCATATATAGAGATATAGCAGGGCTGAGTGTGCTGGGACAGCTGTCATATAGAGATATAGCAGTGCTGGGTGTGTTTGGGCAGCTGTCATATGCATAGATGTAGCAGAGCTGGGTTTGCTGGGGCAGCTATCATATATAGAGATATAGCAGAGCTGAGCTGGAACAGCTGTCATATAGAGATATATCTGAGATACTGCTATATCTGTATATGACAGCTGTCTCAGCACATTCAGCTCTGCTACATCTCTATATATGAACAGCTGCCATGTGTATAGATGTACACTTAGCCAGCTATAACAGTAGAAGTCTCATATTTTTTCACTAAGCACTGAGTCCATATAAGGACATACAGGGCGGGACAGAATACAAGGCAGGACACAGGAAGAGGCTGCATCGCATCGCTGACATGGAGGTAAGTAGAAGTGTTTATTATTATTTTTTTAATACCCGACTGTTACTGCCATGGGGGAGCGGAAGGCACCTGATACTGGCACATGGGGGGAGGGGGGTTGGCACCTGATACTGGCACCTGGGGGGGGAGGGGGGTTGGCACCTGATACTGGCACATGGGGGGGGGAAGAGACACCTGATACTGGCACATGGGGGGGAGTGGGGTTGGCACCTGATACTGGCATTGGGGGGGAGGGAGAGAGGCACTTGATACTGGCACTTTTTTTGTGGTGGTGGGGGGGGGGGAGATGGCACTATGATACTGGGACATAGGGGGGGGAGGCACCTGATACTGGCACCTGGAGGGGAAAGGGGGGGTTGGCACTTGATACTGGCACATGGGGGGGGAGGCACCTAATACTGGCACATGGGGAGGGGGGAGGGAGAGAGGCACTTGATATTGGCACTTTTTAGTGGGGGGGTGGAGATGGCACTATGATACTGGGACATGGGGAGGAGAGAGGCACTTGATACTGGCATGTGGGGGGGGGTTGGCACTATGATACTGGCACATGGGGGGGAGAGGCACTTAATACTGGCACTTTTTTGCGGGGGAGATGGCACTATGATACTGGCACATGGGGGGAAGAGAGAGGCACTTGATACTGGCACATGGGGGGTGGGAAGGAGAGAGGCACTTGATACTGGCACATGGGGGGAGATGGCACTATGATACTGGGACATGTGGGGGGGGGAGAGGCACTTGATACTGGCACATGATGGGGGGCACTTACTGGCACATTATTGGGGGGCATTATGGGGGACACTAGGCCGGCAGCCTATCAGAGGCCGGACACTGAGCGGCATCTACTGGGGCACTATATATGGGGCATTTTATACTGGTACATTTTGGGGGGCACTAGCAGGAAGGGGGGAGAGGAGCACTATGGGGGAATTTACTGGGGGCACTATATAGGGGTATTTTATACTGGCACATTATGGGGGCACTATGGGGACATTAGCTCAACTGGGGGCATTACAAGGGGGTATTTTTTGCACTGTCACATTATAAGGAGAATTATTACTACTGGGGGGGGGGGCATTATGGTGGGTTTTATTACTGCCCCATGGTATGACCCCCTAGTAGCAGCACCGGCCTCTCCCTGCTCTGCTATCCCTCTGCCCCTTCTCCAAATCCTTATTATAAAATCTTTCTCATTAGGATAAAACACAACATCAGCTCCGCCGAGCCCCCGGCCAAAGTGTGGAAGTGGTGTCCGAGATCCCCAAGGGCCAAGCCAAGTAACTGTAAGTGTTCATGTGGAGTATGTTTATGTTATGCACATATAGCCTACACTGTGCCCCACAATATACAGTATACCGCTACACTGTGCCACACAATATACAGTATACCTCTATACTGTGCCTCACAATGTACAGTATACCTCTATACTGTGCCCCACAATGTACAGTATACCTCTACACTGTGCCTCACAATATACAGTATACTGCTACACTGTGCCACACAATGTACAGTATACCTCTACACTGTGCCTCACAATATACAGTATACTGCTACTGTGCCACACAATATACAGTATACCGCTACACTGTGCCCCACAATATACAGTATACCTCTACACTGTGCCCCACAATATACAGTATACCGCTACACTGTGCCTCACAATATACAGTTTACTGCTACTGTGCCACACAATATACAGTATACCTCTACACTGTGCCCCACAATATACAGTATACCGCTACACTGTGCCCCACAATATACATTATACCTCTACACTGTGCCCCACAATATACAGTATACCTCTACACTGTGCCTCACAATATACAGTATACTGCTACTGTGCCACACAATATACAGTATACCTCTACACTGTGCCCCACAATATACAGTATACCGCTACACTGTGCCACACAATATACAGTATACCTCTACACTGTGCCTCACAATATACCGCTACACTGTGCCACACAATATACAGTATACCGCTACACTGTGCCTCACAATATACCTCAACACTGTGCCACACAATATACAGTATACCGCTACACTGTGCCTCACAATATACCTCTACACTGTGCCACACAATATACAGTATACCGCTACACTGTGCCACACAATATACAGTATACCTCTATACTGTGCCACACAATATACAGTATACCGCTACACTGTGCCAAAGGAGTGGGGTTTACACAGGAGGAGGGAGGTGCGAAGCGCACTGAGGGGGGCCCTTACAAATATTTGCTGTGGGGCCCAGTCACTTCTAGTTACGCCCCTGATCTAATGTGATCATTAAAGCCTACTAGGCCAACAATAGGCCCACACTGCCTAGTGACTGGGTCACTTAACTGTTACTGAACTACCTCAGCACGAACATAGGCTTTGAAAAACCACCATTGCCTGCAATCTACCAAACGTGCGCACGAGCACAGTCATCACTATACCAAGATTGACGCATAGAAGTGTAGGTGTATGTCATGAGTGTGTCAACTATTGACAACTCTTTGCGGTTGTCTAAACTCTATTTGATACACGTCCCCTGATAGGGGACGTCACAGGGATTAAACTGATAGGAATAGTACTACTTAAAATACCACTTATATCTGGTAGCACAGTACATTGCGTGGCGCACGTGCAGTGCCCCAAATTGAAAGTAAGAGGACCAACCAAGCATCTTTTTATCTCCTGGTTCCTAAAATCTATTCCATACACTGGCCCCTGATAGGGGACGTAACATGGATTAAACTGATAGGAATAAGGCTACTTAACATACCACTCATATCGGGTAGCAAAGTACAGTCGTGGCGAAAAGTTTTGAGAATGACACAAATATTAGTTTTCACAAAGTTTGCTGCTAAACTGCTTTTAGATCTTTGTTTCAGTTGTTCTGTGATGTAGTGAAATATATTTACACACACTTCATACATTTCAAAGGCTTTTATCAACAATTACATGACATTTTTGCAAAGATTCAGTATTTGCAGTGTTGGCCCTTCTTTTTTAGGACCTCTGCAATTCGACTGGGCATGCTCTCAATCAACTTCTGGGCCAATTCCTGACTGATAGCAACCCATTCTTTCATAATCACTTCCTGGAGTTTGTCAGAATTAGTGGGTTTTTGTTTGTCCACCTGCCTATTGAGGATTGACCATAAGTTCTCAATGGGATAAAGATCTGGGGAGTTTTCAGGCTATGGACCCAAAATGTCAACATTTTGGTCCCCGAGCCACTTAGTTATCACTTTTGCCTTATGGCACGGCGCTCCATTGTGCTGGGAAATGCATTCTTCTTCACCAAACTGTTGTTGGATTGTTGGAAGAAGTTGCTGTTGGAGGGTGTTTTAGTACCATTCTTTATTCATGGCTGAGTTTTTGGGCAAAATTGTGAATGAGCCCACTCCCTTGGATGAGAAACAACCCCACACATGAATGGTCTCAGGATGCTTTACTGTTGGCATGACACAGGACTGATGGTAACGCTCACCTTTTCTTCTCCGGACAAGCCTTTTTCCTAATGCCCCAAACAATCGGAAAAAGGCTTCATCGGAGAATATGACTTTGCCCCAGTCCTCAGCAGTCCATTCACTATATTTTCTGCAGAAGATCAATCTGTCCCTGATGTTTTTTTTGGAGAAAAGTGGCTTCTTTGCGGCCCTTCTTGACACCAGGCCATCTTTCAAAAGTCTTCGCCTCACTGTGCGTGCAGATGCGCTCACATCTGCCTGCTGCCATTCTTGAGCAAGCTCTGCATTGGTGGCACTCCAATCCCGCAGCTGAATCCTCTTTAGGAGACGATCCTGGCACTTGCTGGACTTTCTTGGACACCCTGAAGCCTTCTTGACAAGAATTGAACCTCTTTCCTTGAAGTTCTTGAGGATCCTATAAATTGTTGATTGAGGTGCAATCTTAGTAGCCACAATATCCTTGCCTGTGAAACCATATTTATGCAACGCAATGATGACTGCATGCGTTTCTTTGCAGGTCACCATGGTTAACAATGGAAGAACAATGATTTCAAGCATCACCCTCCTTTTAACAGATGAAGTCTGCCATTTTAACCCAATCAGTCTGACATAATGATCTCTAGCCTTGTGCTCGTCAACATTCTCACCTGAGTTAACAAGACGATTACTGAAATGATCTCAGCAGGTCCTTTAATGACAGCAATTAAATGCAGTGGAAAGTTTATTTTCATGGCAAAGAAGGACTATGCAATTCATCTGATCACTCTTCATAACATTCTGGAGTATATGCAAATTGCTATTATAAAAACTTAATTTCCAATTTCCAATATTTATGTAATTCTCAAAACTTTTGGCCACGACTGTACATTGCAAGGCGCACGCGCAGTGCCCCGTATTGGAAGTAATAGGACCGACCAAGCATCTTTTTCCATCTCCCGGTTCCTAAAATCTATTCCATACACCACACCGGCCCCTGATAGGGGACAAAACAAAGATTAAACTGGTAAGAACACATTGTTTTAATTTAAAAAAAAGAGGACAGCCTCTGCAGAGCTGGATATTTTTTTGCCGCTTTACAGAACGCTCATGCACAATGGCTCTTTTTGTGGAGGTGACAAACCTGGTCAGTCAAACCCAAGGCAACATCATCAACTTCATCCCATATGCGTTTTCTCTGGAGCGTGCCCTGCGAAGAGTGCTGGATCAGGCCGTAGATGAGCATGAAGAGGAAGAGTTGTGGTTACCGTCACCACCAGAAGCAGCCTTGTCGTCGTCGATTGCTGGACCTGCGGCAACACAGAGAGAGGAGTCTGAAGAAGAGGAGTCAGAGGAGGAAGGTGTCTTTGAGGAGGTGGAAGACCAATCACTGCAGCGTCTTAGGGGACCCTTGGTGTTGTACGTGGCTGGGTGGAGGAAGAGACCTTCATTACGTCAGTGAGGACAAGGAACGGGACATGGCTAGCTTTGTATCCAACCTTTTACAAATGGGGAGTTTGCGGTTGTGCAAATGGACTGTTTGCGGTTGTTTGCGGTGCGTTAAACTGGGAGTTTGGTCTGTCAAAGTTTGGTCTGTCACTGTGAGGCGGGCGTAACCCTTATACTTCCTGATCGATACAACATCATACCTGATGTTTTAAAGCACGTTATTCCAAACAATTTAGGAATGTTAGGTGATTTATGCCCTTTATGGATTAAAACCAGACTCTGCGTCAACTATGTAATTTTCCATGGGAGTTTTGCCATGGATCCCCCTCCGGCATGCCACAGTCTAGGTGTTAGTACCTTTGAAACAACTTTTCCATCACTTTTGTGGCCAGAAAGAGTCCCTGTGAGTTTTAAAATTCGCCTGCCTATTGAAGTCTATGGCGGTTCGCCCAGTTCGCCCGTTTGCGAACATTTGCGGAAATTCACGTTCACAAACTGAAAATGTTATGTTTGCGACATCTCTAATTCTAAGTTCACTTCTGCAGTTATATGCGGTGAAAGCGTTTAGTGGCCCATTTCAGTACAAAATAAAAATATATCCTCAGTTCACTTCTGCAGTTATATGTGGTGAAAGCGTTTAGTGGCGTATTTCAGTATAAAAAAAAAAATATATATATATATATATATATATATACATACACTGTTCACTTCTGCAGCTATATGTGATGAAAGCGTTTAGTGGCCTATTTTTGTACAAAAAGAAAAGTATATTCTCATTTCACTTCTGCAGTTATATGTGGTGAAAGCGTTTTTAGTGGCCTATTTCAGTACAAAAAGAAAAAAATATTTGGTGCTCTTAGGGATGTTTAAATTTCATTTTTATTTATTTAGTTCATCTAATAGTATGTCAGACAGAGAAGTGCCAGGCCCTGCACAGGAAAGTGGCAGAGGTCTAAATGTTTCTGGCGCAGACACAGGTTGCAGCAGAGTAAGGGGGCATGGCAGCAGGGGTCACTTTGAGAGGCCTGAGCTTCCAGTGTCAGCTAGTGGTCGTGTCTTGAGCAGCAACACAGCAGTTCTTGATTGGTTGACTTGATCTTCGACTTCATCTCACTTGACAGCAGCGCCAGCAGCCTGAGTCTAGAGTCACTGATGAGCAGTTTTCTTCACCTGCATAGTGAAGAAACTACTCACCAGCAGGTAGACATAGAGCGGAACCTCAACCAGCAGATGGTGGCATATTTGGAGTGCACCCTGTCAGCCATCATTATAGATCCGCTAGACTTCTGAGCAGCCAAACTGGATTTGTGGCTGCAACTGGCCGAGTTTGCCCTGGAAAATCTTTCCTACCCGGCCAGTAGTGTGGCATCAGAGCCGGTGTTTAGTGCCATAGTTACACCAAGAAGAATTCGCCTGTCCACCCAAAATGTGGAGAGACTGACCTTTGTCAAAATGAATCAGGCGTGTATCAGCCAGGATTTCCACCCACCAATGCTTGATGCATCAGACTAGATCATCCATGGTGCCACCCCAATGGTTTGACAAAAGAGATTGGTTTCTTATGGCTACCTGCCTCCAGTGGCGTGCCTAGGGTGTTTGGTACCCAGGATGGGTTCTTTCTCTGGCACCCCCCCCAATACTTGACCACATAGCTCTCTTATACAAGGGACATATCCTGTCATGTAGACCTTCTCTTCCCTCTTCTCCTCCGCCATGACAAATTCTTTCAGCCTCATCTCATCTCTAAAGAGTTTGTAATACAGACACGTTAGATTTCTCAGTTTTTCCATCAACCTCCCCCTCCTGGTGTCCCCACAGTGTCATCCCGCTGCCACGCCCAATACTGTGCCCGTTGTGCCCCCTAATGCCCCAGGTACTATTCTGCTGAAAAAAATGGGGACCCCAGTAGACATAATTAGGGTCATTTATCAAACTGTTGCAAAGTGGATTTCCAAAAGAGCTGTCATATATGAAAGGTGAGATCGGATTTGCTGCTATGGGCAACTAAGCCAATTGTACTTTACACCAGTTTGATAAATTACCCCAAATGTCCCTATAGTGTCTACAGCAGCTATAATGTCCCCTAGAGTGCCCCCAGTAATAATAACACCCTATATTGTGCTCCAGGTAATAATTCCTGTATATTGTTCCCATAAATAATAGAATTGCCCCTACAGTGCCTCCCCAATAGCAATGCCCCCCAAGCTGCCCCCATATAGTAATTTCCAACACACTGCCCCCCACAGTAATCCCCCCATAGTAATTTGCCCCCACATAATAATTTCCCCAACACTGCCCCCACACAGTAATTTCCCCCACAATGCCCTCATACAGTAATTTCCCCCACACTGCCCCCACACAGTAATTTCCCCATACTGCCCCCCCACAGCAATTTCCCTCACACAGTAGTTTCCTCCACACTGCCCCCATACAGTAATTTCCCCCACACTTCACCCCCACAGTAATTTTGCTCACACAGTAATTTCCCCCCACTGCCCTATACAGTAACTTCCCCCACACAGTAATTTCCCCCACACTGCCCCATACAGTAATTTCCCCCATACAGTAATTTCCCCCACACTGCCCCATATAGTAATTTCCCAGACTCTGCCCTCACACTAATTTCTCCCACACTGCTCCCATGCAATAATTTCCCTTACACTAATCCCATTTAGTAATCTCCCCCACACTGCCTCCACACATTAGTTTCCCCCACACTGCCCCATACAGTAATGTCCAACGCACAGCCCCCACACAGTAATTTCCCCCACACTGCCCCCACACAATAGTTTAGCCCACACAGTAGTTTCCCCCACACTGCCCACACACAGTAATTTCCCCCACACAGCCCCCACACAGTAGTTTCCCCCACACTGCCCTCATACAGTAGTGTCCCCCACACTACCCATGCAGTAATTTCCCCACACTGCCCCCACAGTAATTTCCCCCAAACTGCCCCCACACAGTAGTTTTCCCCACATTGCCCCAACACAGTAGTTTCCCCACACTGCCCCCACACAGTAGTTTCCCCACACTGCCCCCACACAGTAGTTTCCCCCCACACTGCCCTCATACAGTAGTGTCCCCCACACTACCCACACAGTAGTTTCCCCACACTGCCCCCACAGTAATTTCTCCCAAACTGCCCCCACACAGTAATTTTCCCCACACTGCCCCCACACAGTAGTTTTCCCCACATTGCCCCCACACAGTAGTTTCCCCCACACATTAGTTTCCCTCAGTAATTGTTCTCACATTGACCCCACACAGTACTTTTCTCCACACTGCCCCCATACAGTAGTTTCCCCCACACTGCCCCCCCCCACAGTAATTTCCCCCACACAGTAATTTTACCCACACTGCCCCCTCACAGTAATTTCCTCCACACTGCCCCATACAGTAGTTTCCCCAACACTGCTCCCACACAGTAGTTTCCCCCACCCTGCCCCCCACAGTAATTTGTCCCACACTGCGCCATATAGTAATTTGCCCCACACAGTAGTTTCCCCCACATTGCCCCATATAGTAATTTGTCAGCCACATAGTAATCCCTCCCATAATTTTGCCCTTACATAGTAATCCCTCCCATAATAATTTGCCCCTGTACAGTATCCCACTATAATATTTTTCCCCCACGTGTCCTCCTGTGTCCCCCCCAAAGTTGGCACATAAAAAAATAAAAAATAAAATAAAAGCTAATTACTCGCACACTTCACTGTGCTGCTGCGTCCCGGCACAGGCTAGCGTGATGGCATCATCACGCACGCCTGCGTCGGGATTTCACTACCGCATATGATGGTGATCGGTGGCGAGGCAGGGAACTATGCGCTCCCATGACTCACAGCAGTATGTGGGTGTCAGTGCTCCAGTAATGAGCGCTTCCATCTATATTGATGGAAGCACTCATTGTTTCTGGCATCCCCCTGAGAGACGGAACGTGAGGCGGACTGCACTGAGTTAAATTATTTATTTATTTTAACCCCTCCAGCGCTATTGTACTATGCATTCTGTATTCAGAATGCTATTATTTTCCCTTATAACCATGTCTCCTAGCAACCGTGCGTGAAAATCACACCGCAGCCGCACTTACTTGCGGATGCTTGTGATTTTCACACAACCCCATTCACTTCTATGGGGCCTGCGTTGCCTGAAAAACACAGAATATAGAACATGTTGCGATTTTCACGCAACGCACAAGTGATGCGTGAAAATCACCGCTCGTGTGCCCAGCCCCATAGAAATGAATGGGTCAGGATTCAGTGCGGGTGCAATGTGTTCAACTCATGCATCGCATCCACGCGGAATACTCGCCCGTGTGAAAGGGGCCTTATGAGAGCAATTAATGCTACAGTGGATGATCATCAGTAAGAAGAATTCTCTACAGCTGTTAGGGGAGGCAGCAGAACTACATTTCCCAGCTCTCCTTGGAGCAGTGAGCAGGATACAAGTAACTGACAATTGAATAAGTAACTGACATTCTGGTTCTGCCATATATGATTATGAAGCAGCCATCTACAGTTAGACTAGTAAAGCAAAAGATGCCTATTTATTAAGAGAGAAAGGAAAAGTATTAAGCCAAGCCTCGATGATTCATCTACTCCAGTGGACCTCCTGAGAGGAGTGTCATCTCAGAGTGATCATCCTAAAAGCATCCTGCTAGTCCTTCTCTTCGTGAACTATTTACTAGATGATACTGCTGGTTGTTGGAGGCATAAATCAAGCCTAGATTAACAGAAGAGTGAGTAAACTGTTACACCCCTGCAGGATAAGCTGCCTCTGGATAGTGATGAATAAGGTCATACAGAATAATATCCATTTAAGGCCTCATGCACACAGCAGTTGCCTGGCCGTGGCCATATTGCAGCCCGCAATCAGTGGGTCCGCAATAAGATAAAATGCCTTTATTGTCACTGTACAATACAATGTAATACAATGTACAATACAATGAAATGTTGTTTGGAGCAATCCTAGATGCCATGGACAGAGGAACAAGAACTGACATTTAAACTAAAGCATTACACTAGAAAAAAAACTAAAAATTGCACTAGAAAGCATTACTATTCACAGTTCACAGCATATACAGTATATATAGCAAGAGCAAAGTAGGAAGTGCTTATGAGTATATATACACTGATTCAGACACCACTGCAGACAATAGATTATCGTGGGTTTATGAATGCAGCAGTCACTTTCAGTCTGTGTTTTCAATATGCGGGCAACGGCCGTGTGTGGACCCATTCACTTCCAGTGCTTCCGTGGTGTTTCTGTTCGTGCCTCCGTTTGCTGTGCAGATGTATCACAGAACAATTCAAGTTGAATGGGTCTTGATTAGTGATGAGCGAGCATGCTCGGCCGAACTGCTAGGTGACTGCTCGGCCGAATAATTTGGGTCTCAAATACAGTTTAATACAATGAAATTCAATGAAAAAACAGACACCCCCTGCTCGGAAGAGAAGAGGGTGTCTGATTCATAAAAAAGGTTGGAAATTGATTGAAACCCCATCAAAATGGTTTGGCAACAGCATTAAGAGGATAGCTGGATGCGTCTTAGACTCCTATTATGTACAACATACAATAGACAAGCAAACAAAGGCTATAAGCCAAAAGCCAGGTATGTACAATCTATCCATGAGACTTTTTTGTCTTGATGAAGGGCTAAGATGTAATAGCCCGAAACGCGTCACAGCAAATTGTCCTATTTGTTGTCGGATTTTATGGAAGTTGATTAAAGCATATTTTTATGAGGAGCTGGATTCCACTTGTTCTTTCACAGTACAGTTTATTAAGCACACCAACATCAGCGGCAACTGGGCCCCAACGTGCAGACCTTATATTTGATATTCATGTGTCAGAACATTTTTTGTGTATTTTTCTTTGCAGTTTTTGGTGCAGATCCATGCTTAGTGATGAGCGAGCATGCTCGGCCAAACTGCTGTTCGGCTCAAGCATCGCTATGCTCGGAATATCCGAGTGCTCGGACGAATAATTCGGGTCTCAAATACAATTTAATACAAATGAAAGTCTATGGGAAAACCCCAGGCACCCCCTGTATTGGAGGAAACTAAAAGAAAAAAATAAATAAATACGTTTTGGAAATCAGCATCAAAGGTGCGTAAAAAAACACAAAAAATGTGTGAAAAAATCTGTGTTTTCTAAATCCTGTGTATCAACATGCCCTTCTCTATGGAGATGCTGTAGCAGACCTGAAGAAGACTGTGCATGCAAGGCATCCCAAAAGGTTGTTGAACTAATTCTCGTTTGCAGGGAGGAATGGTTCGAGAGTCCTCTTTGATGTTGTGCAAATGATATTGACAGAAAGCTATTAAAGATGGATCTACAGGTTATTAAGTTCAAGGATTTACTCGCCTTTATTTCTGTCACTGTGGATCTTTACTCAATGTGCTCATTAAAAGACATGAATAATACAACTGTTTGTGTACTATTAGTTTGGTTCACTTGTTTTTTCTATAGAGAGACTACATTTAGAGTTGAGCGAACCCGAACTGTAAAGTTTGGGTTTGTACCGAACTTTACGATTTTTGGCACCCGAACATTTCCGTAAAAATTTGGGTTTGGGTTCGGTGTTCGTCGATCTCTTGGTGCTTTTTAAAAGGCTGCAGGGCAGCCAATCAACAAGCGTTTAACTACTTTGCCCTAAGATAAGCGCCTCTATATAAGCGCCGCACGTTACTCTGCTCTTGTCAGTGTAGGGAAAGCTGCTGCTGCTGCTGCTGTGAGGGGCAGATTAGGGCAAAATTCTGGTGTTGTACAATCTGCAAACTTCAACGATAATTGAGGGTGCTATGCTACAATATTGTACCCAGCCCTAAGCCCAGTGATACTCCAAAATAATTTTTAATCCATCTGTTAGGCATGGTCTACACGACGACATTTGTCGTGAGACAATAAATCGCGCGACAGATAGTGCACAACTACACTGCAACATTTGTCGTGCTACATTTTGTTGCACCAATGTCGCACGACAATTTTTATAATGGTAGTCTATGGTGTCGCACTGCAACATGCGACATGCTGCGACTGCGATCCTTTTTTGGCAGGTCAAGTACCCCTACAGCCGGCAGTGCATACCTGGCATTGAAAATTATTCAATTACATTAGTCTGTCAGACTGTCACACATTTTTGTGACCTAAAACAAGTTTTTTTCATCTGTCTGCCACAGGCACTGCGAATCTGACAGTCCAATAAAACCGTTAAATAGTGCCGTTACCTTGCTGCTGTAAAAAAAAAAGCTAAATTTTTTGGCTAGCACTTTTGTGTGCAGCACAGTATTTCCTATTTCATAATTAAGCAGTGAAATACTGCATTTCTATAGTTGGTTGCCCAAAAAAGTGTTTTTGTGTCACAGTACAGTTTTGCGTACACCTCAGTATTAATACCTATTTTATAATTAAGCAGTGAAAAGCTGCATTTCTATAGTTGCTTGCCCAAAAAAAAACTATTCTAGTGCCACAGTGCACTTTTGCGTACACCTCAGTATTAATACCTAGTTTATAATTAAGCAGTGAATTACTGCATTTCTATAGTTGGTTGCCAAAAAAGTGTTTTAGTGCCCCAGAGCACTTTTTGCATTTCTACAGTTGTTTGCAATAAACACTGGTTTTGGCCTATATAGCTGATCTGAGGCCTACCCCGTATTTCTTTCATGTAAAGTAACCAGTGGAACTCTGCATTTACACAGTTGGTTGCCAAAAAACACTGTACTATTGCCCCAGAGCACTTTTGCGTACAGCACAGTATTACCTATTTGATAATTAGGCTGTGAAATACTGCATTTCTACAGTTGTTTGCAATAAAAACTTGTTTCAGCCTACCCTGTATTTCTTTCATGTGAAGTAACCACTGTTGTTTGCCATAAACACTGGTTTTGTGCAGTGGCGGATCCAGGGGGGGGGGGCAATGGGGCAATTCCCCCCCCCCCCCCCCCCGAGCTGGCGGCGGGCGGCGGCGGCTAGGCACAGGGAGATGAGCGCTTCCATTGTGGAAGCGCTCATCTCCAGTCATCTGTATCGCCGTCCTCAGGACAGCGATACAGATGCCTGCCTGTGCTGCGGTAGGGGAGGGAGAGGCGTGTCCCTTTCCCTTCCTCTGATAGGCTGCCGGCCTAGTTCCTGCAGCCTATCAGAGGCCGGCGCAGGCGGCGCGATGACATCATTGCGCCGCCTGAGCCATACAGCGTGGGACACAGGCCAGAAGAGGCCTGCATCGCATCACTGACATGGAGGTAAGTATGTGTTTTTTTAATTTTATTATATACAATACTTTTACCGGCGGGGGGCTGTTATTACTGGTGGGGGGCTGTTATTACTGGCCAAGGGGGGCTGTTATTACTGGCAAAGGGGGGCTGTTATTACTGGCAAAGGGGGGGCTGTTATTACTGGCATCTGGGGGCTGTTATTACTGGCGGGGGCTGTTATTACTGGCAAAGAGGGGCTGTTATTACTGGCAAAGGGGGGCTGTTATTACTGGCAAAGGGGGGCTGTTATTACTGGCAAAGGGGGGCTGTTATTACTGGGGGCTGTTATTACTGGCATAGAGGGGCTCTTATTACTGGGGGCTGTTATTACTGACACAGAGGGGCTCTTATTACTGGGGGCTGTTATTACTGGCACAGAGGGGCTCTTATTACTGGGGGCTGTTATTACTGGCACAGGGGGGCTGTTATTACTGGGGGCTGCTATTACTGGCATAGGGGGCTATTATTACTGGCAGGGGGGGGGCTGTTAATACTGGCACATGATTGGGGGCACTATAGGGGCATCTACTGAGGCCGCAAAGAAGGGGTATTTTATATGGGCTCTCTGTACAGTACAATTTTATACTGGGACACTTTATGGTGGGTACTATGGGAAAGGGGGAGAGGAATACTATGGGGTCATCTACGGGGGGCACTAAGAAGGGGTATTTTATACTTGCAAATTATGGGGGACACTGAGGGCATCTACTGGAGCATTTTATACTGGTACATTATGGGGGGCACTAGGAGGAAGGAGGGTGTGGAGCACTAGGGGGTCATTTACTAGGGGCACTATATAGGGGTATTTTATACTGGCACATTATGGGGGCACTATGGGGACATTAGCTCAACTGAGGGCATTACAAGGGGGTATTTTTTGCACTGTCACATTATAAGGAGAATTATTACTACTGGGGGGGGGGGCATTATGGTGGGCTTCATTACTCCCCCATGGTATGACCCCCTAGTAGCAGCACCGGCCTCTCCCTGCTCTGCTATCCCTCTGCCCCTTCTCCAAATCCTTATTATGAAATCTTTCTCATTAGGATAAAACAGAACATCAGCTCCGCCGAGCCCCCGGACAAAGTGTGGAAGTGGCGTCCGAGATCCCCAAGGGCCAAGCCAAGTAACTGTAAGTTTTCATGTGAAATATGTTTGTTATACACATATAGCCTACACTGTGGAGTCTGTTCTATGAGCACCATTGTTTTGTGGCGGCGGACAGAAAATAATCTGAAAGTGCCCCTCCCGAGACCAGGCTCTGGATCCGCCATTGGTTTTGTGGTAGATTGCACATTTTCGGTGTACGCTGCAACAGTCAAATTAAACAGTTATCTTCTGCAGTTAAATTGTTGGTTTGAAAATAATAACTTTTGGTGATAGTGAAGTAATTGCATTCAATTGCTCTATTACACTGTTGTGTGACCTAAAGAAATGTATTTTGTTTATGACACGGGCGCTGCCTTACTGTTAAGAAAATGAATTGTTGACTATTGGCAGTTTAATTGACACCTGGTGGGTGAACGCAAATGAGGAGAACATCAAATAAGAGACATGAACATGGTTGTGGTGGTGTTGGTAGAGTTCCTGTTGCAGGAAGAGGACGTGGCCATTCTGCGCCAGCTACATGTCCAAGTGAAACACCTTCCTGAGGTGCGAGTAGGAGCCAGAACCTGCACCGTTATTTGGTAGGCCCAAATGCCGCTCTACGGATGGTGAGGCCAGAACAAGTACAAGCGCTAGTAGATTGGGTGTCTGACAGTGGATCAAGTTCCTTCATGTTATCTCCCACCCTAGTCCTCTGCAAAAGGCTCAGAGTTGGCACCTGAAGCCCATGCCCATCAGTCTTTCACCTCACCCCCTTGCAAATCAGCCAAGCAGTCTGAGCCCCAAGTCATGCAACAGTCTCTTATGCTTTTTGATGACTCTGCTGGCAGGGTTTCCCAGGGCCATCCACATAGCCCTGCCCCAGAAGTGGAAGACATTGAATGCACTGATGCCCAACCACTTATGTTTCAGGATGAGGACATGGGAATACCACCGCAGCACGTCTCTGATGAGGACCGACAAGGAGGGCATGGGGGAAGACTGGGTGGAAGATGATGTGGAGGACGATGAGGTCCTAGACCCCACATGGAATAAAGGTCATGCCAGTGACTTTGATAGTTCAGAGGAAGAAGTGGTGGTCACACCAAACCAACAGCACAGCAAAAGAGGGAGCAGGGTGCAAAAGCAGAGTGACTGTCTCAAAGACAGTACACCTGCTACTGCCCACCGCACCCAAGGACTGAGCATGCTAAAGCCAGCTACAAGGAGTTCCCTGGCATGGCAGACCCGAGTGGTTTGCACGCTGTGCCATCAGAGCCTGAAGCGAGGCATTAAAATTCTGAACCTGAGCACAATCTGCATGACCAGGCATCTACATGTGAAACACAAGCTGCAGTGGAAAAAAACAAGAAAGGGCTCAGGCCCCTCCTGGTCCCTCTTCTGCTGCTGTCTCGGCCTCTTCCTCCATCTCTTGAGTAACATTGTCACCTGCCGCCCAGCAAACAGAGGATGTGCCACCAACAGCACCACCTTCATCACCAAGCATCTCCACCATGTCACACGGAAGCGTTTAGCTCTCCATCTCCCAAACCCTGGAGAGAAAGCGTAAGTACCCACCTACCCACCCTCGATCCCTGGCCCTGAATGCCTGCATTTCTAAACTACTGGCCTTTGAAATGCTATCATTCCGTCTGGTGGAGATGGACTGTTTCAGACAGCTGATGGCGGTTGCTGTCCCACAGTATGTCTTTCCCAGCCGCCACTACTTCTCCAGACGAGCCGTCCCTTCCCTGCACAACCAAGTGGCAAGTAAAATCAAGTGTGCACTGTGCAACGCCATCTGTGGCAAGGTCCACCTAACCACAGATACGTGGACCAGTAAGCACGGGCAGGGACGCTATATCTCCTTAACTGGACACTGGGTAAATGCAGGTGGATTGCGGTTTGGCGTGTGTCCTTCCACCACCAAGAATCACAGGGCATTATTCTTTGCCTCCTGTTGCCTCCTCCTCCTGCTCGGATTCCTCCTCCTCTTCTACCACCTCTTCATCCGGTCAGCGAAAGACCTTCACCACCAACTTCAGCACAGCCAGGGGTAAACGTCAGCAGGCGGTTCTAAAACTCATGTGTTTGGGGGACAAGCCCCACACTGCGCAGGAGCTTTGGAGGGGTATAGAAGAACAGACCGATGAGTGGTTGCTGCCAGTGAGCCTCAAGCCCGGCCTAGTGGTGTGCGATGATGGGCGAAATGTCGTTGCAGCTCTAGGACTAGCCAGTTGGACGCACATCCCTTGCCTGGCGCATGTGCTGAATTTGGTGGTGCAGAAATTCATTAACAACTACCCCGACATGTCAGAGCTGCTGCATAAAGCGCGAGCCATCTGTGCGCGCTTTCAGCTTTCTTATCCTGCTGCTGCTCACCTGTCTGTGCTGCAGCGTAACTTCGACCTTCCCGCTCTCCGCCTCATATGCAACATTCCCACCAGGTGGAACTCCACCTTGCATATGCTAGAGAGACTGTGCGAGCAGCAGCAGGCGATAGTGGAGATTCAGCTGCAGCACGCACGAGTCAGTCGTGCTGCGGAACAGCACCACTTCACCACCAATGAGTGGGCCTCCATGCGAGACCTGTGTGCCATGTTGCGCTGTTTCAAGTACTCCATCAACATGGCCAATGGCGATTGCATCGTTATCAGCGTTACAATGCAACTTCTATGTCTCCTTGAGAAAACACTTAGTGTGATCATGGAAGAGGATGTGGCACATGAGGAGGAGGAAGAGGGGTCATTTCAAAGGGTTTCAGGCCAGTCATTTAGTAGTGGCTCAGCGGTGGGTTCAGGTAAACATTTGGCCAGCCAGGGCACAGTTCTGGAGGACAAGAGGAGGAGGAGAAACCATGTTCACAGCAGAGTGGCATCAAACGCAGCTCGTGGCCATCACTGGACCGTGGCTGGGGGGATATGGAGGACACAGACAATACACCTCCCACAAAGGACAGCTTGTCCTTACCTCTGGGCACCCTGGCACACATGAGCAACTACATGCTGCATTGCCTGTGCAACGACCGCAGAGTTGCCCACATTTTAATGTGTGCAGACTACTGTGTGGCCACCCTGCTGAATCCCCGTTACAAAGATAACGTGCTGTCCTTAATTCCCTCACTGGAGTGTGATACGAAGATGCGCGACTACAGGCGCACTCTGATAGACGCGTTCCTAAGACCATTCCCAACTGACACCGGGGGACAAGTGCAAGCACAAGGCAAATGCAGAGGAGGAGGAGGAGGTCGCCAATGCACCTGGGTCACCGCCAGCACCTCAGGAGGCAGGGTTAGTATGGCCGACATGTGGAAACGCTTTGTCACCTTGCCAGAACAACCGGCACCACCAGCTGATATGGAACGTCTTAGCAGGAGGCAGCATTTGAACAACATGGTGGAACAGTACCTGTGCACACGCCTACACATACTAACTAATGGTTCTGCCCCATTCAACTTCTGGGTCTCCAAATTGTCCACATGGCCTTAGTTTGCCCTTTATGCCTTGGAGGTGCTGGCCTGCCCTGCAGCCAGTATAGTGTCTGAACGTGTATTTAGCACGGCAGGGGGCATCATTACAAACAAACACAAATTTGTCTGTTACATTCTCTGGTGAAATTCACCAATATTTGGTTGTGATATACCACTGCTATACCTAGTAGACAGGTAAACAAATGTCACTAATTTGTCTGTTACATATTCGGGTGAAATTCACAAATTTTGGGCTGTAATATACCACTGCTATACCTATTAGACAGGTAAAAAAACAATTCACTAATTTGTCTGTTACATTCTCGGGTGAAATTAACTAATATTTGGCTGTTATATACCACTGCTATACCTAGTAGACAGGTAAACTAATGTCACTAATTTGTCTGTTACATATTCGGGTGAAATTCACAAATTTTTGGCTGTAATATATACCCGCTCTACCTAGTGGACAGGCTAATACATTTCACAAATTTTTCTGTTACATTGTTGGGTGACATTCACCCACTTTTGGCTGTGATATACCCCTGCTCTACCTAGTAGACAGTTTAATAAATTTCACAAATTTTTTTGTTACATTCTTAGGTGACATTTTAACATTTTTGCAGTAAATAAACCCCTGTTCTGCATAGGCAGCAGGGCCTGGCATTTTTAAAAATCATCTGTTCTATCGGTGGGTGACATTAAACCATTTCTGGTGATGAAAAATCCCTGCTCTGCATAGTTGACAGGGACTTAAATTTCTAAAATTTGTCTTTAATTTGCACTTTTATTAAATCCTTCTTCTTCAATAGCTTCTCCCACATTTTCGCTCGATCACATTGCAGCCATTAACCTACCTTTGATGTGGTCTCCCTTTCTCACGCTCCCTCTCTGGCGTGGATCCCTGATTCGCCGATAACCGTGATCAACATGGTAGGAGCAGAAAAGAACATCGAAAGTTGATAGATAAGATATCCAAATGGAATGTGAACATCACGGGGACGAGTGACTTGGTGGGGCAGTATGTGTGCAAACGCCTATACGTACTGACTGATGGATCGCCCCCCTTTAACTTCTGGGTCTCCAAATTGGGCACATGGCCTGAGCTTGCCCTTTTGGCCTTGGAGGTGCTGGCCTGCCCTGCAGCCAGTGTATTGTCTGAACGTTTGTTTAGCACAACTGGAGGGGGTTATTACAGGTTATACAGGGAGTGCAGAATTATTAGGCAAGTTGTATTTTTGAGGATTAATTTTATTATTAAACAACAACCATGTTCTCAATGAACCCAAAAAACTCATTAATATCAAAGCTGAATATTTTTGGAAGTAGTTTTTAGTTTGTTTTTAGTTTTAACTATTTTAGAGGGATATCTATGTGTGCAGGTGACTATTACTGTGCATAATTATTAGGCAACTTAACAAAAAACAAATATATACCCATTTCAATTATTTATTTTTACCAGTGAAACCAATATAACATCTCAACATTCACAAATATACATTTCTGACATTCAAAAACAAAACAAAAACAAAACAGTGACCAATATAGCCACCTTTCTTTGCAAGGACAATCAAAAGCCTGCCATCCATGGATTCTGTCAGTGTTTTGATCTGTTCACGATCAACATTGCGTGCAGCAGCAACCACAGCCTCCCAGACACTGTTCAGAGAGGTGTACTGTTTTCCCTCCTTGTAAATCTCACATTTGATGATGGACCACAGGTTCTCAATGGGGTTCAGATCAGGTGAACAAGGAGGCCATGTCATTCGATTTTCTTCTTTTATACCCTTTCTTGCCAGCCATGCTGTGGAGTACTTGGACGCATGTGATGGAGCATTGTCCTGCATGAAAATCATGTTTTTCTTGAAGGATGCAGACTTCTTCCTGTACCACTGCTTGAAGAAGGTGTCTTCCAGAAACTGGCAGTAGGACTGGGAGTTGAGCTTGACTCCATCTTCAACCCGAAAAGGCCCCACAAGCTCATCTTTGAAGATACCAGCCCAAACCAGTACTCCACCTCCACCTTGCTGGCGTCTGAGTCGGACTGGAGCTCTATGCCCTTTACTAATCCAGCCACGGGCCCATCCATCTGGCCCATCAAGACTCACTCTCATTTCATCAGTCCATAAAACCTTAGAAAAATCAGTCTTGAGATATTTCTTGGCCCAGTCTTGACGTTTCAGCTTGTGTGTCTTGTTCAGTGGTGGTCGTCTTTCAGCCTTTCTTACCTTGGCCATGTCTCTGAGTATTGCACACCTTGTGCTTTTGGGCACTCCATAGATCAAGAATATTATTTTTTATTGTTATGTATTTTATGTTATTTAAGTCATTTCCCTATCCACATTCGTTTGCAGAGCACTTGTCATGCTCTTAACCACATTTTGCTGCCATTTGACCTCTAGCCCTTTCCTTGACTTTTTTAGGGCCATTTTAGTGCTCAAAAGTTTGTGTCCCCATTGACTTCAATGGAATTCGGGTTTGGGGTCAAGTTCGGGTCAAGTTCGGGTCCTAAACTCGAACTTTTTTGTGAAGTTCGGCCGAATCCGTCAAACCCGAACATCCAGGTCTTCGCTCAACTCTAACTACAGACGTGGACAAAATTGTTGGTACCCTTTGGTCAATGAAAGAAAAAGTCACAATGGTCACAGAAATAACTTTAATCTGACAAAAGTAATAATAAATTAAAATTCTATAAATGTTAACCAATGAAAGTCAGACATTGTTTTTCAACCATGCTTCAACAGAATTATGTAAAAAAATAAACTCATGAAACAGGCATGGACAAAAATGATGGTACCCCTAGAAAACACAGAACATAATGTGACCAAAGGGACATGTTAATTCAAGGTGTGTCCACTAATTAGCATCACAGGTGTCTACAACCTTGTAATCAGCCATTGGGCCTATATATATGGCTCCAGGTAATCACTGTGTTGTTTGGTGATATGGTGTGTACCACACTCGACATGGACCAGAGGAAGCAAAGGAAAGAGCTGTCTCAAGAGATCAGAAAGAAAATTATAGACAAGCATGTTAAAGGTAAAGGCTATAAGACCATCTCCAAGCAACTAGATGTTCCTGTGAGTACAGTTGCACATATTATTCATAAGTTTAAGATCCATGGGACTGTAGCCAACCTCCCTGGACGTGGCCGCAGGAGGAAAATTGATGACAAATCTAAGAGACGGATAATCCGAATGGTAACAAAAGAGCCTAGAAAGACTTCTAAAGAGATTCAAGGTGAACTTCATGCTCAAGGAACATCAGTGTCAGATCGCACCATCCGTCGTTGTTTGAGCCAAAGTGGACTACATGGGAGACGACCAAGGAGGACACCATTGTTGAAAACGAATCATAAAAAAGCAAGACTGGAATATGCCAAACTACATGTTGACAAGCCACAAAGCTTCTGGGAGAATGTCCTGTGGACAGATGAGACAAAAATCGAAGTTTTTGCCAAGGCACATCAGCTGTATGTTCACAGACGAAAAAATGAAGCATATCAAGAAAAGAACACTGTCCCTACTGTGAAACATGGAGGAGGCTCTGTTATGTTCTGGGGCTGCTTTGCTGCGTCTGGCACAGGGTGTCTTGAATCTGTGCAGGGTACAATGAAATCTCAAGACTATCAAGGAATTCTAGAGAGAAATGTACTAGCCAGTGTCAGAAAGCTTGGTCTCAGTCGCAGGTCATGGGTCTTGCAACAGGACAATGACCCAAAACACACCGCTAAAAACACCCAAGAATGGCTAAGAGGAAAAAATTGGACTATTCTAAAGTGGCCTTCTATGAGCCCTGACCTCAATCCTATTGAGCATCTTTGGAAGGAGCTGAAACATGCAGTCTGGAAAAGGCACCCTTCAAACCGGACACAACTGGAGCAGTTTGCTCATGAGGAGTGGGCCAAAATACCTGCTGAGAGGTGCAGATGTCTCATTGACAGTTACAGGAAGCGTTTGATTGCAGTGATTGCCTCAAAAGGTTGCGCAACAAAATATTAAGTTAGGGGTACCATCATTTTTGTCCATGCCTGTTTCATGAGTTTATTTTTTTACATAATTCTGTTGAAGCATGGTTGAAAAACAATGTCTGACTTTCATTGGTTAACATTTATAGAATTTTAATTTATTATTACTTTTGTCAGATTAAAGTTATTTCTGTGACCATTGTGACTTTTTCTTTCATTGACCAAAGGGTACCAACAATTTTGTCCACGTCTGTACATTAAATTAGTAATATAGTATAGAATGCACAATTCTATATTGTAAAAAAAAAATATTGTTTATATATATATATATATATATATATATGTAAACAGAATGCTAATTGAACACAAACAGTACATCAACAGGATCTATTACAATCCTACAACAATTAACAGATTCCTTATATTTACAGTTTAAGATTCCAGTATGAGCAGAGCCTAAATGTGGGTGCATTCAACCTTAGTACAGCGAGCTGCCAATATGCTCTGACTGGTTTATATGAAGGAAAATGTTTTTGTTCTTCTCTATTTTACATCCAATCTTGGTATTGTAATAACTAGGGATGCTCAAACCTGAACTGCACAGTCCGCGTACCCAGACCTGAACTCGTACTTTTTCACTAAAGTCCCAGTTCCATGTTCGGGTGATTTTATTATTTTCCGTTGTAACAATATGGCCATTTAAGGGTTAATAAAAAACCTCACCTCATCCACTTGATCATGCTGCAGCATATTCTTCTATCTTCACTGCAGCAGCTTCTTCTATCTTCAGGCCCCCATTGACTTCAATGTGGTTCAAGGTCAAGTTCGGGTCCCGAATCCGAACTTTGACCTGAAGGTTGGTGAAACCCGGCAAACCCGAACTACCACGGGTTCACTCATTCCTAGAAATAACATAATACATGCCAAAGCTGCACTAAAACTGCACTGTAAGTTATTCACAATGCTTGTATACCTAAATACACAAGTAGAGATGAGCGATCCCAGACTTTTTCACTGAAGTTCGGGTTCGGTGTTCGGGTAATTTTATCATTTTCTGTTTTAACATGGTTATAGTGGAAAATATAAGCATTCTTAAGACAGAATGCAAAAGAGTATGGCAATTTAGGGATTAAAATAAAAAAACTAAAAAAAACTCACCTCATTCACTTGATCACGCTGCTGCAGTGTTTTCTTCCGTCTTTCAGTCTTAAGAATGCTATTATTTTCCTGCTATAACCATGTTATAACAGAAAATAATGAAGTGAAGTTCTGGTCCCCATTGCCCTCAATGGGGTCCGGGTTTGAGGTTAAAGGGGTTATCCGAGTTAATAAAAAAAAAAAACTCTTAAAATCCATCAGGATATACATATAATTTGGTTAAGCTAGATTTCATCAAGTAAAAACCCATATGTACACCTTTTCATGGTTCTGTTATTGCTGTGTTTACATGCTGAAGTACATGCTGAGGGGGCGTATAACAACAAAGCCTGAGCTCTGCCTCATGAATATTTCTGGGCGTGAACAACCTGACCTTTCCTTCACCCTGCTCTGCACTTTGCAAAAAAAGAAATGCATTGCAATAACGGATCCGTCTATCCACTTGTCATGCGAATGGACGGATCCATCTGTCAGTCTTTTTCACAGTATTCCCGGTTTGTGCAGGCGCGGATCCGTCCTTCAGTTGTTTTGCAATGCCGGATCTGGCAGGCAGTTCCGTTGTCTGAACTGCTCGCCGGATCACTATGCTGCAAGTGTGAAAGTAGACTTAGTCCTGCGACCTCTCGCCACGCTGCGCCGGAGCTCCGCTAATGGTACTTTTACACTAGCGTAAGTGTATTTTCACACTAGCGGCAGGACGCATCCAACAGGCTGTTCACCCTGTCGGATCCGCCCTGCCGCTATTTGGCCGTGCCGCTGGACTGCCGCTCCGTCCCCATTGACTATAATGGGGACGGAGCGGCAGTCCAGCGGCACGGCCAAATAGCGGCAGGGCGGATCCGACAGGGTGAGCAGCCTGTTGGATGCGTCCTGCCGCTAGTGTGAAAATACACTTACGCTAGTGTGAAAGTACCATTAGCATTATCTGTATCTAAGCAATATCTATATTATTCAAATATATATTCAATATGGATATTGCTTAGATAAATACATATATTGGTGGCAGATATGGATTTTATATAGCTGAATCAAATAAAATGCTGGCCAATTATTTATTTATTTTTCCCAGGGGCTGTTCAATCTGTAATGTGTACTAGTGGGAAAGGGGGGGGGGGGGGCAGGGCTGTAAGAACACGGAACAGGGCTGTAAGAACGATCCCCAGACACAGAGGGGAATGTGTACAAACTGCCACCTCTAGCCCCAGTGAATGCAGGAGGGAGAAACATACCCTGCTGCCTGAGAAGAGATCGCCTCGGCTCTGGTATGTACTGCACATGAGCGATCGCATACCAGAGCCCAGGCAGTGAGGAGAGCTGGAGGGGGGAGGGCACCAGAGCTCTGACGTCTCGTTTACACAGCCTGGCCACTCACCCAAGCAGGAGAAGCCTGTAAACGAGACGTCATCAGCAGAGCAGAGCCAAGGCAGTGTGAGGAGAGCTGGAGGGGGGAGGGCACCAGAGCTCTGACGTTTCGTTTACACAGCCTGGACACTCCCCCAAGCAGGGAGAGCTGTAAACGAGACGTCATCAGCAGAGCAGAGCCGAGGCAGTGAGAAGAGCTGGAGGGGGGAGGGCACCAGAGGCTCTGACGTCTCATTTACAGAGCCTGGACACTCCCCCAAGCAGGAGAAGGCTGTAAACGAGATGTCATCAGCAGAGCAGAGCCGAGGCAGTGAGGAGAGCTGGAGGGGGGAGGGCACCAGAGCTCTGACGTTTCGTTTACAGAGCCTGGACACTCCCTCAAGCAGGAGAAGCCTGTAAACGAGATGTCATCAGCAGAGCAGAGCCGAGGCAGTGAGGAGAGCTGGAGGGGGGAGGGCACCAGAGCTCTGACGTCTCGTTTACACAGCCTGGCCACTCCCCCAAGCAGGAGAAGCCTGTAAACGAGATGTCATCAGCAGAGCAGAGCCCAGGCAGTGAGGAGAGCTGGAGGGGGGAGGGCACCAGAGCTCTGACGTTTCGTTTACAGAGCCTGGACACTCCCCCAAGCAGGGAGAAGGCTGTAAACGAGACGTCATCAGCAGAGCAGAGCCGAGGCAGTGAGAAGAGCTGGAGGGGGGAGGGCACCAGAGCTCTGACGTTTTGTTTACAGAGCCTGGACACTCCCTCAAGCAGGGAGAGCTGTAAACGAGACGTCAGAGCCAGAGCAGAGCTGAGGCAGTGTGAGGAGAGCTGGAGGGGGGAGGGCACCAGAGGCTCTGACGTCTGGTTTACAGAGCCTGGACACTCCCTCAAGCAGGAGAAGCCTGTAAACGAGATGTCATCAGCAGAGCAGAGCCGAGGCAGTGAGGAGAGCTGGAGGGGGGAGGGCACCAGAGCTCTGACGTCTGGTTTACAGAGCCTGGACACTCCCTCAAGCAGGGAGAGCTGTAAACGAGACGTCAGAGCCAGAGCAGAGCTGAGGCAGTGTGAGGAGAGCTGGAGGGGGGAGGGCACCAGAGGCTCTGACGTCTCGTTTACAGAGCCTGGACACTACCCCAAGCAGGAGAAGCCTGTAAACGAGATGTCATCAGTAGAGTTGAGCGAACACCTGGATGTTCGGGTTCGAGAAGTTCGGCCGAACATCCCGGAAATGTTCGGGTTCGGGATCCGAACCCGATCCGAACTTCGTCCCGAACCCGAACCCCATTGAAGTCAATGGGGACCCGAACTTTTCGGCACTAAAACGGCTGTAAAACAGCCCAGGAAAGGGCTAGAGGGCTGCAAAAGGCAGCAACATGTAGGTAAATCCCCTGCAAACAAATGTGGATAGGGAAATTAATTAAAATAAAAATTAAATAAATAAAAATTAACCAAAATCAATTGGAGAGAGGTTCCATAGCAGAGAATCTGGCTTCCCGTCACCCACCACTGGAACAGTCCATTCTCAGATATTTAGGCCCCGGCACCCAGGCAGAGGAGAGAGGTCCCGTAACAGAGAATCTGTCTTCATGTCAGCAGAGAATTAGTCTGCATGTCATAGCAGAGAATGAGGCTTCACGTCAGCCACCACTGCAACAGTCCATTGGCATATATTTAGGCCTAGCACACAGGCAGAGGAGAGAGGTCCCGTAACAGAGAATCTGGCTTCATGTCAGCAGAGAATCAGTCTGCATGTCATAGCAGAGAATGAGGCTTCACGTCAGCCACCACTGCAACAGTCCATTGGCATATATTTAGGCCCAGCACACACACAGGCAGAGGAGAGAGGTCCCGTAACAGAGAATCTGTCTTCATGTCAGCAGAGAATTAGTCTGCATGTCATAGCAGAGAATGAGGCTTCACGTCACCCACCACTGCAACAGTCCATTGGCATATATTTAGGCCTAGCACACAGGCAGAGCAGAGAGGTCCCGTAACAGACAATCTGGCTTCATGACAGCAGAGAATCAGTCTGCATGTCATAGCAGAGAATGAGGCTTCACGTCACCCACCACTGCAACAGTCCATTGGCATATATTTAGGCCTAGCACACAGGCAGAGGAGAGAGGTCCCGTAACAGAGAATCTGTCTTCATGTCAGCAGAGAATCAGTCTGCATGTCATAGCAGAGAATGAGGCTTCACGTCAGCCACCACTGCAACAGTCCATTGGCATATATTTAGGCCCAGCACCCAGGCAGAGGAGGGAGGTCCCGTAACAGAGAATCTGTCTTCATGTCAGCAGAGAATTAGTCTGCATGTCATAGCAGAGAATGAGGCTTCACGTCAGCCACCACTGCAACAGTCCATTGGCATATATTTAGGCCCAGCACACACACAGGCAGAGGAGAGAGGTCCCGTAACAGAGAATCTGGCTTCATGTCAGCAGAGAATCAGTCTGCATGTCATAGCAGAGAATGAGGCTTCACGTCAGCCACCACTGCAACAGTCCATTGGCATATATTTAGGCCCAGCACACACACAGGCAGAGGAGAGAGGTCCCGTAACAGAGAATCTGGCTTCATGTCAGCAGAGAATCAGTCTGCATGTCATAGCAGAGAATGAGGCTTCACGTCAGCCACCACTGCAACAGTCCATTGGCATATATTTAGGCCCAGCACCCAGGCAGAGGAGGGAGGTCCCGTAACAGAGAATCTGTCTTCATGTCAGCAGAGAATTAGTCTGCATGTCATAGCAGAGAATGAGGCT
Organism: Bufo gargarizans; assembly: GCF_014858855.1. Classification (NCBI taxonomy): domain Eukaryota; kingdom Metazoa; phylum Chordata; class Amphibia; order Anura; family Bufonidae; genus Bufo; species Bufo gargarizans. The sequence goes on along the minus strand of NC_058081.1, from coordinate 407,138,048 downwards.
TCACGTCAGCCACCACTGCAACAGTCCATTGGCATATATTTAGGCCCAGCACACACACACAGGCAGAGGAGAGAGGTCCCGTAACAGAGAATCTGGCTTCATGTCAGCAGAGAATCAGTCTGCATGTCATAGCAGAGAATGAGGCTTCACGTCAGCCACCACTGCAACAGTCCATTGGCATATATTTAGGCCCAGCACACACACAGGCAGAGGAGAGAGGTCCCGTAACAGAGAATCTGGCTTCATGTCAGCAGAGAATCAGTCTGCATGTCATAGCAGAGAATGAGGCTTCACGTCAGCCACCACTGCAACAGTCCATTGGCATATATTTAGGCCCAGCACACACACAGGCAGAGGAGAGAGGTCCCGTAACAGAGAATCTGGCTTCATGTCAGCAGAGAATCAGTCTGCATGTCATAGCAGAGAATGAGGCTTCACGTCAGCCACCACTGCAACAGTCCATTGGCATATATTTAGGCCCAGCACACACACAGGCAGAGGAGAGAGGTCCCGTAACAGAGAATCTGTCTTCATGTCAGCAGAGAATTAGTCTGCATGTCATAGCAGAGAATGAGGCTTCACGTCACCCACCACTGCAACAGTCCATTGGCATATATTTAGGCCTAGCACACAGGCAGAGCAGAGAGGTCCCGTAACAGACAATCTGGCTTCATGACAGCAGAGAATCAGTCTGCATGTCATAGCAGAGAATCAGGCTTCACGTCAGCCACCACTGCAACAGTCCATTGTCATAAATTTAGGCCCAGCACCCAGGCAGAGGAGAGAGGTCCCGTAACAGACAATCTGGCTTCATGTCAGCAGAGAATTAGTCTGCATGTCATAGCAGAGAATCAGGCTTCATGTCAGCCACCACTGCAACAGTCCATTGGCATATATTTAGGCCTAGCACACAGGCAGAGGAGAGGTTCATTCAACTTTGGGTAGCATCGCAATATAATGGTAAAATGAAAATAAAAATAGGATTGAATGAGGAAGTGCCCTGGAGTCCAATAATATATGGTTATGGGGAGGTAGTTAATGTCTAATCTGGACAAGGGACGGACAGGTCCTGTGGGATCCATGCCTGGTTCATTTTTATGAACGTCAGCTTGTCCACATTGGCTGTAGACAGGCGGCTGCGTTTGTCTGTAATGACGCCCCCTGCCGTGCTGAATACACGTTCAGACAAAACGCTGGCTGCCGGGCAGGCCAGCACCTCCAAGGCATAAAAGGCTAGCTCTGGCCACGTGGACAATTTAGAGACCCAGAAGTTGAATGGGGCCGAACCATCAGTCAGTACGTGGAGGGGTGTGCACACGTACTGTTCCACCATGTTAGTGAAATGTTGCCTCCTGCTAACACGTTGCGTATCAGGTGGTGGTGCAGTTAGCTGTGGCGTGTTGACAAAAGTTTTCCACATCTCTGCCATGCTAACCCTGCCCTCAGAGGAGCTGGCCGTGACACAGCTGCCTTGGCGACCTCTTGCTCCTCCTCTGCCTTGGCCTTGGGCTTCCACTTGTTCCCCTGTGACATTTGGGAATGCTCTCAGTAGCGCGTCTACCAACGTGCGCTTGTACTCGCGCATCTTCCTATCACGCTCCAGTGCAGGAAGTAAGGTGGGCACATTGTCTTTGTAGCGTGGATCCAGCAGGGTGGCAACCCAGTAGTCCGCACAGGTTAAAATGTGGGCAACTCTGCTGTCGTTGCGCAGGCACTGCAGCATGTAGTCGCTCATGTGTGCCAGGCTGCCCAGGGGTAAGGACAAGCTGTCCTCTGTGGGAGGCGTATCGTCATCGTCCTGCCTTTCCCCCCAGCCACGCACCAGTGATGGACCCGAGCTGCGTTGGGTGCCACCCCGCTGTGACCATGCTTCATCCTCATCCTCCTCCACCTCCTCCTCATCCTCGTCCTCCTCGTCCTCCAGTAGTGGGCCCTGGCTGGCCACATTTGTACCTGGCCTCTGCTGTTGCAAAAAACCTCCCTCTGAGTCACTTCGAAGAGACTGGCCTGAAAGTGCTAAAAATGACCCCTCTTCCTCATCCTCCTCCTCCTCCTCCTGGGCCACCTCCTGTTCCATCATCGCCCTAAGTGTTTTCTCAAGGAGACATAGAAGTGGTATTGTAACGCTGATAACGGTGTCATCGCCACTGGCCATGTTGGTGGAGTACTCGAAACAGCGCAACAGGGCACACAGGTCTCGCATGGAGGCCCAGTCATTGGTGGTGAAGTGGTGCTGTTCTGTAGTGCGACTGACCCGTGCGTGCTGCAGCTGAAACTCCACTATGGCCTGCTGCTGCTCGCACAGTCTGTCCAGCATGTGCAAGGTGGAGTTCCACCTGGTGGGCACGTCGCATATGAGGCGGTGAGCGGGAAGGCCGAAGTTACGCTGTAGCGCAGACAGGCGAGCAGCGGCAGGATGTGAACGCCGGAAGCGCGAACAGACGGCCCGCACTTTATGCAGCAGCTCTGACATGTCGGGGTAGTTGTGAATGAACTTCTGCACCACCAAATTCAGCACATGCGCCAAGCAAGGGATGTGCGTCAAATTGGCTAGTCCCAGAGCTGCAACGAGATTTCGCCCATTATCACACACCACCAGGCCGGGCTTGAGGCTCACCGGCAGCAACCACTCGTCGGTCTGTTGTTCAATACCCCGCCACAACTCCTGTGCGGTGTGGGGCCTGTCCCCCAAACATATGAGTTTCAGAATGGCCTGCTGACGTTTACCCCGGGCTGTGCTGAAGTTGGTGGTGAAGGTGTGTGGCTGACTGGATGAGCAGGTGGAAGAAGAGGAGGAGGAAGCCGAGAAGGAGGAGGTGGCAACAGGAGGCAAAGAATGTTGCCCTGCGATCCTTGGCGGCGGCAGGACGTGCGCCAAACAGCTCTCCGCCTGGGGCCCAGCTGCCACTACATTTACCCAGTGTGCAGTTAGGGAGATATAGCGTCCCTGGCCGTGCTTACTGGTCCACGTATCTGTGGTTAGGTGGACCTTGCTACAGATGGCGTTGCGCAGTGCACACTTGATTTTATCGGATACTTGGTTGTGCAGGGAAGGCACGGCTCTCTTGGAGAAGTAGTGCCGGCTGGGAACAACATACTGTGGGACAGCAAGCGACATGAGCTGTTTGAAGCTGTCTGTGTCCACCAGCCTAAATGACAGCATTTCATAGGCCAGTAGTTTAGAAATGCTGGCATTCAGGGCCAGGGATCGAGGGTGGCTAGGTGGGAATTTACGCTTTCTATCAAATGTTTGTGAGATGGAGAGCTGAACGCTGGCGTGTGACATGGTTGAGACGCTTGGTGACGGAGGTGGTGGTGGTGGTGTTGGTGGTACATCCCCTGTTTGCTGGGCGGCAGGTGCCAACGTTCCTCCAGAGGCGGAGGAAGAGGCCGAGGCGGCAGCAGCAGAATAGGCCGAGGCGGCAGCAGCAGAAGAGGTAGCAGGGGGAGCCTGAGTGACTTCCTTGGTTTTAAGGTGTTTACTCCACTGCAGTTCATGCTTTGCATGCAGGTGCCTGGTCATGCAGGTTGTGCTCAGGTTCAGAACGTTAATGCCTCGCTTCAGGCTCTGATGGCACAGCGTGCAAACCACTCGGGTCTTGTCGTCAGCACATTGTTTGAAGAAGTGCCATGCCAGGGAACTCCTTGAAGCTGCCTTTGGGGTGCTCGGTCCCAGATGGCGGCGGTCAGTAGCAGGCGGAGTCTCTTGGCGGCGGGTGTTCTGCTTTTGCCCACTGCTCCCTCTTTTGCTACGCTGTTGGCTCGGTCTCACCACTGCCTCTTCCTCCGAACTGTGAAAGTCAGTGGCACGACCTTCATTCCATGTGGGGTCTAGGACCTCATCGTCCCCTGCATCGTCTTCCACCCAGTCTTGATCCCTGACCTCCTGTTCAGTCTGCACACTGCAGAAAGACGCAGCAGTTGGCACCTGTGTTTCGTCATCATCAGAGACATGCTGAGGTGGTATTCCCATGTCCTCATCATCAGGAAACATAAGTGGTTGTGCGTCAGTGCATTCTATGTCTTTCACCGCTGGGGAAGGGCAAGGTGGATGCCCTTGGGAAACCCTGCCAGCGGAGTCTTCAAACAGCATAAGAGACTGCTGCATAACTTGAGGCTGAGACAGTTTCCCTGGTATGCATGGGGGTGATGTGACAGACTGATGGGGTTGGTTTTCAGGCGCCATCTGTGCGCTTTCTGCAGAAGACTGGGTGGGAGATAATGTGAACGTGCTGGATCCACTGTCGGCCACCCAATTGACTAATGCCTGTACCTGCTCAGGCCTTACCATCCTTAGAACGGCATTGGGCCCCACCATATATCGCTGTAAATTCTGGCGGCTACTGGGACCTGAGGTAGTTGGTACACTAGGACGTGTGGATGTGGCAGAACGGCCACGTCCTCTCCCAGCACCAGAGGGTCCACTAACACCACCACGACCATGTCCACGTCCGCGTCCCTTACTAGATGTTTTTCTCATTGTTATGGTTCACCACAACAACAAATATATTATTTGGCCCAATGTATTGTATTCAAATTCAGCGGGATATAAATTTGAGGCCTAGTATTTAGGCGCTGGGTGACCGGTATGGATTTAGTGACAGAATTAGACTTGGAAATGCACAGAAGCGTGTGTGTGAAGTTATTCTGAATGACCCAATGTGCACCTTGAATATTATATACCCTTTTTGGGATAGATTTCAAATAGCTCTGATATAGCAGGAACCACTAAATTATGAAATTGCTAAATTGGGAATTGTACTTCAACCCAGAACAAAAAATGTGCTTTGACGGGCACTAAATAACTTTCCCAGCTACAACAGTACAGCGGTAACGAGAGATTTAGAGGGATTTAAATTTGAGGCCTAGTATTTAGGCGCTGGGTGACAGGTATGGATTTAGTGACAGAATTAGACTTGGAAATGCACAGAAGCGTGTGTGTGAAGTTATTCTGAATGACCCTATGTGCACCTTCAATATTATATACCCTTTTAGGGATAGATTTCAAATAGCTCTGATATAGCAGAAACCACTAAATTATGAAATTGCTAAATTGGGAATTGTACTTCAACCCAGAACAAAAAATGTGCTTTTACGGACACTAAATATCTTGCCCAGCAACAACAGTACAGCGGTGGGTAACGAGAGATTTAGAGGGATTTAAATTTGAGGCCTAGTATTTAGGCGCTGGGTGACAGGTATGGGTTTAGTGACAGAATTAGACTTGGAAATACACAGTAGCGGGTGTGTGTGAAGTTATTCTGAATGACCCAATGTGCACCTTCAATATTATATACCCTTTTTGGGATAGATTTCAAATAGCTCTGATATAGCAGGAACCACTAAATTATGAAATTGCTAAATTGGGAATTGTACTTCAACCCAGAACAAAAAATGTGCTTTGACGGACACTAAATATCTTGCCCAGCAACAACAGTACAGTGGTGGGTAACGAGAGATTTAGAGGGATTTAAATTTGAGGCCTAGTATTTAGGCGCTGGGTCACCGGTATGGATTTAGTGACAGAATTAGACTTGGAAATGCACAGAAGCGTGTGTGTGAAGTTATTCTGAATGACCCTATGTGCACCTTCAATATTATATACCCTTTTAGGGATAGATTTCAAATAGCTCTGATATAGCAGAAACCACTAAATTATGAAATTGCTAAATTGGGAATTGTACTTCAACCCAGAACAAAAAATGTGCTTTGACGGACACTAAATATCTTGCCCAGCAACAACAGTACAGCGGTGGGTAACGAGAGATTTAGAGGGATTTAAATTTGAGGCCTAGTATTTAGGCGCTGGGTCACCGGTATGGATTTAGTGACAGAATTAGACTTGGAAATGCACAGAAGCGTGTGTGTGAAGTTATTCTGAATGACCCTATGTGCACCTTCAATATTATATACCCTTTTAGGGATAGATTTCAAATAGCTCTGATATAGCAGAAACCACTAAATTATGAAATTGCTAAATTGGGAATTGTACTTCAACCCAGAACAAAAAATGTGCTTTGACGGACACTAAATATCTTGCCCAGCAACAACAGTACAGCGGTGGGTAACGAGAGATTTAGAGGGATTTAAATTTGAGGCCTAGTATTTAGGCGCTGGGTCACCGGTATGGATTTAGTGACAGAATTAGACTTGGAAATGCACAGAAGCGTGTGTGTGAAGTTATTCTGAATGACCCTATGTGCACCTTCAATATTATATACCCTTTTAGGGATAGATTTCAAATAGCTCTGATATAGCAGAAACCACTAAATTATGAAATTGCTAAATTGGGAATTGTACTTCAACCCAGAACAAAAAATGTGCTTTGACGGACACTAAATATCTTGCCCAGCAACAACAGTACAGCGGTGGGTAACGAGAGATTTAGAGGGATTTAAATTTGAGGCCTAGTATTTAGGTGCTGGGTGACAGGTATGGGTTTAGTGACAGAATTAGACTTGGAAATACACAGTAGCGGGTGTGTGTGAAGTTATTCTGAATGACCCAATGTGCACCTTCAATATTATATACCCTTTTTGGGATAGATTTCAAATAGCTCTGATATAGCAGGAACCACTAAATTATGAAATTGCTAAATTGGGAATTGTACTTCAACTCAGAACAAAAAATGTGCTTTGACGGACACTAAATATCTTGCCCAGCAACAACAGTACAGCGGTGGGTAACGAGAGATTTAGAGGGATTTAAATTTGAGGCCTAGTATTTAGGCGCTGGGTCACCGGTATGGATTTAGTGACAGAATTAGACTTGGAAATGCACAGAAGCGTGTGTGTGAAGTTATTCTGAATGACCCTATGTGCACCTTCAATATTATATACCCTTTTAGGGATAGATTTCAAATAGCTCTGATATAGCAGAAACCACTAAATTATGAAATTGCTAAATTGGGAATTGTACTTCAACCCAGAACAAAAAATGTGCTTTGACGGACACTAAATATCTTGCCCAGCAACAACAGTACAGCGGTGGGTAACGAGAGATTTAGAGGGATTTAAATTTGAGGCCTAGTATTTAGGCGCTGGGTCACCGGTATGGATTTAGTGACAGAATTAGACTTGGAAATGCACAGAAGCGTGTGTGTGAAGTTATTCTGAATGACCCTATGTGCACCTTCAATATTATATACCCTTTTAGGGATAGATTTCAAATAGCTCTGATATAGCAGAAACCACTAAATTATGAAATTGCTAAATTGGGAATTGTACTTCAACCCAGAACAAAAAATGTGCTTTGACGGACACTAAATATCTTGCCCAGCAACAACAGTACAGTGGTGGGTAACGAGAGATTTAGAGGGATTTAAATTTGAGGCCTAGTATTTAGGCGCTGGGTCACCGGTATGGATTTAGTGACAGAATTAGACTTGGAAATGCACAGAAGCGTGTGTGTGAAGTTATTCTGAATGACCCTATGTGCACCTTCAATATTATATACCCTTTTAGGGATAGATTTCAAATAGCTCTGATATAGCAGAAACCACTAAATTATGAAATTGCTAAATTGGGAATTGTACTTCAACCCAGAACAAAAAATGTGCTTTGACGGACACTAAATATCTTGCCCAGCAACAACAGTACAGCGGTGGGTAACGAGAGATTTAGAGGGATTTAAATTTGAGGCCTAGTATTTAGGCGCTGGGTGACAGGTATGGGTTTAGTGACAGAATTAGACTTGGAAATACACAGTAGCGGGTGTGTGTGAAGTTATTCTGAATGACCCAATGTGCACCTTCAATATTATATACCCTTTTTGGGATAGATTTCAAATAGCTCTGATATAGCAGGAACCACTAAATTATGAAATTGCTAAATTGGGAATTGTATTTCAACCCAGAACAAGAAATGTGCTTGAACGGACACTAAATAACTCGCCCAGCTACAGCACTAGGGACAGATTTAGCTGGATATAAATTTGAGGCCTAGTATTTAGGCGCTGGGTGACCGGTATGGATTTAGTGACAGAATTAGACTGGGATATGGCCAAAAAATGAACAGACTATTGCTGGTTAAATGCACTTGGTGTGACAGCTTCACCCTGATGTAGGCTTTAGCCAAAAAACAACCACACCATTGAGGGTTAAATGCACTTGGTGACAGGCGCAGCTTGCCCCTGATTTTGTATATGGCCAAAAAATGAACAGACTATTGCTGGTTAAATGCACTTGGTGTGACAGCTTCACCCTGATGTAGGCTTTAGCCAAAAAACAACCACACCATTGAGGGTTAAATGCACTTGGTGACAGGCGCAGCTTGCCCCTGATTTTGTATATGGCCAAAAAATGAACAGACTATTGCTGGTTAAATGCACTTGGTGTGACAGCTTCACCCTGATGTAGGCTTTAGCCAAAAAACAACCACACCATTGAGGGTTAAATGCACTTGGTGACAGGCGCAGCTTGCCCCTGATTTTGTATATGGCCAAAAAATGAACAGACTATTGCTGGTTAAATGCACTTGGTGTGACAGCTTCACCCTGATGTAGGCTTTAGCCAAAAAACAACCACACCATTGAGGGTTAAATGCACTTGGTGACAGGCGCAGCTTGCCCCTGATTTTGTATATGGCCAAAAAATGAACAGACTATTGCTGGTTAAATGCACTTGGTGTGACAGCTTCACCCTGATGTAGGCTTTAGCCAAAAAACAACCACACCATTGAGGGTTAAATGCACTTGGTCGCAGCTTGTGCTGGCGCACCACAAGACACAAAATGGCCGCCGATCACCCCAGAAAAATGAGACTGACAAACGGTCTGTGCAGCCTAAAAACAGTGAGCAATTGAGGATCAGCAGCTCAATGATCCACAGCTGCAGATCGATCAGTTAATCAAGTCCTTTGGAGGAGTTAATCTGCCTAATCTCGCCCTACTGTCGCAGCCGCAACCTCTCCCTACGCTAATCAGAGCAGAGTGACGGGCGGCGCTATGTGACTCCAGCTTAAATAGAGGCTGGGTCACATGGTGCTCTGGCCAATCACAGCCATGCCAATAGTAGGCATGGCTGTGATGGCCTCTTGGGGCAAGTAGTATGACGCTTGTTGATTGGCTGCTTTGCAGCCTTTCAAAAAGCGCCAAGAAAGCGTCACAAAAGCGCGAAGAAAGCGACGAACACCGAACCCGAACCCGGACTTTTACGAAAATGTCCGGGTTCGGGTCCGTGTCACGGACACCCCAAAATTCGGTACGAACCCGAACTATACAGTTCGAGTTCGCTCATCCCTAGTCATCAGCAGAGCAGAGCCGAGGCAGTGAGAAGAGCTGGAGGGGGGAGGGCACCAGAGCTCTGACGTCTGGTTTACAGAGCCTGGACACTCTCTCAAGCAGGGAGAGCTGTAAACGAGACGTCATCAGCAGAGCAGAGCCGAGGCAGTGAGGAGAGCTGGAGGGGGGAGGGCACCAGAGGCTCTGACGTCTGGTTTACAGAGCCTGGACACTCCCTCAAGCAGGAGAAGCCTGTAAATGAGATGTCATCAGCAGAGCAGAGCCGAGGCAGTGAGGAGAGCTGGAGGGGGGAGGGCACCAGAGCTCTGACGTCTGGTTTACAGAGCCTGGACACTCCCTCAAGCAGGGAGAGCTGTAAACGAGACGTCAGAGCCAGAGCAGAGCTGAGGCAGTGTGAGGAGAGCTGGAGGGGGGAGGGCACCAGAGGCTCTGACGTCTCGTTTACAGAGCCTGGACACTACCCCAAGCAGGAAAAGCCTGTAAACGAGATGTCATCAGCAGAGCAGAGCCGAGGCAGTGAGAAGAGCTGGAGGGGGGAGGGCACCAGAGCTCTGACGTCTGGTTTACAGAGCCTGGACACTCTCTCAAGCAGGGAGAGCTGTAAACGAGACGTCATCAGCAGAGCAGAGCCGAGGCAGTGAGGAGAGCTGTAGGGGGGAGGGCACCAGAGGCTCTGACGTCTGGTTTACAGAGCCTGGACACTCTCTCAAGCAGGGAGAGCTGTAAACGAGACGTCATCAGCAGAGCAGAGCCGAGGCAGTGAGGAGAGCTGGAGGGGGGAGGGCACCAGAGGCTCTGACGTCTGGTTTACAGAGCCTGGACACTCTCTCAAGCAGGAGAAGCCTGTAAACGAGATGTCATCAGCAGAGCAGAGCCAAGGCAGTGAGGAGAGCTGGAGGGGGGAGGGCACCAGAGCTCTGACGTCTGGTTTACAGAGCCTGGACACTCCCTCAAGCAGGGAGAGCTGTAAACGAGACGTCATCAGCAGAGCAGAGCCGAGGCAGTGAGGAGAGCTGGAGGGGGGAGGGCACCAGAGCTCTGATGTTTCGTTTACACAGCCTGGACACTCCCCCAAGCAGGAGAAGCCTGTAAACGAGACGTCAGCACCAGAGCCGGCTTACTGACGTCGGGGGTCACATGACCCAGAATTGAACTGGCCAAATAGTGAAAGATAGGTTATGAAAGTGATTTGAAGAAACTTTCACTGGACTACAATAAGAGCAATTAGAATACATTTATTTAAGTCGGATAACCCCTTTAAGTTCAGAACCCTAACCCGAACTTTAACTTAAAGTTTGGGCGAACCCGGCGAACCCTCATCCCTATACACAAGTCATATTTTAAAGGGAATCTGTCACCAGTTTTATGCTGCTAGGTTCTGATATTCATGAGCTGACAGTTTCCCCCCATCTGAATTTGTAGTAGGGGGCAGAGAAAATCAGGAGCTCATAAATATTCAGGACTCATCTGCATGCACTGGAGCTATTCAATACAAGATTTTGGTGCAACTGCAATTAAAGAAAGCATTTTGCTAAAGGGATCTGTCACTAGATTATGCTGCCCTTAGATAAGACACCGTAAAACTGGTGACAGATTCCATTTCATTTAGTTCTTCTTTTGAGTTAAGAGTAGATTAGTAATATGATATACAACTTTAGTATGGCAAATATAGATGGCGTTTTGATTTCACAATGCTAATCAGCAGTGCTCATCAGCCACAATAATTTTCTGCTTTCAGCATCATGCAGTTTATTTTAAATGGTAATTATAATAATGCTGATTTTACTTTTCACTTCTGATTCTGACTTAATAGTTAACTAAAAATTACAAACACATCTAAAGAAGAAATATTTTTCTTCCAACTGTTGTTCCTAATATTTTAGCAATTACAAAACAGAATTCAATAACATAATTATTGTCTTTCAGTTTTATCTAATACATAACATAACAAGATCTTATAAGGTTCATGTAGTCGTCTATTGCATATTTACTGTTGATCATATTCTAACCTTAAAGGGGTATTCTGGTTATATAAAGCTATCCCCTGTCTCAGTGGTAGGACCTCCACTGATCACCAGAATGGGGGTTTCATACCCTGTGGAGCCCCCAGAAAAGAACAGAGCAACCAGTCAGGCATGTGCACGGTTGCTCCATTTTTATTTTATTTTTTAAGATCCAGAGATATCTGAGCACTATACTCAAATATCTCCCATTGAAATTAATGGAGCAGTTGCATGCATGTCTGACCTCTTTGTTCATTTCAGGGGGCTCCATAGGGTACAAAGCACCTGCTCTTATAATCGGTGGGTGTCCAGCAATAAGACCTCCATCAATCTGATAGTTATTATGAACTTAATATAACCAGAATATCCTTTTAACCTCTTCTACTCCTGTTTATTTTGCATTTTTGCATTTTGGATTTTGATTCCCTGCCTTCCCAGAGCCATAACTTTTTTTTTATTTTTCTGCTCACATAGACGACCGAGGACTTGATTTTTACATGAAAAGTTGTACTTTCTAAAGTCACCTTTTATTATTTCAAACTGTTTTATGGGTTTTGTTTCTTTCTGTAGGGCTTTCTCTATGCAGTAAAACTGACCAATGACCTTCATTCTCCAGGTCAATATGATTATGGCGATACTACTTTTATAGTTTTTATAGTATGTTAATACTTAGAAAAAAATAAACTATGGAGTTGTGTGAGGGCTCATTTTTAAGACTGATTTGTAGTTTTTATTTGTACCATTTCGGGGTGTGTGGGACTTTTTGGTCACTTTTTATTTTAAAAAATTGGGATGGTGAAGTGTCGAAAAAATGGCGAATCAGACATTTTTCTGTTATGCTGTTCGTCTTATGAAATAAATATTTTTTTAGATTTTAACAGTATAAATGTTTTTGCATATGGGGATATCTGATGTTTATTTTTTTTCATTGTTTAGTTTTATTCTAGGGCAAGGGCAGTGATTCAATTTTTTACCTTTTTTTTCTTTATATTTTTTAAAACTTTTTTTTACCTTTTTTTAATTTCTTTTAGGCCTCCAAAGAGCATTACATCATGCAGTCATTAGATTGCCACTTCAATATATATATGGAAATAAATCCATTGATAAATTAAAAAATAATTGACAAATAAATCAATGACAAATCAATGATTTAGTATATTGCAATATAGTGCTGCCATCTGCAGGCCTGCTTTCGAATATACCTGTGAAAGGTACAGTATTGGAGCCTCAGCAGCCTTTCACAGGCAATGAACAGCTCTCCCAATTGTCTCATTAGGTACCCGTTCCAGGGGCAGAAGTGCAGCGCTTTTGAGTTTTGCACTCTCAGATGTCATGGTCACATTTGACTAGGGCTGGTTAAATGCCTGCAATTGGCATTATCGCTGATCAGACCCGGCTTCCACTGTACTATTACTGCAGAGGTCAGGAAGGGGTAAACTGAAGAGGAAAACCAGGTTCTATTAGTTCTAAGGTAAGCAAAACGTATCAAGTTAAAGAGCTTCTGTCAGTAGGATCATTGTAGTTAAACAGGCTGCAACATGTGCGCAGGTCAGCGGAAGCAAGCAGTCTTGGTCCAATTCCCACCTGTGGATTTTTTTCTGAGAAAACAGAAATTTTAATATATGCAAATGAGCCTCCAAGAACAATGGAGGCATTGCTATTACTCCTATAGACTGTGCTCTTCCTGCTGCTACCACACCATCTGCACTTTGATCGACAGGGTCAGGCAATGTAAAAGTTATCATGCTTGGCCCTGACTTCTTCTAGTCTTGCGTCATTGCTGTGCACTTCAGTATTCAGCAAAGGTGCAGTAAAGCGGAGGTTTGATTTATTTTTCCATCACAATATACACTGCTCGTATCCAAGGGTTATGACCACACAACAGTCTAGTAGTGGTGGCTATGCATAGACACTATAGGAAAATGTGCCAGCTTATCTGATGACTAGGACCGTGGGAGTGTGTATATGTCTTTTCCTATAGTGTCCATGCATGGCCACTGCTACTGGATTGCAGGGTGGTGAAAACCACTGGATAAGAGCAGTGTATAATGCGATAGACAAATGAATCAAGCCAGCAAAGGAGGCAATGTGGACAATCAAAATACATTGGTAAGAGCCTTGCATTAACTTTGTCTACATAATAAATGCCATTTGCTAAAATGAGACAACCACTTCCAGGATGCAGAAAGAATTGCCATTAAAGGGGTTATCCAACCACTATAATACCCACCAAAATGCCAGGGCATCTCAAAAAGGTTTTACTTACCCCACTCCCTCAACAAATGTGTTGCACCTGATACCTGCACTCCCGCCGCTGCATCTCCCAAAACATCTGTCGACGGGGAACAACCAATATCAGGCCTCGACATGGACAAACCTGCCTAGCATCGTGGATGACACTAGGAAAATGCAGCAGCAGCCGAAATATATATACAGTGCAGACCAAAAGTTTGGACACACCTTCTCATTCAAAGAGTTTTCTTTATTTTCATGACTCTGGAAATTTTAGATTCGCACTGAAGGCATCAAAACTATGAATTAACACATTTGAAATTATATACATAACAAAAAAGTGTGAAACAGCTGAAAATATGTCATATTCTAGGTTCTTCAAAGTAGCCACCTTTTGCTTTGATTTCTGCTTTGCACACTCTTGGCATTCTCTTGATGAGCTTCAAGAGGTAGTCACCTAAAATGGTTTTCACTTCACAGGTGTGCCCTGTCAGCTTTGATAAGTGGGATTTCTTGCCTTTTAAATGGGGTTGGGACCATCAGTTGCATTGTGGAGAAGTCAGGTGGATACACAGCTGATAGTCCTACTGAATTCCATCCGGTTTGTGTTTAGTTGGACTATCATTTATTTTTCAACAGGATAATGACCCCAAACACACCTCCAAGCTGTGTAAGGGCTATTTGACCATGAAGGAGAGTGATGGGGTGCTGCGCCAGATGACCTGGCCTCCATAGTCAACGGACCTGAACCCAATCGAGATTGTTTGGGGTGAGCTGGACCGCAGAGTTAAGGCAAAAGGGCCAACAAGTGCTAAGCATCTCTGGGAACTCCTTCAAGACTGTTGGAAGACCATTTCAGGTGACAACCTCTTGAAGCTCATCAAGAGAATGCCAAGAGTGTGCAAAGCAGTAATCAAAGCAAAAGGTGGCTACTTTGAAGAACCTAGAATATGACATATTTTCTGTTGTTTCAATTTTTTTTTGTTTTGTATATAATTCCACATGTGTTAATTCATAGTTTTGATGCCTTCAGTGTGAATCTACAATTTTCATAGTCATGAAAATAAAGAAAACTCTTTGAATGAGAAGGTGTGTCCAAACTTTTGGTCTGTACTATATATATATATATATATATATATATATATATTGTCATGGAACCATGAACCAGATGTACAACAAGAGATAAGTGGAAATAAGAAGGCTTTATTGAAAATCAAGCTGTAGGCAAAAGTCCAAACGGATGGCTAAACCAAAGCAGGGTCTTGTGTAGACAGAGGTCCAGAACCAGAAGGGTAGTCAGACGAAGCCTGGATCAGGAACCAGCAGGGTAGTCAGACGAAGCCAGGATCAGGAACCAACGGGGTAGTCAGACGAGGCCAGGATCAGGAACCAGAAGCAGCAGCAGTCTTAGAAGCATGTGAACACAGGAGGACCAAGCAAGGAACTGAAGCCACAGACCTCCTATATATATGAGCTAGGCATCCAGCTCCTCCCAGTGGGAAGGAGAAGCCGCAGGGTGGGAAGCTACAAGAAACCCAGAAACCAAGATGGCCGCCAGCACATGTCAAACGAAGGAGAACAGTAAGAAGGTAAGACCATTACAGTACCTCCCCCTCAAGGGCCCCTCCTCCGCGGAGTAAGGAACGGTTTCTGAGGGAAGCGTGCGTGGAAGGCTCGGAGCAAAGCAGGAGCATGGACATCTGCGGAGGGAACCCAGGAACGCTCCTCTGGACCATAACCACGCCAATGGACCAAA
Organism: Bufo gargarizans; assembly: GCF_014858855.1. Taxonomy (NCBI): domain Eukaryota; kingdom Metazoa; phylum Chordata; class Amphibia; order Anura; family Bufonidae; genus Bufo; species Bufo gargarizans. The sequence continues at coordinate 407,122,818 of NC_058081.1, read as the reverse complement.
AACTGCAACCGACCGCGGACCAGGCGTGAGTCCAGGATATTGCTCACCTCATATTCCTCACGATTGCCCACTTGGACCGGACGGGGCCGAGGAACCGAGGAAGTGAAACGATTACACACCAATGGCTTCAACAGGGAGACATGAAACACGTTGGAGATCCGCATGCCAGGAGGAAGCGCAAGGGCATAGGTTTACCGGGTTTACCCTGCGAAGCACTCGGAAGGGACCAACAAAGCGAGGCGCCAGCTTGGGAGTGGGCACTCGAAGGTTGAGGTTGCGGGTGGACAACCATACACGGTCTCCGACCTGGTAGGAAGGAGCGGGCGCTCGTCTGCGATCAGCCTGGAGTCTCTGGCGCTGCGCAGAGACCTCAAGGGACCTCTGGATCTGTACCCAAGAAGCACGTAGGACGGAAAGGTGATCCTCCACAGCCGGAATATCCTGGGGAGAGAATACCTCCGGTAACACAGCAGGTTGGAACCCATAATTGGCCATGAAGGGAGACGTCCCAGAGGAAGAGTTCACCGCCGTGTTCCTGGCAAACTCAGCCCAAGGCAGGAGGTCAACCCAATTGTCTTGGTGATCGGAGACATAGCAACGAAGGAATTGCTCCAAGGCCTGATTGGATCGTTCTGCGGCCCCATTGGACTGAGGGTGGTAGGCCGAGGAGAAAGAGAGATGAATCCCCAACTGGGAGCAAAAGGCGCGCCAGAACCTGGACACAAACTGACTCCCCCGATCCGACACAATCTCCTTGGGCAAACCGTGCAACCGGAAGACCTCCCTGGCGAAAATCGTGGCCAACTCTTGTGCAGAGGGTAACTTCTTGAGAGGAACACAGTGGCACATTTTGGAAAACCGATCCACAATCATGAGAATGACCGTATGGCCTCGGGATGCAGGGAGGTCCACAATGAAATCCATCCCCAGGTGTGACCATGGGCGCTCCCCGGTGGCTATGGGTTGCAAAAGGCCCAATGGAAGGTGCCGAGGGGACTTACTCTGGGCACAAACGGAGCATGCCGCTACATATGCGGCGATGTCGGAACGTAGAGAAGGCCACCAGAACAGACGTGAAACAGCCCAGGACAGCTGATTCAATCCAGGATGCCCCGCGGCCTTGGATTTATGGTAGGTTCGCAACAACCGAGTGCGCAACTCCTCAGGCACAAAACACCTGCCATTGGGTCTCCCAGAGGGAGCACCAGATTGAGCCGCCAAAATCTGCTCACCCAGGGGAGAGGTCAGCCTGGTGCAAATGGCGGCCAGGATCTGATTCGGAGGTATGACCGAAGTCGGAATCGACTCCTCCCCGGACAGCTCGGAGTACTGCCGTGATAAGGCATCCGCTCTGATGTTCTTGGAACCGGGTAGGTAGGAGACCACGTAATTAAAACGTGACAAGAACAGAGCCCATCTGGCCTGACGTGGTGTCAATCTCTTGGCCTCAGAAAGGTAGGTCAGATTCTTGTGGTCCGTCAGGATGAGAACCGGAACCACCGAACCCTCGAGCAAGTGCCTCCATTCTTTAAGGGCCTGCACGATGGCCAATAACTCCCTGTCACCAATCTGATAGTTGCACTCCGCGGAAGACAGTTTCCGGGAGTAAAACCCACAAGGAAGCAGAGGACCCTCTGGTGTTCTACGCTGAGACAGAAGGGCGCCTACTCCCGTCTCAGACACGTCCACCTCGAGGACAAAGGGCAACCCAGGGTTGGGATGCGACAGAATCGGAGCCGACACAAAGGCGGACTTTAGAGCCTCAAAAGCTCGGATGGCCTCGAGCGGCCAGACCTGGAAATTACTGCCCTTCCTGGTCAGATCCGTGAGAGGCTTGGCTAGCATAGAAAAGTCCCTGATGAACTTCCGATAATAATTGGCGAAGCCCAAAAAGCGCTGCAGGGCACGGAGACCACTGGGCTGGGGCCACTGTAAGACAGCCGAAACCTTCTCAGGATCCATGGAGAACCCCTCAGCGGAAATGATGTAACCTAAGAAGGTTACCTGGGATCGGTGAAATTCGCATTTCTCAAGCTTACCGAACAGCCTGTTCTCTCGTAACCGTTGCAACACTCGTCTGACATCCATAATGTGGGCCTCCATGGTTTCAGAATATACCAAGATGTCATCCAAATAGACCACCACACACTGCTGCAACAGGTCTCGGAAAACATCGTTGATGAATTCCTGGAAGACTGCGGGCGCATTGCACAACCCAAAGGGCATAACCAAGGATTCATAATGACCGGTCCTGGTGTTAAACGCGGTCTTCCACTCATCGCCCGCCTTGATCCTTACCAGGTTATATGCCGCCCTCAGGTCGAGTTTGGTAAAGACCGTGGCCCCTTTGAGGCGATCGAACAGCTCGGAAATCAAGGGTATCGGGTAAGCGTTCTTGATCGTGATGCGATTGAGACCCCTGTAATCGATGCAAGGCCTCAACTCACCGCCCTTCTTTTTCACAAAGAAAAATCCAGCCCCTGCCGGGGACGAGGATTTGCGAATGTGTCCGCGTGAAAGCGCCTCCCTCACGTACTCCTCCATGGCCTCATTCTCCGCTACCGACAGTGGATAGACTTTGCCACGAGGAGGAATGGCACCAGATTGTAACTCTATGGCACAATCGTATGGGCGGTGCGGAGGTAGGGCAACCGCCCGCACCTTATCGAATACATCCCGGTACTCTTCGTATTCAGGAGGCAACAGAGAGTCCGAGGAAGTACACAGCAACTTGACAGGCCCATGGATGCAACTAGCCCCACACTGCGGTGACCACGAGAGGATCTCGACCGATCTCCAATCGAAAGTCGGATTATGCTTCTGGAGCCAGGGGTACCCCAAGACCACCGAGTAGTGTGGAGACGAAATCACCTGGAGACAGACCGACTCTCTGTGAACGGCACCAATGGCTATCCCCACTGGAAGGGTCTCATGAGTCACGTGTGACGGCAGAAGGGGTCTGCCGTCTATCGCCTCAAGAGCCAGTGGGGAACCTCGAGGCTGCAGAGGAATGGAATTGGCGGCAGCGAACACACTATCAATGAACAAACCACCAGCACCAGAGTCCACCAACGCCTGGGTCGTCACCGAGCCCCCGACCCAGGAGAGGACAACAGTGATCAGTGGTTTGTCAACACGGGAAACCGGGGACGAGGAGACTCCACCCAAGATCTGCCCCCGACAGGATCTCAGGTGCGAGCGTTTCCCGGACGGTTCGGACATGCCAACCGAAAATGCCCACCGAGACCACAGTACATGCATCGGCCCTCGCGTCTCCGGAGTACCCTCTCCCCCTCGGACAGGCGAGCAAACCCCAGCTGCATGGGTTCACCCCCAGACAAGTCATCCCCAGGAGGCATGGGAGGAGAGGGAGGCACGGGTGGGACAGCAAACGTAGGCGCCAATCTGTTAGAAGACCTCCACAGGCTCTCCTTAAAGGAGGGTCTCTCCCTGAGTCTGGTGTCAATCAAAATCAGGAAAGAAATAAGAGACTCGAGCTCCACTGGTAGGTCCTTAGCTGCAACCTCATCCTTCAAGGCATCCGAGAGACCATGAGAGAAAGCAGCGACCAGAGCCTCATTATTCCAGCCCACCTCTGCTGCCAGGGTACGAAACTCAATGGCGTATTCAGCTACGGATCGTGAACCCTGTCTGATGGACATAAGGAGCTTCGCAGCAGAGGCAGCACGAGCCGGCACATCGAATACCTTCCGAAGAGAAGCAACAAAACTGGAAAACTCGGCAACCACCGGATTGTTGTTCTCCCATAAAGGGCTGGCCCAGGCCAAGGCCTTGTCCGAGAGCAGCGAGACCAAGAAGCCCACCTTTGATCTCTCAGTAGGAAAGGCATGTGGCAGCAACTCGAAATAAATGCCCACCTGGTTAAGGAAACCTCGGCACTGAGTTGGCTCTCCCCCAAAGCGCTGTGGAAGGGGGGCAGAACCGGTCATACCCCGAGACACCGCAGGCGCAGCAACAGGTCTCGGGGTAGACTCTGGCGCAACAACCGGAGCGGCAGTAGGAGCGGGCCCAGGAGCGACAACCAACCCATCGGCAACGGAAGCGAAATGAGACGTGCGTTCAAGCAGGGTTTGCAACGCCACAGCGAACCGACCCAACATGTGATCCTGCTGATCAAGTCTGGCAACCAGCGTAGGTAGCGAGGATGGCCCTGTACCGTCAGAATTCATGGCTTGGTCCTAATGTCATGGAACCATGAACCAGACGTACAACAAGAGATAAGTGGAAATAAGAAGGCTTTATTGAAAATCAAGCTGTAGGCAAAAGTCCAAACGGATGGCTAAACCGAAGCAGGGTCTTGCGCAGACAGAGGTCAGGAACCAGAAGGGTAGTCAGACGAAGCCTGGATCAGGAACCAGCAGGGTAGTCAGACGAAGCCAGGATCAGGAACCAACGGGGTAGTCAGACGAGGCCAGGATCAAGAACCAGAAGCAGCAGCAGTCTTAGAAGCATGTGAACACAGGAGGACCAAGCAAGGAACTGAAGCCACAGACCTCCTATATATATGCGCTAGGCATCCAGCTCCTCCCAGTGGGAAGGAGAAGCCGCAGGGTGGGAAGCTACAAGAAACCCAGAAACCAAGATGGCCGCCAGCACATGTCAAACGAAGGAGAACAGTAAGAAGGTAAGACCATGACATATATATATATCCATGGAAAGATTCAGGCAGCACTCCCTTCAGTGCAAATATAGCAGTGCAGGTGCCCGCGGTGGTCCCTCGATATGGGACAAATTCAGTAGAAAAGGAAAGTCTGCAGCACTCCTTTAAGTAAAAAAGTGTAATTTATTCACACATGTCAGACATGTGTGAATAAATTACACTTTTTTACTTAAAGGAGTGCTGCGGACTTTCCTTTTCTATATATATATATATATATATATATATATATACAGTATATACATATACAGTACAGACCAAAAGTTTGGACACACCTTCTCATTCAAAGAGTTTTCTTTATTTTCATGACTATGAAAATTGTAGATTCACACTGAAGGCATCAAAACTATGAATTAACACCTGTAGAATTATATACATAACAAAAAAGTGTGAAACAACTGAAAATATGTCATATTCTAGGTTCTTCAAAGTAGCCACCTTTTGCTTTGATTACTGCTTTGCACACTCCTGGCATTCTCTTGATGAGCTTCAAGAGGTAGTCACCTGAAATGGTTTTCACTTCACAGGTGTGCCCTGTCAGGTTTAATAAGTGGGATTTCTTTCCTTATAAATGGGGTTGGGACCATCAGTTGCGTTGTGGAGAAGTCAGGTGGATACACAGCTGATAGTCCTACTGAATAGACTGTTAGAATTTGTATTATGGCAAGAAAAAAGCAGCTAAGTAAAGAAAAACGAGTGGCCATCATTACTTTAAGAAATGAAGGTCAGTTAGTCCAAAAAATTGGGAAAACTTTGAAAGTGTCCCCAAGTGCAGTCACAAAAACCATCAAGCGCTACAAAGAAACTGGCTCACATGCGGACCGCCCTAGGAAAGGACGAACAAGAGTCACCTCTGCTGCGGAGGATAAGTTCATCCGAGTCACCAGCCTTAGAAATCACAGGTTAACAGCAGCTCAGATCAAAGACCAGGTCAATGCAACACAGAGTTCTAGCAGCAGACACATATCTAGAACAACTGTTAAGAGGAGACTGTTTGAATCAGACTTTTATGGTAGAATATCTGCTAGTAAACCACTGCTAAGGACAGGCAACAAGCAGAAGAGACTCATTTGGCCTAAAGACACAAGGAATGGACATTAGACCGGTGGAAATCTGTGCTTTGGTCTGATGAGTCCAAATTTGAGCTCTTTGGTTCCAACCACCGTGTCTTTGTGCGACGCAGAAAAAGGTGAACGGATGGACTCTACGTGCCTGGTTCCCACCGTGAAGCATGGAGGAGGAGGTGTGATGGTGTGGGGGTGCTTTGCTGGTGACACTGTTGGGGATTTATTCAAAATTGAAGGCATACTGAACCAGCATGGCTACCACAGCATCTTGCAGCGGCATGATATTTTATCCGGTTTGCATTTAGTTGGACCATCATTTATTTTTCAACAGGACAATGACCCCAAACACACCTCCAGGCTGTGTAAGGGCTATTTTACCATGAAGGAGAATGATGGGGTGCTGCGCCAGATGACCTGGCCTCCACAGTCACTGGACCTGAACCCAATCGACATGGTTTGGGGTGAGCTGGACCGCAGAGTGAAGGCAAAAGGGTCAACAAGTGCTAAGCATCTCTGGGAACTCTGCCAAGAGTGTGCAAAGCAGCAATCAAAGCAAAAGGTGGCTACTTTGAAGAACCTAGAATATTACATATTTTCAGTTGTTTCACACTTTTTTGTTATGCATATAATTCCACATGTGTTAATTCATAGTTTTGATGCCTTCAGTGTGAATCTACAATTTTCATAGTCATGAAAATAAAGAAAACTCTTTGAATGAGAATTGGTGTCCAAACCTTTGGTCTGTACTGTATATATATGCACACACACTGCCTGTCCTAAAAAAAAGTTGCCACCAAATGAAAGCCTTTAGCTTTGATTACAGCACGCATTCGCTGTGGCATTGTTTCTATAAGCTTCTGCAATGTCTCACGATTTATTTCCATCCAGTGTTGCGTATATTTTTCACCAAGATCTTAAATTGATGATGATAGGTCTGACTGCTGCACAAAGCCTTCTCCAGCACATCCCAAAGATTCTCAATGGGTTAAAGGTCTGGACTCTGTGGTGGCCAATCCATGTGTGAAAATGATGTTTCATGCTCCCTGAACCACTCTTTCACAATTTGAGCCCAATGAATCCTGGCATTGTCATCTTGGAATATGCCCTTGCCATCAGGGAAGAAAAAAATCGATTGGTAATTCATTATGTTCAGATAGTAAGCTGACCTCATTCTTGGAGCACATACTGTTGCTGAACCTAGACCTGACCAACTGCGGCAACCTCAGATCATAGGCGTGATAGGTGCATCACTTCATCTGCCTCTCTTCTTACCCTGATGCGCCCAGGGTAAACAGGGTCAATCCGGACTCATCAGACCACATGACCTTCTTCCATTGCTCCAAAGTCAAAGCTTTATGCTCCCTAGCAAATTGAAGCCTTTTTTTCTGGTTTGCCTCCCATATTAGTGGTTTTCTTACGGCTACACAGCTGTTCAGTCCCAATCCATTGAGTTCCCTTCACATTGTGCTTGTGGAAATGCTCATACATTAACTATTAAACATAGCCCTGAGTTCTACTGTTGTTTTACTTTGATTTAATTTCACCAAACGTTTAAATCACTGATCACCACCATTCAGGATTTTTTTCCTGCCACATTTCTTCCTTGAATACGATGGGTCCCTACTATCCTTCCAGTTTTTAATAATGTGTTAGACAGTTCTTAACCCAATTTTTGTAGTTTCTGCAATCTCCTTAGATATTTTCTCTGCTTGATGCATGCCAATGATTTGACCCTTCTCAAACATACTAACATCTTTTCCACGACCACGAGATTTGTCTCTCGACATGGTTGTTTAAGAAATGAGAAGCAACTCATTGCACCAGTTGGGGTTAAATAACTTATTGCCAGCTGAAAGATAATCGCCCATGCAGTAATTATCCAATAGGAGGCTCATTATTATTTGCTTGGTTAAATCCATGTAGCAACTTTTTTGGGGGGACAGGCAGTGTATATATATATGTATATATATTTATATATATAAATATATATATATATATATATTCAGCGCCTTGCAAAAGTATTCAACCCCACCCCCACCCCCACCCCCACCCCCTTTGACTTTTGGTACATCACAACCTTAAGTTCAATGATTTGTTAATCTGAATTTTATATGATGGATCAGAACACAATAGTCTAAGTTGGTGAAGTGAAATGAGAAAAATACATAAATAAAACTATTGTTTAGAAATAGAAAACAGAAAATTGGTATGTGTATATGTATTCACCCCCTTTGTTAGGAAGCCCATAAAAAGCTCTGGTGCAACCAATTTCCTTCAGAAGTCACATAATTAGTGAAATGATGTCCACCTGTGTGCAATATAAGTGTCACATGATCTGTCATTACATATACACACCTTTTTTGAAAGGCTCCAGAGGCTGCAACACCTAAGCAAGAGGCATCACTAACCAAACACTGCCGTGAAGATCAAGGAACTCTCCAAACAAGTAAGGGACAATGTTGTTGAGAAGTATAAGCCAGGGTTAGGTTATGTACATAGGATGACAATAAGGTGTAGGCTCCATAGAGTTGGGCTTTATGGCAGAGTGGCCAGAAGAAAGCCATTACTTTCAGCTAAAAACAAAAAGGCACGTTGTGAGTTTGCAAAAAGGCATGTGGGAGACTCCCAAAATGTATGGAGGAAGGTGCTCTGATCTAAAAATTAAACTTTTTAGCCATCAAAGAAAATGCTATGTCTGGCACAAACCCAACACATCACATCACCCAAAGAACACCATCCCCATAGTGAAACATGGTGGTGCCAACATCATGCTGTGGAGATGTTTTTCAGCAGCCGGCTCTGGGAAAATGGTCAGAGTTGAGGGAAAGATGGATGGTGCTGAATACAGGGATATTCTTGAGCAAAACCTGTACCACTCTGTGCTTGATTTAAAGCTAGGACAGAGGTTCACCTTCCAGAAGGACAATGGCCCCAAACACCCTGCTAAAGCAACACTTGAGTGGTTTAAGGGGAAACATGTCAATATGTTAGAATGGCCTAGTCCAGGCATGTCCAAACTGCAGCCCTCCAGCTGTTGCAAAACTACAACTCCCAGCATGCTGAATTCCATGGCGGTGAAGTTTCAAGATAGGGGTTACCCCAAACCACTGCTGAACGAACACATGGACAGAGTGCGCACGCTCGACAGGACTGAATTACTGACCAAACGAGATACTGTCCAGAAAAAGGCCAGGATTCCGTTTGTTTCAGTATATACTGAACTCAGTCCTAAAATAAACAGGATATTGAATAAACATTGGGGACTGTTGGGTACATGCTTCAAAGATATCCCTGAGTTCTCATGTCCACCAATGTCATCATACCGCCGATCACGGAATCTACGTGATCAGTTGGTCAAGGCTGATCTTGGCCCCAGGGGATCTTTGAAGCAAACCAAATTGACCCAGTCTGGCTTAGGCTGTTTTCCTTGCCTAAACTGCGTCAATTGCAGGTACATCCGCAAGGGGAGGTATTTTGTACACCCTAATACCGGTGTATCCTATGCCATCTCATTTCATCTAACCTGTGATTCTAATCATGTCATCTATGTGTTGTCTTGCCCATGCAAGTTGCTGTATGTGGGTGAGACAACAACTGAATTGAAGACCCGCCTCAACAATCACCGCCTCAGTATACGCAAAAAACGGCTGGATTTGCCTTTAGCGAAACACTTCACTGAGGCCAAACACAAAGAAGGCGACCTGAGGTGTTGGATCCTGGATCATATACCCCAGCCTCGGCGAGGGGGGGGATAGATCCAGGATACTGAAACGCAGAGAGTTGAGTTGGATCCACAAGCTGGACAGCCTGAAGCCTAAGGGCCTGAACGCTGATTACAATTTTGGGGATGTTTTGTGAGGTTGATTTGCCCTCTTGCCATTGCCTGATATTGTCATGCATCATTGTGTACACACGTTGAGAGTTATACAACTCATGATTCTCCCATTCTAACATTTTTTTTTATTTTTTCTAGATCACTTTCACTCTGCACTGTGGGGTTTGGAACATATGGTCGGAGTATACGCAGCATACCTTGGAAGGGGTTCATTTTATGATATTTATATTTTACGTTTATGTTTCGTTTAGTTCTGTTACTGGCAGGCATGGCAGACACCGCATTTTTGATACCCCATTATTATCCTTCTTTTCACAATTTTTTCTTGGTACTGGGAGCTGGTCTGTACGCACCTTTGCAGCACCTGTGAACCATACAGAGGAGATCCCTCTCGGGCAGGATGGGGGGTAGAGACACCTGGCGTCATCCCCGCAGATACTGCGGTTACCGCAGTTGCGATGGATTTACTGCCAGGAGGTGGTATATGGGTATCCTGTATAATTGGGATCCCCAGTGCCCTTGTTCAACCCCCTATGCCCGTTCTTGTCTTTGGTTGGGTGTGATACGCAAAGTGTGGTTTTATGGGCAGCGCTCCAATAACCAAGATGGCGCGTTTAGCTTGATTCTTCACTGAGCATGCGCACAGGATTACACATCGTGTGCCTTCAGGATGACGTCCGCAATGACGTGGGGCAGCCGGCGCATCGTGCTGACGTACAGCATATCTGGTCAGCTGAGCACCTGCTATTGGTGTATAGCCACGCCTGCGCAGGAAGACATCCACAACGCCGACTTCACGGCACATTATGAGCCTCCTTGCTGGATCGGTATGTTCTGCGCCATTACTCCGTTGCTCCTCCCCCAGAAACTTATGTATAATGTTCACATCGTATGTTGGCACATCACTTGATCATGTTTATGTACCTGATCCGTACATTGTTTCATATTTCACTTTCATCACTGTTTCCAATGATGATCAGCCCTTCCCCCCTTTTTTTGTACTGATTAATATGATGTGTATTCATTGTCAATTATTTTTATGTATCTCATGAATTGTTGGACACACCCACCTGGTTGTGATCACATGTTTTGTATCCCCTATATAATCACTGTCATTTGAGTTGTTTCTTTGCTTGAGGAAGGCTCGCGATCTGAGCCGAAACGTGCACCACTGGTGTGAATAAAGGGTTCACCACTTTTACTTCTGGAGTGCCACTCATTTTTCCTAGAGTATATATATATATATATATATATATATATATATATATATATATATATTATGACTTATTTGGTAAGTGTTAAACTTTTTTGGAGAAGAGGTTACCAGAAACAGCAATTATGATATTGCTTACTATTATTTTTTTTATGTTTACCATGCTGGATAGATAGATATATAAATAGATAGATAAATAGATAGATAGATAGAAAGATAGATAGATTTTAGTAATAGAAAAAGTGATGCTTTTTATATTGAATTTATAAAAAAAAAAAACTTTTTTCAAATTTTAAAAACTTTTCCCACTAGGGACTACGCACTGCTTACCAGTAATACACTGACAGATAACCTACTAGAACCTGCTTCTCTCAAAATCTAAGTAGCTCTCATATGGTAGACCCAAAATAACTATTTATAATGTGGCTGAAGGTACATTAGGCGTTCACCGTATAACAATTTTACTGTTGGCCCCAAAAATTATGCATTGACCGCATATAAAGGATCAAGTGATTATGTGGCTGGAGGTACAGTTGCAAGAAAAAGTATGTGAACCATTTGGAATTATATGGATTTCTGCACAAATTGGTCATAAAATGTGTTTTGATCTTCATCTAAGTCACAACAATAGACAATCATAGTCTGCTTAAACTAAAATAATTAAATGTTAAAATTTTTTGTAAACATTCACAGTGCAGGTGGAAAAAGTATGTGAACCCCTAGACTAATGACATCTCCAAGAGCTAATTGGAGTGAGGTGTCAGCCAACTAGAGTCGAATCAATGAAATGAGATTGGAGGTGTTAGTTACAGCTGCCCTGCCCTATAAAAAACACACACCAGTTCTGGGTTTGCTTTTCACAAGAAGCATTGCCTGATGTGAATGATGCCTCGCACAAAAGGGCTCTCAGAAGGCCTACTATTAAAAATTGTTGACTTGCATAAAGCTGGAACAGGTTATAAAAGTATCTCCAAAAGCCTTGCTGTTCATCAGTCCACCTAAGACAAATTGTCTATAAATGGAGAAAGTTCAGCACTGCTGCTACTCTCCCTAGGACTGGCTGTCCTGTAAAGATGACTGCAAGAGCACAGTGCAGACTGCTCAATGAGGTGAAGAAGAATCCTAGAGTGTCAGCTAAAGACTTACAAAAGTCTCTGGCATATTCTAACATCCCTGTTAGCGAATCTACAATACGTAAAACACTAAACAAGAATGGATTTCATGGGAGGATACCACAGAGGAAGCTACTGCTGGCCAAACAAAACATTGCTGCATGTTTACAGTTTGCACAAGAGCACCTGGATGTTCCACAGCAGTACTGGCAAAATATTCTGTGGACAGATGAAACCAAAGTTGAGTTGTTTGGAAGAAACACACAGCACTATGTGTGGAGAAAAAGAGGCACAGCACACCAACATCAAAACCTCATCCGAACTGTGAAGTATGGTGGTGGGGGCATCATGGTTTGGGGCTGCTTTGCTGCATCAGGGTCTGGACGGATTGCTATCATTGAAGAAAAAATGAATTCCCAAGTTTATCAAGACATTTTGTAGGAGAACTTAAGGCCATCTGTCCACCAGCTAAAGTTCAACAGAAGGTGGGTGTTGCAACAGGGCAACAACCCAAAGTATAGAAGCAAATTAAGAGCAGAATGGCTTAAACAGAAGAAAATACACCTTCTAGAGTGGCCCAGTCAGAGTCCTGACCTCAACCCGATTGAGATGCTGTGGCATGACCTCAAGAAAGCGATTCACACCAAACATCCCAAGAATATTGCTGAACTGAAACTGTTCTGTAAAGAGGAATGGTCAAGAATTACTCCTGACCGTTGAGCACATCTGATCTGCAACTACAGAAAACGTTTGGTTGCAGTTATTGCTGCCAAAGGAGGTTCAACCAGTTATTAAATCCAAGGGTTCACATACTTTTTCCACTTGCACTGTGAATGTTTACATGGTGTGTTCAATAAAAACATGGTAACATTTAATTATCTGTGTTTTATTAGTTTAAGCAGACTGTGATTGTCTATAGTTGTGACTTAGATGAAGATCCGATCACATTTTATGACCAATTTGTGCAGAAATCCATATCATTTCAAAGGGTTCACATACTTTTTCTTGCAACTGTATATTAGATGGTCAATGAATAGCAATTTTACTGTAGGCCAGTAGACTAAGGCCCCAAAAATTATGCATTCACCGTACATAAATGCAAATCTGACATGTGTCACTTTTTTAGATTGTTTTCTTGTCACATATTGTACTTTATGACAGCGTTAAAATTGAGTAAAAAAATAATAATAATATTTTTATTTATAAAAAAATACAAAATTTACAAAAAAATATAAACAATATGAATCTACTACATGTTTGGATCATTTTTTGATTGCCATTTTTATGGAGGGGACGTTAGAAGGCTTAGAAGTTTAGAAGCAAATCTTGAATTTTTTCAGAAAATTTCCAAAACCCTCTTTTTAAGGACCAGTTCAGGTCTGAAGTCACTTTGTGAGGCTTATATCAGGCATGCTCAACCTGCGGCCCTCCAGCTGTTGCAAAACTACAACTCCCAGCATGCCTGAACAGCCTACAGCTATCAGCCTACAGTAAGGCATGGTGGGAGTTGTAGTTTTACAACAGCTGGAGGGCTGCAGGTTGAGCATCCCTAGCTTACATAATAGAAACCACCCAAAAATTACCCCATGTTAGAAACTATACCCCATAAGGTATTCAAAACTGTTTTTACAAACTTTGTTAACCATTTAGTTGTTCCAAAAGAATTAATGGAAAATGGAGATGAATTTTCAGAATTTCACTTTTTTGATTTTCCATTTAAATCAATTTTTTTCCACTAACAAAGCAAGGGTTAACAGCCAAACAAAACTCAACATTTATTTCCTTGATTCTGTAGTTTACAGAAACATCCCATATGTGGTTGTAAACTGCTTTATGGGCACACAACATTGCACAGAAGGAAAAGAACGGCATATGGTTTTAAGAAAGCATATTTCACTGGGATAATTTTAAGCTGCCATGCCACATTTGAAGATCCTCTGATTCACCCCTAGAGTAGAAACTCCCAAAAAAGTGACCCCATTTTAGAAACTACACCCCTCATGGTATACAAAACTGATTTTACAAACTTTGTTAACCCTTTAGGTGTTCCACAAGAATTAATGGAAAATAGAGATGACATTTCATAATTTTCACTTTTTAGGCAGATTTTCTATTTTTTCCAGTTACAAAGCAAGGGTTAACAGCCAAACAAAACTCAATATTTATGACCCTGATTCTGTAGTTTAAAGAAACACCTCATATGTGGTCATAAACTGCTGTATGGACACACTGCATTGCACAGAAGGAAAGGAACTTTATATGGTTTTTGAGTTTTTGGAAAGCAGATTTCACTGGGATAATTTTTTTTTTTTTTCGCAAAAATGTTTTATTGTCAAAATGGCAGTAATTGAAGTACAACAGCTTCTTTGTGGACGCAGCCACATATGGTGAAATGCATATACATCAAACAATTAAAGAGTGGGCGCAGCCACTAATGAGTTAACATACTCCAAAAATTTATACAGACAACTTGTCCTACCGCACCCGCATGGGTGCTGCCAACGTAGAACGGAGACATTTAAGATAAGGTAACACAGGGGGAAGGAAAGTCAGGACACATAATGACAAACTAAGGAAAAGGAAAGAAATAAAGAAAAGAAGGAGGTATAAGGGGTAAAATGGATGGTCAGCTAATTAGTTTCATTAGATAACCGGATCCGTGTAGAAGAACCTTTCTATGGTGAGATAAGAAGGGTTACGTTAACGAGGCATAGGGAATTTTGCAAGCCAAGGAGACCAATATGACTGGAAATAATGTATCCTGTCAGTCCGCTGGGCCCAGAGATGTTCGAATATAGCATGGGTGGAAATTTTTTCTATGAGGTCATTCTTAGAAGGAATTGAGGACGTTTTCCATTTTTTAGCAATTAAGAGTTTAGCTAATTATAGAGTTAGTAATATATGGCAAATCAGTAATCTCAATTGTCTTGGAATCAAATCGAGATCCAATGAGAGGAGTGCCATAGCTGGGGAAAGAGAAATTTTGTGACCTGTCACCTCTCTCATCAGGTCCCCAACTTCTGTCCAGAAGGGTTGGAGCGTGACACATTCCTAGAAGATATGCAATAGATTACCTGGAGATTTCTGACAGCGCCAACAAACATTTTCAACATTGGGGTAGAATCTACTCAGTTTAGTGGGAGTAAAATACCACCGAGTGAGTAGTTTGTGATAGCGTTCTAATAAGTTAGAGCATTTTGTAGCGTGGTGTGTGATTTTGATATCTGTTAACCATTTAGATTTCGGATATGAGATCTGTAAATCTCTCTCCCAGTTCAAGAAGTGTGCTTTTTTAGACAAGTGAACATCTCCTATCACGGTTTTGTATATTGCATTTGTGGGAATCTGTGATGCCCCTTGCGTGCACAGCAAATAGTTAAGAAGAACCACTGGAAGCATTACAACCCTGCTGGGCCAATTCGATAAAAAGTGAGCAATCCTAGAATAATTATACTGGTAAGAGTCTGGTAACTTAAAGGAGGCCTGGAGGTCTGAAAACAACTTCATAACATCGTTAACGTAAAAGTCATTTAGTACCTATATCCCCGCTTTCCGCCAGCCACTCACCGAGAAATCTACTATATAATATTGCAGGATCTCAATGGGAACCTGAACAATTATTTTTGGAGATGTCTGATCAATACGTTTTTAGGCTACTTTCACACTAGCGTTCGGAGCGGGTCTGTCTGATGTTTCATCAGACGGATCCGCTCCTATAATGCAGACGTTTGCATCCGTTCAGAACGGATCCGTCTGCATTATAACTTAGAAAAATTCCTAAGTGTGAAAGTAGCCTGAGCGGATCCATTCAGACTTTACATTGAAAGTCAATGGGGGACGGATCCGCTTGAAAATTGAGCCATATGGTGTCATCTTCAAGCGGATCCATCCCCATTGACTTCCATTATAAGTCTGGACGGATCCGCTCGCCTCCGCACGGCCAGGCGGACACCCGAACGCTGCTTGCAGCGTTCAGGTGTCCGCTCACTGAGCGGAGCGGAGGCTGAGCGCTGGCAGACGGATGCATTCTCAGTGGATCCGCCTCCACTGAGAATGCATTAGGGCCAGACGGTTGCGTTCAGGGCCGCTTGTGAGCCCCTTCAAACGGAGCTCACGAGCGGACACCTGAACGCAGGGGTGAAAGTAGCCTAATAATAGTTTCCACGTTTGTATAGATGATTTCAGAGTCTGTGCTGTGGAAAGCAGAAAGTTAGGATCTATAGCATGTAATAAAAGAAGAGAATAAAGTGGAATCCCTTTGTTAAGATCCACTTCTATCTGTTGCCAGCTAGGGGTCTGTTTTTGGCTACACCAATATCTCAGTTGTTTGAAGACAAAAGAGTCATAGTAACCCTGAAGATTCAAAACTCCCAATCCTCCGTGTGATCTATTGTTGTACAGTATAGAAGCCGCTATTCTGTGAGGGCCTTTTTTCCAAATGAATGAAAGCATTTGAGACTTAAATTTTGCTATGACTGAGGTGGGTATTGGGATGGGTAGAGTGCGAAATAGGTATATAATCTTTGGAAGCACCATCATTTTATATATTACTATTCGCCCTAACCAGGATAGGTCCAGTTTAGAGTAACAATCTATATCAGTTTGGAGGGAGTTATATAAAACATCATAATTACTTTTGATTAACCGCGTGAGGGGGAAGAAAATTTGTACGCCTAAATATGTGATTGAGTCTACTGCCCATTGAAAGGGAATTTCACTCTCCAATGCACTTTTTAAAGATGGGGAAACCTTAACAGCTAGGATTTGGGATTTTGATTTGTTTATTTTATAGTAGGAAACTTCTCCAAATTCCCTGGTTATCCACAATGTAGCCCTCAGTGAAGGCAAGGGGTCAGTTACAGTCAAAATGACGTCGTCAGCAAAGAGTCCTATCTTATGTTGTCTATTACCTGCTGAAATGCCACAAATTGAATCTGACATCCGTACCATTCCTGCGAAGGGTTCCATTGCCATTAAGAAAAGGAAAGGGGAGAGGGGGCAACCTTGACGGGTACCGTTGGTAATAAAAAAGGGGAAAAGAGGGAGCCATTAGACAATACTTTAGCTGATGGGGTGGAATATAATGCTTGAATCGCATTTTTGATAGGGCCCCGGAAACCGAATTTATCCAAAACCGCTGACGCAAAACCCCAGAGTATACGGTCAAACGCCTTCTCTGCATCTAAAGTCAGAAGCAGAGAAGGCGACTTCAACCCCCCAGCCTTCTGCAACAGACCTAATATCCGACGGGTACCGTCCGGTGCCTCCCTACCTTTTGTGAAGCCCACCTGATCAGTATGTATTAACAAAGGCAATATTTTCAGAAGCCTACAGGCAATCAATTTTGCATAGATCTTCATGTCACAATTGAGGAGAGAAATCGGGCGGAAGTTTGCAGGGGAGTCGGTCGGTTTACCTGGCTTCGGTATGGTAACTATCGCAGCCTGCAACATTTCCGATGGGAATTGTTCACCATCTAACACCTTATTGAAAAGTTGCACAAGATGAGGTTGTAATAGGGGTGAAAACAATTGGTAGTATTCATTGGAATACCCATCAGGGCCAGGTGATTTATTAGGTTTAAGAGATCTGATTGTAGCCTCAATTTCTGAAGCCAAAATTGGGGAGTTTAACTCAACAACCTGTTCACTATTTAAAGAAGGAAGATGGACTTTTTCAAGAAAGGAATTAATTTTCTCCATGGATGGTTGATAAGTAGATGGATCTTTATTAAGGTTGTATAACTTAGAGTAAAGATGGCCAAAAGCTTCTGATATTTCATTTGGATGAGTAATTCTAGAAATTTTGTCAGGTGCAACTAAGTAGGGAATATCTATCTTTTGAGATATTGGTTTTATTTTCCTTGCCATTAACTTACTCGGTTTATTATAGGATTGATAGTATGAAAGCCGCATAGATGTTAATTGGCGATCATAATCCATTTGTAGGGTGGCGTGAATTTCATGTCTCAGGGACATTAAATTATTGTGGAGAGATAAGGAAGGATCTGATCTGACTCGCTCTTCTAGCCTAGCTTCTTCATCTAGAAGGGTTGACAGCTTAGCCTCACATGCTCTCTTGAAGTGTGAGCTTTGTTTTATTAATTCTCCTCTAATGGTGGCTTTATGAGCCTGCCACAGAGTAAAAGTGTTAATATTTTCAGTATCATTGAAAGAGAAATAGTCTATTATGGCAGTTTCTGTGAGTGGTTTATACTTGGGGTGCCGCAGGAGAAAGGTATTATTCCTCCAGGATTTTTGAGTATTGACAGGCAGAATTTGGGTGATTGAGCACAAAATTGGTGCATGATCAGACCATGATGTGGTCCCAACCGAAGATTTAGATATCTTGGATAATAGTGGTCTATCAGAGAGAAACAGATGAATTCGGGAGAACGATCTGTGCCTCGCTGAATAAAATCTAAATTCTTTAGAATTTGCGTTTAAACATCAAAATGTATCATATAGCTCATTATCTCTCAACCAACGCCCCAGGGTTGGAGCTTTTAGCCTGGCCGGATTTGATGAGTCCAGAATCCCATCTGGCACTATGTTAAAGTCCCCACAGATCATTAGATAACCATTTTGTATAGTGCGTGTCTTCCTCAGGACTTTGTTTAAAAACCTTAAAGGGGATTTGTTGGGGGCGTATATATTAACCAGGGAAATTGCAACCGAACCCACTAAGCCCACCAGAACAATATATCTTCCCCCCTCGTCACATAGCACTTTATCAACCTGAAAGCCCAGGGAGTCTTTAATTGCAATAGCCACCCCTGCTCTTTTCTTGTTAGAGTTGGCTAGTAAGATATTAGAAAAACCTTTACGGGAGGATGTTTGTCGCGTACAAAATGTGTTTCCTGGACACACAAAATATCTATTAGTGAGGATCTCTTATAAGGGGAGTTTAATCCCTTAGCATTAATAGACAGTACCTTGAGTGCCATAGAAATGGAAATTATCTAAGAGCTGAATACATAATACAAATCTTACATATCTAAGATGAAGTAGTGAAGGGATTACAAGCAAATGACCATCAAAAGGGAAAAGAATAATAGGTAAAAAAAAATAAAAATAAAACATAAGTAGATAGACTACCTGTGAAGAAAACATAGGTTAGCAACAGAACAAACTGGGTCTGGTCTAATAATGGTTACAAGAACCTTGGACCAGAAAGATCGGGGATGAACAGTTCGGCTTTATTCTGCCATCCCTAATGTTAATAATAACAACTTGACTAGGAGGAAATAGTGAACCATAGAGGAATTACTTTCAGGCTCAGTCTCCCACTGAGGTCCAGTCCGGGGCCACATGGGTGGTTGTTTTCTTTCTTGCTGGAACCGGTGATGATGAACTACCAATGTTCCAAGTTTTGAGCAGAGATTTGCCTTCTTCAGGGTTCCTGATAACGTACGTTTTCCTGTCTGTGTAACAAAAGCTTCATCGGGAATCCCCACTTGTATGGGATTTGGAGCTCCCTCAATACTTTGGTAACTGTGGATAGCTGCTTTCTAGCTTGCAGTGTCGCTTGCGAGAGATCAGCAAAAATTTGAATGGACTGAAATGGCGCTGGTAAAGTGCGATTTTTCCTGACATAGGAAACAAATTTCTCTTTTATGCAGTAAAAGTGGAAACGTGCAATAACATCTTTAGGCGTTGTAGCTGGTAGATGTTTAGGTTTGGGCAGATGATGAGCCCTGTCAATCAAGAGCAGATGGGGATCTTTATCTGGGAATACCAGCTGAAGCATTTCTCCCAAATATTGTTGCAGGTTAGTCGGTGAAATTGAATCTGAGATGCCCCTGAATTTTAAATTGTTGCGTCTATTTCTGTCCTCCAGGTCATCCATCTTAGCTCTCAGCCCTACCACCTCCTCCTCTAGAGAATAGTGCACATCAATAAGATTATTGTGGGAGCTGGTTAATTCCCCATTTTATTTTCAATGTGATTCACTCTGGATCCCATATCTTCCAAGGAGGAAGTAATAGAAGAGGCCACTTGTTGCAGCTGCGAAATGAGAGAGTGATGAACCGCTGACATCATCGCTTTCAGTGAGTTTTCTGACACTGTTTGGTCAGAGCAGACAAAGTCCTGCAAAGGGTCCAGTTGTGGTCTTAATTACAGCAGGGGACCGGGGCTTATCTAAGGAGTTAATACTGCTTGCCACGTTGCCAACTATGGAGTCACTCACCGGCGATTCAGGATACATGGCGTCCCTTTGATCAGGCCTGTAGACATCATGGGGTTTATTTCCCCTTGCATCAGATCGATGAGGCGTCTGTCAACGCGTGTCTTTCCCCACTGTGTCCCTGCAGTTAGCTGCCGAAGAAGGAGAGCTTCTCCTGTCTGTGGGTGGCATGTAGTTCTCGGCCTCTTGCAGAGCAGTTGAAGAGACGGCGCGTAATGGCGGGAAGCCGCCATCAGGCTCCTGAGCAGAAAAGAAGTCTGTGAGGCGTTGGAGACCTGGACGAGAGTCTTTTTTCCTGGTCATAATGCCACTGTGCAGGTAGGAGACAATCTGGTGGCTCAATCCCTCTTTTGCCAAAGTGCTTTGGGTCGCTTAACAGGCCATCTCGGTCCGCAGCAGGCCACGCCCCCTCACTGGGATAATTTTAAGCTGTTATGTCACATTTAAAGACCCCCCTGATGCACCCCTAGAGTAGAAACTCTAAAAAAGTTACCCCATTTTAGAAACTACACCCCTCAAGGTATACAAAAAAGATTTTACAAACTTTGTTAACTCTTTAGGTGTTCCACAAGAATTAATGGAAAAGGGTTAACAGCCAAACAAAACTCAATGTTTATGGCCCTGATTCTGTAGTTTACAGAAACACCCCAGATGTGGTTGTAAACTGCTGTACGGGCACACGGCATTGTGCAGAAGGAAAGGAACGCCATATGGTTTTTGGAAGGCAGATTTTGCTGGACTAGTTTTTTGACACCATGTCCCATTTGAAGTCCCCCTGATGCACCCCTAGAGTAGAAACTCCAAAAAAGTTACCCCATTTTGGAAACTACGGGATTTGGTGGCAGTTTTGTTGGTACTATTTTAGGGTACATATGACTTTTGGTTGCTCTATATTACACTTTTTGTAATAAAAATAGCTGTTTTGGCACCGTTTTTATTTTTTGTTATTTACAATGTTCATCTGACAGGTTAGATCATGTGGTATTTTTATAGGGCATGTTGTTACGGATGCGATAATACCAAATAATACTTTTTTTGGTTGTTTGTTTCAGTTTTACATAATAAAGCATTTTTGAAAAAAAGAGATACTTTAGTGGCTGCACGTTCTGAAAGCCGTAGTTTTTTATATTTTTGGGTAGGGGCTCGTTTTTTTGACAATTTGATTGGTACTATTTTAGGGTGCATATGGCTTTTTTATTGTTTGTTTTTACACTTTTGTGATGTAAGGTGACAAAAAATTGCTTTTTTTGCACCATATTTATTTTTTATTTCTTTACGTTGTTCACCTGAGGGGTTAGGTCATGTGATACTTTTATAGGGCAGGTTCTTACAGATGCAGAGATGCCTAAAGTATACATCTTTATGTTGTTCAACTGAGGGGTTAGGTCATGTGATATTTTTATAGAGCAGGTTCTTACAGATGCGGAGATGCCTAAAATATAAAAAAAAAAATAGTTATGTAAGTTTTACACAATGATATCATTTTTGAAGGTGGACAAAAAAAACGTTTATTTTTTAGCACAGGTTATTTTTAAAAAAATTGGGACGATTTTCACCTGAGGGGTTAATTCCTGTTATATTTTTATAGAGCCGGTTGTTACGGAGGCGGCAATACCTAAATGTATACTTTTTTAATTTACTTACGTTTTACACAATAACAGCATTTTGTAAACCAAAATGATGTTTTAGTGTCTCCATATTCTGAGAGCACTATATTTTTTTGATTTTTGGGCAATTGTCTTAGGTAGGGGCTCATTTTTGGCGGGATGAGGTAACTGTTAGATTGGCATTATTATGGGGGGTATACGCTTTTTTTTGATGGCTTGGTGTTGCACTTTTAGTGATGTAACGTGACAAAAAAATGCTTTATTTAGCACAGATTGTATTAAAAAAAAAATTGACTGCGTTCACCTGAGGGGTTAGGTCATGTGATATTTTTATAGAGGTGGTTGATACGGATGCGGAAATACCTAATATGTCTACTTTTCTTTTTTTCACTATTTTTTTTAAATGTTTTCACCTTTATTTTGGCAAAAGGACATTTTTTTGTTCTTGAAATTTTATTTTTGGGGGGGGGACTTCAAATTTTTTTTAAATTTTTTTAACTTTCTTTTTTGTCCCACTGATCCTATTTACAATGCATGACAATACTTCTGTATTGTCATGTATTGGCTGTAAGTGTATTGCACTTAAATTTGTTGTTGGGGAGGAGCTTTTGTGGGAGTGTGTGTACATATAGCAACATAGTATTAGCTTGCCTAATCATAGCTTGCATCATTCTCAAAGTGCAGCATTTCTAAGTGCATTAGAGATACTCAGGAGGTAACCTGGAGGTGCATACAATCAAAAAAAGTAAGATTTGTTTGTTTAACATCTTTCCCCTCTTTAAAATGGCAAACTTGGTTCTGTGCAGGAATTGTGCATTTATTTTATGTTCCACTCTTCGGAGGTTTGAATGCCGTCTGATCTGTAGACAGATCTCCGTAATGCAGCAGGAAATTGCATTTTTGAAATCTGAGATTTGTAAATTAACTGTTAAACAAACTCAGGCTGGGAATATTGCAATGCCACTGCCGCAGAGGCCCCCTAGAAATGGAAGATGGGTTACTGCAGGTTCTGGTGGACTTAAAGTTGTTGATAGAAGACAAGTCCCACAGTCTGTTACTCTCCATAATTCATTTGAAGCACTTTCAGAGTGCAAGAGTAACATGTAGGATGGCTCAGGCACAGTGGGTGAGGAACAATCATTCCCTATGCCTAAGGTATACAAGTCTGCAGCCAAAGACAAAAAGGATAAGGTGCAGACTTATTGTATGCAACTGTTGGTGGGCAATTCTATCATAAGAGGTGTAAAGTTTGAGGATAATAGTTTTGTGAGATGTCTTCCTGGTGCTACCGCAAGCAGGGACAGACGACGCATCCTTAATATTGTTAAGCAAGCAAAGCAGGAAAGGGAGGTGGATGTTATTGACCATCTTGGGACAAATGATCTGGCTTGCAATGAGGTTTCAAAGGTGAAGGAAATTTTTACACACTTGATAATGATATACGGGAGGTTGCATCGACTGTTTCATTCTCTGCAGTTCTGCTTGTGCATAACCTTCAGCATATCAGGCAGATGTGCATTAAGGAATTCAATGTATGGCTTGGTGAATGGTGTCTGAACCAAGGGTTTGGCTTTGTGTCTCATGTTAGCTCTAGTTGGAATGGAAAGAACTGTACAAGAAAGATGGTTTGCATCTTTCTCTCAAGGGAACAAATGCCAGAAGATGTCAGTAGCACATAGGTTAAGAAATGGCAAAATTAGAGTCTTGTCTACAAATGGCTTGCAGTTTAGGGAATAAGATCAATGAACTTGAGTCTATAATGGCATCTGAGAATATACAGTCAGGGCCATAAATATTGGGACATCAACGCAATTCTAAGATTTTTGGCTCTTTACACCACTACAATGGATTTGAAATTAAATAAAGATGTGCTTTAACTGCAGACTGTCAGATTTAATTTGAGGGCATTTACATCCAAATCAGGTGAACGGTGTAGGAATTACAATAGTTTGCATATGTGCCTCCCACTTGTTAAGGGACCAAAAGTACTGGGACAGACATAATAATAATCATAAATTAAAACTTTAACTTTGTAATACTTGGTTGCAAATCCTTTGCAGTCAATTACATCCTGAAGTCTGTAACGCATAGCCATCACCAGACACTGGGTTTCATCCCTGGTGATGCTTTGCCAGGCCTCTACTGCAATTGTCTTCAGTTCCTGCTTGTCTTTAGTGCATCTTCCCTTCAGTTTTGTCTTCAGCAAGTTAAATGCATGCTCAATCGGATTCAGGTCAGGTGATTTACTTGGCCATTGCATAACATTCCACTTCTTTCCTTTAAAAAACCCTTTGGTTGCTTTTGCAGTATGCTTTGGGTCATTGTCCATCTGCACTGTGAAGCGCTGTCCAATGAGTTCTGAAGCATTTGGCTGTTATGAGCAGACAATATTGCCCGAAACACTTCGGAATTCATCCTGCTGCTTTTGTCAGCAGTCACATCATCAATAAATACAAGAGAACCAGTTCCATATGCAGCCATAAATGCCCACGCCATGACACTACCACCACCATGCTTCACTGATGAGGTGGTATGCTTAGGATCATGAGCAGTTCCTTTCCTTCTCCATACTCTTCTCTTCCCATCACTCTGGTACAAGTTGATCTTGGTCTCATCTGTCCATAGGATGTTGTTCCAGAACTGTGAAGGCTTTTTTAGATGTTGTTTGGCAAACTCTAATCTGGCCTTCCTGTTTTTGAGGCTCACCAATAGTTTACATCTTGTGGTGAACCCTCTGTATTTACTCTGGTGAAGTCTTCTCTTGATTGTTGACTTTGACACACGTACACCTACCTCCTGGAGAGCGTTCTTGATATGGCCAACTGTTGTGAAGGGTGTTTTCTTCACCAGGGAAAGAATTCTTTAGTCATCCACCACAGTTGTTTTCCGTGGTCTTCCGGGTCTCTTTGTGTTGCTGAGCTCACCGGTGCGTTCCTTCTTTTTAAGAATGTTCCAAACAGTTGTTTTGGCCAGACCTAATTTTTTTGCTATCTCACTGATGGGATTGTTTTAGGGGGTTTTCAGCCTAATGATGACTTGCGCATCAGGCCGGGCGCATACGCACTTCGCTCAACGAAGCCGCTGCCAGGAGTCCGCGGTGCATCAGGCTGAGCCTAGTGCACAGGCGCCGGATCTGGCAGAGGGACTGGAGGATTGCAAAGGCAGCGCTGAGGTGAGGAAGGCGGTACTGTAGACAGGGAGGGTGGCGATTAAGACTGGGAAGGCGGCGCTGGGCTAATAGAGCCACAAGCAGGTTTAATAAGGCCAGTTTAGGTTTCATGTTATTAGTTTGGACATGGGCATATGTTTAGCTTATAGGGCTAAAATCTCATGACAGAATCCCTTGTTGTGGAACATCTAAAATCCCATGGATTGAAAGATGAAAAACAGCATGTCAAACTAATCTTATAGATTTTTTGGATTGGGTGACTAAAATAATAGATGGCAGAGGTGCAGTAGACATCGCTTATCTAGACTTTAGTAAGGCTTTTGATACTGTCCCACATAGAAGGCTTATCAATAAATTGCAGTCTTTGAGCTTGGACTCCCATATTGTTGAATGGATTAGGCAATGGCTGAAGGACAGACAACAGAGGATTGTAATCAATGGAGTATATTCAGACCATGGTCTTATTACCAGTGGGGTACCTCAGGGATCTGTTCTGGGACCCATATTGTTTAATATCTTTGTCAGCGAAATTGCAGAAGGCCTCGATGGTAAGGTGTGTCTTTTTGCTGATGACACAAAGATTTGTAACAGGGTTGATGTTCCTAGAGGGATACACCAAATGGAAAAGGATTTAGAAAAACTAGAGGAATGGTCAAAAATCTGGCAAGTAAAATTTAATGTTGATAAGTGCAAGATAATGCACCTGGGGCGTAAAAACCCAAGAGCAGAATATAAAATCAGTGATACAGTCCTAACCTCAGTATCTGAGGAAAGACGTTTAGGGGTAATTATTTCAGAAGACTTAAAGGTAGGCAGACAATGTCATAGAGCAGCAGGAAATGCTAGCAGAATGCTTGGGTGTATAGGGAAAGGCATTACCAGTAGAAAGAGGGAGGTGCTCATGCCGCTCTACAGAGCACTAGTGAGACCTCATTTGGAGTATTGTGCGCAGTACTGGAGACCATATCTCCAGAAGGATATTGATACTTTGGAGAGAGTTCAGAGAAGAGCTACTAAACTAGTACATGGATTGCAGGATAAAACTTACCAGGAAAGGTTAAAGGACCTTAACATGTATAGCTTGGAAGAAAGACGAGACAGAGGGGATATGATAGAAACCTTTAAATACATAAAGGGAATCAACAAGGTAAAAGAGGAGAGAATATTTAAAAGAAGAAAAACTGCTACAAGAGGACATAGTTTTAAATTAGAGGGGCAAAGGTTTAAAAGTAATATCAGGAAGTATTACTTTACTGAGAGAGTAGTGGATGCATGGAATAGCCTTCCTGCAGAAGTGGTAGCTGCAAATATAGTGAAGTAGTTTAAGCATGCATGTGATAGGCATAAGGCCATCTTTCATATAAGAGGGCCAGGGGCTATTCATAGTATTCAGTATATTGGGCAGTCTAAATGGGCCAAATGGTTCTTATCTGCCGACACAATCTGTTTCTATGTTATAGCCTGCATAACTGTAAGATCCAGGGGGCTGGATCTCACAGGCTCTCCTGGAAGGCAGCCACAATGCCTAAGGAAGGCATTGGGCTGCCTTCCCTGCTATCGGGTCCCCATCACAACAGCGCGGGGACTCAATAGCCACCCTGCACATGTCTGAAGCCTGCACGTGCCACGGTCAGCGCTTACCTTTGCCATGCAGGGGTTAATGCGCCGGCATCGGTGATTTCACCGATGCCGACGCATGCAGAAGGGGTCCGGCTATTCCTGCCGCTGATCGGGTTGGCGCAGCTCCTGCACCCGCCCGATCACCCTGCAGTACATGTACGTCAGTGGTCCTTAAGTCACGGCCAGATATGACGTACATGTACGTCATGGGTCCTTAAGGGGTTAAGATATGCTAATGCATAGCCACCTAGTGGTTGAGATGTCAATTTCAGGTTTTGCTAGCATGTCACAAAATTGTATGGAATTTGTTTTGTGACACATCTGTATATAACAATTCTATCCAAATGACCTTTCTTGTCAGTACATAAAACTTAAAAGAGGAGATTTATCAAAACTGGTGTAAATGAATACTGGCTTAGTTGCCCATAGCAACCAATCAGATTAATCCATTTATTTTCCAAAGAAGCTTTGAAAATTGAAAGGTGGAATGTCATTGGTTGATATGGGCTACTAAGCCAGTTTTCCTTTACACCTGTTTTGATAAATCTCCCCAAAGTATATTTTGTGATAAAAATTTGTTTAGCAACATAAGACATCTGCTGAGCTGTTTTCCAACATGACTGTTAATAGAAATTTACAGTATTTGGGATTTTCTTGTATTTCTCATTAACTTGCTAGGCATTTCTAATAAAAAGCTGTCTCTCCTGAAACATGCTGCTTTGGTTACACTATTTTAACGATTCTTATGAATAATTATGAAAATTATTATGAAAATTGCTAATATTGCTAAATCATGTATAAATATGTATGTAATATATATACCAGTAAAATACTATTGTATATTATTAAAATTGATGCTTCAATGAATATACTGTGGACTCAAGTGATTGGTAACTAGTGCTCATGCCATTTGCATATTAATTTCAAACTAAACAAAAATTTTAGATCAGAGTATGAACAAATACATGGTCTTTTATGCACACAATATTATTTTCTTATACCAAAGAGTGAACCAGCTGTTTAACCCCTTCCTGACTGTCTCACGAAAATTTACGTAGGCAGTCGGGTATTTAAAAATGGCACGGTATCTGGGAGGTCAAAAAATGGGAGCGCTTGCATCGGCGTTCCCCGGGGAGGATTGGGGGAGCCAGAGTGTGTTTGCAGCAGTCTCTGTCCTCCTGAGTGACAAGAGGCTGCTGCACATTTGTTCCTATGGACAGCTGTCCTGTGGCAGGGCTCCATAGGAACATAGTGTAAACCCCATAAACTCCAGTACTAATTAATAAGTCTAATGATTGCTTGTTATAGTTCCCTATGGGAAATATTAAAAATTATATTAAAAAAAAATAATTAAAAATATATTTTAAAAAAATCTAATCACCCCTCTTTCCCCCAAATTAAAATAAAAATACATTAAAAATACAAAAAAAAAAAACACATCAAGGGCATCGCTGCATGCAAAAACGCCCATACCATTAAAATATAGAATATTTATTCCATATGACAAATGGCAAAACAGAAGAAAGGTCAAAATGGCTGGTTTGCTGTTTTTTGGTTGCTTCACCTTCCACAATTTTTTTTTATAAAAGTGATCAAAATGGCATCAATGAAAAGTACAGATTGCCCTGCAAAGAAAAGAAACTTAAAGTGGTTCTCCGGGAATAAAGAAAATGAAAATACTTACTAAATATTACTTTATAATAAATATATTCCCAAATACCTTTCCTTATTTATAATGGTTCATGTTGTCTGGGGAGCAATCATCAGGGGAAACAAAATGTCCGCCGTCCTTTTAGTACACACAACATCTGTACTAATCAGACAGCAGGACAGTTACTTCACATCACTAAGCTAAAGAGCTGCCCAATCTCTGCTCTACCTGTCAGAGGTTATGATCCTGCATACAGATGATAAGATCTTCCGCTGAATCTCTGTAGGAATGTAGTTCATGAGGAGACATAAAGTACAGCGAGCAGGGGCGTAGATAGAAATCAAGGGCCCCGTAGCAAAAAAATATAATTGGGCACCCCTCACCTACTGTAAGTAAAAACTATTGAGTGTCAGCAGTCAGTTTCTTCTCCCGTTGTGCACGTGGCCACCAGAACAAAAGCTTGGTTAAACATCTAAGAAAGTAAGACCACAGTATCGCAGGTGTAAGTCAAAAATATTAGCAAAAATAACAGTCAAGCAGTCAAAGGTATTTTTTGCTGTCAAAATGTTGCTTCATATGATGGATGTACCTTTGTGAATAAAGCTTTTAATATTTTTGACTTACCACTGCAATACTGTGGTCTTACTTTCTTGAATGTGCATATTTACAGTGGATATAAAAAGTCTACACACCCCTGTTAGAATGTCTCTGTGCTGTAAAAAAATGAGACAAAGATAAATCATTTCAGGACTTTTTCCACCTATAATGTGACCTATAAACTGTACCACTCAATTGAAAAACAAACCAAAATCTTTTAGGTAGAGGAAAGAAAACATATAAAAATAAAATAATATGGCTGCATAAGTGTGCACACCCTTAAACTAATACTTTGCTGACGCACCTTTTTATTTTATTATAACACTCATTTTGGGTATGAGTTTATTAGCATGGCACATTTTGACTTGGCAAGATTTGCCCACTCTTCTTTGCAAAAACACTACAAATCTGTCAGATTGCGAGGGCATCTCCTGTGCACAGCCCTCTTCAGATCACCCTACAGATTTTTAATCAGATTCAGGTCTGGGCTCTGGCTGGGCGAGTCCAAAACTTTAATCTTCTTCTTTGTTGATTTGGATGTCTGCTTTGGGTCGTTGTCATGCTGAAAGATGAAGTTCCTCTTCATGTGCAGCTTTCTAGCAGAAGCCTGAAGGTTTTGTGCCAATATTGACTGGTATTTGGAACTGCTCATAATTCCCTCTAGCTTAACTAAGACCCCAGTTCCAGCTGAAGAAAAACAGCCCCAAAGCATGATACTGCCACCACCATGCTTCACTGAGGGTATGGTGTTCTTTTGTTGATGTGCAGTGTTGTTTTTGCACCAAACATATCTTTTGGAATTATGACCCAAAAGTTCAACCTTGGTTTCATCAGACCATAACACATTTTCCCACATGCTTATGGGAGACTTTAGATGTGTTTTTGCAAAATGTAGCCTGGCTTGGCTGTTTTTCTTCGTAAGAAAAGGCTTTCGTCTTGCCGCTCTACCCCATAGTCTAGACATTTGAAGAATATGGGAGATTGTTGTCACAAGTACAGCACAGCCAGTACTTTCCAGATATTCCTGCAGCCCCTTTAATGTTGCTGTAGTCCTCTTGGTAGCCTCCCAGACCAGTTTTCTTTTCGTCTTTTCTTCAATTTTGGAGGGACGTCCAGTTCTTGGCAATGTAACTGTTGTGCCATATTTTCTCCACTTGATGATGACTGTCTTCACTGTGTTCCATGGTATATCTAATGCCTTTGAAATTCTTTTGTCCCCTTTTCCTGACTGATGCCTTTTAACAATGAGATCCCTCTGATGCTTTGGAAGCTCTCTGTGGACCATGGCTTTTGCTGTGGGATGCGAATAAGAAAATTTCAGGAAAGACCAACTAGAGCAGCTGAAATTTATTTGGGGTTAGTTTTTAGTTTTTTCTTCCCTCCACCTACAAGATTTCAGATTGTTTTTCAATTGAGTTGTAGTTTATAGGTCACATTAAAGGTGAAAAAGTTCTGAAATGATTTATCTTTGTCTAATTTTTTTACAGCACAGAAACCTGACATTTTAACAGGGCTGTGTACACTTTTTATATCCACTGTATATATATATATATATATATATATATATATATATATATATATATACATATATATATATATATATAAATAAAAATATTCCACGGCACTCCAGAGTAATAAAATAAATGTGACTTTAATTCACCAACGCAGTGTTTCCATCCGCACACTGGAACCTTCCTCAAGCAGTGATATATAGAGTTGAGCAGACACCTGGATGTTCGGGTTCGACGGGTTTAGCCGAACTTCACAAAAAAGTTTGAGTTTGGGACCCCAACTTGACCCTGATCCCGAACCCCATTTAAGTCAATGGGGTCCAGAACTTTTGGGCACTAAAATGGCTGTAAAAATGTCATGGAAAGGGCTAGAGGGCTGTAAATGGTATTACAATGTAGTTAAGAGCATGGCAAGTGCTCTGCAAACAAAAGTGGATAGGGAAATGACTTTAAATAACATATAATATGTAAAAAATAAAATAAAATAATCTTGACCTAGGAGGACGAGGTCCATATGAAGTAGGAGGTTGAGGAGGCGGTGGATGTGGCGGTGTAGGTGAGATCGGCGGTGGATGAGAAGGTACCCTACACTGCTTTTTGGTTTTAAATTTATTTAAATTTTTTGAAATTAGGGTACACACCAAAACATTCAGAAATATAACCACACGTTCAGACAATACACTAGCTGCAGGGCAGGCCAGCACTTCCAAGGCGTAAAGGGCAAGCTCAGGCCATGTGCCCTATTTGGAGATCCAGAAGTTGCAGGGGACAGAACCATCAGTCAGTTTGTGTAGGCCTGTGCAAACATACTGCCCCACCATGTCACACGTCCCCATGATGATCACGATTCAATGGGATATCTGCTCTATCAACTTTCGATATTCTTTTCTGTGCCTACTATGTTGATCACGGTTAGTGGCGAATCAGGGTTCCAAGCCGGAGAGGAAGCTTGAGAAAGAGAGACCACATCCAAGGGAGATCAATGGATTACATTTTATTTCAATTACGCGGAAATGTGGGACAAATTATTAAAGCAGAAGGGCGTGAGGCAATTACCCACTCCCGACCCGGGGAGGTAGTGACGATAAATAACAATACAGGACTCTTAAGATGCCCTGCTATTTGAATGATTAATTAAAAATTACAGGGAATGTCACTGTGGTATTTTGAATTAGGAAACAGTAGACAGGAGAGGCCCTGCTGCTGCTTTGTTGACTCTAGATAACTTCTGCCTGATTGTACGTCACTGTGACGTCCACCATCCATTTGGATATCTTCTCTATCAATTTTCAATGTTCTTTTCTGAGCCTACCATGTTGATCACGGTTATCGGCGAATCTGGGTTCCACGCCGGAGATGGAGCGTGAGAAAGAGAGACCACATCCAAGGAAGGTTAATTGTTTTAAATCAAATATGATAGAGCGGAAATGTGGGACAAACTATTGAAGCGCAAATGTGGGACAACTTGTTAAAGTTTAACCATTGAATGAAATGAGGTGGCGCGCATCAATTAAAGAAGAATTTGTGAAATTTTATTCCCTGTCACCTATGCAGAGCAGGATTTTCTATCCATCAAAATTGGTAAAATGTCACCTGACAGATGAATTTTTGAAATTTATGTTCCTGTCACCTATGCAGATGTGCCCTGTGACGTCTACCATCCATTTGGATATTTTCTCTACTATTATCACGATCGGCGTGACTATCACATACGTGACACAGAGGGAGGGAAAGAGGAAGGCCCTGCCCAAGTGAAAGGGAAGGTGGTGACCCCTGACACACCTTGCGGCTGGCACCTGGCTGCCCTGACGTCCCTAGATGGGTTCCTCACCCGTACGCCGATCACGTGCCTAAAACCCTGGCTTTCCCTAAGATGAGCCCTAGATAGTGAACAGGGCGGTGGGAACACTAGTCCGCACCACTAGCTCTAAAGGAAAACACCAAGGGGAGGACAGACAATACAGACTAAACATATAATCCCTGGTGGGCGACAACAGGAGACAACAAAAAGCCCAACAGGGATCCGGAGGGTAGCACTCTGGAACAACAACCAGGATTCACAGCTCCAGTGGGTCAGTATAGAAGTCCAGGCAGGAAGCTCTATAGCTGGCAACTAGAGAAGTGTGAGAGGAGAATATAAGGAGGTTGGGAGTGGCAGACAAGAAACAGCTGAGGAGGAGAAGCTACGGATCCCTGAGTGAGACAAAAAGGATTGCAAGGCAAACACAGAAAACAATCACTAAGAAACAACGTGATCTTTAGACATAGAGCGCGCAGCCACCCGCTGCGACTTCCTGACCCCGGGTATAACGGAGTCAGACGTGGCTCTTGACACCCTCGTGACAGTACCCCCCCTTTCACGAGGGGCCTCCGGACACTCAGGACCAGGTCTCTCAGGATGAGAGGCATGGAAAGCCTGAATTAACCTGTTGGCGTTTACCTCTGACGCTGGAACCCACATTCTTTCCTCGGGACCGTAACCCCTCCAATGCACCAGATACTGAAGAGAGCGGCGGACCCGACGAGAATCAGCAATTCTGGATATTTGAAACTCCAGATTACCATCCACAATAACAGGAGGAGGTGGCAGCGGTGATGGTTCTAGAGGTGGAACATACTTCTTGAGTAACGACTTATGGAAGACGTTATGGATCTTAAAAGTCTGAGGTAGCTCCAGGGGAAAAGCCACAGGGTTAATGACGGCTACTATTTTATAAGGACCAATGAACCTAGGGCCCAGTTTCCAAGAGGGAACCTTCAACTTAATATTCCTAGTAGACAACCACACATAGTCATTCACTCCTAGGTCCGGACCTGGCGACCGTTTCTTATCGGCCATGCATTTATATTTACCACTCATATTTTTCAAGTTAGCTTGCACCTTCTGCCATACCGATGAAAGAGATGAAGAAAACCGTTCCTCTTCGGGAACCCCAGAAGACCCCCCCTCTTTGAAAGTACAAAATTGGGGATGAAAACCGTATGCACCAAGAAATGGTGACTTGCCAGTGGATTCCTTTATGGCAAACTCGGCTAACGGTAAATATGATGACCACACCTCTTGGTTTTCAGACACAAAACACCTTAAATATGTTTCTAGGTTTTGGTTGGTACACTCAGTCTGTCCATTCGACTGAGGATGGAAAGCTGAGGAAAAGAACAAGTGTACCCCCAAACGGGAACAAAAAGCTTTCCAAAACTTAGAAATAAACTGGGTTCCCCAATCCGAAACCACATCGGAAGGGACCCCGTGAAGCTTCACGATTTCACTGATAAACACCTGAGCAAGAGTCTTAGCATTAGGAAGTGCGGGTAGCGCAATAAAGTGTACCATTTTGCTAAACCTGTCTACTACTACCAAGATAACTGTTTTACCCGCAGACAACGGTAAGTCAGTGATGAAATCCATTGACAGATGTGTCCATGGCCTATTGGGGATGAAAAGTGGCAATAAAGACCCTGCTGGACGTGTATGAGAGACTTTCGCGCGTGCACAAGTAGAACAAGTAGACACGAAATCCATTACATCCTGACGCAACCTTGGCCACCAAAAACGACGAGACAATAGCTCCAAGGTTGCTTTACTACCTGGGTGCCCAGCAAGTGCCGAATTATGATGTTCCTTTAATAATTCAAGACGCAGGTTTAACAGTATAAACAATTTCTCTGAGGGGCAAGAGGCCGGGGCATCCCCCTGGGCCTCTAACACCTTTCCCTCTAGAACAGAGTGTACAGCAGAGACAACCACTCCTCTTTGTAAAATAGGTACCGGATCACTAACATTACCCCCTCCAGGGAAACTACGAGATAATGCGTCTGCCTTGGTATTTTTTGCCCCAGGACGATAGGTGATTACAAAGTTAAATCTGGTAAAGAATAGCGACCACCTAGCTTGTCTAGGGGTGAGACGCTTAGCCGATTCTAGGTACAGAAGGTTTTTGTGATCCGTAATCACGTGACGGGGTGGATTGCTCCCTCTAAGAAGTGACGCCACTCTTCAAACGCCAGTTTAATCGCCAACAGTTCCCTATTTCCAATATCATAGTTCTTTTCTGCTGTAGATAATTTTTTAGAAAAGAAAGCGCAAGGACGCCATTTGCCAGGAAACGGACCCTGAGACAATACAGCCCCCACTCCCACCTCTGACGCATCTACTTCAACAATAAAAGGCTGGGAGACATCAGGTTGAATTAGAACAGGTGCCGAGGTAAATCTCTCTTTTAGAGAGGAAAATGCAATTTTAGCGGCGTCAGACCATTTAGAAAAATCAGTCCCCTTCCTAGTCATGTCAGTAAGGGGTTTAACGATCACTGAATAATTTTTAATGAACTTTCTATAGAAATTTGCAAAACCCAAAAACCGTTGTAGAGCTTTAAGGTTCTCAGGAAGATCCCAATCTAAAATTGCCTGGACCTTCCTAGGATCCATACGGAAACCTGAAGCAGGTAATAGATATCCCAGGAACTGTATTTCCTGAACGGCGAAGACACATTTTTCAATTTTCGCATATAATTTATTCGTCCGTAGGACCTGCAGTACTTGCCTGACATGTACCTCATGTGTCTTCAGATCAGCCGAATAAATTAAGATATCATCTAGGTATATGACTACAAACCTGCCGATGAGATGACTAAAAATATAATTAACGAAATGTTGGAAGACAGCAGGGGCATTGGTCAGACCGAAAGGCATGACTAAATTTTCATAATGCCCCTCAGGGGTGTTAAAAGCTGTCTTCCACTCATCCCCTTCCTTGATACGAATCAGATTGTAGGCCCCCCTAAGATCAAGTTTGGAGAACCACCTAGCACCCGCAATCTGATTAAAAAGGTCAGGAATGAGAGGAAGAGGGTATGGGTCTCGGATGGTTATCCGGTTTAGCTCACGGAAATCTAGGCAAGGACGCAGGCCCCCATCTTTCTTTTTAACAAAGAAAAACCCTGCAGCCACGGGTGAAGAAGAGGGTCTGATGTCCCTTAGCCAGACTCTCGGAGATATAATCTTTCATGGCTTGTCTCTCGGGACCCGAAAGATTATACAACCTGGACTTGGGTAATTTTGCACCGGGAATCAGGTTAACCGGGCAATCATAAGGACGATGAGGTGGTAGCTTCTGACAACCCTTTTCAGAAAAAACGTCCTCAAAGTCCGAAATAAATGTGGGTAGGGAAGCTATGGAGGCGATTAAGCAATTGTTATTTAAGCAATTCTCTCTGCAATGCTCACTCCACTCCAATATCTCCCTGGCCTGCCAATCCACCACTGGATTGTGCGCTACCAACCAGGGAAGACCCAATACCACAGGAGAGGGAAGGCCCTCCAGAACGTAACATGAAAGACACTCATTATGGTGGTCCCCTACCCGAAGGTGTAAGTTATGGACAATGTGAGTGAGGTTTCTCTGAGACAGAGGAGCAGAGTCAATAGCGAATATGGGAATAGGTCTCTGCAGCGTACAGAGAGACAAACCCATAGTGCGGGCAAAATGGGCATCTATCAAATTTACCCCTGCTCCACTGTCTAGAAAAAAAGAAATAGACTCCGTCTTAACACCAAAAACAATAACCGCTGGCAACACAAATTGAGATGTTCGTATGGAGGAAACGTATACCCCCCGGCTGACATCCTCCGCACAGCCTGGGGTTAGTAGTTTTCCGACGGTCTTTTGTTTTTGAGAAAGGAGGGACAGACATTAATGAAATGACCCCTCCCGCCACAGAAAAAACAAGCCCCCCACCTACGGCGAACCTCAGGAGGACGGACCTGACGAGAAGTTCCTCCTAGCTGCATAGGCTCATCTAAGTCAGTACAGACTAACTGCTGCTTGGGAGAGGTTACCAATTGCTCAGGAATTTTCGATCTCTCCCTAAGACGTCTATCTATTCTGATAGAGAGGGACATAACAGCATCAAGGGAAAGGGGGGTCTCATACAGCGCCAGCGCATCCTTAACCCTTTCAGATAACCCAGAGCAGAACTGACTCCTGAGAGCCGGGTCATTCCACTGAGTATCCGTAGCCCACCTACGGAACTCTGAGCAATATTCCTCTGCTGGCCGATCTCCCTGTAGGAGTCTCCGTAACTTCGACTCATATATGAGACCCAAAGCCCCAAAAAATCCCTCCACTGACCGGAGAGCCTGGGAACCAGGGGGTAACGAGAACGCCCAGGATTGCGGGTCCCCCTGAAGCAGGGAAATAACAATCCCCACCCGCTGTTCTTCATTACCTGAGGAGTAAGGGCGCAGCTTAAAATATAATTTGCAGGCCTCACGGAACGTCACAAATTTGTCCCTTCCCCCAGAAAATCTGTCAGGAAGAACAACCTTGGGTTCTGTAACAACCTGGTTACCCATAGCAACCGCCGGGCTTGCGGTCTGCTGCATTTGCTGCTGTTGTTGGAGGACAGACGCCTTCAATCCTGCCACCTCCAAAGATAGGCCTTGAAGCTGTTTTGCCAAAGCAGCTTTGGATTCTATGTAGAGAGAAAAAAATTTTATTTTAATTTTTTCTCCCAAAAAATAAGGGCCAGTTATAATATCACGATCGGCGTGACTATCACATACGTGACACAGAGGGAGGGAAAGAGGAAGGCCCTGCCCAAGTGAGAGGGAAGGTGGTGACCCCTGACTCACCTTGCGGCTGGCACCTGGCTGCCCTGACGTCCCTAGACGGGTTCCTCACCCGTACGCCGATCACGTGCCTAAAACCCTGGCTTTCCCTAAGATGAGCCCTAGATAGTGAACAGGGCGGTGGGAACACTAGTCCGCACCACTAGCTCAAAAGGAAAACACCAAGGGGAGGACAGACAATACAGACTAAACATATAATCCCAGGTGGGCGACAACAGGAGACAACAAAAAGCCCAACAGGGATCCGGAGGGTAGCACTCTGGAACAACAACCAGGATTCGCAGCTCCAGTGGGTCAGTATAGAAGTCCAGGCAGGAAGCTCTATAACTGGCAACTAGAGAAGTGTGAGAGGAGAATATAAGGAGGTTGGGAGTGGCAGACAAGAAACAGCTGAGGAGGAGAAGCTACGGATCCCTGAGTGAGACAAAAAGGATTGCAAGGCAAACACAGAAAACAATCACTAAGAAACAACGTGATCTTTAGACATAGAGCGCGCAGCCACCCGCTGCGACTTCCTGACCCCGGGTATAACGGAGTCAGACGTGGCTCTTGACACCCTTGTGACAACTAACTTTCGATGTTCTTTTCTGAGCCTACCATGTTGATCATGGTTATCGGCGAATCAGGGTTCCACGCCGGAGAGTTAACATGAGAAAGAGAGTCCACATCCAAGGGAGATAAATGGATGTAATAAAATTTTGATCGAGCTGAAATTTGGGAAAAGTTATTAAAGCAGAAGGATAGAAGGAAAGTGCCAATTAAATATGAATTTTAGAAATTTAAGTCCCTGTCACCTATGCAGAGTAAAGGTTTTTCATCGCCAGAAATGGGTTAATGTCACCCACCAATGGAACAGATTATTTAAAAAAAAAAAAATCTGTCCCTATCACCTATGCAGAGCAGGGATTTATTAACGTCCAAAAATTTTAACAAATTGGGGAATTTCACCCGAAAATGTAACAGACAAATTAGTGATTTTTTTACCAGTCTGCTAGGTATAGCAGTGGTATATCACACCCCAAAATTGACGAATTTTACCTGAAAATGTTACAGAAATATTAGTGATTTTTTTTTCCATGTCTGCTAGGTAAAGCAGTGGTATATCAAACCCCAAAATTGCTTAATTTAACCCTAAAATGTAACAGACAAATTTGTGATATTTTTTTACCTGTCTACTAGGTATAGCAGTGGTATATCATACCCAAAAATTCGTGAATTTCAGTCAAAAATGTAACAGACAAATTAGTGAAATGACATAAAATAAAATACGTACAAAAAAAAATATTTATGAGGTGCAGGGCAGGCCAGCACCTTCAAGGTGTAAAGGGCATGCTCAGGCCATGTGCCTAATTTGGAGACACATAAGTTGAAGGGGGCAGACCTGTCATCCAGTACGTGTAGGCGTGTGGACATATACTGCTCCACCATGTTGGTGAAATGCTGCCTCCTGCTAAGACATCCAATATCAGCTGGTGGTGCTGGTTGTTGTGGCGTACTGACACAGCTTTTCCACTTTTTGGCCATGCTAACCCTGCCTTCTGAGGTGCTGGTGGTGCCCCAGCTGTGTTGGCGATCTCTTCCTCCTCCTCTGCCTTCGCCTTGTGCTTCCACTATGCCCCTGCTGTCAGGTAGAGATGTCCTGAACTATTCGCCGGCGAACAGTTCCCAGCGAACATTGCAATGTTATATACATCATCATTGAGCAAACTTTGATCCTGTACCTCACAGTCAGCAGACACATTCCAGCCAATCAGTATACCCTCCCTCCCAGACCCTCCCACAGCCTATCAAAAAGCAAGGACAGCATCCATCTTAGATTCATTCTGAAGCTGCAGTGTTAGTGACAGCAGGAAGAGTGCAGCTGCTGCTGATTTAATAGGGAAATCATTAGCTAGGCCAGTGTTCTGTGTCCACTTCAGTCCTCAAAAACTCATCTGATCTGCTGTAAGGACAGCGTCCTGACAGCACCCCAAAAAGCCCTTTTTAGGGCTAGTACATTAGTCTGCTTTTTTTTTCTAGATATATATTGCAGTTGCCTGCCAGTGTGTGTCAGGCCCACAGAGTGTACTGTGCCCACTGCCACTGCCCACCACTCATATCTGGAGGCACAGTAAATTGCAGAAAAAAAGCAATACAATTTTTTCTCTGTAATATAATTGCATTTACCTTCCAGCGTGTGTCAGGACCACAGAGTGTACTGTGCCCACTGCCAGTGCCCACCACTCATATCTGGTGGCACAGTACCTTGCAGATAAAAAAGCAATACATTTTTTTCTCTGTAATATAATTGCAGTTGCCTGCCAGTGTGTGTC
Organism: Bufo gargarizans; assembly: GCF_014858855.1. Classification (NCBI taxonomy): domain Eukaryota; kingdom Metazoa; phylum Chordata; class Amphibia; order Anura; family Bufonidae; genus Bufo; species Bufo gargarizans. Next base: position 407,083,629 of record NC_058081.1, on the reverse strand, counting down.
AGGCCCACAGAGTGTTCTGTGCCCACTGCCAGTGCCCATCACTCATATCTGGTGGCACAGTACCTTGCAGATAAAAAAAAGCAATACAATTTTTTCTCTGTAATATAATTGCAGTTGCCTGCCAGTGTGTGTTAGTCCCACCACTCATATCTGATGGCACAGTACCTTGCAGATAAAAAAAGCAATACAATTTTATCTCTGTAAAATAATTGCAGTTGCCTGCCAGTGTGTGTCAGGCCCACAGAGTGTTCTGTGCCCACTGCCAGTGCCCACCACTCATATTTGGTGGCACAGTACCTTGCAGATAAAAAAAGCAATACAATTGTATCTCTGAAATATAATTGCAGTTGCCTGCCAGTGTGTGTCAGGCCCACATAGTGTACTGTGCCCACTGCCAGTGCCCACCACTCATATCTGGTGGCACAGTACCTTGCAGATAAAAAAGCAATACATTTTTTTCTCTGTAATATAATTGCAGTTGCCTGCCAGGGTGTGTTAGGCCCACAGAGTGTACTGTGCCCACTGCCCACCACTCATATCTGGTGGCACAGTAAATTGCAGATAAAAAAGCAAAGCAAATTTCTCTCTGTTAAATAATTGCAGTTGTCTGCCAGTGTGTGTCAGGCCCACAGAGTGTTCTGTGCCCACTGCCAGTGCCCACCACTCATATTTGGTGGCACAGTACCTTGCAGATAAAAAAGCAATACAATTTTATCTCTGAAATATAATTGCAGTTGCCTGCCAGTGTGTGTCAGGCCCACATAGTATTCTGTGCCCACTGCCAGTGCTTACCACTCATATCTGGTGGCACAGTACCTTGCACATAAAAAGCAAAACAATTTTTTCTCTGTAATATAATTGCAGTTGCCTGCCAGTGTGTGTCAGGCCCACATAGTGTTCTGTGCCCACTGCCAGTGCCCACCAATCATATCTGGTGGCAAGGTACCTTGCAGATAAAAAAGCAATACAATGTTTTCTCTGTAATATAATTGCAGTTGCCTGCCAGTGTGTGTCAGACCCACAGATTGTACTGTGCCCACTGCCCACCACTACTCATATCGGGTGGCACAGTGCCTTGCACGCATAGTACCACTAATCCCCGCAGGGGCCGTCGTGGTCATGGGACTGTGATTTCCTTTGGCCCTAAAAATAATGCCCAGTGTTTAGGGGCCTAGTACCCTGAACTTGAAAAGTTCTGATGACATAGTTGACTGGCTAACACAGGACACCCAATCTTCTACAGCTTCCTCTCGGAACCTTGACGCACCATACTCATCCTGCTCAGCTTCAGGCACCTCTCAAGTTACCACCCGCCCACCTGCCGCCTTCACCAACACTAGCACCAAAGCCACTTCACTTGATCTGTCGGAGGAGTTATTTACACTTCAGTTTGAAAAAATTAGTGATGCACAACCATTATTGCCAGAGGACGTAGATAACAGGGATATGTCTCAGTCAGGCAGCATTACACACATGGAAGTACGGTGTGATGATGATGATGTTGTACCCGCTGCTGCTTCCTTTGCTGAGTTGTCAGATACAAGTGAAGCGGTTGATGATGACGATGTGTCCGTGGATGTCACGTGGGTGCCCGCTCGAAGAGAAGAAGAACGGTGGGAAAGTTCAGATGGGGAGACAGAGAGGAAGAGGAGACGAGTTGGAAGCAGGGGGAGGTAGTCGCAAGGAGCTAGTGGCACAGTCAGACAGCATGTATCGGCACCCGGGGTCAGCCAGACAGCATGCCAATCAACCCATGCTGTTGCCACCACCAGAATGCCGTCTTTGCAAAGCTCAGCAGTGTGGCATTTTTTTATGTGTGTCTGCCTCTGATAACAGCAATGCCATTTGCAATCTGTGCCAAAAGAAACTGATTCGTGGTCCAACACCCACCTAGGTACAAATGCTTTGTGAAAGCTAATGATCTCACATCACAAACGCCTATGGGATCAACACATGATGAGTACAAGCAGCACACAAACTCAAAGCCACCATCCTCCTCCTGCTCCAGCATCGTCAGCAAAGTCAACCAATACTGTCCTCCTTGCCCTCTCTCAACCATGTCACAGAGTCACCCCCTTGCCCGGCGTCTGACAGCTGGCTTGTCGGAACTCTTAGTCCGCCAGCTTTTACCATACAAGCTGGTGAAGTATGAGGCTTTAAAAAAAATTGTATCTATTGGGAGTTCGCAGTGGAAGGTACCCGGACGAATTTTTTTTTCACAAAAGACAATCATCAACCTGTACTCTATTGTGGAAAAGGAAGTCATGGCATGTCTGGCACACAGTGTTGGGGCAAGGGTCCATCTAACTAGAGTTGAGCGGACACCTGGATGTTCGGGTTCGAGAAGTTCGGCCGAACTTCCCGGAAATGTTCGGGTTCGGGATCCGAACCCGATCCGAACTTCGTCCCGAACCCGAACCCCATTGAAGTCAATGGGGACCCAAACTTTTCGGCACTAAAAAGGCTGTAAAACAACCCAGGAAAGGGCTAGAGGGCTGCAAAAGGCAGAAAAATGTAGGTAAATCCCATGCAAAAAAATGTGGATAGGGAAATGAATAAAAATAAAAATAAAATAAATAAAAATTAACCAAAATCAAATGGAGAGAGGTCCCATAGCAGAGAATCTGGCTTCACGTCACCCACCACTGGAACAGTCCATTCTCAGATATTTAGGCCCCGGCACCCAGGGAGAGGAGAGAGGTCCCGTAACAGAGAATCTGGCTTCATGTCAGCAGAGAATCAGTCTGTATGTCATAGCAGAGAATCAGGCTTCATGTCAGCCACCACTGCAACAGTCCATTGTCATATATTTAGGCCCAGCACCCAGGCAGAGGAGAGAGGTCCCGTAACAGAGAATCTGTCTTCATGTCAGCAGAGAATCAGTCTGCATGTCATAGCAGAGAATCAGGCTTCACGTCAGCCACCATTGCAACAGTCCATTGTCATATATTTAGGCCCAGCACCAAGGCAGAGGAGAGAGGTCCCGTAACAGAGAATCTGTCTTCATGTCAGCAGAGAATCAGTCTGCATGTCATAGCAGAGAATCAGGCTTCACGTCAGCCACCAGTGCAACAGTCCATTGTCATATATTTAGGCCCAGCACCCAGGCAGAGGAGAGAGGTCCCGTAACAGAGGATCTGGCTTCATGTCAGCAGAGAATCAGTCTGCATGTCATAGCAGAAAATCAGGCTTCACGTCAGCCACCACTGCAACAGTCCATTGTCATATATTTAGGCCCAGCACACAGGCAGAGGAGAGAGGTCCCGTAACAGAGAATCTGTCTTCATGTCAGCAGAGAATTAGTCTGCATGTCATAGCAGAGAATCAGGCTTCACGTCAGCCACCACTGCAACAGTCCATTGTCAGATATTTAGGCCCAGCACCCAGGCAGAGGAGAGAGGTCCCGTAACAGAGGATCTGACTTCATGTCAGCAGAGAATCAGTCTGCATGTCATAGCAAAGAATCAGGCTTTACGTCAGCCACCAGTGCAACAGTCCATTGTCATATATTTAGGCCCAGCACCAAGGCAGAGGAGAGAGGTCCCGTAACAGAGAATCTGTCTTCATGTCAGCAGAGAATCAGTCTGCATGTCATAGCAGAGAATCAGGCTTCACGTCAGCCACCAGTGCAACAGTCCATTGTCATATATTTAGGCCCAGCACCCAGGCAGAGGAGAGAGGTCCCGTAACAGAGGATCTGGCTTCATGTCAGCAGAGAATCAGTCTGCATGTCATAGCAGAGAATCAGGCTTCACGACAGCCACCAGTGCAACAGTCCATTGTCATATATATAGGCCCAGCACCCAGGCAGAGGAGAGAGGTCCCGTAACAGAGGATCTGTCTTCATGTCAGCAGAGAATTAGTCTGCATGTCATAGCAGAGATTCAGGCTTCACGTCAGCCACCACTGTAACAGTCCATTGTCAGATATTTAGGCCCAGCACCCAGGCAGACGAGAGAGTTCCCGTAACAGAGAATCTGTCTTCATGTCAGCAGAGAATCAGTCTGCATGTCATAGCAGAGAATCAGGCTTCACGTCAGCCACCAGTGCAACACTCCATTGTCATATATTTAGGCCCAGCACCCAGGCAGAGTAGAGAGGTCCCGTAACAGAGGATCTGTCTTCATGTCAGAAGAGAATCAGTCTGCATGTAATAGCAGAGAATCAGGCTTCACGTCAGCCACCACTGCAACAGTCCATTGGCATATATTTAGGCCCAGCACACAGGCAGAGGAGAGAGGTTCCGTAACAGAGAATCTGTCTTCATGTCAGCAGAGAATTAGTCTGCATGTCATAGCAGAGAATAAGGCTTCACGTCAGCCACCACTGCAACAGTCCATTGTCAGATATTTAGGCCCAGCACCCAGGCAGAGGAGAGAGGTCCCGTAACAGAGAATCTGTCTTGATGTCATCAGAGAATCAGTCTGCATGTCATAGCAGAGAATCAGGCTTCACGTCAGCCACCACTGCAACAGTCCATTGTCAGATATTTAAGCCCAGCACCCAGGCAGAGGAGAGAGGTCCCGTAACAGAGAATCTGTCTTCATGTCAGCAGAGAATCAGTCTGCATGTCATAGCAGAGAATCAGGCTTCACGTCAGCCACCAGTGCAACAGTCCATTGTCATATATTTAGGCCCAGCACCCAGGCAGAGGAGAGAGGTCCCGTAACAGAGAATCTGACTTCATGTCAGCAGAGAATCAGTCTGCATGTCATAGCAGAGAATCAGGCTTCACGTCAGCCACCAGTGCAACAGTCCATTGTCATATATTTAGGCCCAGCACCCAGGCAGAGGAGAGAGGTCCCGTAACAGAGAATCTGACTTCATGTCATCAGAGAATCAGTCTGCATGTCATAGCAGAGAATCAGGCTTCACGTCAGCCACCACTGCAACAGTCCATTGTCAGATATTTAGGCCCAGCACCCAGACAGAGGAGAGGTTCATTCAACTTTGGGTAGCCTCGCAATATAATGGTAAAATAAAAATAAAAATAGGATTGAATGAGAAAGTGCCCTGGAGTACAATAATATATGGTTAAGGGGAGGTAGTTAATGTCTAATCTGCACAAGGGATGGACAGGTCCTGTGGGATCCAAGCCTGGTTCATTTTTATGAACTTCAGCTTGTCCACATTTGCTGTAGACTGGCGGCTGCGTTTGTCAGTAATGACGCCCCCTGCCGTGCAGAATACACGTTCAGACAAAACGCTGGCCACCAGGCAGGCCAGCACCTCCAAGGCATAAAAGGCCAGCTCTGGCCACGTGGTCAATTTAGAGACCCAGAAGTTGAATGGGGCCGAACCATCAGTCAGTACGTGGAGGGGTGTGCACACGTACTGTTCCACCATGTTAGTGAAATGTTGCCTCCTGCTAACACGTTGCGTATCAGGTGGTGGTGCAGTTAGCTGTGGCGTGTTTGTGCCGGCATACATACATAATTCCTTTGGGTAGCCATCTTATATGCTTCTGGCCTATGTAAAAAGCTGTGAACTCTCATCTTTCTGAAGCCTGGGTCGCCTATGATATAGATGGACACTTTTATTACCACTACTCTGTAAGGCCAGCAATAAAAGGTCATAAAAGCTACACCAGGCCCAGCTCATCCTGTCCAAGATCAGCTCGCTGTCAAGCCTGGCTGGAGCGTGACGTCATTAATTTCCAGGTCTGGTTTGAGGAGAGCTAATAGCCCCTTAATTAGCTCTGGGGATAAAACCAGTCCACTTTCATATTTCATTTATGAATAAACTTATGCCCTTTCTGACACCAGATCCAGGCTCTACAGAGTATTGTGGTTAATTGGGTATCAAATATGACTAGAGGATGTGATTCTGTAGCTGACCTATGGGTGGTAGAAGAACTACAGGTCCCAGCATTACCGTGTGTGGTCTCATTCTGTAGGTAAATAAATAAGGATCGCAAATATGTATTCTGTATAAAAATATGCCGATGTATCAAGGAGATACGGGCTTAAGTATAATCCTCATTGTAGGAACTGAACTTTGATGGGGTCATAAAACACTTGGAGGCCAATCCCTAGGATTGACAGTCACTCTGCTTCCATTGGCTGACAGGAGTAAGTCTCCTGCCCATGGGAGAGTTCATAAAAACCCATGCACAAGGACAGAGGAGAGAGACCCATGGAACATCACCAGACACTTAATTGGACATTGACGGCATATCCCTGTATCAGAAGAACTTTGAGGGTCTCCCCTGATACATACTGAAAAGGGGTTTGCAAGGATTCAAAAAGGACATATGAACGACCATCTGAAACCCTCCAGAGAAACTAAGTATTCTTTCATCTTTTTCCCTTTCATTTGAACTGTCGTGATTATTTATATTGTTATTATTATTCTGTAGATTTATAGTCATTTTCATTAGATTTGTATGCACTGCTTTTTACCGCTTATTAAAGATTATAAAATCTAAATAGCCAAGTCTTCCATATTCTAAGCTGCTGAACAACGTACCTTGCCTTTGAGGAGACGTTACCAGGTAGTTAGTTAAATTGCATTTAGGAATTGTAGCTGGGGGTGATTGACTGTGGTTGGTCAGTAAGTGATATCCGGTTCATCCACTGATCTGTGTGATAGTGAATGACCCGGATAGTCGGCTCGTGGACCGGGAACCCACGTGGTGGCAGTTACCGAAGTATAGTGGGGGGGTGTTAGCCGAGTGGTAATACCCCGGTCACGTGAGGTCTCTGTGTGTGCGCAGACTCCGTCACAGACCACTACGTCAGAGCTGTGGGATCCGGAGCGATCGGATCCATAGTTCGTGACATTTTTCTGGTGGCAGCTTACGGGATTCTGTATGCTTAGAATATTAGTGCATGAAGTTATGTCCATAACTCTGTACTAAAGGATTGAAAAATTCTGGAAGACGAAGCACAGTGCATTAGTTTTGATAGAATAATAATTCACAACAGTACCCTCCCCTCTCTCTTGTTTTCTGTCCTATCTTTTATTTGGCAATAATGTCCGAATCCGTGAATTATGACGCCCTGAGCGTGGCTGATATCACAGCTCTGTGTGAGCACAAAGGCATCCAAGTATATGGGAAAAATAAGACTGTCCTTATCCAGGAGTTATGTGCACGGAGGAGTCAAGAGTCATCCCTGCAGGATTCAGAGAATGGAGGAGACTCTGGGGCCCCTGAGCCAGGTGACCCCTTCCAGAATGAGGATGATGAACTGGGAGGAGGACAGCCTGCTGGGGCTTGCAGTCCTCTAGCTGGACATAACTCTGTCTCTATGCCATCCCAAAATGGGCTGGACCAACTAATGCTCAGTAACCCGGACTTATATTTTCGGCTGCTGGAGGCACGTCGTGCAGAGCGTAAGGCTGAGCTCGAGGCTGCAGAGCGCAAGGCTGAGCTCGAGGCTGCAGAACGCAAGGCTGAACTCGAGGCTGCAGAACGCAAGGCTGAGCTCGAGGCTGCAGAGCGCAAGGCTGAGCGCGAGGCTGCAGAACGGGAAGCTGTCCGCAGGCATGAACTGGACCTGGCCCGAGTACAGCTTCAGGGGTCCGACCGGCATGCCACAGCCACAGGCCCATCCCTGATGGTCAAGCCAAAACTGCCTGTGATGGAGTCTGAGAACTGTGACATTGATCTTTTCCTGCATGCTTTTGAAACCTCATGCCAGCAGTACCAGGTACCAGAGCCACAGTGGGCGGGACATCTAATGTCCGCACTGAAGGGCAAAGCTATGGAGGCCCTGGTCGGACTACCATTAGCAGAGCGTACCAGTTACGCGGTCATCAAAAAGGCTATTCTGGTCAAGTACCAGCTGACTCCAGAGACTTACCGTTTACGGTTCCGGTCCCTGCGGAGAGGGCCCGGAGATACTTTTATGGACCATCTGGGCAAGTTGCAGACCACCTTCCAACAGTGGTCTGATCCCCTCACAGAGGACACCAAGCAGTCCCTGGCGGATCTGATGGTCCGAGAACAGTTTGTCTCCAATTGCCCCACAGATGTGCAAAAATATGTATGTGAGCACAAGCCGAAGAGTGCGCGAGAGGCGGCCGAGCTAGCCGATGAATACGTCGCCATGCCCAGCACTCGGGCATTCAAAGACACTCTGTCCCGTCTGGGAGGAACCTCTTCATCTGCTTCTTCCTCCCGGCCAGCTTTGTCGGTTCCTGTCCAGCGAACCTTTCACAGGCCTGCACAAAGACCTGAAGGAGTCAAGCCAGCACCGACAGACGTGCGCAAGTGCTATGCGTGCGGCAAGCCAGGACACCTCAGCCACTCGTGCCCGGAGAAGAAGACAGCACCCCCTGGCAAGCTTGCCCGCAACCCATCATCTGTGCTGTTAGTGAATGGAGCTGCAAGACACACCGCAGACAACCTACAGTCGGTTACTGTGGGCAACCGATGCACCACAGGCTTCCGCGATACAGGAGCCGAAGTCACACTAGTTCGGCCTGAACTAGTGGATGACGCAGACCTTATTCCCGGCAAAAGCCTCACCATCACGGGAGTTGGGGGGGTGAGCCCTAATGTTCCCCTAGCTCGTGTTTTCCTTGATTGGGGGGCTGGGAGTGGAGTAAGGGAGGTGGGAGTCTCTGCGGAGATCCCCACAAATGTTTTATTAGGCACTGACCTAGGACGATTGGTCTCGTGCTACGTGCCCCCTGGAAGCACACAGGACTCACCCGTCCCTATGGAGGTCCCTGGACATACCGAGGTACTGTGCAAGGATGTTTGCGTAACATCAGATAACCTCGGGGATGGACCTCGGGAGGTGGGAGGTGGGGTGTGTGGGAGCAGTTCTCCTATGACAGGAGATGTAGAGGGGATGGCGGGTGTATGTACACAGGTAGCAAACATGTGTTTAACTGATTTAAGTTGTGCAAATGTTAAATGTGATGACATTATTGTGCCTGTGTTGCCCGTCACTCGCAGGGCTGCAAAAGCCGCAGCGGAACGCTCCATTGGGGAAGAGCAAGTGGAAGTGTCCCCTTCCACCGGTTCGGACCCCGTGGACTTAACCGCGTCAGAGCCTCAGCCACTGTCCCTGTTCGCCACAGGACAGCTGGCTGGGACTTGTAGTGCCGCCTTTGAGCAGGCCCTGCGAGATGACCTTACCTTGGAGCAGCTAAGAGGGTTAGCTGCCAGTCCTCCCACTGAGGGAGACAAATACCGAGTGTGTTGGGACAATGGGAAACTGTATAAGGAGGACATCTCCCACAGTGACAGTAGGGTGGGGCCACTCAAGAGGCAGCTCATTGTACCTGTGCAGTTCAGGGAACAATTACTGCAAGTGGCTCATGAGATCCCCTTAGCTGGTCACCTGGGAATAACCAAAACAAAGTCCCGGGTGATGCAGAACTTTTTCTGGCCTGGCCTCGGGGCAGATGTCGCCAAGTACTGCAGGTCCTGCGACACCTGTCAGCGAGTTGGCAAAGCAGGAGACCGTCACCGAGCTCCATTGAATCCCTTACCAATAATTGATGAACCCTTCAGGAGGGTGGCCGTGGACATCATTGGTCCCCTGGCCATCCCCAGCAGTTCGGGTAAACGGTTCATATTAACCCTGGTGGATTATGCGACGCGCTACCCGGAAGCAGTGGCGTTATCCTCCATTAGGGCGGACAAGGTTGCAGACGCCCTGCTGGGGATCTTCACGAGAGTGGGGTTCCCAGCTGAGCTTCTCAGCGACCAAGGACCTCAGTTCATGTCTGAACTAATGCAGGGGCTCTGTAGGAAAATACAGGTGAACCATATCGTAGCCAGCCCTTACCACCCACAAACAAACGGCCTCTGTGAGCGCTTCAACGGGACGTTGAAGCAGATGCTGAAGACGTTCGTGGAGGCGCAAGGGAAGGACTGGGAACGATATCTACCACACCTGCTATTTGCCTACAGAGAGGTTCCCCAGGAGTCAACCGGGTTTTCGCCCTTCGAACTCCTGTATGGTCGACGAGTAAGAGGTCCCCTAGACCTAATCAGAGAGTCTTGGGAAGGCAGGGTTGCCGGAACTGAAGTCTCTGTAGTAGACTACGTCCTCAGGTTCCGAGACAAAATGGAGTCGCTGGTAGGTCTGGTACAGGAGAATATGGTGCAGGCCCAAAGCAAACAGAAGCAGTGGTATAACCGCACTGCCCGAGAGAGAATCTACCAGGAGGGGCAGAAGGTCTATGTCCTGCTGCCAATGCGGCAAAACAAACTGCAAGCTGCATGGGAAGGGCCGTACCCCATTGTCAAATGTCTGAGTAAGGTAAATTATGTGGTGGGCCTTGGAGAGGGAGGTAGGAGACAGAAGACGTTTCACGTCAACATGCTCAAGGAGCATCACGAGAGAACGCCACATGTTATGCCGGTTTGCAGCCTGCCCGAAAGGGAGGAGGCCGACCCCCTACTAGATCTGCTAGCTGACACTCGAGAGTTGGAGGTGGACTTAACCCTCAACCCTCAACTCTCGTCCCAGCAGAGATCTCAGCTCTTAGAAGTGTTGACGGCTCACCGTGACACTTTTACAGGGAAACCCGGGAGAACACACCTTGCAGTCCATCATGTGGACACAGGTACACATGCTCCCACCAAGCAGTCCGCCTACCGTGTCTCACTGGAGGTCCAGGCAGACCTCAGGAGGGAGATCGAGGAGATGAAGCAGCTCGGGGTCATTCAGAAATCCCACAGCGCTTGGGCCTCACCGGTGGTTCTGGTCCCGAAAAAAGATCAGACAACCAGGTTCTGTGTGGATTATCGGAAACTGAATGCCATCACAACCTCGGATGCTTACCCCATGCCCAGGATTGATGAACTGTTAGATAAGTTGGCAGGAGCCAGCTACCTGACAATCATGGACCTGAGCAGGGGGTATTGGCAGATTCCCCTGACCTCGGAGGCTCAGGAGAAGTCGGCCTTCATCACCCCTTTCGGCTTATACGAATTTACTGTAATGCCGTTTGGGATGAAGAATGCGCCAGCCACCTTTCAAAGGCTTGTGAATGACTTGCTGGAAGGACTAGAAGAATGTGCTGTCGCCTATTTAGACGACATTGCCGTGTATAGCCCCACGTGGAAGGAGCATCTGGTGCACCTGTCGCAAGTACTGGACAAACTTGCTGCGGCTGGACTAACTGTTAAGCCTAGCAAGTGCCAGCTGGGCATGAATGAGGTCACTTACTTAGGCCACAGAGTAGGAGGAGGCACACTGAGGCCTGAAATAGAGAAGGTGAAAGCCATTACGAGATGGCCAACACCTCTCACCAAGAAGCAGGTCATGTCTTTCTTGGGAACGGCCGGGTACTATAGGAAGTTCATCCCGAACTATAGCGCCCTGGCCAAGCCTCTGACAGACTTGACCAAGAAGAAGCTGCCCAGGATGGTGTCATGGACGCCGGAATGCGAGCAAGGCTTCCAGGCCCTGAAGGATGCACTAGCCAGTGCTCCTGTGCTTCAGGCCCCAGATTTCACTCGGAAGTTTGTGGTCCACACGGATGCTTCCGCCTTTGGTCTGGGTGCAGTCCTGAGTCAGGTGAACCAGGCCGGGGAGGAGCATCCTGTACTATACCTGAGCCGTAAGTTACTGGCCAGGGAGACCAGCTACTCCACAATAGAGAAGGAGTGTTTAGCTATTGTGTGGTCCCTGCAAAAGCTACAACACTACCTGTATGGACGCAATTTCACAGTGATCACTGATCACAATCCCCTCAGCTGGTTGGCACGTCTCGCAGGAGACAATGCAAAACTGCTGAGATGGAGCCTGATTTTGCAGCAGTACAACTTCACCGTGCAGCACAGAAAAGGTAGTTTACATGGAAATGCCGACGGGTTGTCGCGGCAGGGAGAATCGACCAGAGATGGCTGGGTTGCTGTGGAATAGGCTTGTGGCCATTTCCCCAGGCAACCTTTTAAAAGAGGGAGGTGTGCCGGCATACATACATAATTCCTTTGGGTAGCCATCTTATATGCTTCTGGCCTATGTAAAAAGCTGTGAACTCTCATCTTTCTGAAGCCTGGGTCGCCTATGATATAGATGGACACTTTTATTACCACTACTCTGTAAGGCCAGCAATAAAAGGTCATAAAAGCTACACCAGGCCCAGCTCATCCTGTCCAAGATCAGCTCGCTGTCAAGCCTGGCTGGAGCGTGACGTCATTAATTTCCAGGTCTGGTTTGAGGAGAGCTAATAGCCCCTTAATTAGCTCTGGGGATAAAACCAGTCCACTTTCATATTTCATTTATGAATAAACTTATGCCCTTTCTGACACCAGATCCAGGCTCTACAGAGTATTGTGGTTAATTGGGTATCAAATATGACTAGAGGATTTGATTCTGTAGCTGACCTATGGGTGGTAGAAGAACTACAGGTCCCAGCATTACCGTGTGTGGTCTCATTCTGTAGGTAAATAAATAAGGATCGCAAATATGTATTCTGTATAAAAATATGCCGATGTATCAAGGAGATACGGGCTTAAGTATAATCCTCATTGTAGGAACTGAACTTTGATGGGGTCATAAAACACTTGGAGGCCAATCCCTAGGATTGACAGTCACTCTGCTTCCATTGGCTGACAGGAGTAAGTCTCCTGCCCATGGGAGAGTTCATAAAAACCCATGCACAAGGACAGAGGAGAGAGACCCATGGAACATCACCAGACACTTAATTGGACATTGACGGCATATCCCTGTATCAGAAGAACTTTGAGGGTCTCCCCTGATACATACTGAAAAGGGGTTTGCAAGGATTCAAAAAGGACATATGAACGACCATCTGAAACCCTCCAGAGAAACTAAGTATTCTTTCATCTTTTTCCCTTTCATTTGAACTGTCGTGATTATTTATATTGTTATTATTATTCTGTAGATTTATAGTCATTTTCATTAGATTTGTATGCACTGCTTTTTACCGCTTATTAAAGATTATAAAATCTAAATAGCCAAGTCTTCCATATTCTAAGCTGCTGAACAACGTACCTTGCCTTTGAGGAGACGTTACCAGGTAGTTAGTTAAATTGCATTTAGGAATTGTAGCTGGGGGTGATTGACTGTGGTTGGTCAGTAAGTGATATCCGGTTCATCCACTGATCTGTGTGATAGTGAATGACCCGGATAGTCGGCTCGTGGACCGGGAACCCACGTGGTGGCAGTTACCGAAGTATAGTGGGGGGGTGTTAGCCGAGTGGTAATACCCCGGTCACGTGAGGTCTCTGTGTGTGCGCAGACTCCGTCACAGACCACTACGTCAGAGCTGTGGGATCCGGAGCGATCGGATCCATAGTTCGTGACATTTTTCTGGTGGCAGCTTACGGGATTCTGTATGCTTAGAATATTAGTGCATGAAGTTATGTCCATAACTCTGTACTAAAGGATTGAAAATTCTGGAAGACGAAGCACAGTGCATTAGTTTTGATAGAATAATAATTCACGACAGTACCCTCCCCTCTCTCTTGTTTTCTGTCCTATCTTTTATTTGGCAATAATGTCCGAATCCGTGAATTATGACGCCCTGAGCGTGGCTGATATCACAGCTCTGTGTGAGCACAAAGGCATCCAAGTATATGGGAAAAATAAGACTGTCCTTATCCAGGAGTTATGTGCACGGAGGAGTCAAGAGTCATCCCTGCAGGATTCAGAGAATGGAGGAGACTCTGGGGCCCCTGAGCCAGGTGACCCCTTCCAGAATGAGGATGATGAACTGGGAGGAGGACAGCCTGCTGGGGCTTGCAGTCCTCTAGCTGGACATAACTCTGTCTCTATGCCATCCCAAAATGGGCTGGACCAACTAATGCTCAGTAACCCGGACTTATATTTTCGGCTGCTGGAGGCACGTCGTGCAGAGCGTAAGGCTGAGCTCGAGGCTGCAGAGCGCAAGGCTGAGCTCGAGGCTGCAGAACGCAAGGCTGAACTCGAGGCTGCAGAACGCAAGGCTGAGCTCGAGGCTGCAGAGCGCAAGGCTGAGCGCGAGGCTGCAGAACGGGAAGCTGTCCGCAGGCATGAACTGGACCTGGCCCGAGTACAGCTTCAGGGGTCCGACCGGCATGCCACAGCCACAGGCCCATCCCTGATGGTCAAGCCAAAACTGCCTGTGATGGAGTCTGAGAACTGTGACATTGATCTTTTCCTGCATGCTTTTGAAACCTCATGCCAGCAGTACCAGGTACCAGAGCCACAGTGGGCGGGACATCTAATGTCCGCACTGAAGGGCAAAGCTATGGAGGCCCTGGTCGGACTACCATTAGCAGAGCGTACCAGTTACGCGGTCATCAAAAAGGCTATTCTGGTCAAGTACCAGCTGACTCCAGAGACTTACCGTTTACGGTTCCGGTCCCTGCGGAGAGGGCCCGGAGATACTTTTATGGACCATCTGGGCAAGTTGCAGACCACCTTCCAACAGCGGTCTGATCCCCTCACAGAGGACACCAAGCAGTCCCTGGCGGATCTGATGGTCCGAGAACAGTTTGTCTCCAATTGCCCCACAGATGTGCAAAAATATGTATGTGAGCACAAGCCGAAGAGTGCGCGAGAGGCGGCCGAGCTAGCCGATGAATACGTCGCCATGCCCAGCACTCGGGCATTCAAAGACACTCTGTCCCGTCTGGGAGGAACCTCTTCATCTGCTTCTTCCTCCCGGCCAGCTTTGTCGGTTCCTGTCCAGCGAACCTTTCACAGGCCTGCACAAAGACCTGAAGGAGTCAAGCCAGCACCGACAGACGTGCGCAAGTGCTATGCGTGCGGCAAGCCAGGACACCTCAGCCACTCGTGCCCGGAGAAGAAGACAGCACCCCCTGGCAAGCTTGCCCGCAACCCATCATCTGTGCTGTTAGTGAATGGAGCTGCAAGACACACCGCAGACAACCTACAGTCGGTTACTGTGGGCAACCGATGCACCACAGGCTTCCGCGATACAGGAGCCGAAGTCACACTAGTTCGGCCTGAACTAGTGGATGACGCAGACCTTATTCCCGGCAAAAGCCTCACCATCACGGGAGTTGGGGGGGTGAGCCCTAATGTTCCCCTAGCTCGTGTTTTCCTTGATTGGGGGGCTGGGAGTGGAGTAAGGGAGGTGGGAGTCTCTGCGGAGATCCCCACAAATGTTTTATTAGGCACTGACCTAGGACGATTGGTCTCGTGCTACGTGCCCCCTGGAAGCACACAGGACTCACCCGTCCCTATGGAGGTCCCTGGACATACCGAGGTACTGTGCAAGGATGTTTGCGTAACATCAGATAACCTCGGGGATGGACCTCGGGAGGTGGGAGGTGGGGTGTGTGGGAGCAGTTCTCCTATGACAGGAGATGTAGAGGGGATGGCGGGTGTATGTACACAGGTAGCAAACATGTGTTTAACTGATTTAAGTTGTGCAAATGTTAAATGTGATGACATTATTGTGCCTGTGTTGCCCGTCACTCGCAGGGCTGCAAAAGCCGCAGCGGAACGCTCCATTGGGGAAGAGCAAGTGGAAGTGTCCCCTTCCACCGGTTCGGACCCCGTGGACTTAACCGCGTCAGAGCCTCAGCCACTGTCCCTGTTCGCCACAGGACAGCTGGCTGGGACTTGTAGTGCCGCCTTTGAGCAGGCCCTGCGAGATGACCTTACCTTGGAGCAGCTAAGAGGGTTAGCTGCCAGTCCTCCCACTGAGGGAGACAAATACCGAGTGTGTTGGGACAATGGGAAACTGTATAAGGAGGACATCTCCCACAGTGACAGTAGGGTGGGGCCACTCAAGAGGCAGCTCATTGTACCTGTGCAGTTCAGGGAACAATTACTGCAAGTGGCTCATGAGATCCCCTTAGCTGGTCACCTGGGAATAACCAAAACAAAGTCCCGGGTGATGCAGAACTTTTTCTGGCCTGGCCTCGGGGCAGATGTCGCCAAGTACTGCAGGTCCTGCGACACCTGTCAGCGAGTTGGCAAAGCAGGAGACCGTCACCGAGCTCCATTGAATCCCTTACCAATAATTGATGAACCCTTCAGGAGGGTGGCCGTGGACATCATTGGTCCCCTGGCCATCCCCAGCAGTTCGGGTAAACGGTTCATATTAACCCTGGTGGATTATGCGACGCGCTACCCGGAAGCAGTGGCGTTATCCTCCATTAGGGCGGACAAGGTTGCAGACGCCCTGCTGGGGATCTTCACGAGAGTGGGGTTCCCAGCTGAGCTTCTCAGCGACCAAGGACCTCAGTTCATGTCTGAACTAATGCAGGGGCTCTGTAGGAAAATACAGGTGAACCATATCGTAGCCAGCCCTTACCACCCACAAACAAACGGCCTCTGTGAGCGCTTCAACGGGACGTTGAAGCAGATGCTGAAGACGTTCGTGGAGGCGCAAGGGAAGGACTGGGAACGATATCTACCACACCTGCTATTTGCCTACAGAGAGGTTCCCCAGGAGTCAACCGGGTTTTCGCCCTTCGAACTCCTGTATGGTCGACGAGTAAGAGGTCCCCTAGACCTAATCAGAGAGTCTTGGGAAGGCAGGGTTGCCGGAACTGAAGTCTCTGTAGTAGACTACGTCCTCAGGTTCCGAGACAAAATGGAGTCGCTGGTAGGTCTGGTACAGGAGAATATGGTGCAGGCCCAAAGCAAACAGAAGCAGTGGTATAACCGCACTGCCCGAGAGAGAATCTACCAGGAGGGGCAGAAGGTCTATGTCCTGCTGCCAATGCGGCAAAACAAACTGCAAGCTGCATGGGAAGGGCCGTACCCCATTGTCAAATGTCTGAGTAAGGTAAATTATGTGGTGGGCCTTGGAGAGGGAGGTAGGAGACAGAAGACGTTTCACGTCAACATGCTCAAGGAGCATCACGAGAGAACGCCACATGTTATGCCGGTTTGCAGCCTGCCCGAAAGGGAGGAGGCCGACCCCCTACTAGATCTGCTAGCTGACACTCGAGAGTTGGAGGTGGACTTAACCCTCAACCCTCAACTCTCGTCCCAGCAGAGATCTCAGCTCTTAGAAGTGTTGACGGCTCACCGTGACACTTTTACAGGGAAACCCGGGAGAACACACCTTGCAGTCCATCATGTGGACACAGGTACACATGCTCCCACCAAGCAGTCCGCCTACCGTGTCTCACTGGAGGTCCAGGCAGACCTCAGGAGGGAGATCGAGGAGATGAAGCAGCTCGGGGTCATTCAGAAATCCCACAGCGCTTGGGCCTCACCGGTGGTTCTGGTCCCGAAAAAGATCAGACAACCAGGTTCTGTGTGGATTATCGGAAACTGAATGCCATCACAACCTCGGATGCTTACCCCATGCCCAGGATTGATGAACTGTTAGATAAGTTGGCAGGAGCCAGCTACCTGACAATCATGGACCTGAGCAGGGGGTATTGGCAGATTCCCCTGACCTCGGAGGCTCAGGAGAAGTCGGCCTTCATCACCCCTTTCGGCTTATACGAATTTACTGTAATGCCGTTTGGGATGAAGAATGCGCCAGCCACCTTTCAAAGGCTTGTGAATGACTTGCTGGAAGGACTAGAAGAATGTGCTGTCGCCTATTTAGACGACATTGCCGTGTATAGCCCCACGTGGAAGGAGCATCTGGTGCACCTGTCGCAAGTACTGGACAAACTTGCTGCGGCTGGACTAACTGTTAAGCCTAGCAAGTGCCAGCTGGGCATGAATGAGGTCACTTACTTAGGCCACAGAGTAGGAGGAGGCACACTGAGGCCTGAAATAGAGAAGGTGAAAGCCATTACGAGATGGCCAACACCTCTCACCAAGAAGCAGGTCATGTCTTTCTTGGGAACGGCCGGGTACTATAGGAAGTTCATCCCGAACTATAGCGCCCTGGCCAAGCCTCTGACAGACTTGACCAAGAAGAAGCTGCCCAGGATGGTGTCATGGACGCCGGAATGCGAGCAAGGCTTCCAGGCCCTGAAGGATGCACTAGCCAGTGCTCCTGTGCTTCAGGCCCCAGATTTCACTCGGAAGTTTGTGGTCCACACGGATGCTTCCGCCTTTGGTCTGGGTGCAGTCCTGAGTCAGGTGAACCAGGCCGGGGAGGAGCATCCTGTACTATACCTGAGCCGTAAGTTACTGGCCAGGGAGACCAGCTACTCCACAATAGAGAAGGAGTGTTTAGCTATTGTGTGGTCCCTGCAAAAGCTACAACACTACCTGTATGGACGCAATTTCACAGTGATCACTGATCACAATCCCCTCAGCTGGTTGGCACGTCTCGCAGGAGACAATGCGAAACTGCTGAGATGGAGCCTGATTTTGCAGCAGTACAACTTCACCGTGCAGCACAGAAAAGGTAGTTTACATGGAAATGCCGACGGGTTGTCGCGGCAGGGAGAATCGACCAGAGATGGCTGGGTTGCTGTGGAATAGGCTTGTGGCCATTTCCCCAGGCAACCTTTTAAAAGAGGGAGGTGTGCCGGCATACATACATAATTCCTTTGGGTAGCCATCTTATATGCTTCTGGCCTATGTAAAAAGCTGTGAACTCTCATCTTTCTGAAGCCTGGGTCGCCTATGATATAGATGGACACTTTTATTACCACTACTCTGTAAGGCCAGCAATAAAAGGTCATAAAAGCTACACCAGGCCCAGCTCATCCTGTCCAAGATCAGCTCGCTGTCAAGCCTGGCTGGAGCGTGACGTCATTAATTTCCAGGTCTGGTTTGAGGAGAGCTAATAGCCCCTTAATTAGCTCTGGGGATAAAACCAGTCCACTTTCATATTTCATTTATGAATAAACTTATGCCCTTTCTGACACCAGATCCAGGCTCTACAGAGTATTGTGGTTAATTGGGTATCAAATATGACTAGAGGATGTGATTCTGTAGCTGACCTATGGGTGGTAGAAGAACTACAGGTCCCAGCATTACCGTGTGTGGTCTCATTCTGTAGGTAAATAAATAAGGATCGCAAATATGTATTCTGTATAAAAATATGCCGATGTATCAAGGAGATACGGGCTTAAGTATAATCCTCATTGTAGGAACTGAACTTTGATGGGGTCATAAAACACTTGGAGGCCAATCCCTAGGATTGACAGTCACTCTGCTGCCATTGGCTGACAGGAGTAAGTCTCCTGCCCATGGGAGAGTTCATAAAAACCCATGCACAAGGACAGAGGAGAGAGACCCATGGAACATCACCAGACACTTAATTGGACATTGACGGCATATCCCTGTATCAGAAGAACTTTGAGGGTCTCCCCTGATACATACTGAAAAGGGGTTTGCAAGGATTCAAAAAGGACATATGAACGACCATCTGAAACCCTCCAGAGAAACTAAGTATTCTTTCATCTTTTTCCCTTTCATTTGAACTGTCGTGATTATTATGTGTTCTTGCATAGCAAGACCACATAATGTTATCTCACATATATATTATTATTATGTGTTCTTGCATAGCAAGACCACATACTATTATCTCACATATATATTATTATTATTATTATTATTATTATGTGTTCTTGCATAGCAAGACCACATACTATTATCTCACATATATATTATTATTATGTGTTCTTGCATAGCAAGACCACATACTATTATCTCACATATATATTATTATTTTTATTATTATTATTATTATAGCCAAATTTGCCACCCTAACTCCTCCCACAGTTTTTACACTACATAGACAAAAATTTACCAAAACGTGCAGATTGTACCCGATCGGATTGCTATTACTTTGTGGAGCGATCCCACCCCCGGGGCCCCCGTGGCGGGCCCCGGAAGCCCCCTTTTTTCCCATAGACTTTGACAGGGTAAATTTTCAAATCGCTCCCACTCGCCAGGCTTTGACGCTAAAGTCACCAAACTTGGGTCACTTAGTCATAGAGTCAACCCGAAAATTTTGGGCACATTTCGGGGACCCCAAAAAGTGGGCGGGGCCACACAGAACCAATCAAAATTTCCCCATTGACTATAATGAGACTTTCAAATTGCTACTCCTCCCACATTTTTAGGAGTACAAAACTACAAACTTTGCAGACTTGGTCGGCACCCACCCGAGTACCTTGCTTGTGCTTTGTTACCCGATCCCACCCTCCGGGCCCCTGGGACAGGGCCCCCAAAATCCACGTTTTTCCCATTGACTTTGACAGGGAAAATTTTCAAATCGCTCCCAGTCGCACAGATTTTAAACTAAAGTCACCAAACTTGGGTCACTTAGTCATGGGGTCAACGCGCAATTTGTTAGCACATTTCGGAGACCCGAAAATGTGGGCGGGGCCACACAGAACCAATCAAATTCTCCCCATTGACTACAATGAGACGTTCAAATTGCTACTCCTCCCACAGATTTAGGAGTATCAATACCGAACTTTGCACCCTTGGTCGGCACATACCCGAGTATCTTGCTTGTGCTTGGTTAACCGATCCCACCCTCCGGGCCCCTGGGGCGGGCCCCCGAAAACCTCTTTTTTTCTCCCATAGAGTTTTATTGGAAAAATGCAAACGTTTGTCACTCATACAGCTTCGGAGTGAAACTCACCAAACTTGGGTCACTCAGTCATGGGGTCAACCTGAAAATTTCTGTCACATTTTGGGGACATTAAAAAGTGGGCGGAGCTACAAACAACCAATCAGATTTTCCCTATTGACTTCAATGAGAAAATTTTAAATTGCTGTAATTCTCACAGTATTTAAGCCAGAATACCCAAACTTGGCACCGTAGGTCATTGGGTGACTGGATTCAAAAAATTATGAAAAAGTGGGCGGAGTCTACAACGGCCAATCAAATTTCAGCCATTTGTTTAAATGGTAAAAATTCTAACTGCCGCTGCTCTTAGACTGTTAATGGCAGGTTTCCCAAACTTGGTACAGTTGGACAATTTAGGATTAGGATTAAAATTTTGAAAAGTGGGCGGGGCCAAAAACAACGAATCAGATTTCTTTCATTGATTTCAATATGGAAAAAAAAAATGCAGAAAATTGAAAAATGCTGCCATGATTGATGTCAGGGGCTTCAAATCTCTGAAATCAGGTGATAGATTACTTTGGAATCAAAAATTTAAAAAGTGGGCGGAGCCAACAACAACAAATCAGATTTTCCCTATTGACTTCAATGAGAAACCTTTAAACAGCTGTCATTCTCACAGTATTTAAGCCAGAATACCCAAACTTGGCACCGTAGGTCATTGGGTGACTGGGGTCAAAAAAATTTAAAAAGTGGGCGGGGTCTACAACGGCCAATTAAATTTCAGCCATTTGTTTAAATGGGAAAAATTCAAACTGCCGCTGCTCTTAGACTGTTAATGGCAGGGTTCTGAAACTTGGCACAGTTGGTCACTGGAGGACTGTGCCAATGTATATCTCATTTTGGGGATGCTAAAAAGTGGGCGGAGCCACAAACAACCAATCAGATTTTCCCTATTGACTTCAATAAGAAACCTTTAAACAGCTGTCATTCTCACAGTATTTAAGCCACAGCACCCAAACTCGGCAGGGTGGGTCAGTGTAAGACAAAGGTCAAAATGTATAAAAGTGGGCGGAGTCTACACTGCACCCAGTTACTCCACCCACTCCAGTTGTAAGCTACTGGTGGAGGCAAGAACACATCACACAATTTCCCCAGAAATTGTACCTTTTCTAGTTATTATTATTATTATTATTATTATTATTATTATTATAGCCAAATTTGCCACCCTAACTCCTCCCACAGTTTTTACACTACATAGACAAAAATTTACCAAAACGTGCAGATTGTACCCGATCGGATTGCTATTACTTTGTGGAGCGATCCCACCCCCGGGGCCCCCGTGGCGGGCCCCGGAAGCCCCCTTTTTTCCCATAGACTTTGACAGGGTAAATTTTCAAATCGCTCCCACTCGCCAGGCTTTGAGGCTAAAGTCACCAAACTTGGGTCACTTAGTCATGGAGTCAACCCGAAAATTTTGGGCACATTTCGGGGACCCCAAAAAGTGGGCGGGGCCATACAGAACCAATCAAAATCTCCCCATTGACTTTAATGAGAACTTCAAATTGCTACTCCTCCCACATTTTTAGGAGTACAAATTCCAGACTTTGCAGACTTGGTCGGCACCCACCCGAGTACCTTGCTTTTGCTTTGTTACCCGATCCCACCCTCCGGGCCCCTGGGACAGGGCCCCCAAAATCCATGTTTTTCCCATTGACTTTGACAGGGACAATTTTCAAATCGCTCCCAGTCGCACAGATTTTAAACTAAAGTCACCAAACTTGGGTCACTTAGTCATGGGGTCAACGCGCAATTTGTTAGCACATTTCGGAGACCCGAAAATGTGGGCGGGGCCACACAGAACCAATCAAATTCTCCCCATTGACTACAATGAGACGTTCAAATTGCTACTCCTCCCACAGATTTAGGAGTATAAATACCGAACTTTGCACTCTTGGTCGGCACATACCCGAGTATCTTGCTTGTGCTTTGTTAACCGATCCCACCCTCCGGGCCCCTGGGGCGGGCCCCCGAAAACCTCTTTTTTTCTCCCATAGAGTTTTATTGGAAAAATGCAAATGTTTGTCACTCATACAGCTTCGGAGTGAAACTCACCAAACTTGGGTCACTCAGTCATGGGGTCAACCTGAAAATTTCGGTCACATTTTGGGGACATTAAAAAGTGGGCGGAGCTACAAACAACCAGATTTTCCCTATTGACTTCAATAAGAAACCTTTAAATTGCTGTCATTCTCACAGTATTTAAGCCAGAATACCCAAACTTGGCACCGTAGGTCATTGGGTGACTGGATTCAAAAAATAATGAAAAAGTGGGCGGAGTCTACAACGGCCAATCAAATTTCAGCCATTTGTTTAAATGGGAAAAATTCTAACTGCCGCTGCTCTTAGACTGTTAATGGCAGGTTTCCCAAACTTGGTACAGTTGGACAATTTAGGATTAGGATTAAAATTTTGAAAAGTGGGCGGGCCCAAAAACAACCAATCAGATTTCTTTCATTGATTTCAATATGGAAAAAAAAAAATTCAGAAAATTGAAAAATGCTGCCATGATTGATGTCAGGGGCTTCAAATCGCTGAAATCAGGTGATAGATTACTTTGGATTCAAAAAATTTAAAAGTGGGCGGAGCCAACAACAACAAATCAGATTTTCCCTATTAACTTTAATGAGAAACCTTTAAATTGCTGTCATTCTCACAGTATTTAAGCCAGAATACCCAAACTTGGCACCGTAGGTCATTGGGTGACTGGATTCAAAAATTTATTAAAAAGTGGGCGGAGTCTACAACGGCCAATCAAATTTCAGCCATTTATTTCAATGGGGAAATTTAAAACTGCCGCTGATCTTACACTGTTAATGGCAGGATCCCCAAACTTGGCACAGTTGGACAATTTAGGATTAGGATTAAAATTCAGAAAAGTGGGCGGGGCCAAAAACAACCAATCAGATTTTTCCTTTTGACTTCAATAAGAAACCTTTAAACAGCTGTCATTCTCACAGAATTTAAGCCACAGCACCCAAACTCGGCAGGGTGGGTCAGTGTGAGACAAAGGTCAACATTTATAAAAGTGGGCGGAGTCTACACTCCACCCAGTTACTCCGCCCACTCCAGTTGTAAGCTACTGGTGGAGGCAAGAACACATCACACAATTTCCCCAGAAATTGTACCTTTTCTAGTTATTATTATTATTATTATAGCCAAATTTGCCACCCTAACTCCTCCCACAGTTTTTACACTACATAGACAAAAATTTACCAAAACGTGCAGATTGTACCCGATCGGATTGCTATTACTTTGTGGAGCGATCCCACCCCCGGGGCCCCCGTGGCGGGCCCCGGAAGCCCCCTTTTTTCCCATAGACTTTGACAGGGTAAATTTTCAAATCGCTCCCACTCGCCAGGCTTTGAGGCTAAAGTCACCAAACTTGGGTCACTTAGTCATGGAGTCAACCCGAAAATTTTGGGCACATTTCGGGGACCCCAAAAAGTGGGCGGGGCCATACAGAACCAATCAAAATCTCCCCATTGACTTTAATGAGAACTTCAAATTGCTACTCCTCCCACATTTTTAGGAGTACAAATTCCAGACTTTGCAGACTTGGTCGGCACCCACCCGAGTACCTTGCTTTTGCTTTGTTACCCGATCCCACCCTCCGGGCCCCTGGGACAGGGCCCCCAAAATCCACGTTTTTCCCATTGACTTTGACAGGGAAAATTTTCAAATCGCTCCCAGTCGCACAGATTTGAAACTAAAGTCACCAAACTTGGGTCACTTAGTCATGGGGTCAACCTGAAAATTTCTGTCACATTTTGGGGACATTAAAAAGTGGGCGGAGCTACAAACAACCAATCAGATTTTCCCTATTGTCTTCAATGAGAACATTTTAAATTGCTGCCATTTCAACATTGTTAATGGCAGGGTTGTTAAACTTAATATATTCGGTTAATAGGTGACTAGAATTCAAATGTTTTAAAGTGGGCGGAGTCTACAGCGGCCAATCAAATTTCAGCTATATGTTTTAAATGGAAAATTTAAAAATGCCGCTGCTCTTAGACTGTTAATGGCAGGGTTCTGAAACTTGGCACAGTTGGTCACTGGAGGACTGTGCCAATGTATATCTCATTTTGGGGGACGCTAAAAAGTGGGCGGAGCCACAAACAACCAATCAGATTTTCCCTATTGACTTCAATAAGAAACCTTTAAACAGCTGTCATTCTCACAGCACCCAAACTCGGCAGGGTGGGTCAGTGTGAGACAAAGGTCAAAATTTAGAAAAGTGGGCGGAGTCTACACTCCACCCAGTTACTCCGCCCACTCCAGTTGTAAGCTACTGGTGGAGGCAAGAACACATCACACAATTTCCCCAGAAATTGTACCTTTTCTAGTTTATATTGTTATTATTATTCTGTAGATTTATAGTCATTTTCATTAGATTTGTATGCACTGCTTTTTACCGCTTATTAAAGATTATAAAATCTAAATAGCCAAGTCTTCCATATTCTAAGCTGCTGAACAACGTACCTTGCCTTTGAGGAGACGTTACCAGGTAGTTAGTTAAATTGCATTTAGGAATTGTAGCTGGGGGTGATTGACTGTGGTTGGTCAGTAAGTGATATCCGGTTCATCCACTGATCTGTGTGATAGTGAATGACCCGGATAGTCGGCTCGTGGACCGGGAACCCACGTGGTGGCAGTTACCGAAGTATAGTGGGGGGGTGTTAGCCGAGTGGTAATACCCCGGTCACGTGAGGTCTCTGTGTGTGCGCAGACTCCGTCACAGACCACTACGTCAGAGCTGTGGGATCCGGAGCGATCGGATCCATAGTTCGTGACAGTGTTGACAAAACTTTTCCACATCTCTGCCATGCTAACCCTGCCCTCAGAGGAGCTGGCCGTGACACAGCTGCCTTGGCGACCTCTTGCTCCTCCTCTGCCTTGGCCTTGGGCTTCCACTTGTTCCCCTGTGACATTTTGGAATGCTCTCAGTAGCGTGTCTACCAACGTGCGCTTGTACTCGCGCATCTTCCTATCACGCTCCAGTGCAGGAAGTAAGGTGGGCACATTGTCTTTGTACCGTGGATCCAGCAGGGTGGCAACCCAGTAGTCCGCACACGTTAAAATGTGGGCAACTCTGCTGTCGTTGCGCAGGCACTGCAGCATATAGTCGCTCATGTGTGCCAGGCTGCCCAGTGGTAAGGACAAGCTGTCCTCTGTGGGAGGCGTATCATCATCGTCCTGCCTTTCCCCCCAGCCACGCACCAGTGATGGGCCCGAGCTGCGTTGGGTGCCACCCCGTGGTTACCATGCTTTATCCTCATCCTCCTCCACCTCCTCCTCATCCTCGTCCTCATCATCCTCCAGTAGTGGGCCCAGGCTGGCCAGATTTGTACCTGGCCTCTGCTGTTGCAAAAAAACTCCCTCTGAGTCACTTTGAAGAGACTGGCCTGATAGTGCTAAAAATGACCCCTCTTCCTCCTCCTCCTCCTCCTCCTCCTGGGCCAGCTCCTCTTCCATCATCGCCCTAAGTGTTTTCTCAAGGAGACATAGAAGTGGTATTGTAACGCTGATAACGGCGTCATCGCCACTGGCCATGTTGGTGGAGTACTCTAAACAGCGCAACAGGGCACACAGGTCTCGCATGGAGGCCCAGTTATTGGTAGTGAAGTGGTGCTGTTCCGCAATGCGTCTGACCCGTGCGTGCTGCAGCTGAAACTCCACTATGGCCTGCTGCTGCTCGCACAGTCTGTCCAGCATGTGCAAGGTGGAGTTCCACCTGGTGGGCACGTCGCAAATGAGGCGGTGAGCGGGAAGGCCAAAGTTACGCTGTAGCGCAGACAGGCGAGCAGCGGCAGGATGTGAACGCCGGAAGCGCGAACAGACGGCCCGCACTTTATGCAGCAGCTCTGACATGTCGGGGTAGTTGTGAATGAAATTCTGCACCACCAAATTCAGCACATGTGCCAGGCAAGGGATGTGCGTCAAACCGGCTAGTTCCAGAGCTGCAACGAGATTTCGCCCATTATCGCACACTACCAGGCCGGGCTTGAGGCTCACCGGCAGCAACCACTCGTCGGTCTGTTGTTCTACACCACGCCGCAACTCCTGTGCAGTGTGGGGGCTGTCCCCCAAACATATGAGTTTCAGAATGGCCTGCTGACGTTTACCCCGGGCTGTGCTGAAGTTGGTGGTGAAGGTGTGTGGCTGACTGGATGAGCAGGTGGAAGAAGAGGAGGAGGAAGCCGAGAAGGAGGAGGTGGCAACAGGAGGCAAAGAATGTTGCCCTGCTATCCTTGGCGGCGGAAGGACGTGCGCCAAACAGCTCTCCGCCTGGGGCCCAGCTGCCACTACATTTACCCAGTGTGCAGTTAGGGAGATATAGCGTCCCTGGCCGTGCTTACTGGTCCACGTATCTGTGGTTAGGTGGACCTTGCTACAGATGGCGTTGCGCAGTGCACATGAGATGTTTGAAGCTGTCTGTGTCCACCAGCCGAAATGACAGCATTTCATAGGCCAGTAGTTTAGAAATGCTGGCATTCAGGGCCAGGGATCGAGGGTGGCTAGGTGGGAATTTACGCTTTCTCTCAAATGTTTGTGAGATGGAGAGCTGAACGCTGCCGTGTGACATGGTTGAGATGCTTGGTGACGGAGGTGGTGGTGGTGTTGGTGGTACATCCCCTGTTTGCTGGGCGGCAGGTGCCAACGTTCCTCCAGAGGCGGAGGAAGGGGCCGAGGCGGCAGCAGCAGAAGAGGCCGAGGCGGCAGCAGCAAAAGAGGCCGAGGCGGCAGCAGCAAAAGAGGCCGAGGCGGCAGCAGCAGAAGAGGCCGAGGCGGCAGCAGCAGAAGATGTAGCAGGGGGAGCCTGAGTGACTTCCTTGTTTTTAAGGTGTTTACTCCACTGCAGTTCATGCTTTGCATGCAGGTGCCTGGTCATGCAGGTTGTGCTAAGGTTCAGAACGTTAATGCATAGCTTCAGGCTCTGATGGCACAACGTGCAAACCACTCGGGTCTTGTCGTCAGCACATTGTTTGAAGAAGTGCCATGTCAGGGAACTCCTTGAAGCTGCCTTTGGGGTGCTTGGTCCCAGATGGCGGCGGTCAGTAGCAGGCGGAATCTCTTGGTAGCGGGTGTTCTGCTTTTGCCCACTGCTCCCTCTTTTGCTACGCTGTTGGTTCGGTCTCACCACTGCCTCTTCCTCCGAACTGTGAAAGTCAGTGGCACAACCTTCATTAAATGTGGGGTCTTGGACCTCATCGTCCTCTGCATCGTCTTCCACCCAGTCTTGATCCCTGACCTCCTGTTCAGTCTGCACACTGCAGAAAGACGCAGCAGTTGGCACCTGTGTTTCGTCATCATCAGAGACTTGCTGAGGTGGTATTCCCATGTCTTCATCATCAGGAAACATAAGTGGTTGTGCGTCAGTGCATTCTATGTCTTCCACCGCTGGGGAAGGGCTAGGTGGATGCCCTTGGGAAACCCTGCCAGCAGAGTCTTCAAACAGCATAAGAGACTGCTGCATAACTTGAGGCTCAGACAGTTTCCCTGATATGCATAGGGGTGATGTGACAGACTGATGGGGTTGGTTTTCAGGCGCCATCTGCGCGCTTTCTGCAGAAGACTGGGTGGGAGAAAATGTGATTGTGCTGGATCCACTGTCGGCCACCCAATTGACTTATGCCTGAACCTGCTCAGGCCTTACCATCCTTAGAACGGCATTGGGCCCCACCATATATCGCTGTAAATTCTGGCGGCTACTGGGACCTGAGGTAGTTGGTACACTAGGACGTGTGGATGTGGCAGAACGGCCACGTCCTCTCCCAGCACCAGAGGGTCCACTAACACCAACATGACCATGTCCACGTCCGCGTCCCTTACTAGATGTTTTCCTCATTGTTATGGTTCACCACAACAACAAAAATATTATTTGGCCCAATGTATTGAATTCAAATTCAGGCCTTTTTTTTACAGACACCTAACACTATCTAGCTCTCTAATTAGGTACCGTATTACACTAATACAGGCACAGCAGTAACCACCGATTTAGCTGACTATGAATTTGAGGCCTAGTATTTAGGCGCTGGGTGACAGGTATAAGTTTTACAGACAGAACTAGACTGGGATATGCACAGTAGCGTGTGTGTGAAGTTATTGAGAATGACCCTATCAGCACCTTGATTCTGATATACCCTTTTAGGGATGTATTTAAAGTAGGCCTGATACAGCAGAAACCACTAAATTAGGAAATTGCTAAAGTGGGAATTGTATTTCAACCCAGAACAAAAAATGTGCTTTGACGGACACTAAATAACTTGCCCAGCCACAACAGTACAACAGTAACGACAGATTTAGCTGGATATAAATTTGAGGCCTAGTATTTAGGCGCTGGGTGACAGATATAGGTTTACTGACAGAATTAGACTTGGAAATGCACAGTAGCGTGTGTGTGAAGTTATTCAGAATGACCCTATGTGCACCTTGAATCTGATATACCCTTTTAGGGATGTATTTAAAGTAGGCCTGATACAGCAGAAAAAACTAAATTAGGAAATTGCTAAATTGGGAATTGTATTTCAACCCAGAACAAAAAATGTGCTTTGACGGACACTAAATAACTTGCCCAGCCACAACAGTACAGCAGTAACGACAGATTTAGCTGGATATAAACTTGAGGCCTAGTATTTAGGCGCTGGGTGACAGGTATACGCTTACTGACAGAATTAGACTGGGATATGGCCAAAAAATAACCACACTATTGATGGTTAATTGCACTTGGTGTGACAGCTTGACCAACCACACTACTGAGGGTTAAATGCAGTTGGTGACAGGCGCAGCTTGCCCCTGATGTAGTATATGGCCAAAAAATAAACAGACTATTGCTGGTTAAATGCACTTGGTGTGACAGCTTGACCAACCACACTACTGAGGGTTAAATGCACTTGGTGACAGGCGCAGCTTGCCCCTGATGTAGTATATGGCCAAAAAATAAAACAGACTATTGCTGGTTAAATTCACTTGGTGTGACAGCTTGACCAACCACACTACTGAGGGTTAAATGCACTTGGTGACAGGCGCAGCTTGCCCCTGATGTAGTATATGTCCAAAAAATAAACAGACTATTGCTGGTTAAATGGACTTGGTGTGACAGCTTCACCCTGATGTAGGATTTAGCCAAAAAACAACCACACCATTGAGGGTTAAATGCACTTGGTGACAGCTTGCCCCTGATGTAATATATGGCTAAAAAATAAACAGACTATTGCTGGTTAAATGCACTTGGTGTGACAGCTTCACCCTGATGTAGGATTTAGCCAAAAAACAACCACACCATTGAGGGTTAAATGCACTTCGTGACAGCTTGCCCCTGATGTAATATATGGCTAAAAAATAAACAGACTATTGCTGGTTAAATGCACTTGGTGTGACAGCTTCACCCTGATGTAGGATTTAGCCAAAAAACAACCACACCATTGAGGGTTAAATGCACTTCGTGACAGCTTGCCCCTGATGTAGTATATGGCCAAAAAATAAACAGACTATTGCTGGTTAAATGCACTTGGTGTAACAGCTTCACCCTGATGTAGGCTTTAGCCAAAAAACAACAACACCATTGAGGGTTAAATGCACTTGGTGTCAGCTTGTGCTGGCGCAACACAAGACACAAAATGGCCGCTGATCACCCCAGAAAAAAGTGACTGAAAAACTCTCTGGGCAGCCTAAAAACAGTGAGCAATTCAATAGCAGCAGTTCAATCATCCACAGCTGCAGATCGATCAATGGATGGAGTCTTTTGGAGGAGTTAATCAGCCTAATCTCGCCCTACTGTCGCAGCTGCAACCTCTCCCTACGCTAATCAGAGCAGAGTGATGGGCGGCGCTATGTGACTCCAGCTTAAATAGAGGTTGGGTCACATGGTGCTCTGGCCAATCACAGCCATGCCAATAGTAGGCATGGCTGTGACGGCCTCTTGGGGCAAGTAGTATGACGCTTGTTGATTGGCTGCTTTGCAGCCTTTCAAAAAGCGCCAAGAAAGCGACGAACACCGAACCCGAACCCGGACTTTTACGACTTTTACCCGGAAATTACATTAAATGTCCGGGTTCGGGTCCATGTCACGGACACCTCAAAATTCGGTACGAACCCGAACTATACAGTTCGGGTTCGCTCATCCCTACATCTGACCACTGATACCTGGTCTGCAAAGCACGGTCAGGGCAGGTATATCACGTACACTGCGCATTGGGTAAACCTGCTAACGGATGCCAAGCATGGAATGCACGGCTCTGCAGTGGAGTTGGTGACACCGCCACGACTTGCAGGCAGGCCTGCTGCCACCTCCTCTACTCCTCCTACTCCATCCTCTTCGCTAACCTCCTCTTCTGCTGCTGCGTCTTGCTCTAAATCACCTGCACCCCCCCCCCCAGCTCCCCAGGGGCTATTCCACATCCTGGATACGACAGTGTCACGCCGTCTTGGGGTTGACTTGCCTGAAAGCAGAGAGTCACACCGGACCAGCTCTCTTGTCCGTCCTGAAAGCACAGGTGGATCAGTGGCTGACTCCGCACCAACTGGAGATTGGCAAAGTGGGGTGTGACAACGGAAGCAATTTGTTGGCGGCATTGAATTTGGGAAAGTTGTAACATGTGCCGTGCAACGCTTTCTGCATAAGTACCCAGGCTTACAGGATGTCCTCAAGCAGGCCAGGAAGGTGTGTGGCCATTTCAAGCGTTCCTACACTACCATGGCACACTTTTCAGATATTCAGCGGCTAAACAACATGCCAGTGAGCCGCTTGATTTGCGACAGCCTGACACGTTGGAATTCAACACTCCTAATGTTCGACCGCCTGCTCCAACAAGAAAAAGCCATCAACGAGTACTTGTATGACCAGGGTGCTAGGACAGCTTCTGTGGAGCTGGGTATTTTTTTGCCACGTTACTGGACGCTCATGCGCAATGCCTGTAGGCTCAAACCTAGTCAGTCGCGCCGAAGGCACCATCAGTGACCTCATCCCATTTGTTTTCTTCCTGGAGCGTGCCCTGCGAAGAGTGCTGGATCAGGCCGTAGATGAGTTGTGGTCACCATCACCACCAGAAACAGCCTTATCAGCATCGCTTGCTGGACCTGCAGCAATGCTGGAAGAGGAGTCTGAGGAAGAGGAGTCAGAGGAGGAATGTGGCTTTGAGGAGGAGGAAGACCAACCACAGCAGGCATCCCAGGCTGCTTGTTGTCACCTATCTGGTACCCGTGGTGTTGTACATGGCTGGGGGGAAGAACAGACCTTCAATGAGATCAGTGAGGACAAAGAACGGGACATGAGTAGCACGGCATCCAACCTTGTGCAAATGGAGTCTTTCATGCTGTCATGCCTGTTGAGGGATCCTCGTATAAAAAGGCTGAAGGAGAACAACCTGTACTGGGTGGCCACACTATTAGACCCCCGGTATAAGCGGAAAGTGGCTGAAATGTTGCCGAATTACCGGACGTCGGAAAGGATGCAGCAGTTCCAAAACAAGTTAAAAAGTATGCTTTACTCAGCGTATAAGGGTGATGTCACAGCACAACAGGAATCTAACAGGGGAAGAGGTGAAAGTAATCCTCCTCCTACCACGACCACGCCGGCAAGGACAGGACGCTTTACAGACGTGTTGTTGATGGAGGACTTGCGGAGCTTCGCCACAGCCCTTCGGTGTCCACCCTCAGAGAACGACTCGACCGACAGGTAGCAGACTACCTTGCTTTAACTGCAGATATCGACAGTCTGAGGAGCGATGAACCCCTTGACTACTGGGTGTGCAGGCTTGACCTGTGGCCTGAGCTATCCAAATTTGTGATAGAACTTCTGGCCTTCCCCGCTTCAAGTGTCTTGTCAGAAAGGACCTTCAGCACAGCAGGAGGTATTGTCACTGAGAAAATAAGTTGCCTAGGTAAAAAAAATTTAGATTACCTCACCTTTATCAAGATGAATGAGGCATGGATCCCGAAGGGACTGACAATGGGGGATGCATTTGACTAAAAAAGGCCTGATGAGATGCCTTGGGCTAAAAATAGTCCCCACTCTGCTGTATTTAATCTCTCCATGCCGGATGACTTGCGTGACTTCTCCGCCACCATCTAGGGTTCAAGCCGCAATGTTTTAGTACACTTTCTGCCTGGAAAACATACAGCAGCGGCTGCGACAATACCTAATTTTTCAGGCATGTGTACATGCCAAATTTTTCTGGCCTCTGGTGCTGCACTGTGGCTGCAAAATCAAAACAAAAAAAAAGGCACATACATGTGTCAATTCCCCTTGGTGATTGTTACCTTGTTGTGATGAAGAGGGTTTGCATATCACAATGAAGCGATCACCTCTATGAGTGTGTTGGCAATGTTGGCACACCCCAGATGATAAGATCGTTGCTTCATTGTGAACAGACCAAAAGCGATCGGCTGTATAATTTTTCATAGAAAAAAACATAAAATTCCTTTGTTTAACATAACAAAAACATAAATTTCCAACAATGGGCCCACACTGCAGAATCATTGTTTTCTGGGTCACTTAACTGTCACTGAACTGCTCAGCATGATCATAGGCTTTGAAATACCGCCATCGCCTGCAATCTCCCAACGTGCACGCGAGCACAGTCATCACTACACCAAGATTGATGCATAAAGAAATAAAATTTATGTCATGAGTGTGTCAACTATTGACAACTCTTTGCATTAGTCCTATGTTTTGTGGTGCCAACCGTCTTTTGTGGATCGAGGACTCATTAAAGCCAATAGGTCCGCAAACGGCATGCACACAAACGGTGTCTGTGCATTAAATAGCTGTCTGCAGCACGGGACACACAATCTCGTGTGCATGAGCCCTAACAGTGACCTCCACAGGGTCCAGCTTACTTAACAGTGGGCACATAGGTACTTTGGGTGTCTGGGAAGGTTTTCATGAAGGTCTTAGAGAGCTGAGACCTTTACGAAAACCTTCCCAGACACCTAATGTAACTACATATGTGTCAATTTTGGTGTCCATCAGTTCAGGCGTTTGTATGCCTATAGAGGACACACAGACAGACATTTTTATTACATAAATGACACAGAAGCAGAGAAGATTGAAGGCAGAAAATGACCATATGGTCTATCTAGTTTGCCCTTATATTATTTCATTTTTTATCTTAGGATAGACGTGTTTATCCCAGGCATGTTTAAATTCACTTACTGTAGATATCCCAACCATATCTGCTGGAATTTTGTTTCAAGCTTTAAACACATTTCATTGTACATATTAGAAAACACTTTTACAATGTAAGTGTGGTCTGGCCAGATTCTGATTGACAACATTTTGTCTTAGAGAAAGTTATCTCAAATATATATTATTAACAGATTAACAAACAATACAATTAACAAAATAAAAAGTCTAACTGCAAGAAAAATATTTCTGAGTGTTTATTGGTCTATTTGAACATGTTTGCTTAACAGGGAGCAGAAAAAGAAAAACAAAAGCTTGCTGCTCTGCTATCTATAAAATTATTTATTAAAAACATACATAAAATGCTATAAATAACAGGCTAACTATGTGTTTCAGTGGTGGGCTGCCACCTTTGTGAGATTGTGGAACAGCTATTGCTGCATAATCTTTGTGCCTAAATTGTACTTAAACTGTCATTTGGCATTCCGGCACTAGAGGCCACTGTTTTGCAGCTACAACCAGCACACTCTGGGATTTGCATATGTAAAGCAGGTGATGACTCATGCTGGCTGCTTCTAAGTGAACTAGGAAGTGTTGATCTGACATGATGGAAGGATTGTGCTGTGAGGGACTGAATCCGATTCCATCCTGGCGTGCGGATATCCGGCAGTGAATGGACAGTCAAAGGAAGGAAAGTAGCTGTTGTCCCCTTACTGGATCCAGCTCTTTGAAAGAGAGGTTGTCCCAGGAAGACCATTTCCAGTGTGTGGACAAGAAGCCTTATCATCAAGCAAGGCTACATGGTTGCTGAGAGCTTAGTGGCATTGACTTTACAGGCTCTGCTGTGTCCACCATCGGCTAGGTTTGTCTTATTTTGTGGCACAGTATTGACTTTGCAAGCTCTTCTGTATCCGTCATCGGCTAGGCCTGTCCAATGGAAAGGGACAATGACTGTGGGTCCGGGATATAGCATTTTTTGTGCATGTTTGTATTGTTGCGGTTATACTACTGTTATAGTAAAGTTTCTGTTTTTGCATAAATAGCTGGTGTCTGTGTCGTTTTCCCTGTTCCGTGACTTTGCTGTATCCTGGGGGTCCCTCCCCGGTTCACGGTCTTACACCTTCATCAGGCTATCAGGCTATTGGTCTATTTGAATCATTCCTTCTATGATCAAAGTTTACACTAGTCGATAAGAATGAAAACCAAAGTGAGAAGGTGACTAATAAATATAGACACCCTAGTTGAATATGATGACAAAAGGAATGAAAACCATGTATGGTCCATTAGTCCTTTTTTTGCTTGAATTCTGTCCCACTCTGGGACCTCAAGGGATTGGGCTGCCTTCTTACCCATTGGGTCCCATCACCGCAACACAGAGATCCGATGGGAACGCTCAGCCTCCACAAACACGAATCCACAAACACCATCTTCAGCCAGGTCCATAAATATTGGGACATCAACACAATTCTAACATTTTTGGCTCTATACACCACCACCACAATTGATTTGAAATGAAACAAACAAGATGTGCTTTAACTGTGGACTGTCAGCCTTTTTTTGAGGGTATTTACATCCAAATCAGGTGACCGGTGTAGGAATTACAACAGTTTGCATATATGCCTCCCACTTGTTAAGGGACCAAAAGTAATGGGAGAATTGGCCCATCAGCTGTTCCATAGCCAGATGTGTGTCATTCCTTCATTCTCCCAATTACAATGAGCCGATAAAAGGTCCAGAGTTCATTTCAAGTGTGCTATTTGCATTTGGAATCTGTTGCTGTTAACTCTCAAGATGAGAACCAAAGAGCTGTCACTATCAGTGAAGCAAGCCATCATTAGGCTGAAAAAAAAGAAAAAAAAACATCAGAGAGATAGCAAAAACATTAGGTGTAGCCAAAACAACTGTTTGGAACATTCTTAAAAAGAGGGAACACACTGGGGAGCTCAGCAACACCAAGAGACCCGGAAGACCACAGAAAACAGCTGTGGAGGATGACCAATTAATTCTTTCCCTGGTGAAAAAAACACCCTTCACAACAATTGGCCAGATGAAGAACACTCTCCAGGAGGTAGGTGTATGTGTGTCAAACTCAACAATCAAGAGAAGACTTCACCAGAGTGAATACAGAGGGTTCACCACAAGATGTAAACCATTGGTGAGCCTCCAAAAAAGGAAGGCCAGATTAGAGTTTGCCAAATGACATCTAAAAAAGCCTTCACAGTTCTGGAAGAGCAGCCTATGGACAGATGAGACCAAGATCAACTTGTACCAGAGTGGTGGGAAGAGAAGAGTATGGAGAAGGAAAGGAACTGCTCATGATCCTAAGCATACCACCTCATCAGTGAAGCATGGTGGTGGTAGTGTCATGGCGTGGGCATGTATGGCTGCATATGGAACTGGTTCTCTTGTATTTAATGATGATGTGACTGCTGACAAAAGCAGCAGGATGAATTCTGAAGTGATTTGGGCAATATTATCGGCTCATATTCAGCCAAATGCTTCAGAACTCATTGGACAGCGCTTCACAGTGCAGATGGATAATGACCCAAAGCATACTGCAAAAGCAACTAAGGAGTTTTTTAAGGGAAAGAAGTGAAATGTTATACAATGGCCAAGTCAATCACCTGACCTGAATCCGATTGAGCATGCATTTCACTCGCTGAAGATAAAAAAAGGGAAAATGCCCCAAGAACAAGCAGGAACTGAAGAAGAGGCCTGGCAGAGCATCACCAGGGATGAAACCCAGCGTCTGGTGATGTCTCTGCGTTCCAGACTTCAGACTGTAATTGACTGCAAAGGATTTGCAACCAAGTATTTAAAGTGAAAGTTTGATTTATGATTATTATTATATCATATTACTTTTGTTCCCTTAACAAGTGGGAGGCACATATGCAAACTGTTGTAATTCCTACACCTTTCACCTGGATGTAAATACCCTTAAAGCTGACAGTCTGCAGTTAAAGCACATCTTGTTCATTCCCTTTCAAATCCATTGTGGTGGTGAATAGAGCCAAAATTGTAAGAATTGTGTTGATGTCACAATATTTATGGACCTGACTATATGCCACGGCCAGCACTGACCACGGCATAGAAAGGATTAATCTGCTGGCACTGATCGAGCGGGTACCAGAGCTAGAAGTCGCCTGCTGTTTTGATGTACTATTATGTCATTGGTCACGAAGGGGTTAAACAGATTGACACGGTTTTGTATACAGTATTAGGAGACCTCAGAGTGCTATACACAGCTTTTCAGGACAAATTGGTCAAATGTATTTAAACCTGAATAGAATCTGACTACAGATTTGTGTGAATCAGACCTAAAATAAAAATCCATCTGATTTTATTGTCTAAAGGAGCCTTTATAGGGAGTCTGACTACTTGTTGCTAATTAAGTTATTTTCTGTGCAATAAGGGTTGACAAAACTTAAAGGGGTTTTCTGGAATTTAGAAAATGAAAATACTTAAATATTACTTCATTATAAATATATTACCAAATACCTTTCATTAGTTATAAAGGCTTGTTTTGTCTGGGGAGCAATCATTAGGAAAAATAAAATGGCCGCCATTCTTCTAGTACACACAAAACCTGTCCAAAATACACAGGAGGACAAGTTAAAGAGCTGCACCATCTTCCTCTCTTACTTGTCAGGTATTACGATCCCGAATACAGCTGATACGATCTTCAGATGAATCTCTGTAGGAATGGAGTTCATGAGGAGAGGAGATATGAAGTACAGAGATGAGGTGGGAATGTGGCTAATGAGCAGCAGCACTTGTAAGCAGTCTCCATTAACACAGTTTGTCCTCAGCTGAATGGCAGCGTCCGGCTCAAGCTCCTGCTTTCAACCTGTTGAGGGAACGGCAATCTTTAGCACAGAGAACCAAAGATGGTCAAGTACGGCAGACAGAAGCATGGGGACCCGGCCCTACAAGCTAAACCTTCTCCAGCTGTCTCGGACATGACAAAATATCTGAAAAAGCAGCAAGCAGCCGGGCCGGCCAAGGAATCTAAGATGGCCGTGGCTCCCTGCAGCGCTCCACGCGGCCGTGCCTCAAGCCAATCTGAGGGAGAGGAAGACACGAGAGAAGAGGGTGAGTCTCATAACCTCCCAGTTTCACGCCGCTTCATTAAACAAGCGTTAGAAGAGGCCATGCACCCCATTTAATCCAAGCTACAGGAGGTAGCCCAGGATATCCAGCAGATAGGCCACAGAGTGGACTCGCTGGAGGCTATGCAGGCTGCGACGTTAGATCATAGTGCTGCAGTCACTCATTCTCTGTCTGCTTGCCAGTTCCATATTAACCAGCTTTATGCATCCCTGGAAGACCAGGAAAACCGTGGAAGGAGAAACAATCTTCGGTTCAGAGGGATCCCAGAGTCGGTTTCTGCTCCCGACATCCCAAATGCTATCACAAAGATTGTCGCTTCTTTACTAGGGGACTTTGACCCTGCCATGCTAATAATTGAAAGGGCTCATAGAGCACTACGCCCTCGTCCCAAGGACAATGACCCTCCCAGGGACGTTATTTGCAGATTCTTAAACTTTCAAGATAAGGAAGCGATTTTAAAAGCAGCCAGAATCGCACCCTCGATCCTCCTGGAGGAGGCCCCTGTACAAATATATCAAGACTTATCCCCGTCTACTTTGAAGAAACGGCGGTTTCTAAGACCTCTCACATCACTGGTCAAAGAAAAGAAGATCGTATA
This sequence comes from Bufo gargarizans, assembly GCF_014858855.1. Classification (NCBI taxonomy): domain Eukaryota; kingdom Metazoa; phylum Chordata; class Amphibia; order Anura; family Bufonidae; genus Bufo; species Bufo gargarizans. The sequence goes on along the minus strand of NC_058081.1, from coordinate 407,045,398 downwards.
CAGATGGACTTTCCCATTTGGGCTTTCTTTCCTGGTAGCTGGAAAAAGGATCATAATATCCTCCTTTTCTGACCTTTCGGAAGCTTATGCAGCTCTGGACTCTCCTCCACTAAACATTCCGGACTGGGATAAAGTACAGGATATTTCAGCCTTACCTGCTTTGCCTGTTCTTTAGCCCTGGGAGCTTTCCACAACGCCGAAGAAACAGAGAACCAAGAAGTCTAAGGACTTAATAACACAGTCTGTCCTCTCTGAACTTCATGTGTCCTCATGAACTCCATTCCCACAGAGATTCAGTTAAGTTCTTATCAGCTGTATTCAGGATCATAATCACTGAAAAGCAGATCAGAGAGGATAAGGCAGCTCATTACCTCAGAGATGTAAAGTAACTAGTCCTTCTGTTTGATAGGACAGGTTTTGTGTGTGCTAATAGGACAGCGGACATTTTATTTCTCCTAATGATTGCTCTCCAGACAAAATGAACCATTATAACTAATAAAAGGTATTATATTTATACTAAAGTAATATTTAAGTGTTTTCATTTTCTTAATTCCCAGATAACCCCTTTAATGTGCTGCCTTTTAAACTGCCGGAAAACAAACATTTTTGTGAAAATTTTTCAATATATTTTATTTCTATTTAATGACATCATAAGATGTAACCACTGCATTTTTCTGCTACAAAGTTTGAAAAGAAAGATGTTATGAGCCTAGTTTTATTCTTTGCAAATATATTTGAGATTTTTGTATTCAGGCAAATAATACTTTAATATCTAAAGCTCGCCACAGCTCACATACAGCTATCCATATAAAATTCAAGGCATATTGCAAAAACACCAATCACATGTGTGACAGCTTCAATTTTCAGTTTGATGTGCACATCGGTGATTATTTTCAATTGATAATGTCAGATAATGAGAAGCCCTTATGAACATTTGAATGCAAATGAGTGGCCAGAATTTACGTTGCTAATGTTCAGGGCATCACGTCTTATAAAGTAGAAAAACTGTCAGTTCAATAACGGAGTAGCCACTTTGTTTTGATCAACATTGTCAGAGCTTATTTCAGAAAGTAATGCTGATCCAGTTTTAAAACCAAGTTCTAACAAAGTCAACTGGTCTGATTTCAAGGTGAATGTATTCATTCTTCCTGAAGTTTTCTGTCTGAATATATTGAGACAGTTGAATAAATTGAAATAAATAGACTTGGAGTTACATATTCTGTCAGTAATTGAAATAGCTTTTCCACCCCTATATAGTAATAATGCCACCTTTTCAAGTCTCTTTCTGGAGAGGAAAGCATATAATTACCATTTTTATAACATATTAAAAAAAAAATCATGCTAATATGTTGATAAGGGCAGCTGAAAGTTATTGTTATGCCTATGTATAGGTTAATCTAAATGCCACCCTTATATGTTTTGATTCTGGAAAATTGAGTGAGGATGTATCCATAATTTGAAAGCTTCTACTGCTATGATTTAATTTTAAAGTTGTGTACGTACTTGAAGATTAATACCATACAGTAACTCTAAGTTCTGTCTGCTGGAGACTGACCAATCATGGTACTGGGCTGCTTGGTGGAGCACTGCAGTTCCTTTAGATTTTGCACACAGCATTGCACTTAATCAAGCATCTGTCTTTTTACTTAACCCAATTAAAGTGAATGGACTTGTGTTATGACAAACCTGTCACCTAGTTTAATTCAATTATATGTAGTCCTGCGAAACATAATCAAAATATACCTTTTTTAGTATTATCCTTAGTTTAGAACTTCAGAAATCACAATTTGATTGAAGCCTCATTGGCCTAGCAAAGTGCCTAGTGAACGTGAATAACAGTTCCAGGAACCGAAGCACACTTCTTCACTTGGTTCCAATACCACCCCTTGTGCCATCCAGTCGCCCCCTCCTCTGCGACGTCACAATCAGCATATTGGGCCTTTCTGAGCCTAGTAGACATATATTTGCCCTTTGGATACTTGATGTTTTTGCCAGATTTCACCTTAAGGCCCCTTTCACATGAGCAAGTTTTCTGTGCGGGCGCAATGCGTGATGTGAATGCATTGCACCCGTACTGAATCCGGACCCACTCATTTAAATGGGTCTGTGTACATTAGCATTGTTTTTCATGCATCACTGTGCGTTGCATGAAAATCGCAGCATGTTCTAGATTCTGCGTTTTTCAAGCAACGCTGGCCCCATAGAAGTGAATGGGGCTGCGTGAAAAACACATTGCATCGGGGTGCACTGTGTTGTGTTTTACAGGCAAGTAACTTAGCAACAGTGAAGGGATTTAAAGACAGGGAGTTCAGTTTGTAAGTTTGTGGCTCCAGTGCATGGGAGAGGAGAGTTTCACACATTGTCTGCCCTTGCGGAGCGAATTTAAACATGAGGAAGGCCCCAAAAGCCATCAATGTTGAGAAGCTGATACTTCTTGTGTAGGAGAGGGTGTGTATTTGGGACAGCAGGTCGGGGGAGTACCACAACAGGTACAAAAAGGACACTGCATGGCTAGAAATAGCCCAGGAGCTGTTTGGTGGAATATGGGAGAAAAGTCAAGGCCAGAGTCGCCAGAGGTTGGGTAAGTGGCCAATCTATACATGTTTGATCCTAGCTGTCCTCCATAGTATAGCACATAGCATAGGCTGTCCTCCCTAGCAAAGCACATGTCATACACTGTCCTGCCTAGAATAGCACATGTCATATGGTGTCCTCTGTAAGATTGTATTGTTCTGGTTAAATGTTTGTTCTGTTTTTCTATTTAAAGTGGATGAAGTAAAGAATTGGTTTCTGACCTGCAGGGACCAGTTTAGGAATGAGATGCAGCACTAAGGCCGCGGTAGGTCCGGGGCAACCAAAAAATGGCCCTATCTTTTCCGGGACCAACTGATGTTCCTCTGCCCATTACTGGAGCTGTGTCCATAAGTTCATTATAAACAATGACCACTACATGTCTATCAATACACATTGTATGTTGACTATGTGGGTAATGTAATTTGTACCAATGTGTAAATTAGAAATGTCATAGTTGACGATAGCAACCAATCCGATTCCTCCTTGTAATTGCATAAGTAGTTGAACAACATTACAAGTGGAATAGGATTATTTACAAAGGCCAGCTATACAACTTCTAATTTCCATAATATTGCTACATGACCACATATGTAATATGTTGGTTAGTAGAGATGGCCTTACGGTCCGCCCGGTGGTCATTTCGCGATGAACTTTGCGAGTTTGCGATTCTCCAAACATGCGAACATATGGAGAAATTTGCGCCCGCCATATTCTTTTACATTGTGAAGAACTTTGACCCATGACACATCCATCAGGAGGTACAGGACAGCCAATTGAGACATTTCAGCACATGAACACACCCCCTACCTTATAAATAAACCTGATCTGATCATTTTGCATTCAGTGTTTTGCCAGTGTAGGGAGAGGTTGCTGTGTGGAGCAGGGACAGGCTGTTAGGGACACCAAACACTAGCTAATAGGGCCACAAAAGTCATTTTAAGGACTAGTATAGGTTTGCTATCGATATGTGTGATACACAGAGGGGTGCAATATACTTATAATATACTTTTATAATAAGTCAAAAACACATAGATCTATATAGTGATCACCTGGAAGTCAGGGGCCTAGGGGCTAGGGGCTTACTAGGGCCATTTTTATATAGGTTAAGGTTCCGGACGGGGTCGCTCTTATCAGGGTGGGTGGTCTGTGGTTAGGCTAACAGGGCCAGAATAGCACCCCCTGTAGGGCAATATCAGGGACAGTTCTTTGCCCATCCTGTCCTTCAATACCACATCATCATCTAGCCCAGGGATGGATGTTTTTTTGCTTTCCCTCCTGGATTCATCAATGTGCATTGCAACACCCCGGATTGTGGTAGGACATATGGTTTCTGATTTGGTGCCGCCGAGCACCTGATTTAGTGCCGCCGAGCACTTGTTATTGCCTACCACCTCTATGCTTTTTGGTTAACTTAATTAATTAAATTTATTTTCATTTTGAAGGATAACTTTTCCACTCACATATCCGAAAAATGGGTGCCAACCCATTCATTTTCAATGGGGCCAGAATGTGCTGTCCGCATCAGCATTTGTGGATCCACATCCGTATTTGCGGATCCGCACTTCCGCATCTGTGCTTCCGTTTCCCCCAAAAAATAGAACATATCCTATGCTTGTCCGCAATTGCAGACAAGATTAGGCATTTTCTATTATAGTGCTGGCGATGTGCGGTCCACAAATTGCACAATGCCGGTATCTGTGTTTTGCGGAGCCGTAAAACACGGACGTGTGAATGGACCCTCATAGTAACATTAATAAAGGTTACGTTTTATCTTCATGTATATTCTAATGGATTGCCTTCCTTGTACAATGTTATAACATAATATGTTAGAAAGTATATTATAGTGCATTTGTATTGTGCGGCAGTTGTGTGCGGTTTTGCTGCGATACTGTAGGTATATAGAGGGACAAGCGTTATTAGAACAAATAATTTCTACTGGTGTGATATACCATTCGTCCCCGCAAAAAACTGATTGAAGTGGGGTGTTATATACCAATATACTTTTTTTATAGTGCATTTGGGTACTGTATAGTGCATTTGGGTACTGTATAGTGCATTTGCGCATGCACGTACGCGAAAATTATATTGCCGATATTTTGCATTGAAAAAAATAATGAGTGGAGATCAAATAATATATCTGGTATGTCACTGTCCATGTTGTGGGACTATTTGTTCACTTCACGTAATTATTTCTTGGCTGCAAATATGAGCTGAAGGTTTTTTCAGGTTCGCCTGTCATTAAAATGAATGGTACCCGCCGCAAACTTGCGGTTCGCGAACATTTGATCGCGTTTGCGCGTTTGCAAATTGTCCCGGAAGATATTTGTCCATTACTATTGGTTAGTTCAACAGGACCTGTTACCACTCCTGACATGCTTGTTTTAATAGCTTCATGCATTACCCACGTAATACAAATTAATGAGCATCTATTGTTATGAATCTATGTAGTGGCGTCCCTTTATTATTCCTGCTAGAAGTTATAATTTAATTCCTATTTGACTTCAATAAGGGTATAGAGGGGTGGTAACAAGTTGGGTGTGTGTATCTGCACAGACTCATTCTATCCAATCAGTGCTGCCATGTTTAGGTGTGCAGGTACACACCCCTAACTTGTTACTACACCTCTGTACCCTTTAAAACTGAAGGCAAATAGCTTATATTTGAGAAATAATTAAGGAGTGGCACAACATTTAGCCATAACAGTAGATTTTCCAGAAATGTTAGTACATAGGGAATACATTAAGTAATTAATGAACACATGTCAGGAGTGGTGAATGGTCCAATTTAAACTAGTATTATGTTCAAAATGTCTTTTGCAGATGATAGCAATAGATTTGTATTTGTATTTAGGGATGAGTGAACCCGAACTACAGTTCGGGTTGGTACCGAATTTTGGGGTGTCCGTGACACGGACCCGAACCCGGACAATTTCGTAAAAGTCCGGGTTCGGGTTCGGTGTTCGTCTCTTTCTTGGCGCTTTTTGAAAGGCTGCAAAGCAGCCAATCAACAAGCGTCATACTACTTGCCCCAAGAGGCCGTCACAGCCATGCCTACTATTGGCATGGCTGTGATTGGCCAGAGCACCGTGTGACCCAGCCTCTATTTAAGCTGGAGTCACATAGCGCCGCCCGTCACTCTGCTCTGATCAGCATAGGGAGAGGTTGCAGCTGCCACGTTAGGGCGAGATTAGGCAGTGATTAACTCCTCCAAAGGACTTCATTCAGAGATCGATCTGCAGCTGTGGATGATTGAACTGCTGCTATTGAATTGCTCACAATTTTAAGGCTGCCCAGAGCGTTTTTCAGTCACTTTTTTCTGGGGTGATCGGCAGCCATTTTGTGTCTTGTGGTGTGCCAGCACAAGCTGCCACCAAGTGCATTTAACCCTCAGTAGTGTGGTTGTTTTTGGGCTAAATCCTGGTTTCTGCTGTATCAGAGCTATTTTAAATCTATCCCTAAAAGGGTATATAAGATTCAATCTGCACATAGGGTCATTCTCAATAACTTCACACACACACGCTACTGTGCATTTCCAAGTCTAATTCTGTCAGTAAACCTATACCTGTCACCCAGCGCCTAAATACTAGGCCTCAAATTTATATCCAGCTAAATCTGTCGTTACTGCTGTACTGTTGTGGCTGGTCAAGTTATTTAGTTTCCGTCAAAGCACAGTTTTTGTTCTGGGTTGAAATACAATTCCCAATTTAGCAATTTCCTAATTTAGTGGTTTCTGCTGTATCAGAGCTATTTTAAATCTATCCCTAAGAGGGTATATAAGATTCAAGGTGCACATAGGGTCATTCTGAATAACTTCACACACACGCTACTGTGCATTTCCAAGTCGAATTCTGTCAGTGAACCTATACCTGTCACCCAGCGCCTAAATAATAGACCTCAAATTTATAGTCAGCTAAATCTGTGGTTATTTCTGTGGCTGGGCAAGTTATTTAGTGTCCGTCAAAGCACAGTTTTTGTTCTGGGTTGATATACAATTCCCAATTTAGCAATTTCCTAATTTAGTGGTTTCTGCTGTATCGGAGCTATTTTAAATCTATCCCTAAAAGGGTATATAAGATTCAAGGTGCACATAGGGTCATTCTGAATAACTTCACACACACACACGCTACTGTGCATTTCCAAGTCGAATTCTGTCAGTAAACCTATACCTGTCACCCAGCGCTTAAATAATAGGCCTCAAATTTATAATCAGCTAAATCTGTGGTTATTTCTGTGGCTGGGCAAGTTATTTAGTGTCCGTCAAAGCACAGTTTTTGTTCTGGGTTGATATACAATTCCCAATTTAGCAATTTCCTAATTTAGTGGTTTCTGCTGTATCGGAGCTATTTTAAATCTATCCCTAAAAGGGTATATAAGATTCAAGGTGCACATAGGGTCATTCTGAATAACTTCACACACACACGCTACTGTGCATTTTCAAGTCGAATTCTGTCCGTAAACGTATACCTGTCCCCCAGCGCCTAAATACTAGGCCTCAAATTTATATTCAGCTAAATCTGTGGTTACTGCTGTGCCTGTATTAGTGTAATACGGTACCTAAATAGATAGCCAGATAGTGTTAGGTGTCTGTAAAAAAAGGCCTGAATTTGAATTCAATACATTGGGCCAAATATTTTTGTTGTTGTGGTGAACGATAACAATGAGGAAAACATCTAGTAAGGGACGCGGACGTGGACATGGTCGTGGTGGTGTTAGTGGACCCTCTGGTGCTGGGAGAGGACGTGGCCGTTCTGCCACATCCACACGTCCTAGTGTACCAACTACCTCAGGTCCCAGTAGCCGCCAGAATTTACAGCGATATATGGTGGGGCCCAATGCCGTTCTAAGGATGGTAAGGCCTGAGCAGGTACAGGCATTAGTCAATTGGGTGGCCGACAGTGAATCCAGCATGTTCACATTATCTCCCACCCAGTCTTCTGCAGAAAGCGCACAGATGGCGCCTGAAAACTAAGCCCATCAGTCTGTCACATCACCCTCATGCATACCAGGGAAACTGTCTGAGCCTCAAGTTATGCAGCAGACTCTTATGCTGTTTGAAGACTCCGCTGGCAGGGTTTCCCAAGGGCATCCACCTAGCCCTTCCCCAGCAGTGGAAGACATATAATGCACTGACGCACAACCACTTATGTTTCATGATGATGAGGACATGGGAATAACACCTCAGCATGTCTCTGATGATGACGAAACACAGGTGCCAACTGCTGCGTATTTCTGCAGTGTGCAGACTGAACAGGAGGTCAGGGAGGAAGACTGGGTGGAAGACGATGCAGGGGACGATGAGGTCCTAGACCCCACATGGAATGAAGGTCGTGCCACTTACTTTCACAGTTCGGAGGAAGAGGCAGTGGTGAGACCGAGCCAACAGCGTAGCAAAAGAGGGAGCAGTGGGCAAAAGCAGAACACCCACCGCCAAGAGACTCCGCCTGCTACTGACCGCCGCCATCTGTGACCGAGCACCCCAAAGGCAGCTTCAAGGAGTTCCCTGGCATGGCACTTCTTCAAACAATGTGCTGACGACAAGACCCGAGTGGTTTGCACGCTGTGCCATCAGAGCCTGAAGCGAGGCATTAACGTTCTGAACCTTAGCACAACCTGCATGACCAGGCACCTGCATGCAAAGCATGAACTGCAGTGGAGTAAACACCTTAAAAACAAGGAAGTCACTCAGGCTCCCCCTGCTACTGCTTCTGCTGCTACCGCCTCGGCCTCTTCTGCTGCTGCCACCTCGGCCTCTTCCTCCGCCTCTGGAGGAACGTTGGCACCTGCCGCCCAGCAAACAGGGGATGTACCACCAACACCACTACCTCCGTCACCAAACATCTCAACCATGTCACACGGCAGCGTTCAGCTCTCCATCTCACAAACATTTGAGAGAAAGCGTAAATTCCCACCTAGTCACCCTCGATCCCTGGCCCTGAATGCCAGCATTTCTAAACTACTGGCCTATGAAATGCTGTCATTTAGGCTGGTGGACACAGACAGCTTCAAACAGCTCATGTCGCTTGCTGTCCCACAGTATGTTGTTCCCAGCCGGCACTACTTCTCCAAGAAAGCCGTGACTTCCCTGCACAACCAAGTATCCGATAAAATCAAGTGTGCACTGCGCAACGCCATCTGTAGCAAGGTCCACCTAACCACAGATACGTGGACCAGTAAGCACGGCCAGGGACGCTATATCTCCCTAACTGCACACTGGGTAAATGTAGTGGCAGCTGGGCCCCAGGCGGAGAGCTGTTTGGCGCACGTCCTTCCGCCGCCAAGGATCGCAGGGCAACATTCTTTGCCTCCTGTTGCCACCTCCTCCTACTCAGCTTCCTCCTCCTCTTCTTCCACCTGCTCATCCAGTCAGCCACACACCTTCACCACCAACTTCAGCACAGCCCGGGGTAAACGTCAGCAGGCCATTCTGAAACTCATATGTTTGGGGGACAGGCCCCACACCGCACAGGAGTTGTGGCGTTGCATAGAACAACAGACTGACGAGTGGTTGCTGCCGGTGAGCCTCAAGCCCGGCCTGGTGGTTTGCGATAATGGGCAAAATCTTGTTGGACTAGCCGGTTTGACGCACATCCCTTGCCTGGCGCATGTGCTGAATTTGGTGGTGCAGAATTTCATTCACAACTATCCCGACATGTCAGAGCTGCTGCATAAAGTGCGGGCTGTCTGTTCGCGCTTCCGGCGTTCACATCCTGCCGCTGCTCGCCTGTCTGCGCTACAGCGTAACTTCGGCCTTCCCGCTCACCGCCTCATATGCGACGTGCCCACCAGGTGGAACTCCACCTTGCACATGCTGGACAGACTGTGCGAGCAGCAGCAGGCCATAGTGGAGTTTCAGCTGCAGCACGCACGGGTCAGTCGCACTGCGGAACAGCACCACTTCACCACCAATGACTGGTCCTCCATGCGAGACCTGTGTGCCCTGTTGCGCTGTTTTGAGTACTCCACCAACATGGCCAGTGGCGATGACGCCGTTATCAGCGTTACAATACCACTTTTATGTCTCCTTGAGAAAACACTTAGGGCGATGATGGAAGAGGAGGTGGCCCAGGAGGAGGAGGAGGAGGAAGAGGGGTCATTTTTAGCACTTTCAGGCCAGTCTCTTCGAAGTGACTCAGAGGGAGGTTTTTTGCAACAGTAGAGGCCAGGTACAAATGTGGCCAGCCAGGGCCCACTACTGGAGGACGAGGAGGACGAGGATGAGGAGGAGGCGGAGGAGGATGAGGATGAAGCATGGTCACAGCAGGGTGGCACCCAACACAGCTCGGGCCCATCACTGGTGCGTGACTGGGGGAAAGGCAGGACGATGACGATACGCCTCCCACAGAGGACAGCTTGTCCTTACCCCTGGGCAGCCTGGCACACATGAGCGACTACATGCTGCAGTGCCTGCGCAACGACAACTGAGTTGCCTACATTTTAACATGTGCGGACTACTGGGTTGCCACCCTGCTGGATCCACGGTACAAAGACAATGTGCCCACCTTACATCCTGCACTGGAGCGTGATAGGAAGATGCGCGAGTACAAGCGCACGTTGGTAGACGCGCTACTGAGAGCATTACCAAATGTCACAGGGGAACAAGTGGAAGCCCAAGGCCAAGGCAGAGGAGGAGCAAGAGGTCGCCAAGGCAGCTGTGTCATGGCCAGCTCCTCTGAGGGCAGGGTTAGCATGGCAGAGATGTGGAAAAGTTTTGTCAACACGCCACAGCTAACTGCACCACCACCTGATACGCAACGTGTTAGCAGGAGGCAACATTTCACTAACATGGTGGAATAGTACGTATGCACACCCCTCCACGTACTGACTGATGGTTCGGCCCCATTCAACTTCTGGGTCTCTAAATTGTCCACGTGGCCAGAGCTGGCCTTTTATGCCTTGGAGGTGCTGGCCTGCCCGGTGGCCAGCGTTTTGTCTGAACGTGTATTCAGCACATCAGGGGGCGTCATTAGAGACAAACGCAGCCGCCTGTCTACAGCCAATGTGACAAGCTGACGTTCATAAAAATGAACCAGGCATGGATCCCACAGGACCTGTCCATCCCTTGTGCAGATTAGACATTAACTACCTCCCCTTAACCATATATTATTGGACTCCAGGGCACTTCTTCATTCAATCCTATTTTTATTTTCATTTTACCATTATATTGCGAGGCTACCCAAAGTTGAATTAACCTCTCCTCTGTCTGGGTGCCTAAATATATGTTAATGGACTGTTCCAATGTTGGGTGACGTGAAGCCTGATTCTCTGCTATGACATGCAGACTAATTCTCTGCTGACATGAAGACAGATTCTCTGTTACGGGACCTCTCTCCTCTGCCTGGGTGCTGGGCCTAAATATATGCCAATGGACTGTTGCAGTGGTGGCTGACGTGAAGCCTGATTCTCTGCTGACATGAAGACAGATTCTCTGTTACGGGACCTCTCTCCTCTGCCTGGTTGCTGGGCCTAAATATATGCCAATGGACTGTTGCAGTGGTGGCTGACGTGAAGCCAGATTCTCTGCTATGGAACCTCTCTCCAATTGATATTGGTTAATTTTTATTTATTTTATTTTTATTTTTATTCATTTCCCTATCCACATTTGTTTGCAGGGGATTTACCTACATGTTGCTGCCTTTTGCAGCCCTCTAGCCCTTTCCTGGGCTGTTTTACAGCCTTTTTAGTGCCGAAAAGTTCGGGTCCCCATTGACTTCAATGGGGTTGGGGTTCCGGACGGAGTTCGGATCGGGTTCGGATCCCGTCTGCAGTTTGGCACCTTATTTGTGGACTGAGCCACAAACAAATTGCAACACGCCACACCTCGATGAGAAGTGGTAAATGCAAACGTTATTAAAGGTAAAATATTACAATACAGTACATAGATAATTATTTTAGACAGCAGCCATAACAAAATGGAGAACACAAAACCAAGGAGGAGGCAGAGGGTTCAACACATACGGGACACTGCGAACAGCATGCAAAAAGCAGGCATCCACATTCACCTGTCTATAAGGAGCATGAACACGCTGGCTTCTTCCGGGGATGTCTAAAATATTTATCTATGTACTGTATTGTAATATTTTACCTTTAATAAAGTTTGCATTTACCACTTTCTCATCAAAGTGTGGCGTTGCAATTTGTTTGTGGCTCAGTTTACATGTTTTTGCCCTCTTAGGAATATTAAAACTATTGATCCGGTTATCATATTGGTGGCACCTTGTTTGTGGAGTCTCCCTCCAGAACGAGTACTGAGAACCAAAGCTGCTCTTCATTCCACAGGTTTGCCATGGGCCGCCACAATTCCCTCCCACAAAGGAACATTATGGCTAACAAAGTAGACCATATGGCCAACACTATCATGAAGACACAGCGTATGGCCAGCCTGGCCCCTCCACAGCCCAAGCTGCCCCATCTGACCACTCTGGCACCCCTTTCCCAACCCTTCTACCCTGGGCCTTAGTTTCAGGGTCCAACTGGGTCACCTGCTCATTTTTTTAATTTGTAAATTTTAATTTAAAATGATTGTTTATAATATTTTTTTTACTAAAGTTTATTTTATTTTGAGTTCTCTGTGAGTTTTATTTTCATGCATTTCATTGTTTCCTGTCTTTATTATATACATTTAATTATTAGATTTACGTAGCACAAACACATAGAACACATTAATAATTGTACATGTTTATTATACATTTATATAATCTATATACACGTAATTATATACACATGATTTGTAAGCCATTTACACACATAAATATTAGTTTAGTTATAAACAATATTAACCATTTGGTATTTACATATCTACCTAAATATATTACTAAATATTTAATGTCCATTATAAACACAATATATAGACAATCAGTGGCGCACCGACAGTGGTGGTCTAGAGGGTCTGGACCCCCCCCCCCCCCCAGAACAACCAGTACATCATTTTTATTTTATTTTTTATCCCTCAGGGCCGCACCGGCTATCACTACAGGAGGTGTGGCCCTGGTCGTAGTTGCCACAGAGGTGTGGGGGCAGTAGGAGATGAGCACCTCCATTGTGGAAGTGTTCATCTCCATAGTCATTTGTATCACCGTCCTCAGGACAGCGGTACAGATGGCTGTGCTGGGGCAGGGCAGGGGAGGGAGAGGCGTCTCTCTTCCCTTTTCTTCTGATAGGCCGCAGGTACTAATGACTGCTGCCTATCAGAGGCCGGCTCAGGCGGCGCAATGACGTAATTATCATTGTGCCGCCTGAGACGGGCAGCACACAGCAGGGACACAGGCCTGAAGAGGCCTGCATCGCATCACTGCTGATGAAGGTAAGTATTAGTGTTTTGTTATATTTTGGGGGGGGGAGCTGGCACTATGGGGGCATCTGGCATTACTTACAGCCCCATTTTTTTGGTGGTGGCACTCTGGGGGCATTGAGTTCTTGCCCATTTTGGGGGGGCCACTATGTGGGCATTTCTTAATGGCACATTATGGGTGGGCACCATGGGGGAGAGTGGCACTATGGGGCATCTGGTGGCACTATAGGGGCATTATTTGGGAGCACTATGGGGAAGTGGGGGCTCAAAAGGGGCCTTTTTTATTGGCACATTATGGGGGGCACTATGGCATCTGGTGGCACTAAGGGAATATTTTTTAATGGCACATTATGGGAGGCACTATAGGGGAGAGCGGCACTATGGGGCATTGTTTCGGACACTATGGGGGAGTTAAGCACAATTGGGGCATCTGGTGGCACTAACAATGGGCATTTTTTACTGGCACATTATGGCAGAGAGGAGAACTAAAGGGGCATCTGCTGGGGGCACTAAGAAGGGGCATTTTTTTACTGGCATATTATGGGGGACACTATGGGGAAGGGGGAGAAGAACACTATGAGGGCATTTACTGGGGTACTATATAGGGGTATTTTATACTGGCATACATTTTGGGGACATTAGCTCAAATGTGGGCACTAAGTGAAGGTATTTTATGTACTGTCATATTATAAGGATAATTATTACTACTAGGGGGTATTATGGGGAACTTTACTACTACTGGGGGGCTATGAGGAACATGATTACTAGTATGGGCACTATAGGGACATTAATACTACTAAGTATGCTCTGGCAGAGAATTATTTCTATTGGTGGGATTTTGGGGAGGACTGTTACTTTGGGGGGCACCCTGGCACTGTATCAGCTTAGCACAATTATTTTTGAGGGATATTATCTTTATACTATTAGTGTCTGGCCGCAGTTATTTTTTAGAGCACTGTGTGGCAAAAATTGTTAAAGGGGGCACTATCTTTGTAGTAGTCGTATTTCCAGGGGGACTGTTTCTGCAGTATAGTATTGGGGGTGGCAGGAAAAGGTGTTCAAAAGATGTGAAGATGATGGAAATGAGAGAAACTAATGTCTGTTTGTCAATCTTTGCAGAGACGAGAGATGGCTAAAAAATCATCATGGCGGTCTGGTCTGAATGGAGAAGATGAGGAAAGAGAACGTCTACAACAAAGGTGACATCACTGGATGTAAGAGGTATGTGTAACATCCCAGAGTTATGTTACAAAACTATTTTACCCCGCTACAACCTGTTAAGAGCATTAACATTGTCATTTGATGTGATTTCCCTCATGTCATTCACAACTGTGCAGATAAAACCATTTTGAATGTATATTTTTTTCTTTGTAATGTTTCATGTTCACCAGCAGGTGGCAGCAATGTTGGCAAGGACTTAGAGCCAGTTTAGTGTTTCTAGACTGGAATAGTACATTCCAGTTTAGCCCCCCACCTCCATGAGTGGGGAAGGAAGTTCAGTTAGTAGGCCAGCCACCCCGGCTAGGGAAAGGCTGTGCGTGTAGGAGTTCCAAGATTTAGGGATCTAAGCCAGAATCTTGTCTCGGCTGAGACATTGATCATCATCCCCAGCCTGAGCCCTTCAGCCTCAGCTGGTAGAAGCAAGCAGCCACCTCCAGTATTCCAGGAAGAAGCATACCCTGTGAAGCCAACTGTGAGTACGGTCCAGAGACCAGGAGAATCCAAATTCCTCCTCAGCTAGTCAGTCCTCAAGATAGCAGAAGATAGTAAGCGCAGAAGATATAAATTCCTGCCACATTACAGAGCCACAAGCAGACAACTTATCCTGCAAGGAGGTCCAGGCACATGATAAAAGCAGAAGATAGATCCCTGCCACACATTGCCAATACCTGCTGGGACCCAAGACTATTGCTGTATCTCACTTGGATGAAAGATGCATATAGTAAAGACAAGTTTGAACTTTATTCCAAGTCTGGATCTCAATTATTGCTGCAAATCCCTCAATTACTCCTTATAGCAACACACTCATTTTATTGCAAGTGAACCAGGATCCAGCCGTACCCAGGTAGGAGACATCGTTGACCTTATTGCCATTATCACACAGAGACATTACACCACTCTTGCATTCCTAGCCTGGTACGTGAGTTACAACACCTTAAAGGGCACTGTGTTAGTACCCTGCGCATGCTGCAATTGGCGTCACAAACAAAACTTTAAACTGTCATTTACACTTGACCCAGCCATTGCATATTATTGGAGTCAGAGTGCATACCCAATCCGGCTTACTGCATATGTGGCACTATGTAGGAGAGGAGATGCTCCGGCTCCTTCCCCTGCCATTTGCAGAAGGAGGATTCAGAGCTGGGTGAGGACGGCCAAGGGGGCAGCAGGCCATGAGCGGGTGGCTGATGGTGGGGGAACCACAGGCCTTGAGCAGGATTTGGGGAGGGCAGATTGTGGAGGAGCTTTCTGGCTATAACCTGCTGTTGTTTATTGTATAATGTGAAGCAGGCAGTTCAGCGAGGACACACCCTTCCCTCTCCGTATGATGTGCAGAGAAAGGCCTCTACAATAGAATCTTGCTTGGCGCTTAGCGCGCCGCATTTTTAAGCTCCTGCAGGGCTTTTAGAAATGGGCAGGCAAAAGAATCGGCGCAGCATGCTATGCGCCCTACATTTTTAAATATGAAGGGGGCTTTGAAAAATGGGCGGGCAAAAGAATTGGCACAGCGCGCTACACATGCCAAATTTTTTGCCTTTCAGACCCCCCCTAGACAAAATTCCTGGGTGCTCCCCTGTAGACAATACATATGGAGTTTACTGACATGACACTTATAATGATAATTATTAATAACTGATAATGAGTAGTGATGAGCCAGCATGCTCGGTCCAATACCGGTTCGACTTGAGCATTGCTATGCTCGGCACATGGCGGTACTCGACAGAGTACAGCATGTGCCCGAGCTCCATGCTTAAATATCCTCCCCACACGTTTCTTGGCTGCTAAGCAGCCAATAAACGTGCAGGTGAGTACTGCCATCACTGTAATGCCAGTAACCATGTTGGCTGCTGGCATTACAGTGATTGGCTGGCCGGAACGCGTCATCGGGTGCTATATAGCACCAGATGACATGTGCTCGGATCAGTCATAGTCAGGGAGAGAAGAGCGTAGGAACGGAAAGGCAGTGTAGGGAGCAAAATTCACAGTTATTATTCTAAGAAAGCTTTTGAAAGATCCAAAAGTCCCTTTAAAGGGGTTGTCCGGGTTCAGAGCTGAACCCGGACATACCCTTATTTTCACCCCGGCAGCCCCCCTGAGCCTGGCATCGGAGCATCTCATGCTCCGATGCGCTCCCGTGCCCTGTGCTAGATCGCGCAGGGCACGGGCTCTTGTGTTTACAATAACACACTGCCGGGCGGTAACTTCCGCCCAGCAGTGTGTTCGGTGACGTCACCGGCTCTGAGGGGCGGGCTTTAGCTCTGCCCTAGCCGTTTTACTGGCTAGGGCAGAGCCAAATCCCGCCCATCAGTGCCGGTGACGTCACCGGGCTGCCTGTCAGCCCCATAGAGAGCCCGGTATGTCACCGGAACTCTGAAAAATGCCTTTGCCCTGCGCGATTTAGCGCAGGGCAAAGGAGAGCATCGGAGCATGAACTGCTCCGATGCTCATGTCAGGGGGGCTGCTGGGGTGAAAATGGAGGGCTGTCCAGGTTCAGCTCTGAACCTGGACAACCCCTTTAAGGACTACTGTGTGTGTGAATGTTTTAGAGCAGCAATATATTTTTACCTGCGCTAAATTGAACAGTTTCATGGACATCCGTGCTGAGAAGGGGACAGATAGTGCAGGGAGAGAAATTTGCTGTTTTTACTACCAAAATCTTTTCAAAGACCCCAAAGTCCTTTTAAGGACTACTGTGTGTGTGTTTGACAGCAGCGATATATTTTTCTTTAATACCTATTACTGACATATAATGTACATCATCCGCAGACTGTGTCTTTTTGCAAAAAAATATAATAATCAGCGCCACATTTATTGTCTATAGTGTGCGTTTAATACACTTCCATGACACATACAGTACTCAATCCGAAAACTGTTTCTTTAGTGTAAATTTTAATAATCTTAGCCTAATCTAGTGTCCATAGTGTGTGGCTTTCTGTGACATTATTAGGCCAAGGTTAGTAAAAATTTGCCCTAAAGAAACAGTTTTCGGATGGCGTACTATACAGTACAGACCCAAAGTTTGGACACACCTTCTCATTCAAAGAGTTTTCTTTATTTTCATGACTATGAAAATTGTAGATTCACACTGAAGGCATCAAAACTATGAATTAACACATGTGGAATTATATACATAACAAAAAAAGTGTGAAACAACTGAAAATATGTCATATTCTAGGTTCTTCAAAGTAGCCACCTTTTGCTTTCATTACTGCTTTGCACACTCTTGGCATTCTCTTGATGAGCTTCAAGAGGTAGTCACCTGAAATGGTCTTCCAACAGTCTTGAAGGAGTTCCCAGAGATGCTTAGCACTTGTTGGTCAAAGTAATGATGACCATCTCAATTGGGTTCAGGTCGGGTGACTGTGGAGGCAAGGTCATCAGGTGCAGCACCCAATCACTATCCTTCATGGTCAAATAGCCCTTACACAGCCTGGAGGTGTGTTTGGGGTCATTGTCCTGTTGAAAAATAAATGATGGTCCAACTAAACACAAACCGGATGGAATAGCATGCCGCTGGAAGATGCTGTGGTAGCCATGCTGGTTCCGTATGCCTTCAATTTTGAATAAATCCCCAACAGTCTCATCAGCAAAGCACCCCCAGACCATCACACCTCCTCCTCCATGCTTCACGGTGGGAACCAAGCAGGTAGAGTCCATCCGTTCACCTTTTTTGCGTCGCACAAAGACACAGTGGTTGGAACCAAAGATCTCAAATTTGGACTCATCAGACCAAAGCACAGATTTCCACTGGTCTAATGTCCATTCCTTGTGTTCTTTAGCCCAAACAAGTCTCCTCGGCTTGTTGCCTGTCCTTAGCAGTGGTTTCCTACCAGATATTCTACCATGAAGGCCTGATTCACACAGTCTCCTCTTAACAGTTGTTCTAGAGATGTGTCTGCTACAAGAACTCTGTGTGGCATTGACCTGGTCTCTAATCTGAGCTGCTGTTAACCTGCAATTTCTGAGGCTGGTGACTCAGATGAACTTATCCTCCGCAGCAGAGGTGACTCTTGGTCTTCCTTTCCTGGGGTGGTCTGCATGTGAGCCAGTTTCTATGTAGCGCTTGATGGTTTTTGTGACTGTACTTGGGGACACTTTCAAAGTTTTCCCAATTTTTCGGACTGACTGACCATTTCTTAAAGTAATGATGGCCACTAGTTTTTCTTTACTTAGCTGCTTTTTTCTTGCCATAATACAAATTCTAACAGTCTATTCAGTAGGACTATCAGCTGTGTAGCCACCTGACTTCTCCACAGCGCAACTGATGGTCCCAACCCCATTTATAAGGCAAGAAATCCCACTTATTAAACCTGATAGGGCACACCTGTGAAGTGAAAACCATTTCAGGTGACTACCTCTTGAAGCTCATCAAGAGAATGCTAAGAGTGTGCAAAAGAGTAATCAAAAGGTGGCTACTTTGAAGAACCTATAATATGACATATTTTCAGTTGTTTCACACTTTTTTGTAATGTATATAATTCCACATGTGTTAATTCATAGTTTTGATGCCTTCAGTGTCAATCTACAATTTTCATAGTCATAAAAAATAACAAAAACTCTTTGAATGAGAAGGTGTGTCCAAACATTTGGTCTGTACTGTATATATGTCCATATTTTGTGGTGATATTCCATGCTGTTCCAGAACCAATTCGGTGGTGTTTTCATAAATTTCTGACATTTTCCTATGAACCAGGCACCCTCCCCCTTCAGAACAGGTGGTACCTGGTTTAATGCTCGGGTTCTCCCATTGACTTCCACTATACTCGGATGCTCAGTCGAGCAGCCGAACATCCCGATGTGTACGGCCAGAGCACCCGAGCACTACGGTGCTCGATCAACACTATGTTCTAAACCCTTTTTTGTCATGTATTAGTGGCAAAAGAAATATATATTTGCCTTTCAGTGGTGCAGTTATATGTTCTAAAGCGTTTTGTGGACTGTATAAGTTGAAAAAAAGAAAAATATATTTGCCGTTCAGCAGTGCAGTTATATATTCTAAAGCCCTTTTTATTGTGTATTAGTGCAAAAGAAAAATCTATTTGCCGTTCAGTGGTGCAGTTATATGTTCTAAACCCTATTGTGGAGTATATAGGTGGAAAAATTAAGGGCCTATTTGCCGTTCAGCGGTGCAGTTATATGTTCTAAAGCTTTTTGTGTCGTGTATAAGTGAAAAAAAAAATAAGGGCCTATTTGCCGTTCAGCAGTGTAGTTATATGTTCTAAAGCCTTTTGTGTTGTGTATAAGTGTAACAAAATAAGGGCCTATTTGCCATTCAGTGGTGCAGTTATATGTTCTGAAGCCTTTTGTGAAGTATATAAGTGGAAAAAAAATATATATATATTTGCCGTTCAGTGGTGTAGTTATATGTTCTAAAGAAGGCATGCTTAACCTGCTGCACTCCAGCTGTTTTAAAACTACATCTCCCACAATGCCTGGCTGTAGGCTGATAGCTGTAGGCTGTTCGGTTATGCTGGGAGTTGTACTTTTGCAACAGCTGGAGGTCCGCAGGTTGAGCATGACTGTTGTAAAGCCTTTTGTGTCAAGTGGAAAAAAAATAAGGCCCTATTTGCCATTGAGCTGTATGTTCTAAAGCCCTTTTGTGAAGTGTATAAGTGGAAATAGATAAATATATTTGACGTTCATCAGTGCAGGTTCTAAAGCCTTTTGTGTTGTGTATAAGTGGAAAAAAATAAGGGCCTATTTGCCGTTCAGAGGTGCAGTTATATTTTCTAAAGACATTTTGTGGAGCATATAAGTGGGGGAAAAAATAAATAAAAATTATATATATATATATATATATATATATATGCCGGTCAGCGGTGCAGTTATATGTTCTAAAACCTTTTGTGGAGTGTATAAGTGAAAAAAAAGAAAAATATATTTGCCATTCAGCGGTGCTACATGGTACATGCTAAGGACTTTTGTGTCGTGAATAAGTGGAAAAAAATAAGGGCCTATTTGCCGTTCAGCGGTCCATGTTCTAAAACCTTTTTTTTGCATGTAAAATGCAAAATACATGTAAAATTACAGCCCTTTTTTGTGTGTATTAGTGGAAAAAAATGAGATTATTAGCCGTTGTGTGGTGCAGTGAGAAAATTGCACACTTTTTTGGGTTATTTTAATTTCCTTATTATTTATTTATTTGGTCTAGCATTATTTCAGACAGAGAAGCGCTAGGCCCTGCAGAGGGGAGTGGCAGAGGCCCACTGTCATCTAGTGGTTATTCCTTGACCAGCAACCCAGCGGTTCTTGAATGGTTGACTCGGTCATCCATTTCGTCCCAAGTGCATTAGACACCCCCAGCCAAGAGACGGTGAGTTCGTCAGACATAGACCTTAGTTGGCATGGCCCATGAGATGGCCCTGTGCCTTCACCTGTCCTCAACATGCCTCTGTTCCCTCAGCCAGAAAAGTATTATATGCTGTGGGCTCAGCCCCACTATACAGCTAGGACGAGCTACTAGAGAACAGTCATCAGCTACTGGACAGCCAAGATGTGGAGGAGATATCCTCAGCTTCCTCCGCTAGGCAGACAAGTAGTGATGAGGAGAGTGGCGTGAAAGCTGGTGTTGTGAGCGGTGAGGCTCCTGACTCAGAGGCCATTGAAGAGGACATCAGTGACATGCAGACAGTACTTAATGATGATGATGTAGCTGATCGCACTTGGGAGCCGGGTGACTAAAGGGGTTCATCATCATCAGGTGAAGAAGGTGTCAGCTTGCCAGTGAGGCAGTGGAGGAACCAGCAAGTCGATAGCGTGGCCGGGAGTCAGCAGGGTGGCAGCAGTGAGAGTCGGTAGCCAAACATGCCTGGGATAGACCACCCGCTTCACAGGAGCCTACCTGCCCGGGAAGTAGTGGTGCACGGGTTCACAGAAGCAGTGGCAGTAGAAGTCATTCAGTGCGTAGTGTTGGGGGTAAAATCACCTACTCGGAGGTGGTGAACATGGACATCTATAGAATCTATGGGCAAAAGGAGCAGCGTGGCCAGGGTGCCAATGTTAGCACCACAGCCCTGCGTCAACATATGCAGAGTCACCATAATGTGGCCTGGGAGAACCATGGCTCCGATTTGATCATCCAGCCTGCCGCAGCAACTGCTGCATTACCCAGTGGCACGTAGTGATAA
Source organism: Bufo gargarizans (assembly GCF_014858855.1). Taxonomy (NCBI): domain Eukaryota; kingdom Metazoa; phylum Chordata; class Amphibia; order Anura; family Bufonidae; genus Bufo; species Bufo gargarizans. Next base: position 407,024,189 of record NC_058081.1, on the reverse strand, counting down.
GCAGCATAGGCAATATTTGAATTTGCAATATTTCAAGTATTTTTGGCCGAATATTTGCCGTAAATTAGGGAAAATTCGAGATTTTGTGATCTTCAGTCATTGTTTACTTGATTGCAAAAATCGGCAATGTAATATATTTGCGATGAATTTGGGATAAATTCACAATTAGAATATGCAACACTATTCGCAAATACGAATATATAGCACTATATTCTTAATATTTGCAAATTATCAAAGTGGCAACATTCACAATTAAAATTTGCGATTCGAATATTCGTGCTCAACACTAGTGGTAGGCACCTAGTTTCAGTTAGTCAAGTCTCCACCACCTCAGCCGAATGGAGCTGTCTGTCCTTCCCATCATCTGCTGGTCCTGATGCTCCTGCGCCTCCTCCTCCTACTGCTCGTCAGTCAATCCGCCGGCAATCGTTGACCAAAGCAATTGCCTAGAGAAAACAGTATGTGTGCACTCATCCAAAGGCGCAGAAGCTGAATGTGCTCCTGTCCAAGTTGCTGGTGCTGCAGTCTCTCCCTTTCCAAGTGGTGGAGTCTGCATTTCTCAGAGAACTGATTGCTTGTGCCGAGACAAGGTGGAAACAGAGTCCCAAGGTGAGCCAGACCTTGAGCCTGTCGGTGTCTGCCAAAGTGCACGGCAGCGCCGACATGTGGAGCTGTAACTACGGTCAGGGACAATATACCGTATGTCCTTTACGGCCAACTGAGTGAATGTGGTTCCTGCACAGCAACACCAGCAACTTGACCAGGTCACCCCGCTTCCGCCCCCATATTCTCACTCTGTTGGTACTGCGACAATGTCCACCTCTGCCTCCTCATCCTCCACCATGTCCTCAGCCTCCACTGCAGGGACAATTCACAGTGCCCCTCCAGCATACCACATGTGCAGGGCACTGTGGTGTCACGCTGTTCTGCACCTCGTTTGCCTGGGCAAACAGAGTCACACAGGAGAGAAACTGCTCCATGTCCTTCATCAAGAAATCGAATCCTGTGTTTCTCAGCGACAACTCAAAATTGGAACCATGGTGACCGACAACGGGAAGAACATGGTGTTGGCGCTGCATCAAGGAGGGCTGAGCCATGCACCCTGCATGGCACATGTGTTCAATCTGGTTGTCAAGCAGTCCCTGAAGACTTCCAGCCATCTGCAAGACATCCAAAAAATAGCGAGGGAACTTTGCATGCACTTCAGCCATTCCTACACCGCAAAGCATACCCTCCTTGAGCTGCAGGAGCATAATGGCATCCCCCATCATCCCCCCATATGTTGGACCAACTATACGAACAGAGAAAGGCCATAAATGATTTCTTGATGATCCAAGAGGACAGGAGTACCTACTGTTTGCTTAGGCCTTTTGAGGAGGCCACGTTATTTGTCATTCGCTAGGATTAAGGGATGAACAACGTCATTCCACTGCTTCATGTCCTGGAACAGATGCTGGTAAATGGCTGGTCAGGGGACTGGAGATGTGGCGCCTAGATCTCACTGCCACATGAGCCCTTTGGGGGCTAAACTGGAGGAGGAGGACATTGGAGCACAAGCAATTTGTAGCTAAATGGGTGGTTTTTACACACAGGTGGCAGGATGAGCATGAGCAGCAAGAGGAGGTACAGGGTGATGAGGAAGACCAGGCAGAGGACCTAGACATACCATGGCAGTATGTTGTAGAAATGGAGGCAGGGAGTCCCTCCGAGTCAAATGCACAAATGGCCCGATGCATGCTCACTTGCTTGCGTAGTGACAGCTGAATTGTTACCATTCGGCAGAGAGATTACTTCTGGCTCTCCACCACGCTGCCGGTCCTAAATGGGGGCCTTTTTTACACTCACAGAGAGGGAGGACAAACTGAACTATAGAGACATCCTATGTAGCAGACATCCTCTGCTGCCTCTCTGCACCATCGTCCATCCTCTCGCAGGTCTGACCAGGGGGACCCTCTGCGCTCACATTCCTCTGCTATGGCTGCTGTTACAGGTTATGGGGGGTAGGAGCAGTTTCAGCTCCAAAAGCAGCAACTTGAGAGCAGGACCTGATCCAGCAGGTGTTGGTACACTTGGACAGCACCCTGTCACCCCATATTGAAGATCCGCTTTACTTCGCAGCCAAACTGGATTTGTGGCTACAAATAGCAGAGTTTGAGAAGATGTATGGGCACTCTGATAGATAGGATCACATAGATTTCAGAATCTTTGAATAGTAATAGGTAAAATTAATAACAATACAGTCAATAAACATGCAGATGCTGGATATAAAAACCCTGGAGAAAATGTAATTCAAAAGGACATCCTTTATGTAAAAAAAAAATAAAAAAAAAATAAATAAATAAATAAATATATATATATATATATATATATATATATAAATATATAAAAATAAAAAAAAACTATATAAAATAAAAGATGAAAAATGATTTCATCTTAATAAAAAAAAGTTAAAATAAAGTATGAGATGGCATCCAAAATGTCAAATGGTGCAGAGGACTTGAAGGTGGAATGAGTCCAGGTAATGTACTGCACCTAAAAAGTTGCAATATAAAACCAGCCTGGTAAACCTTGTGATGTTAAAGACGTCTTACGTGATGGCACATAAAGTGAACAAAAAACCTAAGCAGGATATGTGGGTCTTCCTGTAGAGGGTTGGATAAAGTTCATATGTTCCAAAATGTACAGCAATGACGATCATGAGAATAAAAATGTGGAAACAATATGATTGATTGTAATCAAAGAGTATCAATAATTTTGTCTTGAACATTGTCTCTCATATTGATGTTACAAGGGAGAGAACCGGTGTGAGGTATATCTCTGATTGTTAGTTTGTAGTTGCCAAACGCTCAGCGCAAGTGATAGTAGAATAGTGTTAATATTGGTATATTTCTCTAAAACTTGAGTATTTTTCAATAAACAATATCTTCTCAGACTGATCAATCTTAATATAGTGAAGATTGATGGTACTCCCATTTCAGTTTTCATTTGTGGCATCCCACGTAGAATGGTTGAATGGTAAGATTTCCTATGGCTGTATTCAGTCCGGAAATCCTTCACTAAAATAATCTGTGCAGCAGATATATTCCGCTGTTTCTTTGTAGTGGTGTTTTGCTATACCGTGCTGTTGTTTGATCGTGGTCCCGATATCCCGGCTTACTGCACTATAAGCTCTGTTTCTTGAGCATTCCACTTGTCTCAGGATATCCGGAGCTCAGGTGATGGGAGTAAGTTGGCTGAGTGCTTATTCCTATAGTAGGCCGGCTGCAGGCTTCCGCTGTTTGTAAGTAACTTCAGTAAAGCGCTTCACTTAGTAATACATTAATCGATGTTTGCGATCATGTCTCCGGCTATTAAATATAATGACCAAGTGTGTCGTCCATGCCAGACGCGTTTCAGGGACTCTGCTGTTTCCTTCCTCAGTGGCTACCCATCTATCAGAGTGCCCATCCATCTTCTCAATTTTCTTCTATTTGGTGAATAGGGTGCAGCACTAGTTTGGAGCACCTATACATCATCAGTCAGAAGGTGAGCCGCCCTTTACTACCTTTTTCAAATAGCAGAGTTTGCCCTGGAAATCACACCTAGTGTGGCATCAGAGCAGGTGTTTAGTGCGGCGGGGGCCATAGTTATTCCAACAAAAAATTGCCTGTCCACCCAATATGTGGAGAGACTGACCTTTGTCAAAATAATTCAGGTGTAGATCAGACAGGATTTCCACCCACCAATGCCTGATGCATAAGATTAGATCATCCATGGTGCCACACCAACACTTTGACAATAGACAGGTTTCTTCTGGCTACCTGTTTTAGCTACTATTCTGATGCTGCCACCCACCTGATGCCACATATTTATGCCAATTTCTCCTTCTTTCACCCACCATCTACAGCTGGTACTCGTATTGCCACCCACCTCCCCACTCTGTCACTTTGTGGTCTCCTCATGATGCTGCCAACACCACACTCTGTCATCTTGTCACTCTATGGTCTCCTGATGCTGCTGTCACCTCCACACTATGTCAACTTGCCACTCTATGGTCTCCTCATGCTGCTGCCACCTCCACACTTTGTCACCGGGTTACTCTGTGGTTTCCTGATGCTGCTGCCACCTCCACACTGTTATTGCGCTACTCGGTGGTCTCCTCCCGATGCTGCATCTACCTCCAGCCTCTGTGATTGGGCCACTGTGTGGTCTCCTCATGTTGTCTACACCTCACCACTATGTCATAGGGCCACTCTGGGCCACTATTTCGCCTTTCGGCCTGACTGACATCGTCATTTATTTGACCCTTCTTCTGATCTGTCAGAAAAAAGGACAAATAAAACACACAATGGATCCTGTCTGTGTAGCAGCTGTAAGGCCTGTATGGTCCAATCAGAATTGAATTGTAATTTGGTAGCCAAAAGCAGGAGTGTGTACAAAAGAAGATAGAAGATATGCAAATATTCCATTCACGTGTCATCTCTGTTTTGGATCCACTCCTGTTCTTTTTTGGCATTAGCAATTCTGATGGATTACTGACCAAATGCTGACCGAGTGAAGGTGGATGCTCGGGTTATTGCTCTGACAGATCAGAGGAAGGGCAAAATAATCAGTGACGTCAACACAAACTTACAGCTGACACCCTCTCCACTCTGTCAGGGTGCTCTACTTGTATAAGCATTTAATAGAACAGGTTCTGTAGACATCTATTTAGAATCAGCTGACAATGGTATAAAATGAGTGTGCTTCTTCTTGGAACTAACATTGACCTGTAAGACTGAGTTCATACCTGAATTATTTGGTCAGTTTTGGTCCTGTGACTGCCCAAATAAGTCAAGTATGCAGTGATTCTAAGAGTGACGCCTATCATCTGCATGTTACACTGACTCACAGTAGTATTTCACTACCACAGCAGACTCCATATGCATGTTACTGAAAGGCACAGTGTTCTACACCACTATAAAGGCTCTCTGCAGCCAGGAAATAGCCTTTTTTTTTTAACGCGATTTGCCGCAAATGAATTCAGATCGAACCAAATATGTTCACAAAATTTGGTAAACCGGACAAATTTTTCTTTTTTTTATTTGCTCACCTTTAGTAACTATTTATGTGTATTCATACTGCTGTGGGCCTGAGAGGAGGACACCATGAAAAATCAACTCTTAAAAACATGAGTTTTGATATTGCATACGTAGTAATGGGTAGAGTCGAAGGCAACAGATAACATTTGTCTACAATCTTCTAAAATATACAGTACAGACCAAAAGTTTGGACAAACCTTCTCATTCAAAGAGTTTTCTTTATTTTCATGACTATGAAAATTGTAGATTGACACTGAAGGCATCAAAACTATGAATTAACACATGTGGAATTATATACATAACAAAAAAGTGTGAAACAACTGAAAATAAGTCATATTCTAGGTTCTTCAAAGTAGCCACCTTTTGCTTTGATTACTGCTTTGCACCCTCTTGGCATTCTCTTGATGCGCTTCAAGAGGTAGTCACCTGAAATGGTCTTCCAACAGTCTTGAAGGAGTTCCCAGAGATGCTTAGCACTTGTTGGCCCTTTTGCCCTCACTCTGCAGTCCAGCTCACCCCAAACCATCTCGATTGGATTCAGGTCCGGTGACTGTGGAGGCCAGGTCATCTGGCGCAGCACCCCATCACTCTCCTTCATGGTCAACTAGCCCTTACACAGCCTGGAGGTGTGTTTGGGGTCATTGTCCTGTTGAAAAATAAATGATGGTCCAGCTAAACACAAAGCGGATGGAATAGCATGCCGCTGCAAGATGCTGTGGTAGCCATGCTGGTTCAGTATGCCTTCAATTTTGAATAAATCCCCAACAGTGTCAACAGCAAAGCACCCCCACACCATCACACCTCCTCCATGCTTCACGGTGGGAACCAGGCATGTAGAGTCCATCCGTTCACCTTTTCTGCGTCGCACAAAGACATGGTGGTTGGAACCAAAGATCTCAAATTTGGACTCATCAGACCAAAGCACAGATTTCCACTGGTCTAATGTCCATTCCTTGTGTTCTTTAGCCCAAACAAGTCTCATCTGCTTGTTGCCTGTCCTTATCAGTGGTTTCCTAGCAGATATTCTACCATGAATTCACACAGTCTCCTCTTAACAGTAGTTCTAGAGATGTGTCTGCTGCTAGAACTCTGTGTGGCATTGACCTGGTCTTTAATCTGAGCTGCTGTTAACCTGCGATTTCTGAGGCTGGTGACTCAGATGAACTTATCCTCCGCAGCAGAGGTGACTCTTGGTCTTCCTTTCCTGCGGCGGTCCGCATGTGAACCAGTTTCTTTGTAGCGCTTGATGGTTTTTGTGACTTCACTTGGGGACACTTTCAAAATTTTCCCAATTTTTCGGACTGACTGACCTTCATTTCTTAAAGAAAAAATGGCCACTCGTTTTTCTTTACTTAGCTGCTTTTTTCTTGCCATAATACAAATTCTAACAGTCTATTCAGTAGGACTATCAGCTGTGTATCCACCTGACTTCTCCACAACGCAACTGATGGTCCCAACCCCATTTATAAGGCAAGAAATCCCACTTATTATACCTGACAGGGCACACCAGTGAAGTGAAAACCATTTCAGGTGACTACCTCTTGAAGCTCATGAAGAGAATGCCAAGAGTGTGCAAAGCAGTAATCAAAGCAAAAGGTGACTACTTTGAAGAACCTAGAATATGACATATTTTCAGTTGTTTCACACTTTTTTGTTATATATAATTCCACATGTGTTAATTCATAGTTTTGATGCCTTCAGTGTGAATCTACAATTTTCATAGTCATGAAAATAAAGAAAACTCTTTGAATGAGAAGGTGTGTCCAAACTTTTGGTCTGTACTGTAAGTGTAAATTGAGTACTGAGCACCTATTTTGTTTAATAATTTTAAATATAATCAGATATTAATTTTTTTAAATATACATACATAAACATACATAGAAATAGGTATTTTACTAGAAAAAAAAAATCAGTAGAATCACAGAGAAATATTTATCCATCTTATTGTTCTATATACTGAAAAAAAAAATATTGATTAGAAAATTTTAGCTCAATAAATGGCGAAATGTCTATTGTACTGGTTAACAGTATTTGTTGATTCAATATTATTATACAGAGTAAACATTGGCATGTCTTTGCAAGCATTCAGCTCTAATTTCCCATGCAGAAGAGGCAAAGATTGTATTTGTTATAAATGATGAATGAGGTGATTATATCTAAACATATTTCAGAACTCTAGACCATTAACAAAATCACTCTGAGCACGTCAGGTTTCCATATACTGCACATTAGCGAATGAGGCCAGTATTATTAGAGTACCCAAGGAAAGAAAAAATTCAGCAAAAATGATCAACTAAAATATTAAAAACGTCACCACACAGATTAATGAGAACGATGTCAACTTTATTAATCACTATAATGATCCCTGATGTCAAATTTTGATTACACATTTTCCTCATGTTCTCTTCTATTTAAGCCTTAGAAATACTTTAATAATCCCCTAAAGTAATATTTCAAAGACAACAATTTGCTTTGTGCCCTTTATAAGATGGATTCAGTGAGCTATACCTCAGAAATAATGTCAAAACTTAATAATGAATTCAAATTTCTAGCTATTCATGGGTGCAGCATCATTCTATACATCATTCTATACAAACTGATTAATTAATTGGTTTCGGACATGTGCATTCAAAATCAACTATATTTGACTTTGTAATAAAGATACTGTGTCACAATAAGGGATGTTAGCTGTCTCACTGTCCCTACGGGGTACAAAGGGTAAATGGTGGCACTGCAAGGGTTAATACTTGCAGGCCAGGAATGTAGCTATGAGTACAGGTTAAGGGCATACAGGGTTAATACAGCTCAGCAATGCAAGGGTTAAAGCAGGGCTGTAAACACACAATAACTGCAATGTAGGAGTAATTACAGTGCAGGGGATGATGGACATGAAGGGGTTAACCCAGGATTGGACATCAGGAATTACCTGGCTCAGGGATATTGGGGATATTGCAGGGGACCAGGATTTCAAGGGTTAGTACAGCCCAGCAAGGGTATGCTGGGGCTGCACACAGGGAATGCAGGAAAATTGGGGTGCAGGGATTGCAGGGATTAATGCTCTGCAGGGCAAGGAATGCAGGGGTTAAGGATATGAGCAGAAGGGGTTAGCAGGGGTAAAGGACCTGCAGGACAGTGCAATAGGGGTTAATTACAGGGTAAAAGTTAACCCAATGCCGGCCAGGGATGAATAGGGGTAAATCAGGGCAGGGGTATTAGGGGTACCGCAATTCTGGAGGGAAAGGGTTATTTAGCCATCTCCATGGGCCTGTGGGGCTCTGACTCTCTTCAGGGCCTCTTTTCCTTCAGGGTGCTGTTCGGTCCATCTTCCTTCATGGAGCTGCTCCCATGTGTCTCTGTTTGAGGCTGTATCAAGAGAGCGAGTCTTTGTTCTGGCTTGGGCTAATATAAGCCCAAAAGCAGCCCACCTCCCCCTCTTCAACAGGAGGGTGATGACATCATTGCGGGCGTGTGACAGAATGCTTGAACTGCCAGTTGGCCCCCTGAGGCTAGCTCAGGATCTGTACAGACAAAGGAATCAAAGGAATTCCTGCCCAAGGTGTAAATGAGAGCATCCCCCAAGATACACCATGGCATCACACATGCCCACGTCATAACACAATAATATATATATATATATATATATATATATATATGTACAGTGCAGACCAAAAGTGTGGACACACCTTCTAATTCAAAGAGTTTTCTTTATTTTCATGACTATGAAAATTGTAGATTCACATTGAAGACATCAAAACTATGAATTAACACATGTGGAATTATATACATAACAAAAAAGTGTGAAACAACTGAAAATAAGTCATATTCTAGGTTCTTCAAAGTAGCCACCTTTTGCTTTGATTACTGCTTTGCACACTCTTCGCATTCTCTTGATGAGCTTCAAGAGACAGTCACCTGAAATGGTCTTCCAACAGTCTTGAAGGAGTTCCCAGAGATGCTTAGCACTTGTTGGTCCTTTTGCCTTCACTCTGCAGTCCAGCTCACCCCAAACCATCTCAATTGGGTTCAGGTCTGGTGACTGTGGAGGCCAGGTCATCTGGTGCAGCACCCCATCACTCTCCCTCATGGTCAAATAGCCCTTACACAGCCTGGAGGTGTGTTTGGGGTCATTGTCCTGTTGAAAAATAAATTATGGTCCAACTAAACGCAAACCGGATGGAATAGCATGTCGCTGCAAGATGCTGTGGTAGCCATGCTGGTTCAGCATGCCTTCAATTTTGAATAGATCCCCAACAGTGTCACCAGCAAAGCACCCCCACACCATCACACCTCCTCCTCCATGCTTCACAGTGGGAACCAGGTATGTAGAGTCCATCCGTTCACCTTTTCTGCGTCGCACAAAGACACGGTGGTTGGAACAAAAAATCTCAAATTTGGACTCATAAGTCCAAAGCACAGATTCCCACTGGTCTAATGTCCATTCCTTGTGTTCTTTAGCCCAAACAAGTATCTTCTGCTTGTTGCCTGTCCTTAGCAGTGTTTTCCTAGCAGATATTCTACCGTGAAGGCCTGATTCACACAGTCTCCTCTTAACAGTTGTTCTAGAGATGTGTCTGCTGCTTGAACTCTGTGTGGCATTGACCTGGTCTCTAATCTGAGCTGCTGTTAACCTGTGATTTCTGAGGCTGGTGACTCGGATGAACTTATCCTCTGCAGCAGAGGTGACTCTTGGTCTTCCTTTCCTGGGGCGGTCCGCATGTGAACCAGTTTCTTTGTAGCGCTTGATGGTTTTTGTGACTGCACTTGAGGACACTTTTAACCTTTTCCCAATTTTTCGGACTGACTGACCTTCATTTCTTAAAGTAATGATGGCCACTAGTTTTTCTTTACTTAGCTGCTTTTTTCATGCCATAATACAAATTCTAACAGTCTATTCAGTAGGACTATCAGTTGTGTAGCCACCTGACTTCTCCACAATGCAACTGATGGTCCCAACCCCATTTATAAGGCAATAAATCCCACTTATTTAACCTGACAAGGCACATCTGTCAAGTGAAAACCATTTCAGGTGACTACTACCACTTGAAGCTCATCAAGAGAATGCTAAGAGTGTGCAAAGCAGTAATCAAAGCAGAAGAAGCTAGAATATGACTTATTTTCAGTTGTTTCACACTTTTTTGTAATGTATACAATTCCACATGTGTTAATTCATAGTTTTGATGCCTACAGTGTGAATATATATATAATGCCATATTTACACACATATATATATATATATATATATATATACAGTACATACCAAAATATGTCATATTCTAGGTTCTTCAAAGTAGCCACCTTTTGCTTTGATTACTGCTTTGCACACTCTTGGCATTCTCTTGATGAGCTTCAAGAGGAAACAGGCAAGGAGTTGGTAGCTGGAAAGTCAGAATAAACAGTGTATTCACAGGGAAGAGCTGGGTGTTCACCATAAGGTTGAATAACTCAGTAATGAGTTAATGCTCTGACTGGCTTTAAGTACACAGTGAACCCAGGACCGCCCCCTGGTTGCCGGGCAACCAGTAGGCTTCCTTAGTCAGAAGCCAATCATAAGGCTGAGGGCGGTGACGGAGTCTGAAGCCCGTCCCCCAGCCTGAGTAGCACCTGTGGTCTGGAATGGCGCATGTGCACTACTCTCGTATCCCCGCGCACATGCGTATGGCTTGTGTACCGCGCACACGCACCCGGTGTCCGACTCGTGCAGGCACACTGGCCACATTGACGTCAGGTGTCCTGTCAGGAGGAATGGCCCCCCCTGGTTCCCTGATACCCATCATGACTAACACCTCCGACCTGCCTTTCACTAAATATCTCCATCCACAGAATACATCGTCTTCTTCCCACTGAATAACTTACTTGGCATCTTTCGTTATAATCTTCAGGTATCAGCCACTCTCAATGTAATATAGGGAAATGGCTTCACCTCTAGATCAATCCACCCAGCAACCGTGGACTGGCCTTCTTTATTTCTGTCAGTAACGATCTTCAGGTGTCTGCCACTCTCAATGACTCTGGAATGGCCTCACCCTCACAGTCTATAAGCTTTCTGTCAGTGCCAAACTTCCGGCCTATGTAGCACCTCCCTCTGGGTGCGGTCAACCGTAGACTGGCTTCCTTTTAACATAAGCACGACTTCTATCCTGATTGAAGAATCAGTTGTTGGGGAGGTTCTCAGATTGGACAGATATGTAGGTCTTTACAAGGCAGGTCAGAATTTCTGGTAAGAGGTGATGTCATAGTGCCTAAATTCTAACTGCAGGAAAGAACACCGCACTACTAACATTCAGTCCAATTCTTAGAAACGTCACCGTTCTTGGGGTTTAAGTGGCAAATTAACTTGGTAAAGGAGGGGGCCTGTCCCTAAGGAATCTACTCTTCCCCATTCACACAAAAACAGGTCACATCCCTCCCAACACCACCAAATTCAATTTAGTGTGTGTACCAATAGACACTCATGCAGCCTGGCATATCTTGCTACACCTCCAAAGACACAGGTAGGTCACAAACCCCCGTGTGAATGGGAAATGACTATAGGATGCAAATGTGTGTAAAGCCTTGTTGTAACTCACCGCTGTACATTGGGTGAGTTTCCCTTAGTGTAGGCTATCACACATTTGCACCTAGAGTGTCCATGAGTGCACAATTAACAAACATACAAATTACAAAGGTATCACATTAAAGGTCATAGGACCAAATCAGAGTCGAGTCCTTGACCCCTAACTTCATCAGTATAGGACTTAGACTGGCCTGGTTGTAGTTACTTGACCAGTCTTTCGTCCGTTTGTCGATGACAGTTCATTGTCAGTCCAAAGACCTACAAAAGCGAAGCCCACAGGTACAGATGCGAAAATATGTACTTTATTAAATAACATGATTACATACATAAAGGACGTTATATTTCCAAAGAGGTAGCAGCAAGAAAAACCACCATCCCAGTGGTACACTAAGCTGTAAATAATAACATAATAAACAACACTTGTAGCGGTTTATATAATGTGGCAGAGTCTCATATATTACATGCAATCAATATCTCTGTGTAGGACGGTAAAGTCACTACCAGAGATAGCAACAGCAGTCAGACCAGTAGATATCACGAGTCATGTGAAGCCCAAAGTGGGACCATAACATTTTGCAGACTGCTGACCATAAAGAGACAATAATAGCCACGTGTAGAGGAGACATGGGGTAACGCCATCCCGGTTTGGATACACTAGCTTCTCTGTTGGTGTGTTACCTGATCGGACTAGAATTAAGTGCGCACAACATTACACCAATGTTGTCTGTTCGCCCCAGTCCTCAGTATAACACAGCCCTACCAAAAATCTTGAGCAAAACAGTGTTACCTGTATCGATCAGAGACCTTGGTTGCTCATCGTGACATCCCACTTAACTGTGTTCCAATGTCACCCGTTCTGCTAAGCAACTATTTTCTCAATCCACAGTATAACATAGTTTTACTCAAAGGGGACACAAGAATTAATCAAAAACAGCTGAAACTGGACTCACAGCAAAGAATGTAAACTACAAAAATGGCTACCACCATCAACATCAAGAAAAACGTACAAACAGATAACAAAAACACATAACATGGACATACACATATAGTACAGGGGTGTAACAAATAGTACAGTCGCGGCCAAAAGTTTTGAGAATTACAAGTATTGGAAATTGGAAAAGTTGCTGCTTAAGTTTTTATAATAGCAATTTGCATATACTCCCGAATGTTATGAAGAGTAATCATATGAATTGCATAGTCCTTCTTTGCCATGAAAATTAACTTAATCCCCCCCAAAAACTTTCCACTGCATTTCATTGCTGTCATTAAAGGACCTGCTGAGATCATTTCAGTAATCGTCTTGTTAACTCAGGTGAGAATGTTGATGAGCAGAAGGCTGGAGATCATTATGTCAGGCTGATTGGGTTAAAATGGCAGACTTGACGTATTAAAAGGAGTGTGATGCTTGAAATCATTGTTCTTCCATTGCTAACCATGGTGACCTGCAAAGAAATGCGTGCAGCCATCATTGCGTTGCATAAAAATGGCTTCACAGGCAAGGATATTGTGGCTACTAAGATTGCACCTCAATCAACAATTTATAGGATCATCAAGAACTTCAAGGAAAGAGGTTCAATTCTTGTTAGGAAGGCTTCAGGGCGTCCAAGAAAGTCCAGCAAGCACCAGGATCGTCTCCTAAAGAGGATTCAGCTGCGGGATCGGAGTGCCACCAGTGCAGAGCTTCCTCAGGAATGGCAGCAGGCAGGTGTGAGCGCATCTGCACACACAGTGAGGCGAAGACTTTTGGAAGATGGCTTTGTGTCAAGAAGGGCAGCAAAGAAGCCACTTCTCTCCAAAAAAACCCATCAGGGACAGATTGATCTTCTGCAAAAAATATGGTGAATGGACTGCTGAGAACTGGGGGAAAGTCATATTGTCCGATGAAGCCTCTTTCCGATTGTTTGGGGCATCAGGAAAAAGGCTTGTCCGGAGAAGAAAAGGTGAGCGCTACCATCAGTCCTATGTCATGCCAACAGTAAAGCATCCAGAGACCATTCATGTGTGGGGTTGCTTCTCATCCAAGGGAGTGGGCTCACTCACAATTTTGCCCAAAAACACAGCCATGAATAAAGAATGGTACCACAACACCCTCCAACAGCAACTTCTTCCAACAATCTAACAACAGTTTGGTGAAGAACAATGCATTTTCCAGCACAATGGAGCACCGTGCCATAAGGCAAAAGTGATAACTAAGTGGCTCGGGGGACCAAAACGTTGACATTTTGGGTCCATGGCCTGGAAACTCCCCAGATCTTAATCCCATTGAGAACTTGTGGTCAATCCTCAAGAGGCAGGTGGACAAACAAAAACCCACTAATTCTGATAAACGCTATGATTTAATTTGAAAGAATGGGTTGCTATCAGTCAGGAATTGGCCCATAAGTTGATTGAGAGCATGCCCAGTCGAATTGCAGAGGTCCTGAAAAAGAAGGACCAACACTGCAAATACTGACTCTTTGCATAAATGTCATGTAATTGTCGATAAAAGCCTTTGAAACGTATGTAGTGCATGTAATTATATTTCACTACACCACAGAAACAACTGAAACAAAGATCTAAAAGCAGCTTAGCAGCAAACTTTGTGAAAACTAATATTTGTGTCATTCTCAAAACTTTTGGCCACGACTGTACAGGGGTGTCAAATGTTGCCTAGCCCAGCTTGGCCATTCTGACCCCTCAGCAGCTGGTGATGCTGCTGAGAGGTAACCCCGTTATGGCCAAGCTGACTAGACCCCACTGCACAATTTGTTACCTGGCTAATTCTACTGTTGGACACATTGCAATTACTTGCACAAGGGCAATTCCTTGCAATGTGTCCTTTGTTCCGACACCTGAAGCACGTGACTTGGTCCTGTGTGTTATGTTCCTATCTGCGTCGCAGGGTCTCGCTATGTGACCTAGGCCACAACATTCAAAACATCTGATGTTAGCTCTCCATGGCCTAGATCTGTCTACACTGCAGCCATGCTCCCTTCTCCTGAATTGTTCCATCCTCAGGGATGCACTCTTCACAACAGTTCTTTTTCCCAAAGTCAGGGAAAAATCTTTGTTTGTCTGGACCGGCTTGGTCTGATAATTTGACCGGTCACAGACTACTCTCCCCCCCTTTTGCCCTGCACAGGGCAAAGTTTTTGGAGATTCCGACCCTGAATTTATGGAAAAAGAAAGGGCCGGCACCAAATTGGTGATGACCTGTTGCATGCCAGACATTATCTGGGACCTTACAGCAACCTCATCCTTCAATTTGGCTACCGTCACGTCAGTAGAGTCATTCCGTTCCTTGAAGGCCTTAACCTCAGTATAGACTGAGTCAACTTAGCCTTAATTTCCTCCTTCGGCCTCTGCAGCTCTACTAACTGTGACTCTATCCTAGCCACCTGCACATCTTGGTCAACAGTAGACTGCACATTCCCTGCCAGCTGTGCCTGCAATGCCGAAACCTGGTCCGAATTACTGGCACAGAATTGGCAGTGAATGTTAGGAGGAATTGTCTCCGTTGACCGAGACACCAATGCAACTTCCTTTAGCTTGCAGATGCTAACCTCAAATGTATGCACAAGTTTGGCTAGCATCCAAAGACTTTTGGTGGCCTTTTTCAACACCATCTGTTTGTTAACACATAGCTTGTCATAACTACAAGCCTGTGCTAACAAATCGGACCACAGCATTTCTGATGAGTTGTGAGTGGTGGGCAGGATGGGATTAAACCTACTATGTTTTGCTAGGTGTTGTAGTGTGGAGAAGTCCATACTTTCGTTTTGATGAGAGGCCATCTTCCTTGGTGCTGTCCTTCCTTGTCTTTTGTGTGCTGCGTGGAGGAGGTCCTTTAATATCCTGAACGCCTTCTCCCGCACAGCCGGACTTATTCTGATCAGCTCCAACGGTGATGGTCCTCTCTTCAGTGACATATGTGACGACTTCTCTCCAGTGTTCAGTGGGAGTGCAAGGCAATCAGAAAATCGTTAATACACAAAAATCTAAAAGATTTTAGGTTCTCTGCTGTGGAAATTGCCTTGTGTCTAGTTCTGATTGAGAAAACCGCTTTACCTGTCTGAACTATCAGGCTCAGAATCTGACCGCGTCCCTGCCGCCTGACTAGTTCACAGCGTAAGCAATTTTCCTCACCAACACCAAACACAGATACAAATTCCTAGCAGTGGGCCTGGCTCGCCAATGTTAAAGGAATTATTAATAATTGAAATTTATGCAAATCTCAATAATTAATATTTATAAATAGGCGTGATGACTCTACCTATTTATGCCTAAAAAGAAAACTATCTCTGTTAGTCAGCTAATTGCCTAACTAATTAGCTACCTCTGTCGCCTATACACTCCACTGAACTAAACTACGTGTGAGTTACTACTACTACAGCGGTCACTAAAAACACCATACACTGTATTATGAACAATAAAGAATATTTATTACACAATACAATTATACAAGTTTAATAATACGCTATATCTATATTGATTTATAGATCAATGGATATAAATATATATACATCGTGGGGGTCAGCTCAATAGTGGTAGGCACAGCAGTCAGAGACCGTGACACAATGGCACAGTTCACACAGGGATTTGCCTGTTTTCTTTATTCTCATCCACAAGCAAAATATAAGGCCTTTACATTCAGGCAAAGATACAATACAATAAATTCCTGCTCGGCTGAGCACTAACTAAACATAAAATTACCTTTTCTATTCGGGTGACCTACTACCAGTCACACAACACAATTCTAAATAAACTGACAGTGTCCTTTTTGTTGCTTTAGCAGACTTCTGTAGCAATGGTGAAAGCCATTCAGTTCAACCAGTCCCCACCCAGACATGCTTATAGTGCAAACCTTTATAGCCCAGAAATGAGCTGAGCTCCATCGCCTGGCTAAACGCTCTATATGAAACCTGTTCTGGACAGGAAGGGAATGAGTAACCCCGCTACCAACCTGCATCCTCATTCCATTAAAATCCAGGCCCGACAACACCATTTACCAAAGTCCTCAGAAAACTATGTTTTGCTAAGGCAGACCATCTTTTCCTGGATTTCTGATATCTCACCCAAGTTTTCTAGTTGAGATATCCACCTCCTGTAGCGTAGTACATGGTATATGAATGAAACCTAGGCGAAATATAGCTATTCTCTACTACTTTTCCAGTCAATGTCTCACAACATATAGACGTATACACCACAGTAAAGTAACAATACTACAATAAACACAATACAAACCTAACTACTCTAGACAGTACACAATTCCCATTCCACCCCACACAAACTATCTATACATTACACTCACACACATATAAATACCAACCCACCCGTCTGGCTACTCACTATCCCTACGGGGTACAAAGAGTAAATAGTGGCACTGAAAGGGTTAATACTTGCAGGCCAAGGATGGAGCTATGAGTACAGGTTCAGGGAATACAGGGTTAATACAGCTCAGCAATGCAATGGTTAAAGCGGGGCTGTAAACCACACAATCACTGCAATGTAGGGGAAATTACAGTGCAGGGGATGATGGACCTAAAGGGGTTAACCCAGGGGTTACCTGGGTCAGGGATATTGGGGCTATTGCAGGGGACCAGGATATCAAGGGTTAGTACAGCCCAGCAAGGGTATGCTGGGGCTGCACACAGGAAATGCAGGAGAACTGGGGTGCAGGGATTGCAGGGGTTAATGCTCTGCAGTGCAGGGAATGCAGGGGTTAAGGATATGAGCAGAAGGGGTTAGCAGGGGTAAAGGACCTGCAGGAAAGTGCAATAGGGGTTAATTGCAGGGTAAGGGCTAACCAAATGCAGGCCAGGGGTGAATAGGGGTAAATCAGGGAAAGGGTTACTCAGCCATCTCCAGGGGCATGTGAGGCTCTGCCTCTCTTCATGAACTCTCTTCCTTCAGGGTGCTGTTCGGTCCATCTTCCTTCATGAAGCTGCTCCCATGTGTCTCTGTTTGTTAACAGAATTATAGAAGAACAGAATATATATACAGGTCCTTCTAAAAAAATTAGCATATTGTGATAAAGTTCATTATTTTCTGTAATGTACTGATAAACATTAGACTTTCATATATTTTAGATTCATTACACACCAACTGAAGTAGTTCAAGCCTTTTATTGTTTTAATATTGATGATTTTGGCATACAGCTCATAAAAACCCAAAATTCCTATCTCAAAAAATTAGCATATCATGAAAAGGTTCTCTAAACGAGCTATTAACCTAATCATCTGAATCAACTAATTAACTCTAAACACCTGCAAAAGATTCCTGAGGCTTTTAAAAACTCCCAGCCTGGTTCATTACTCTAAACCGCAATCATGGGTAAGACTGCCGACCTGACTGCTGTCCAGAAGGCCAACATTGACACCCTCAAGCAAGAGGGTAAGACACAGAAATACATTTCTGAACGAATAGGCTGTTCCCAGAGTGCTGTATCAAGGCACCTCAGTGGGAAGTCTGTGGGAAGGAAAAAGTGTGGCAGAAAACGCTGCACAACGAGAAGAGGTGACCGGACCCCGAGGAAGATTGTGGAGAAGGACCGATTACAGACCTTGGGGGACCTGCGGAAGCAGTGGACTGAGTCTGGAGTAGAAACACCCAGAGCCACCGTGTACAGGCGTGTTCAGGAAATGGGCTACAGGTGCCGCATTCCCCAGGTCAAGCCACTTTTGAACCAGAAAAGGCGGCAGAAGCGCCTGACCTGGGCTACAGAGAAGCAGCACTGGACTGTTGCTCAGTGGTCCAAAGTACTTTTTTCGGATGAAAGAAAATTTTGCATGTCATTCGGAAATCAAGGTGCCAGAGTCTGGAGGAAGACTGGGGAGAGGGAAATGCCAAAATGCCTGAAGTCCAGTGTCAAGTACCAACAGTCAGTTATGGTCTGGGGTGCCATGTCAGCTGCTGGTGTTGGTCCACTGTGTTTTATCAAGGGCAGTCTCAA
Source organism: Bufo gargarizans (assembly GCF_014858855.1). NCBI lineage: Eukaryota > Metazoa > Chordata > Amphibia > Anura > Bufonidae > Bufo > Bufo gargarizans. The sequence goes on along the minus strand of NC_058081.1, from coordinate 407,005,645 downwards.
TGCAGCTAGCTATCAGGAGATTTTGGAGCACTTCATGCTTCCATCTGCTGAAAAGCTTTATGGAGATGAAGATTTCATTTTTCAGCACGACCTGGCACCTGCTCACAGTGCCAAAACCACTGGTAAATGGTTTACTGACCATGGTATTACTGTGCTCAATTGGCCTGCCAACTCTCCTGACCTGAACCCCATAGAGAATCTGTGGGATATTGGGAAGAGAAAGTTGAGAGACGCAAGACCCAACACTCTGGATGAGCTTAAGGCCGCTATCGAAGCATCCTGGGCCTCCATAACACCTCAGCAGTGCCACAGGCTGATTGCCTCCATGCCACGCCGCATTGAAGCAGTCATTTCTGCAAAAGGATTCCCGACCAAGTATTAAGTGCATAACTGAACATAATTATTTGAAGGTTGACTTTTTTTGTATTAAAAACACTTTTCTTTTATTGGTCGGATGAAATATGCTAATTTTTTTAGATAGGAAATTTGGGTTTTCATGAGCTGTATGCCAAAATCATCAATATTAAAACAATAAAAGGCTTGAACTACTTCAGTTGGTGTGTAATGAATCTAAAATATATGAAAGTCTAATGTTTATCAGTACATTACAGAAAATAATGAACTTTATCACAATATGCTAATTTTTTTAGAAGGACCTGTATATATATATATATATATATATATATATATATATATATGTACAGTACAGACCAAAAGTTTGGACCTTCCTTCTCAATCAAAGAGTTTTCTTTATTTTCATGACTATAAAAATTGTAGATTCACACTGAAGGCATCAAAACTATGAATTAACACCTGTGAAATTATATACATAACAAAAAAGTGTGAAACAACTGAAAATATGTCAAATTCTAGGTCCTTCAAAGTAGCCACCTTTTGCTTTGATTACTGCTTTGCATTCTCTTGATGAGCTTCAAGAGGTAGTCACCTGAAATGGTTTTCACTTCACAGGTGTGCCCTGTCAGGTTTAATAAGTGGGATTTCTTGCCTTATAAATGGGGTTGGGACCATCAGTTGCGTTGTGGAGAAGTCAGGTGGATATACAGCTGATAGTGCTACTGAATAGACTGTTAGAATTTGTATTATGGCAAGAAAAAAGCAGCTAAGTAAAGAAAAACGAGTGGCCATCATTACTTTAAGAAATGAAGGTCAGTCAGTCCGAAAAATTGGGAAAACTTTGAAAGTGTCCCCAAGTGCAGTTACAAAAACCATCAAGTGCTACAAAGAAACTGGCTCACATGCGGACCGCCCCAGGAAAGGAAGACCAAGATTCACCTCTGCTGCAGAGGATAAGTTCATCCGAGTCACCAGCCTCAGAAATCGCAGGTTAACAGCAGCTCAGATTAGAGACCAGGTCAATGCCAGACAGAGTTTAGCAGCAGATACATCTCTAGAACAACTGTTAAGAGGAGACTGTGTGAATCAGGCCTTTATGGTAGAATATCTGCTAGGAAACCACTGCCAAGGACAGGCAACAAGCAGATGAGACTTGTTTGGGCTAAAGAACACAAGGAATGGACATTAGACCAGTGGAAATCTGTGATTTGGTCTGATGAGTCCAAATTTGAGATCTTTGGTTCCAACCACCGTGTCTTTGTGCGATGCAGAAAAGATTAACGGATGGACTCTACATGCTTGGTTCCCACCGTGAAGCATGGAGGAGGAGGTGTGATGGTGTGGGGGTGCTTTGCTGGCGACACTGTTGAGGATTTATTCCAAATTGAAGGCATGCTTAACCAGCATGGCTACCACAGCATCTTGCAGCGGCATGCTATTCCATCCAGTTTGCGTTTAGTTGGACCATAATTTATTTTTCAACAGGTCAGTGACCCCAAACACGCCTCCAGGCTGTGTAAGGGCTATTTGACCATGAAGGAGAGTGATGGGGTGCTGCGCCAGATGACCTGGCCTCCACAGTCATCGGACCTGAACCCAATCGAGATGGTTTGGGGTTAGCTGGACCGCAGAGTGAAGGCAAAAGGGTCAACAAGTGCTAAGTATCTCTGGGAACTCCTTCAAGACTGTTGGAAGACCATTTCAGGTGACTACCACTTGAAGCTCATCAAGAGAATGCCAAGAGTGTGCAAAGCAGTAATCAAAGCAAAAGGTGGCTACATTGAAGAACCTAGAATTTGACATATTTTCAGTTGTTTCACACTTTTTTGTTATGTATATAATTCCACATGTGTTAATTCATAGTTTTGATGCTTTCAGTGTGAATCTACAATTTTCATAGTCATGAAAATAAAGAAAACTCTTTGAATGAAAAGGTGTGTCCAAACTTTTGGTCTGTACTGTATATATATATTTATGTGTGTGTGAAACACCAAAAAATCAGCCGGTTACATCATGCATCTGTACCTCGCTGTGTGTATATATATTGTGGGGATGTGCTCGTGGTAGGTTACGGTAGCGGCGGCAGTATTGAGGCAATCATAGACAGTCTTTGTGATACACTGTGACTTTATTCACACCAAAGGCATAACAGGCAATGTGCAGACCACACAGGGGCATATCCACATAGTGCATAGAACAAAAGTCCTTCCATAGAAAATAAACAGCAGGTTTGAGTCACCTTGTTTTGGACAGACCACAGCAGTTCTGCAGGCTTCTAGGCTATCTGCCTTTGTCTCCCTCAGGCCAGAGCCCCTTTGGCTTGTAGCACCACAGGTCCCAGGGCTATCCTTCAATGTGTGCTGCGCCCAGACTCTCCTTCATCAGCACTCACTCTGTCTGTGGAAATCTCCAGCACAGCAAGACACACCCCACCCCCATCATCAGCAGGCTGGGTTCTTAAAGGCCCAGCTCCACCAAAAACCTGGGCTGGCCGTGGGGAACAGGCACCCCCCCACTCTTTACCTGTTCCCAGTAAGAACCGGCCCGGACACGCTGCGCCAGCAGCATTCGCCGCTGTAACCGCAATGATCCGGTTCTTACTCCACCGAGGCCAGGACCTCTGGTGGCACGTATCGTCCGTCCATTATTATTCCGGGGACTCTCCTACATATCCCCCCCCTTTGTTCACCCCTGAGGGCTTGAACATACTGTTCAAGCCTGAGGGGGTGAACACATGTACAGCAGTGTACCCGGGACAGAGCATCTGCATTCCCCTGTAAGCGGCCGGCCCTGTGCTCAACAGTGAACTTAAAGTTCTGGAGGGACAAGAACCACCTGGTAACCCGAGCGCTCCCCTCCTTAGCCCGACTCATCCACTGGAGAGGGGAGTGGTCGGTCACCAGACGGAACCTTCTCCCCAGAAGGTAATATCTGAGAGACTCGAGTGCCCACTTGATGGCGAGGCACTCTCTCTCCACAATGCTATACCGGATTTCTGCTGGGGTAAGCTTGCGGCTTAGAAAAACCACGGGGTGCTCTTCCCCGTTGAGCTCCTGGGAAAGCACAGCCCCTAGTCCTACTCCCGAGGCATCTGTTTGAACTACAAACTCCCGCTTGAAGTCGGGCGTCACCAGAACTGGGGACTCACATAAGGCCGACTTCAAACGGGAGAACGCCTCCTCCTCCGTCTCCCCCCAGCGAACCATCACCGACTTTCTACCCTTCAAGAGGCCGGTTAACGGGGCTGCCAAGGTGGCAAAATGGGGAATGAACCTCATGTAGTACCCAATCAGGCCCAAAAATGACCGTACTTGCTTGGACGTATGAGGCCTGGGCCAATTCCGGATTGCTTCAATTTTATTTACTTGGGGCCTAATGACTCCGCGTCCAATCACATACCCCAAATAGCGAGCTTCCTCTAGTCCCACCGAGCATTTTTTTGGGTTGGCAGTTAACCCCGCCTTCCTTAGAGACTCTATCACTGCCTGAAGTTTTGACAAATGACCCTCCCAGTCTGGGCTAAACACGACTATATCATCCAGATACGCGGAGGTATACTGGTGATGGGGCTTGAGGACGACATCCATCAGACGCTGGAACGTAGCCGGAGCGCCATGCAACCCAAAAGGCAACACCCTATACTGAAAAAGCCCCTCCGGGGTGACAAAGGCTGTCTTCTCCTTTGCCGCCTCCGTCAGAGGTACCTGCCAGTAGCCCTTCGTGAGATCTAGGATCGAAAAATACCGGGCTTTTCCCAGCCGCTCTATCTACCCGAGGCATGGGATAGGCGTCAAATTTTGATACCTCATTCAATTTCCTAAAATCATTACAGAACCGTAATGAACCATCCGGTTTGGGAATAAGGACAATCGGGCTAGCCCACTCGCTCTTTGACTCTTCTATGACCCCTAGACGTAGCATCGATCTTACCTCCTGCGAAATGGCCTGTCGCCGAGCCTCCGGTACTCGGTATGGTCTTAGGCGGACTTTCACCCGGGGCTCGGTGACAATGTCATGCTCGATCAAGGTGGTACGTCCAGGAAGGTCAGAGAATACGTCCCTATTCCGACTAACAAATTCTTTCACCTCTTGTGCTTGTTTGGTCGACAGTCCATCCCCTATCGTCACCCCAGCGGCGTTCTCCGGAACACCTGGTGACCCCGGGTCACTCCCTGACGTCCCGACAGAGGGCGGGCTGTCTGCAAACAAATTCTCTCTGTCTCTCCAAGGTTTTAGTAGATTCACATGATATACCTGTTCGGGCTTCCGCCTCCCTGGCTGGTATATCCTGTAATCAACTGGGCCCACCTTCTCCTTAACTTCATAGGGTCCTTGCCACCGGGCCAAGAATTTACTCTCGACCGTGGGCACGAGTACAAGAACTCGGTCCCCCGGGTGAAATGTCCTTACCCGGGCGGTTCGGTTATATACCCGACCCTGGGCCAGTTGTGCCGCTTCCATGTGCTCACGGACGATCGGCAACACGACCCCTATTCGGTCCTGCATTTTTCCTATGTGCTCTATCACACTTTTATGAGGCGTAGGCTGTTGCTCCCATGCTTCCTTAGCGATATCCAGTAGCCCACGGGGATGTCGCCCATATTACAACTCATAGGACGAGAACCCCTGGACGCCTGGGGCACCTCCCGTACCGCAAACAAAACATAGGGCAACAGTAAGTCCCAATCCCTCCCGTCCTTAGCCACGACTCTTTTTAGCATGGACTTCAGGGTCTTATTAAACCGTTCTACTAACCCATCGGTTTGGGGATGGTAGACGGACGTGTGCAGGTGTTTAATATTTAATAGCTTACACAATTCCTTTGTTATTTTGGACATAAAGGGTGTCCCCTGGTCCGTCAGAATCTCCTTTGGTATCCCCACCCGGGCAAACATACTCATGAGCTCTTTAGCTATTACCTTGGCCGACGTATGGCGCAATGGGACCGCCTCCGGATAGCGAGTGGCATAGTCTAACACTACCAGGATGTGTTGGTGACCTCGGGCTGACTTAATAATGGGGCCTACCAGATCCATGGCGATCCTTTCGAAGGGCACCTCTATAATGGGCATAGGTACCAGTGGACTGCAATAGTGAGGTTGGGGGCTAGTCAGCTGACACACTGGACAGGACTGACAGAACCTCCGGACTTCCTCATATATCCCAGGCCAATAGAACCGTTGTAGAATTCGCTCCAGCGTTTTCTTAACCCCCAGATGACCACCCAACACATGCGCATGCGCTAAATCCAAGACCATTCGCCGGTAAGGCTGGGGCACCACCAGTTGTTCCACCACCTCCTGCCTCACCTTGTCTACTCTATATAACAGGTCCTGGTTATAGGCCAGGTGAGGAAATATGGTATCGGCGCCGGGACGCTGGGCAACACCATTAACCACCGACACACCTTCTCTAGCCCGCAATAACGTCGAATCCTGGAGCTGTGCAGTCCCGAAGGTTTCTCGGGGTACCTCCAGATCCAGGATGGACGAACTTTCTACTGTCTCACCCGCCAATACTTCTAGGGGAAACCGGTCAGGGTTACACTCTACCTCCTCTACGGTGACCCCTACAGCTGGGGTCCCTGCCTCGGGGTCCTCGGGCTCGGGACCTGGACATTTTGCTTCCCCATAGGTAGGCAACCCGTTCCTCCACAAAGTCCAGAACAGGGGAAAGTCCCTCCCCAATATTGCGGCATAAGGGAGCCGTCTCCCCACCCCGACGACATGTGGTACCTCCTTTCCACACACTGCCAGGGTAACCTTAGTGGTGGGATACTCCCTGCGATCCCCATGTATACAGACAATGGTAAGGGTTCGCCTTTCTGGGAGTTTTTCCGTTACCAGCGACTCATGGACCAGAGTTACCAGGCTCCCAGAGTCCAGCAGGGCCTGCACGGAGTGTCCATTAACAACGACATCACACACCGGAGGGTTGTCCGCCGCCAGCAGGGGGTCAGCTATATACACCGGTTGGGCATAAAAAGAGGACCGGCGAGCGAACCCGCAGTCCATGGGTTCGGATGCCCTAGGGCAGTTGGATGCCACATGTCCCCAGTCCTGACAATGCCAACATCTGATCCTCGCAGCCTCCCTCCTCCCCAGGGTATTCCTCCCACGGACTGGAGATCCACTCCCCTCCTTATGTGGTGGGATCCCTTTTTCAGGATCCCAGGTCGGCAGCGGGGGCTGACGTGACTTCGGTAGTACCGCTGAGTCCCGCCCCAAATCCTGAGTGGCCATATACCTCTCCACCAGGCTAACCAGTTGTTCCAGGTTGCCTGGATCGCCTTGTCCCACCCAGCGCTGTATGGCTCTCGGGAGGGTACGCACGAACCTGTCGACCACGACCCTTTCAACCATCTGAGAAGGGCTAAATATCTCAGGCTGAAGCCATTTTTTTACTAGGTGAAGTAAGTCATAGGCTTGTGACCGGGCGGGTCGGGACTCGGCAAACACCCACTGATACACCCTGTGCGCTCGCACATAGGTGTTTACCCCCAACCTGGCCAACACCTCAGCTTTTAGCCTCTCATAGTCCTTGGCCTCATCGCAGGTGAGGTCAAAATAGGCCTTTTGTGCGTCCCCCACCAGAAAAGGCGCCACCACCTCGGCCCACTGCTCCAACGGCAGCCTCTCTTGCTCCGCGGTTCTTTCGAATACCATCAGGAATGCCTCTATATCATCTCCCGGACCCATTTTCCTCAGGGCGGATCGGACTTTGTCCCTGGCGGTAGACACAGTCGGGGTTGTCGCAGTTAAAACTCCTTGCAGGGATGTTCGCACCGACTCTTGCATGGCTACCAGCTGCTGCATTAGAAGAGTGTTTGTTTGCTGCTGTGCACACATAGCCTCCTCATGTCTTTTTTGCTGTAGCTCATTACTTTCCCTCTGAGCCTGCAATGCCTGTTGCTGCTGTACATTACTCTGAATCAGGTGCTTAATGGCCTCCTCCATCTTGTCAGGAACCATAAAACTTGCAGGCCTGATATATGACATGCAGTCCAACACAACTTTTGCTTCTGGCCTGCCTCACTGCAGGAATGCCCGCTCCAAGCCACCAATTGTGGGGATGTGCTCGTGGTAGGCTACGGTAGCGGCGGCAGTATTGAGGCAATCATAGACAGTCTTTGTGATACACTGTGACTTTATTCACACCAAAGGCATAACAGGCAATGTGCAGACCACACAGGGGCATATCCACATAGTGCATAGAACAAAAGTCCTTCCATAGAAAATAAACAGCAGGTTTGAGTCACCTTGTTTTGGACAGACCACAGCAGTTCTGCAGGCTTCTAGGCTATCTGCCTTTGTCTCCCTCAGGCCAGAGCCCCTTTGGCTTGTAGCACCACAGGTCCCAGGGCTATCCTTCAATGTGTGCTGCGCCCAGACTCTCCTTCATCAGCACTCACTCTGTCTGTGGAAATCTCCAGCACAGCAAGACACACCCCACCCCCATCATCAGCAGGCTGGGTTCTTAAAGGCCCAGCTCCACCAAAAACCTGGGCTGGCTGTGGGGAACAGGCACCCCCCCACTCTTTACCTGTTCCCAGTAAGAACCGGCCCGGACACGCTGCGCCAGCAGCATTCGCCGCTGTAACCGCAATGATCCGGTTCTTACTCCACCGAGGCCAGGACCTCTGGTGGCACGTATCGTCCGTCCATTATTATTCCGGGGACTCTCCTACAATATATATATATATATATATATATATTGGGGCTATGTGTGAAAGAACCTACTGCCCTGAAATACCCCCCAAACAGAACTGGCAGCTTGAGTTGTGGCATAACCGCTTCCGTCGAGAGTACACCTGAAAGAGGCCAAAAACCCAGCATGAAAATACAAATGTGTTTATTGACACATTACAACGCCAAATTCTGAAAGGCATAATAAATCTCGCTGACAGGGTTCGGAACATACCAGCTGTAACAAGATGACCGCCATCGGCCCAACTTACGGATAATGTGAGCTGGCACCTGATTCCTGGAAGCGGCCGAGGCTACTCCTATCCTGAACGAATGCCCTGACACCGTGAGGGGGTCTAAACCTAAATTGGCCACCAGTATGCGTGTGTGCGCTATGAATTAGGAGGTGGACAATGCTGCTGTCCCGAAGGGTAACAGTGGGGTGTCATTGCCGCGACTGGCCAGTGCCTCTGACAATTCCTGCAGAACGTGGACCGGACACCATTTGTGTGATGTGGAGAAGAATTTGATCTGGGCAGGGGGACCCGACTGGGAGGTCTTGGTCACAGGCAAAGACAAGACAAAGCCCTCTGGGCTGGGAACCAACTGTCGGCGGGATAGGAAGGGGCCGTTGAGTGACAGTGACGTGAACTCCCCTGGCCTCATGAAGCCGTAAAAGGCCAAGTAAATGGCAGCTTTAAGTACTAAGCTTTGCAGAACCCCGAAAGGCCTAAGGTCTAACAAATCGGACATGCCTCTGAAGATTGGGCCGGACACGGGCTGTCTACGGGAGCTGACACCTGGGGTACAGTTCTGTAAACCTTTCAACGTGGCCTTGACTACGTGACTGGAAAACAACAACGTTCTTTCTGGCTGAGAGTGAGACAAATGATGTTGGACCCCTGAGAGGTAAGTTTTGACGGTGCCATGAGAAAGGTGCATGTGCTCATGGCAGTACCCGATGAACGCCAATATGAAGTCTATATGGCCCAGGCCGCCTCGGGGGTGTTCCTGCTGGAATTTGCAGTACAATTGCCAGCCAGTGTTGTACGCTCTGGTGGTATTAGCAGAGAGCGACCTGGCAAACAGCCCATGGGCCGTGGTCAAGTATTGGTTCAACTGAGAAAGAGCGTGGCCGGACGAGGAGACGGGGTTCTCGATGTGTCGGCTTAGGGGCAAACCTGGAAAAATAAAGAGTAATTCAGCTTAGCTAAGGCGTCAACTGCTACTACCTGCGCATCACTGTTGAGACCTGGATTTGCCACTGTCAAGGATGGCTAGGGAGGAGGGACTAGCAGAGGCGAAGACCACGGTACGGCCTGTCCACTGGTTACCCCAAACACAAGCCGCCGCCACGACGGGATACAAGTCCCCAGCCTCCGTTGCCTGGGAAACACCCGTGGTCTCGCAAATCTCCTCCGGCCATGCCCCGTTCAGCCAATGGGGGCCAAAAATAGCAGCGAAACCAGTACTGACCCCGCTGCTGGAGAATATGACGGGGGAGCTATGCGAGGGGACCACTTCTCACTCAAGAAGTGGTCCCACATGCTCAAATCCGCTGGCGCTTGGCTGTCCAGGAATACTGGACTATCCTGACAGGGAGCTGCTGAGAGGAGTGGTAACAATCTGGCTACAAAAGACCTACCCTGGGGAATGACGCGCATAGCAAAATTTAACATGCCTAACAAGGACTGTAGTTCCACCTTGGTGGTGATCCTCTCAGTGACAAAACTGCGAATGACTGCCTGGACCCTAGCCAAATTGTATTCTGGCAACTTAGCTGACATGCTCTCTGTGTCCAACACGATGCCCAGGAAGGTGATCGTGGTCGCAGGACCATCCACCTTCTTGGGGGAAACGGGAATCCCTAACTGGGCGAAACAAGCTAACAAGCTCTGAAGATCGCGACGCGAGCCCTGTGGAGATTCGATCAGCAAAAAATCGTCCAAGTAATGTATAACATGTTCGCAACAAAATCTGTTCTCGAGGATCCAGTGCAAGGCTTTCGCCAGCTGATCGAAAATCCAAGGGCTGCTACGGGATCCGAAAGTCAACTTTGTGGCGAAATAATAAAGGGAATTCCACTTGATCCCGTGCCACCGCCGAAGTTCTGGCCTGATTGGAATCAACTTGAAGGCGTCTGATATGTCCGCTTTGGACAAGATCGCCCCAGGACCTGTGGCAAGGATGAGTGCAATAGCCTGATCGATGGAGGCGTACACCATGCTGACCTCCTCCGCTGGAATAAGTGAATTCATACTGGGAGTAGATAACCCGTGAGGCGCTGACAGATCGAAAATCAACCTCTCTTTGCGGCTGAACTTTCCCGTGACCACCCCTATGGGGCTGACCCTCCAGCGTTCGAATGGGGATGACAAGAAGGGGACGATGATGTATCCCTTGTCTGGCTCCAACTGGAGGAGTCTATCTATGGACCCGGGGTTGAGGGATGCGGACTGCAAGTTCCTACACTCATGGGTGTGGTCCGGTAACGCCACAAGACCTGTGTGGAAACCGTAGGTAAAACCTGACACAAGAAAGTCGCAGAAGGAAGCATCCTCATGCCCCTGTAAGTACAATTCACGGAGGTCTACATTTACCACGCTCATGCAATGTTTATCGGTTTTTAATGAGCAGGCAACTTTCGGGTGGGCTCGGAAACAGTTGGCGCAAATGTGCAACAGACGGCACTGACTATAATTGCAAGTGGCAAAATTGTAGTTGTTGCAGATTTGCGACGTGCCCAGATACTTGATTGGCCGGCCGAGTTTATCAACCGCAGAATTCTGCTGGACGCCAGCCGAAGGACCAGGAATAGGAGGAGAAGGATTGGACCTTGGGGCGCTTGCGGCATTATGACACCATTCTCCAGTATGATAGATAGACTGGCATGAAGAGCATGCTGGTGCTTTAAGCCCAGCGAAGTGCCTACAAAAATTTTCTGTGTCTATGTTGGCCCAGTTGGTAGCAAACTGGAACTGACTAAGCGCAGCTGCTGCTTTAGCAGAAATGAGCAATGGTAATCATAAAATCCGTAGCCGTACTTGTAGCCCAACTCAGTGACCCTGAAGAGATACAGGTCCAACTCTTCTCTCCTATCTGGTCGTACCGAACAGATGATATCTCGGTAGAGACTAAAGGCAAGTACAAACTCCGGAATCGTCAACTTCCTGCTAAGCCTAAGATCGCGTCCCTTCAGGACGACAGAAACATCGCTGCATGCAGTGGCGTACCGCCCATAGAGGCAGACCACGCCACTGCTATGGGGCCCGCGGCACTGGGGGGCCCGTAGCGCAGATAAGGCCCCGCCCACTGATGACCAGCAGCCGGCTATGCGGCTGCTTTTCTCCCCAGGGCCCCCCCCCCATGTTTAGCTGAATCGCCTCCCAGAGGCGCGGCTAAGTCCTAGACACCCGCCCCCCTCCTCAGCGCTGCGCTCTGAAACACCCGATCCTCCTCTCGTCGGCGTCCCAAATCCCGCGCAGGCGCAGTGCCGGCGATTGCCTGCGCCTGCGCTCTGATAATACGGCTGAGGGCAACAGCTTCAACATCGTCACTGGGCATGCGATTCAGATGAACTTGGAGGCGTTATTAGTTTTCAAACTTAGCCGGGCACGGCACTTCAGAGGGGCGTTCCTGGGCACCGTGGAGAAAGAATAACGCCCCTCTGGGCTCCTTACAGCTTCATTTACATATCATAAGAATCGATTTTTTGAAGACATGACAAGACTCACAATCAAAAGAACAAGACAGATGGAAAACAGGTACTCTGTTAAACATGGATTCATGAAAAAAAAATTGGGGGTAAATTGCTAGTGACAGATTCCCTTTAAGGCTACTTTCACACTTGCGTTCAGAGCGGATCCGTCTGGTGTCTGCACAGACGGATCCGCACCTATAATGCAAACGCTTAGATCCGTTCAGAACGGATCCGTTTGCATTAACATGAACAAAAAAAAAAAAAACATTTTTTTTTTTGTTCATGATAGTGCAAACGGATCCGTTTTGACTTTACATTGAAAGTCAATGGGGGACGGATCCGTTTGAAAATTGAGCCATATTGTGTCAACTTCAAACGGATCCGTCCCCATTGACTTACATTGTAAGTCTGGACGGATCCGTTTGCCTCCGCACGGCCAGGCTGCAAGCAGCGTTCAAGTGTCCGCCTGCTGAGCGGAGGACAGACGGAGCCATACTGATGCATTCTGAGCGGATCCGCATCCACTCAGAATGCATTAGGGCTGGACGGATCCGTTCGGTGCCGCTTGTGAGAGCCTTCAAACAGAACTCACAAGCGGAGACCCGAACGCAAGTGTGAAAGTAGCCTAACATGGCACCCCAAATAAGGAGACCTGCAGGCTGCAGCAGATATCCCATGTGACAGGTCACCCCCAGGAAACCCCTAACAGTTTCTGTAGGTCATGTATAAATTTATTTAATGGGGGTGTGGCATGGGAGGAGCAAAGTCAGGAAGTGGGAGGGGCCATGGTGGGTAGTGGGCGGGGTTAAGGGGCCCAATTCAGATTTTTGCTATGGGGCCCAGTGATTCCTATGTACGCCTCTGGCTGCATGCAATGACCCTATTGTCCTATAAGTCACGCGTGGCAATAAGGAGGGAGGCTAGGTTCACGTCTCTGCCATCGAGGATGTCCTTCTTGATGTTAGCCGGAATGAAATGAGCTGGAGTGACGTTGGGCACTGTAACAAAGTTACCTGAAGTACTGGCAACGGGTGCTGCTACGACTGGCAACAGAGTGGCGGGTGAGGACAAGCCAGCGACCCTAGCCTCCACCGACTCCAATCTGGATTGCACACCGGACACGGAGAAGGTGAGGCTATTCAGCATGACGTGGAGCTGAGTTAATGAGGTCTGAACCGTGGCCATAGAGACCTCTTGCTGGCCAGGTTCTGCAGGGGTGGACACCAGTAGCCTATATAATTCCGCTTTCCGGGCAGCGGCCGGGAAAGGAATGCCTCTTTTGGCTAATTCAGACATGAGTTTTGGCACAGCCCAATTGTGCAGAGATGGAATACTGCCGGATTCCGATGCCCTAGAACCCAGGTCTTCGCCAGAAGCATCCACGATATCTGACCCGTGAGACATGACCGGACTGTTGAAACAAGCAAAATGACGAACCGTCACTAACACTGTTAAGTGCCAAGATTGACTAACACCCGTGCTTTGACATCACCACCGCCACTGCAGAAACCGTCATGCAAAGAAAATTGACCCTGGTGACCACCTGACAGCTGAGGTATGGAGAAAGAGGAGACGTGTGACAGTGGAGGAATTTGGAGCCAAAGAAGGAGGACCTTACCGAAACAGGACAAGATGCTGGTATGAGAAGAACACAAAGGGATCAACCGTGGAAGTAGACCTGTACGCATGAATTAAACTAAATATTTTTATTTATTTTTTTGCTAGCGCCAGCGTACAAATGACCCAGGCTGGGTGACGAGGTACGATTGTCTGATTACCGGGAGAAATCGCGGAGTTGGCTGACGAGCCTGTGCCAGAAAAAACACGGCTAAGTGATAAGCAAAGTGTTGAAGGTGTATGAAGACAGGCAACTGAAAAACCTGCCCAACTAAAACAGAACAATGAATTAAATGCCATGCAATGTGAAGGGTCCGGCGTGCCCCTGCTGTCAAACGTTTAGGGGCGCTTGTTACTGGGGGCACGACCCCCAACAACTCATCACCACCACACTGCATGGCATAGACCTCCCCCCCCTACCTAACTAACAGCACGGCGGCCCATGCCAGACTTTGCCCCCCACAAAATACTGTCTGCCTGTACCCTATGGGTGCAAGCTCTTTTTTTTTTTTTTTTTTTTTTTTTTTTTTTTTCTTCATCAGGATAAATCTTTACATGTAAATCAGGCACAAGACAAAACAATGACAGTCCTTTGTAAATCTTAGCGTCGGCTGTTACACGCATAAGCTGAAACAACCATAGCTCTGCCCTGTTGCCACGGCATCACTGAAGACACACCACCAAGCTACCTGTATGTGAATTGTCTTCAGTGCTGCCAAGCCCACAGATGATATCACCGTGCGCCGGCAAGCCACCAGAGCGGAGCACAGGGATGCCCTGGGGCCTGTGCACAGCCGTAACCAGCTTCCCCCCCCCCCTCTCTCTCACAGGCCTCTAGCAACATTACCCTGAGGAAACGAAAAACGAACTGGACGGAGGAACACTTGAAGGAATAGGAGTCTCGCTGACTCCTGCTACCTGCGTGCGAGTCACGTGGGAGCGGGGCGTGCTGCCAGACTGCCGCTCCGGTGTGGGGATGTCCCTCTCTTACCTTAGAGGGACCGACCCCACCGACCGGACTTGATGAACCGATGCTGCGCTGAGGCAGCAGCTACTTACCCGCCGCACGAGGAGGACCAGGACGCCGGACTGCCGGAGGAAGCGCCGACCGGAAGTGACGCTCTGTTACCTAGGAAACGCTGACGCCGCCGGCTGTAACAGAACACTGCTGCCGTCCGTCTTCACATGGAGAGAGATATGAGCCAGATATAGGCCAGGATGCCCCTCCCACAAATACAGGCCAATGAATCGGCCTTGCTACATATATATACTCATGGCGAGGTAGATATGTATAATATAACCTGCTGATTTGCTACATGTCACACCAGTTAAAGGGATTGTTGTGGCAGACCAACGGTCCGTCATATGATGATCGTTGCCACGTGTTCAGGTGAATGGCGTCGACGGAGAAAAATGACAGAAGTCAGTGTCAAAACTCTGCCAGGAACCCAAAGTGGGAGTGTCCTGGGCCTTTTATTTATACACAGTTCAAAAAGGGTGTAACCTCTCAATTTAACACATGATTGGTTTACAGATATTTTAATAATGGCTTTTGATTGGTACACAAATAATACTTCTGATTGTTTAGAACTGAATCCATCTATTGATTGGTTAATATTTTATGAGTTTTCCCCTTCCCAATAACGTGTTAACTGCTGAGTTAGGTTTTTTAGAAAGAAATGCATATTTGGTTATTAGTACTTAACTTCTATAGTTTTTGCTTATGTCATTGTTATCTTCTTGTTTTTCCAATTGTCAACATATTTTATCACGCACACAGATAAAAGTAAAACATAAATGAATATTTAATATCCACTTTCATAAAAGCTGGATAATTTCCTTTGCAGGTTTCTGTCACGAGAATTAACCCTTAAACTAGCTGACATTAGCGATGTGCAACTAGCCTATTCCTACTTTCATCTATGCCCCCATTACAGCAGAAATATAACTTTTATAATATGCTGATTAGCCTCTAGGTTCAGGGGGAGGGTTTTCCCCTGCTCCTAGAGGTTTTGTTTTCCCACCTCTGGCCTTGCCCTGCTACACTAGATTAACAGGGCCAGGCAGCCTTCACCTCCAACTGCCGACCCTGTGCACCGGCGAAATCTCATGCCATTCAGTAATCGAATACTGAATGGAATGGCACAGGCCCGAGATTTCCCCAGCGCACATTGCCAGCAGTTGGAGGTGAAGGCTGCCTCTAGAGTCTATTAGGTCTAAGTTAGGTCTAAGGTCTGTTAGGTCTAAGTAGATATTACTGATTGGTGCACTAAGTATATTTGTGACATCACAGCACTATGTCTGTAGCATGTATGTATGCACAGCATAGAAATATCTCTCACATGCACATTGCACATCCATTTTCCTGCCACACACTATACTGTATACTCCCCCCCCCCCCCCCACACACACACACACACACACACACACACACACAGTCTATAGATTAGAGTTTTTGTCCTGTTGGTCAGGACTAAGGAGACACTTTCTTTGTCAGACCGCCAGTATTTGCAGGTTCATTTAGAGTTACCCAGGGTGCACCACGGGGAGACGAACCAGCTTTACACCCCATACCGTACCGTCACTTACTAGACAGGTAGAACTCTGCTCAGCTGGCCAATATCCGATTGCTCAGACTCCACACACATGCAATCACAATACAATCTTATATTTCCCCTTCAAAGACTTAAATACTTTCTGCTGTTTTGTTGAGGACTTTATTTTCAATACTTGTATAAAAAAAATATATTTGGATTATATGCTTGCATCTTTATCCTGCATCACATGTTGGAGTGGGGCTAAGACAGGACCCGGGTCCAGTCTGACAAGCAGAGGATCGTGAGGGGGATCCGTTTGGAGCTATGGAGGAAGTTTAATAGCAGGCCCAGAAAGATGGCCATACTCAAGAAATGGTCCAATTTGCAGAGGAGGAACTCAGAGCGGATCAGAGAGATCTGGGACAGAATATGTCCAGGTACAATGCTTACATTACTTTTGTATCTCTCTCCAACACTTTTTAATGTATATATACAGTTATGAAAATAAGTATTTCATCCCTTTACAAATTATTACTTAGTAACTGGTGTGACACGTAGCAAATCAGCCAGTTACATTATACATCTCTACCTTGCCATGTGTGTGTATATATTTATACACACAGCAAGGTACAGATGTATAATGTAACCGGCTGATTTTGTGCATTTCAAACACACACACACATAAATATTGTGAGAATTCACTCTGGTAGATAGGACAAGCGGATGCAGTATAGAGGCAAAGACCAGTTTGTAACTCAAAAACTTCAGTGTTTTATTCACACTTATGGCAACAAAACAGTACGACAGTCCATTTGCAGTTTTGGTGTCCGTTCACCCCTAGACAGTTCATACAGCAAAACAGTCACCTGTTATCCTAGGTGTTAGTTCACACCCGATCGGCATAGCTCGGGACAGAGCATACCTCCCAAACTCAGGCCTCCAGCCTAGCACACGGCTCAGATCCCAATCCAGCAATTTCCAGAGCTCCTCTGTCAGAGAGAGAGAGAAAGGTTGTTACCAACAGATGACACTGCTGGCTGTTTTTTTTTTTTTTTTTCATATATGCCAGTTAAGACCCAGCCTGGAACGTGGACCCAGCACTTTGACTACTCCCAATTAGAGCCGTCCCAATCAGCTATTACAGCTATACTAAATAGCAAGGTGTCAAACAGCGACTGCTACTGACACATAAAAACTTGTTCTTACTCTACCAAGGCCAGGAACCTCAGTTGCCAATGAGTCAACCGCAATTACTGTCTCAAAAGGTTGATGAAGAGGATGAGACACAGTTGTCAATAACTGAAGTTGTGGTTAGGTCAACAAATCAAGAGGTTGATCAGAGTGAGGAAATGGAAGAGGAGGTGGTAGACGATAAGGTCACTGACCCAACCTGGGATGTTAGAAAGCCGAGCAAGGACAGCAGTATAAAGGGGCAGGGATCTGCTGCACTGCAACAGGCTGGAAGAGGAAGTGGGGTGGCAAAAGGGAGAAGGCGGTCCACACCATACAGGCCCTCAACTGATCCCTAGTGCACACACTTGCCAAAATCTCCCTTGCCAAGGGGTAGACGTGCCACAGTATGGCGCTTTTTTTGATGAAAGTGCAGATAACAAAAGAATAGTATTTTGCAACCTGTGCCATACGAAAATGAGCCGGGGTGTGAACACTAGCAATTTCACCACCACCATCATGATCAACCACATGGCATCCAAGCACCGTAATAAGTGGGACGAACGCATGGGTCCACAATCTGTGTCTGCGGGTCACACCACTGCCTCCTCTTTCCCTGTGTTATGTGCTGTCAAATCCCCTGTCAAAAGCTCAGGCCCAGGTGCATCCTGCCCTGCACCTGGACCTTCGCAAGCACTATCAGCGACCACATCGACTGCTGTGTCCCAGCGCAGCATACAAATGTCCTTACCCCAGGCATTTGAACACAAGCGCACATACCCAGCCACCCACCCACAGGCCATAGCACTAAATGCGCAAATTTCCAAATTACTGGCCCTGGAAATATTGCCATTTAGGCTTGTGGACACTAAGGCCTTCCAACGCAATGGTGTAGGTTGCCATCCCTCGTTACAAAGTCCCCAGCCACCACTATTTTTCACAGTGTGCTGTGCCTGCCTTACACCAACATGTGTCCCCTAACATCAAATGTTCCCTGACCAATGCAGTTACTGGGAAGCTCCACTTAACCACGGACACATGGACAAATGCATTCGGCCAGGGATGCTACATTTCCCTGACGGCACACTGGGTGAACATTTTGGAGGCCAGGAGCGAGTCGTACCCTGGGATTTGTACGCATGCTTCGTTGCTTGGATGTTGTAGCTGTAGCTGTTTCTCAGGCTCCCTCTCCGGAATCGAACCATGATTCCACCATCACCCATGTTCTACATGGTTTGGGCTGAAAATAACATCGAAAGTGGATAGGGCAGACATCCTAATGGATCATCACCGTCACAGGAATGTGCGATCATCCCCAGGTTATCTAGAGTCACCAAAGTGGCAGCAGGCCCTCGCCCATAATGTTTTAGATGGTCAGATCAGCAGGCCCTTACTCTAAATGTTTTGGAGGGTCACCAGCAGGCCATCAATCATAACTTTTTTAAGGCTGTGTATGATTAGAATTTTTGATTTTTTATTGCGAATATAGGTACTTCGAAAATTTGCAAATATTTTGAATATAGTGATATATATTCTCAATTTAGAATATTCAATTTTTTTATTTTTTTTTATCAGTACACAAGATCCCTCCCTGCTTCTTACTTGTGGGCCAATGTGAAGGCTGCAGTATATTTGACTTTAGGAGTAGTGTTGTTTGCGAATTTTTTCATAATGCAAATTTTTCAACTTACAACAATTAGACAAAGAAGATTATAGCACTATCTTAGCTAAATTGCTCTATATTCTTTTTTTTTCCCGAATATTCAATATATTGCTATATATTCTTGTTTTAGAATATGACGAATATTCGAAAAAACTAAGTTATAGCAATATAGCGAATATTTGGAAAAAAATTACAACTATAAAAAAAAAAGATTATAGCACTATATTAGCTTAATTGCTCTATATTCTTTTTTTTTCGAATATTCACTATTTTGCTATAACTTTGTTTTTCAAATATTCGTAATATTCTAAAACTAAAATATATAGCAATATAGCGAATATTTGAAAAAACAAGACAAAAACAAATATAGAGCAATTTAGCTAATATAGTGCTATAATCTTCTTTGTCTAATAGTTGTAAGTTGAAAAATTCACAAAAAAAATTAGCATTGCAAAAATTTGCATACTACACGATCATTACCTTGCCGATTTTTCGAGTAAAAAAATCGTAGATTATAACAAATATTAGAATTTGCTAATATTCGACGAATATTCTACAAAATATTCTCAAAAAATTGCAAATTAGAATATGATCCCTGCTGCTCATCACTATGTATGATGCCCTCCTTTATGTGTAACAAAGGGTGTATTGGAGTGCCGATTCCTTGTAATTTTTGGCAGCCCTTTCGCTTTATGAGTGTAGGAGTCCCACTACATGAAAAATTGTACCGCAATGTGAATGAGGCCCTCCTTTATGTAATATACAGGTTGTATCGGAGTGCCTCTACCTTGTAATTTTTGACAGCGCTTGCACTTTATATACAAGTAAATATACAGGAAAGAATGTTTCCTATAAATTTTTCCTCTAAAATAGATTTTTTTTCCTTCTGTCTCTTCGGTTTTCTGCGTTCACTTGTAAAAATGGCGTACTATTTGGACAACATAATTCCCAGCAGCAACCTGCGAGTACAAGATACATCCAGACATCCTCCCCATGCTGTTCCAGAACCAATTCAGTGGTGTTTCCATCAATTTCTGACATTTTTCTATGAACCAGGCACCCTCCCCTCCTATGAAGGGCAGCAGATGTTGGGCGATAACCCTTGCCAGGAGCCCAACGAGTGAACACACGCATCAATCCCTGGGAGCGCAGGGTTCGGTGCGTTCATATGCGTTGGTGACCGAAGGCTGGCACCGGACGGCAGTGGAGGGCTGGCACCGGACGGCAGTGGAGGCGATAGAGGAGGGTGCAGAGGAGGCAGATGTCTGGCTGCCGGTACCAGTACCTCTAGGAGAGTGAGTGGGGGAGTGGGAATGCATTGTTGGAAGGGGGTGGGGTGGTTGCAGGACAGTGGCAGAAGCTGCTGTCCCCTGCACACTGCTGCTGGCGCTGCTGTGACCACCCTGCATCTGGTCCCACTCTTGCCAGTGGTTGACTCTCAGGTTCTGGGTAAGGGCAGTTGTACCCAGCCCGAGCAACAGACCTTCCTCTCCTCACCCTGTTATGGCACAGCTGACAAATGGCAATTGTTTGATCATTTGCTGTCTGGGTGAAGTACGCCCAAACAGGCGACTTAAGCACCGACCTCCTGTCAGATGGGGTGGTGCTGGCTAGCCCCTGTTCGGGCTCGGTGTGCACAAGTTGAGCCCGCACTTGCTGCTGTTGCCTCCTCCTGCTGCCTTTACCAGTGGAGCTCCTGCCACTGGGCTCCCTGGTGACCTGGCACACCGTTTGCCTTGGGTGCCCACCTTCCTCATCAGTGCTTCTGTCACCTGACAAGGGAGGTGGCACCCATTCTAGGTCACCCTCCTCTTCATTCCCTGTAATGTGAGACCCAAGGTCAACCAGTGGTTGACTGAGGGGAACAAAAGACGTGGAGCCCCTGACCTAGCTCCATTGTCCCCTGAGTTTGACTAGGCACAGGGGTTCTGTGGCTGAAACCACCTCCTCTTTCTCAATCCCATCCAAAAGGTCTTGAGAATCCGGACCAAGCTCTAGCTCACTCTCCTCCATTACCTCCCCCAAGATGTCCCTCCCGCTGTTGCTGTCAAAAAGCATCAGGGACGAGTCTTAGGTGCTGGGGGCTGGTCCTGCAGGAGGCGGAGAGCTGTTGCTGCTCATTGCCGGGGCAGAGGACTCCATGCCACTGGCTTGTCACAAATGACACAACTGCCTCAGCTTCCTGAGTTGAAATGGGGCGGCGGCCGCGCCCAAAAAAAAATCACGGCTGAAGCGGACACCCCTGCCACCTGCGTCTGCCCCTCCGTAGGTAAAGGAGTGACAGCGGTCCAGCACTGGAACCAACTTCCCTACCACAACCATGGCTGCCGGCACAAACACACCCAGTCATGATTTGACCACAATGTTTTAAACACCATAACAAATATGGAAAGAAAATAGGGAGTTTGGGCAAATTTTATTGGGTTGGGGACAGTAGGGCAAAAAAGAAATAAAATAGACACTAAACCCTAAGACAATGACACAGAAACAGACAGGAAAATACTTTTTTTTTTCCCAGACAAGACGCTGACAATAATCCCTCCCTAGCACA
This sequence comes from Bufo gargarizans, assembly GCF_014858855.1. Taxonomy (NCBI): domain Eukaryota; kingdom Metazoa; phylum Chordata; class Amphibia; order Anura; family Bufonidae; genus Bufo; species Bufo gargarizans. The sequence continues at coordinate 406,984,368 of NC_058081.1, read as the reverse complement.
TGAAACCCTAAAAAGTAGCACTATAACACAGCAAAATACTGTTTTTTTGTTTTTTTCACAGACAAAAGACACTGACAATAATCCCTCCTTAGCACACAAAACCCTAATACAGTAACACTAAAACATTGCAAAATACTTTTTTTGTTTTTTATTTGTTTTTTTCACAGACAAAATACGCTGACAATAATCGCTCCCTAGCACACGAAACCCTAAAACAGTAGCACTTGAACATGGCCAAATACTTTTTTTTATGTTTTAAAAATGTATTTATTTGAAAGTCACATCTTAGATGCTGCTCATAGCATGGAGAGGTATTATAACCTACAACAACCCAAATGCAATACCTGTCTCCTTTACCTACTACAAACTACACAAAAGAAAGAGCAAAGATGTCTCAATAAAATCTCATTTTATTCAATTTAAATAACATGATTAATACAGGTAAGAGCAAAATAGGGACAGGACATGAAGTCTGAGCCGTAGTAGGGCTCTACAATGTGGAGAATTATATATGGGGGTGAGCGCGACCGTAACCGGCAAGTGGCATAACAATTAGGGCAGAGGCTCCAGACCCAGGATTAGATGCAGGTGCAAAATGCTATTCCTAGTTAATTAACAACTATCATCCTCTTGGTCTAGGCCTCTGACATATGAATGCTGTGGAGTATTGGAAGGACGATAAAGTGCTAGATGAAGGATAACAGTATACAAAGTAACTATAGCCACCTGTCCCACCCTACACAGGATACCATGTTAAATACCCATCTTACTGCTGAACACTGGCCACACACTTCCCCAAACACTTCAACCTCTCCACATTGTAGAGCCCTACTACGGCTCAGTCTTCATGTCCTGTCCCTATTTTGCTCTTACCTGTATTAATCAAAGCATGGAGAGGAGCATAAGTATTGTACAAAACATGTAAATACATGAAATTATTATAACAATTACAATGAGAGATCCAAAGATGGAAAAATAAAAAAGGGCAATATAGTTTGACAGTAGAGCAAAACCATGTTTTTTTCGGCCTTTCAATTTTATACATCTATATATAACCATATTAGGTGTTTATTAAATTACAGAGTCATACTATATCGAAAATCCACTGAGTGGGAAGAGGACAGCCAGGGTTCCCAAAGCTTCTCAAAGGACTCGTACGTGTCCAATCGAATGTTTTTTTTTTTTTTTTAATAGACAAAAAACGCTGACAATTATCCCTCCCTACCCTCCCTAGCACAATAAACTCTAAAACAGTAACACTCAAACACAGCAAAAATACTTTTTCAGTTTTATTTTGTGTTTTTCACAGACAAGCTGACAATAATCACTCCCTAGCACACAAAACCCTAAAACAGTAAACACTAAAACACAGCAAAATCCTTTTTTGTTTTTTTGTTTTTTCACAGACAAAATATGCTGACAATAATCCCTCCCTAGCACATGAAATCCTAAAACAGTAGCACTAAAACACAGCAAAATACTTTTTTTTTGTTTTCTTTTTTTTTTCACAGACAAGCTGACAATAATCCCTCCTTAGCACACAAAACCCTAAAACAGTAACATTAAAACTGTTTTTTAAAACAGTTAAAATTGTTTTCTCATAGACTAAAACAGACAGCAAAAGGCTACACTATACTATATCTCTATCTAACCTACACTACACCCAGCTACACTTTTCACTATTAACCACCTCAGCCCCCCTAGCTTAAACACCCTTAATGACCAGACCACTTTTTACAATTCTGCACTACACTACTTTCACGGTTTAATGCTCGGTAATGCAACTTACGACCCAAATGAATTTTACCTCCTTTTCTTCTCACTAATAGAGCTTTCATTTGGTGGTTATTTCATTGCTGCTGACATTTTTACTTTTTTTGCTATTAATCGTAATTTAACAACATTTTTGCAAAAAAATGAAATTTTTCACTTTCAGTTGTAATTTTTAAAAAACAAAACAAAATTTCTATATAAATTTTTCTCTAAATTTATTGTTTAACATGTCTTTGATAAAAATAAAAAAAATGTTTGGATAAAATAAATGGTTTGGGTAAAAGTTATAGCGTTTACAAACTATGGTACAAAAATGTCAATTTCCGCTTTTTGAAGCAGCTCTGACTTTCTGAGCACCTGTAATGATTCCTGAGGTTCTACAATGCCCAGACAGTAGAAAAACCCCACAAATAACCCCATTTCGGAAAGTAGACACCCTAAGGTATTCACTGATGGGCATAGTGAGTTCATAGAACTTTTTATTTTTTGTCACAAGTTAGCGGAAAATGATGATTTTTTTATTTATTTATTTTTTCCTTACAAAGTCTCATATTCCACTAACTTGTGACAAAAACTATGCCCATCACGGAATACCTTGGGGTGTCTTCTTTCCAAAATGGTGTCACTTGTGGGGTAGTTATACTGCCCTGGCAGTTTAGGGGCCCTAATGCGTGAGAAGTAGTTTGAAATCAAAATGTGTAAAAAATGCCCTGTGAAATCCTAAAGGTGCTCTTTGGAATGTGGGCCCCTTTGCCCACCTAGGCTGCAAAAAAGTGTCACACATGTGGTATCACCATACTCAGGAGAAGTCGGGCAATGTGTTTTGGGGTGTCTTTTTACACATGCCCATGCTGGGTGAGATAAATATCTCTGTCAAGTGACAACTTTGTATAAAAAAATTGGAAAAGTTGTCTTTTAGAGAGATATTTCTCTCACCCAGCATGGGTATATGTAAAAAGACACCCCCAAAACACATTGCCCAACTTATTCTGAGTACGGTGATACCACATGTGTGACACTTTTTTGCAGCCTAGGTGGGCAAATGGGGCCACATTTCAAAGAGCACCTTTAGGATTTCACAGGACATTTTTTTCACATTTTAATTTCAAACTACTTCTCACGCATTAGGGCCCCTAAAATGCCTGGGCAGTATAAATCCCCCACAAGTGACCCCATTTTGGAAAGAAGACACCCCAAGGTATTTCGTGATGGGCATAGTGAGCTCATGGAAGTTTTTATTTTTTTGTCACAAGTTAGTGGAATATGAGACTTTGTAAGGAAAAAAAATCATAATTTTCCGCTAACTTGTGACAAAAAATAAAAAACTCTAGGAACTCGCCATGTCCCTCACGGAATACCTTGGGGTGTCTTCTTTCCAAAATGGGGTCACTTGTGGGGTAGTTATACTGCCCTGGCATTTTAGGGACCCTAATGCGTGAGAAGTAGTTTGAAATCCAAATGTGTAAAAAATGCCCTGTGAAATCCTAAAGGTGCTCTTTGGAATGTGGGCCCCTTTGCCCACCTAGGCTGCAAAAAAGTGTCACACATGTGGTATCACCATACTCAGGAGAAGTCGGGCAATGTGTTTTGGGGTGTCTTTTTACACATGCCCATGCTGGGTGAGATAAATATCTCTGTCAAGTGACAACTTTGTATAAAAAAATTGGAAAAGTTGTCTTTTAGAGAGATATTTCTCTCACCCAGCATGGGTATATGTAAAAAGACACCCCCAAAACACATTGCCCAACTTATTCTGAGTACGGTGATACCACATGTGTGACACTTTTTTGCAGCCTAGGTGGGCAAATGGGGCCACATTTCAAAGAGCACCTTTAGGATTTCACAGGACATTTTTTTCACATTTTAATTTCAAACTACTTCTCACGCATTAGGGCCCCTAAAATGCCTGGGCAGTATAAATCCCCCACAAGTGACCCCATTTTGGAAAGAAGACACCCCAAGGTATTTTGTGATGGGCATAGTGAGCTCATGGAAGTTTTTATTTTTTTGTCACAAGTTGGTGGAATATGAGACTTTGTAAGGAAAAAAAATCATAATTTTCCGCTAACTTGTGACAAAAAATAAAAAACTCTAGGAACTCGCCATGTCCCTCACGGAATACCTTGGGGTGTCTTCTTTCCAAAATGGGGTCACTTGTGGGGTAGTTATACTGCCCTGGCATTTTAGGGACCCTAATGCGTGAGAAGTAGTTTGAAATCCAAATGTGTTAAAAATGCCATGTGAAATCCTAAGGGCTGTTTCACACGAGCGGATGCCGTGCGTGACATCTGCTGCGTGAATGACAGCCAAGATCCGATGCGGACAGCAGAAGCACGGAGCATTAACATGATTGATAATGCTCCGTGCCTCTCTGTGACCTCTTTACTACGAAATCACAGTGAGATAATTGCAGCCTTCTCATTGGCCCACAAGCTAGAAGCAGGGAGGGATCATATGTACTGTTTAAAAAAAAAAAATGAACATTTGAGATTATGAATATATAGCGCTATATTCTAAATATTCGCAGATTCTCGAAGTGCCGATATTCACGATAAAAATTTGCAATACAAATATTTGCGCTCAACACTAATCAAGACCTAATAGAATTACTGATCTATTAAACAGGGTGGACACCTCCATAACAGTAGAACTAGACAGCATATTCACTCCAATTTGAGAATCAGGGCTAATAGAATTGCTTATCTATTGAACAAGGTGGACACCCAAATAACAATAGAACTAGAACAGTATATTCACCCCATTTTGAAAATCAAGGCTTAATATATTACTTATCTTTTAAACAAGGAGGACAGTGTTTAAGTAGATAGCTCTGTGTCCTACACAGGGATTGATGCAAACTGTTTTTCAACACTGAAAAAATACGTAACTGGTAGTTGTATACAGAATTATCTATCACTGAAGTCAACTACCTAAAATACAACTTTTAATATGTAATATACTAAAAAAATCACCGTAAGTCCCTCACACGGGAACTAATATACCAACAGACAAACAGACAATAAGGGGCTTAATTCAGGACCAAAGGATGTGTAATGGTGATGGAATAAGGGCAGGCCAAAGGGGTCCCTAGTATAACCCTAGGGTGTCCCTTACTTGTTCTCTGCCCAGAGATGCACCCAGATGGTGGGAGCACCCTGTCCCCATACCTAACCTGTCTGTCCTTAAAACACCCCTACAACACAAATGGACCCTTATGGATGCCCGGGTCGTATAATATAATCCCAAAATAACTACAAAATGATTGTCTAAATAGATGGTTCTCGTCTCAACGCGTTTCCCCTTATAGATCAGGTTCGTCAGGAGACAACTAGAGATCAACCAAATCAGACGCTGCCCCTCCGCAGCGTATACACATTGACAATCCGAATAAGAAAACAAAATAAACCAAAATATTGGAGCACCCGCAGGACGGTATCCAGCTATCAGACATACAGACAGTTGCACGAAGACAATGCAGCTAAAAAGAAACTGTGTAAGCAGAGCATGCGACGGAAAGATGCAGGCATCAACATATATAAAGATAAACAATGCTATACTCATCCGATGTATGTCCGGCGGCTTGGGGTGCTCCAGGGGGCACTAAAATTAGACTCATTTTAGTGCCCCCTGGAGCACTCCAAGCCTCCGGACATACATCATCGGATGAGTATAGCATTGTTTATCTTTATATTTGTTGATGCCTGCATCTTTCTGTTTAAATAGTTTTTATTGATTTAGTATCAATAAAAGATAATAGAGGACAATAAAATGCAGTTCCACCTGCTAAACATTGCAGATGGAAGAAACTATATGTTTGTCTTTACAGCATGAGACAAACAGCCAAGTGGATAATATTATAATAGTAAAGACGCATTATCAAGATTATTAACAGTTTCCTCAAATATACCTTATTCTGGTCTATATGAATTGCTATGAATGAGGGATGATAAAATTCCCAAGAGGAAAATACAGTATGACATATATATATATATATATATATATATATATATATGATAATAAAAAAAGAAAAGAACAGGGTTATATTGATAAAAGGAGTTTTAGTTTGTTTGCATCTTTCCGTCGCATGCTCTGCTTACACAGTTTCTTTTAAGCTGCATTATCTTCGTGCAACTGTCTGTATGTCTGATAGCTGGATATCGTCCTGTGGGTACTCCAGTATTTTGGTTTATTTTGTGTTCTTATTCGGATTGTCAATGTGTATACGCTGTGGAGGGACAGTGTCTGATTTGGTTGCTTTCTAGTTGTCTCCTGACGAACCTAATCTATAAGGGGAAACGCGTTGAGACGAGAACCATCTATTTAGACAATCATTTTGTAGTTATTTTTGGATTATATTATACAACCCGGGCATCCATAAGGGTCCATTTGTGTTGTAGGGGTGTTTTAAGGACAGACAGGTTAGGTACGGGGACAGAGTGCTCCCACCATCTGGGTGCATCTCTGGGCAGAGAACAAGTAAGGGACACCCTAGGGTTATACTAGGGACCCCTTTGGCCTGCCCTTATTCCATCACCTTTACACATCCTTTGGTCTTGAATTAAGCCCCTTATTGTCTGTTTGTCTGTTGGTATATTAGTCCCCATGTGAGGGACTTACGGTGATTTTTTAGTATATTACATATTAAAACTTATATTTTAGGTAGTTGACTTCAGTGATAGATGATTGATGCAAACTGTGCTGTTGTCTAAGGATCCCTTCAGTTTTAGATTGCAGATTACAGTCCCTGCACTCTCCCTATGCTTTCACTACAGTGTGTAAAAACTGTCCCTACGATCTCCACTGTCCCTGTACTCTCCCCATCCAATATTACAGAATTATAGGCTTCTTGATTCTGTCTCTATTGCTTGTCACGTCTCTCCCTATGATTAGCTCACAGTGAAATCTCTGAGATTGCGTGGGATGAGGATTTTAAAAGGCTGTGACATCATTTGTTCAATGTTACTGATTAATCATAAGGCTTGCTCTGTGAATAGATTGTTTTTTTAAGGTAATATTGGCAGGAGACTATACCATTGACCATACTTCTATAGTTCACAATATTGTGCCCTCTGGTAGTGGAACTAAGACTGATAATTTACAGGCAAAGTTTGTGGTGTTCTGGACATGTATTAAAATATATGATTAAACTTCTAGAATACTTACATTTTATTGATGGATAATGTCTAAAATGCACTGGGTTTTATAAATGCTCACCCGTCTATTGTCATGTAAGCTGCTCTAAGTCTGACTGACTCACCCAGCCAGTGGGAAATTATGTATGGATAGATGTGGTTGATAGACTGGTACACTATATCTGGAGATAAGTAGAGGGCGTACAAAATATGTTTGATAAAAATGTATTTATTTCCCTTCTTATCGTTAAAATATGCAAATAAAATATGCAAAAACATAGAGAAAAAAAATAATATGTGGATGATCCACCAGGATATGTAAAATGAAAGTATAAATAAAAATGAAAAACTCGATCACTGGTGATGGTACAATACTCAAGATTGACCCTCCTAGGGCAAAGCCACTGTTTCTCAGTTATTTATAGAAGTTAAATTTAAAAATCTCAGATCATCAGTGGTGTAACTGCCCTTGGGTAGACCCTTGGCTGGTTCTCAGCCCATATAGCCTGTGGATGTTACGACCATAAGTGGATATTAACTCCTTAAGGACTCAGCCCTATTTCACCTAAAGGACTTGGCCATTTTTGCAAATCTGACCAGTGTCACTTTAAGTGCTGATAACTTTAAAACGCTTTGACTTACCCAGGCCGTTCTGAGATTGTTTTTTTTCGTCACATATTGTAATTTATGACACTGCTAAAATTGGGTCAAAAAAGTATTTTTGTTTTTGCATACAAAAATACCATATTTACCCAAAATTTAGAAAAATTAGCAAATTTCAAAGTTTCAGTTTCTCTACTTCTGTAATACATAGTAATACCAGCAAATTTCAAAGTTTCAGTTTCTCTACTTCTGTAATACATAGTAATACCCCCCAAAATTGTGATGACTTTACATTCCTCATATGTCTACTTCATGTTTGTTGCATTTTAGGAATTATATTTTATGTTTTGGGGATGTTACAAGGCTTAGAAGTTTAGAAGCAAATTTTGCAATTTTTCTGAAATCTTTAAAATCCCACTTTTTATGGACCAGTTCAGGTTTGAAGTCACTTTGTGAGGCTTACATAATAGAAACCACCCCATTCTAGAAACTACACCCCTCAAGGTTTTCAAAACAGTTTTTACAAACTTTGTTAACCCTTTAGGTCTTCTACAAGACTTCATGGCAAATGGACATAAATTTTAATAATTTAGATTTTTTAAATTTTTTTCCAATATAATCAATTTTTTCCAGGAATAAAACAAGGGTTAACTGCCAAACAAAACTCAATATGGGTTGCCCTGATTCTGTAGTTTGCAGAAACACCCCATATGTGGCCGTAAACTACTGTTTGGCCAAACGGGAGGACATAGAAGGAGGGGAACACCATATGGGTTTTGCAAGGCAGATTTTGCAGGACTGGTTTTGTTTATACCATGTCCCATTTGAAGCCCCTCCGTTGCACCCCTAGAATAGAAATTTCAAAAAAGTGACTCCATCTAATAAAGTACACCCCTCAAGGTATTCAAAACTGGGTTTACAAACTTTGTTAACCCTTTAGGTGTTCCACAAGAGTTAATGGCAGATGGAGAAACAATTTAGAAATTTCTATTTTTTAGAAAATTTTCCAATATAATCAATTTTTTCCAGGTATAAAACAAGGGTTAACTGCCAAACAAAACTAAACATGGGTTGCCCTGATTCTGTAGTTTGCAGAAACACACCATATGTGGTTGTAAACTACTGTTTGGCCAAACAGGAGGACATAGAAGGAGGGGAACACCATATGGGTTTTGCAAGGCAGATTTTGCAGGACTGGTTTTGTTTATACCATGTCCCATTTAAAGCCCCGCGTTGCACCCCTAGAATAGAAATTTACAAAAAGTGACTCCATCTAATAAAGTACACCTCTCAAGGTATTCAAAACTGGGTTTACAAACTGTGTTAACCCTTTAGGTGTTCCACAAGAGTTAATGGCAGATGGAGAAACAATTTAGAAATTTCTATTTTTTGGAAAATTTTCCAATATAATCAATTTTTTCCAGGAATAAAACAAGGGTTAACTGCCAAACAAAACTAAACATGGGTTGCCCTGATTCTGTATTTTGCATAACACCCCATATGTGGTCGTAAACTACTGTTTGGCCAAACGGGAGGACATAGAAGGAGGAGAACACCATATGGGTTTTGCAAGGCAGATTTTGCTGGACTGGTTTTGTTTATACCATGTCCCATTTGAAGCCCCATGTTGCACCCCTAGAATAGAAATTTAAAAAAGTGACTCCATCTAAGAAAGTACACCCCTCAAGGTATTCAAAACTGGGTTTACAAACTGTGTTAACCCTTTAGGTGTTCCACAAGAGTTAATGGCAGAAGGAGAAACAATTTAGAAATTTCTATTTTTTGGGACATTTTCCATTATAACCCTTACTTTATTACTGTAAAAAATTGGTTAACTGCCAAACAAAACTCAAAATGGGTTGCCCTGATTCTGTAGTTTGCAGAAACACCCCATATGTGGTCGTAAACTACTATTTGGCTAAACGGCAGGAAATAGAAGAAGGGAACGTCATATGGTTTTTTGGAAGGCAGATTTTGCTGGACTGGTTTATTTACACCATGTACCCTTTCAAGCCCCCTGATGCACCCCTAGAGTAGAAACTCCATAAAAGTGACCCCATCTAGGAAACTACAGGATAAGGTGGTTGTTGTTTTGGGACTATTTTAGGGGTAAATATGATTTTTGGATGCTCTATATTACTCTTTTTTGAGGCAAGGTAAAATTTAAATTCTAAAATTGTTTCTACATTCGCTATTTAGTTTTGTGGAACACCTAAAGGGTTAACATAGTTTGTAAAGTAACCTTTGAATACCTTGAGGGGTGTAGTTTCTTAAATGGGGTAACTTTTTTGTAGTTTCTAGTCTAGGCTACATCAGGGGGGCTTCTAATGGGACATGATGTCAAAAATAAAAATGTTCATCATAATCTGCCTTCCAGAAACCATATGGCGTTCCCTTCGTTCTATGCCCTGTCGTGCGGCTATATAGCCATTTACGACCACATATGGGGTGTTGCTGCAAACTAAAGAATCAGGGCAATAGATATTTAGTTTTGTTTGGCTGTTAACCCTTGCTTTATTACCGGAAAAAAGGATTCAAATGGAAATTTTGCCCAAAAATAGGTGTTTTGGCACAGTTTTTATTTTATATTTTTAACGCTGTTCATCCGAGGGGTTTGGTCAAAAGTTATTTTTATAGCGACTACTTTTACGCACGCGACGATGCCCAATATGTATGGCTCTTAGACATTGGAGACACTAAGCAGGCATCCTAAAACTGCGGCCCTCCAGATTCCCACCATGCCCTGCTGATGGCTGCAGGTTGTCTGGGCATGCTGGGAGTTATAGTTTTACAACATCTGGAGGGCCGCAGTTTGAGGATGCCTGCACTAAAACTAATATTTTTTGGGGCTGGTGGTGAGGGCAAGTGGCGGGGGGGTCTGGGGTCTGAAAGATGGAACAAAGAAAGTTTAGATAAAAGTTCATTTTTTTTTTTTTCTAACTAACTTTTCCCTTCTATCCCTGCCTAATGGTGCCTCTCCCTCACTGACCCTAACCTATCTGGATGGCGATGGGTGCAGGAGGGTGATGGATGACGATTAGGGGGACTCAGGAGATGTTGCTGGACGGTGCTGCAGGGTGCTTGTGCAGAACAGGAAGAGGAGGGGAGAGAGGAGCGCAGGAAGTTTGAACCTCGCACCTCTCTCCCCTGCACCAATCAGCACCCTGGACAGCAGGCTTCAGAACCATGGCCAGCACCTCCTCTCCAAATGCACAGACTGTGATTGGTGGTGTGTAATCACGCCACCGATCACAGTCTTTTTCCGGTTCTTTGGGTCACCAGAGATCCGAATGGACCGGAAACGCAGAAAACCGCAGATCTTAATTGACCTGCAGTTTTCTGCGATCGACGATACGGGGGGGTAAAATGACCCCCCCTGGCGTTGTTACAGGATGCCGGCTGAATGATTTCAGCCGGCATCCCGTTCCGATTAACCCCCGCGGCGCCAGAATCGCGATTTAAAGTTAGGACTTACCGGTACGCCCTGAGTCATTAAGGACTCAGGAAATAGGGCATACTGGTACGCCCTACATCCTTAAGGGGTTAAAAATGTAAGCTGATCAGCAGTATAGTTATTGATTGGCTGTACAGACAGGGATAGTCCACTGGATGATTGCAATAGTGTACTTTCTATATATCCACATAAACAGAAAAGAAGCTCCAGCACCAGAGGTAGACGTTTTAACAATCCCGGTCTTTATTCACCAAAATATTCCAGATAGATACAGCAAACAGTGGCACTGATTCCCAATTACTCCCAGCAGATTTACGCATTTCGAACAGTGGTGTTCTTAGTCATAATCCAAGGTGTTTGACCTGCTTTGACTTGAAATATGGTCCATCCCTGGTGTCCCAACCCACAAGGAGGGGTTTGAGAAAACAGGGTGGACACAGAATCAATCAGTAGCATGTGAAACACCTGTACAAACATGCACACCCGTGACATATACTATCCATCTTAGTAATAATAAAATATGACTCCTACACATTGGTGCAGTCAAAGTAGCCATAAACAGCACATATTATTCCAACAGAAAAGTACTATATTAGACTGATAGAAACAACTTTAAATTTAAGAATCACAGTATATTGCGCTACCTTTTAATTACATCACATTATGATAAAAGAACATTGTATTATGTAATTCAACTATATTACAGTTATATCCAATTAACATATTCCAACAAGTTAGACCATTATTCCTATGCTGAGACAAATCTATAATGAGGTCCCCTGCCGGATTATATTTTTGGATCTAATTTCCACCATACTCACCAGAACCGCATAATATGAACTAGGTGGAAAAGCGGCTTGGGAGTATCCAAATAACCAAATAATTATAGCGAGTTTAGTATGATCATTTGTTATAATCTCATTTTATACCTTCGTATATTGTGCTATTCCTTTTTATATACTAAAGCAAATCTTATTAAAAATCATACTTTTGCATCCTATTTGTATCACAATTAAAGGGACCACATGATAGGTACCTGGTGAAAATAACCAGATGAAAAGAAGTGTGCTTGAAACTATGCACACAGTCAAATAAATGAAACTGGCATTATATATTAATTAATTATAATCTTACTTAAATTCTCCTATTTCCATCGGGTAAACCCGATAGATGAAGGTTTCAGAGTGCCCGGTGGAAATATGGTAACCCATATTTTTGGTTTTCATCCCGTCCGATCATTTTTTGTATTTTTTTTGGTCCGAATGAGGTAGGGCACCATACGATAGGTAAGATTATTGCACATAATCCAGTTCCTGGGACCTGATGTAAGCACATGATTTTGTGCCTGTTTAGGTGCCACACTCATGTCCCTACAGATAGATCCTATTTGTCCGCTATAAATAGATGTCCCTACTATAAGCTATGTGTAGAAGATCTGCCACAGTTGCGTTTTTAGTCCGTTTTTTTATGGGCAAGTTTTTTTTATATGAATATGGTCCAACAAGTTTTTGGGGATATGACGTCAGTCTTAATGTGCATATACAGTACAGACCAAAAGTTTGGACACACCTTCTCATTCAAAGAGTTTTCTTTATTTTCATGACTATGAAAATTGTAGATTCACACTGAAGGCATCAAAACTATGAATTAACACATGTGGAATTATATACATAACAAAAAAGTGTGAAACAACAGAAAATATGTAATATTCTAGGTTCTTCAAAGTAGCCACCTTTTGCTTTGATTACTGTTTGCATACTCTTGGCATTCTCTTGATGAGCTTCAAGAGGTAGTCACCTGAAATGGTTTTTACTTCACAGGTGTGCCCTGTCAGGTTTAATAAGTGGGATTTATTGCCTTATAAATGGGGTTGGGACCATCGGTTGCGTTGTGGAGAAGTCAGGTGGCTACACAGCTGATAGTCCTACTGAATAGACTGTTAGAATTTGTATTATGGTAAGAAGTTCAGCCGAGTTACCAGCCGCAGAAATCGCAGGTTAACAGCAGCTCAGATTAGAGACCAGGTAAATGCCACACAGATTACTAGCAGCAGACACATCTCTAGAACAACTGTTAAGAGGAGACTGTGTGAATCAGGCCTTCATGGTAGAATATCTGGAAACCACTGCTAAGGAAAGGCAACAAGCAGAAGAGACTTGTTTGGGCTAAAGAACACAAGGAATGGACATTAGACCTGTGGAAATCTGTGCTTTGGTCTGATGAGTCCAAATTTGAGATCTTTGGTTCCAACCACTGTGTCTTTGTGTGACACAGAAAAGGTGAACGGATGGACTCTACATGCCTGGTTTCCACCGTGAAGCATGGAGGAGGAGGTGTGATGGTGTGGGGGTGCTTTGCTGGTGACACTATTGGGGATTTATTCAAAATTGAAGGCATACTGAACCAGCATGGCTACCACAGCATCATGCAGTGACATGCTATTCCATCCGGTTTGCGTTTAGTTTGACCATCATTTATTTTTCAACAGGACAATGAACCCAAACACACCTCCAGGCTGTGTAAGGGCTATTTGACCATGAAGGAGAGTGATGGGGTGCTGCGCCAGATGACCTGGCCTCCACAGTCACCGGACCTGAACCCAATCAAAATGGTTTGGGGTGAGCTGGACCGCAGAGTGAAGGCAAAAGTGCCAACAAGTGCTAAGCATCCTTGGGAACTCCTTCAAGACTGTTGGAAGAGCATTTCAGATGACTACTCCTTGAAGCTCATCAAGGGAATGCCAAGAGTGTGCAAAGCAGTAATCAAAGCAAAAGGTGGCTACTTTGAAGAACCTATAATATGACATATTTTCTGTTGTTTCACACTTTTTTGTTATGTATATAATTCCACATGTGTTCATTTATAGTTTTGATGCCTTCAGTGTGAATCTACAATTTTCATAGTCATGAAAATAAAGAAAACTCTTTGAATGAGAAGGTGTGTCCAAACTTTTGGTCTGTACTGTATGTTATAGGCAAAAGCTCCCAGGGTGCATCAATGTGGGGAATCCCATCTTAAAAATAGAAAAAAGGAAAGTATATGTAAAAAATAACTATATATAAAAATATAGATATAAATATAAAAACAGCAAAAACGGCTTAGCTGCATGATAGCTTCAGTATAAATACATTAATTCCTTTCTGAAGTTGAGACCTTGTGGACATCTGGTATTAAGTCTCCAAATCTAGAAAGCTTCCCGTGAAAGGATTTTTTTGTTTTATATTACCCCCTCTTTGTGGCAATATGACACGTTTGAATGCAAATGTGCTGAAAGTATTAATACTGCGATTATGGACGTTAACAAAATGATTAGCTGCATTTGATATTCCTGTTGTTGATGGGTTAGAAATGTAATTTAAAATGTTCACGCAGCCTCTCTTTATATTTTCTACTCGTGCACCCTACATACATCCGGTCGCACACTGTACATGTAATAATAGATGACCCCTACTGTGTTGCAGTTAATGTAGCTTTTGATAGGGAAAATTTCAGAATGTGTCAAATTATGGAAATCTTTAGTTATTTTTGTTAACTTGCATATTTTACACCGTTGACCTCCACACTTTGAAAAACCTGTATATTTAAGCCAAGTGGGTGAGATTTGTTTTTGTATTGGGGTATACATAGACTGTGATAGTGTCGTGCCCAGGGTATTGGATCTTCTGGATGCAACACGACAACCGTCCCTTAACCCCTTAAGGACTTAGGACGTATCGGTACGGCATGGTTCCCGAGTCCTTAAGGACCCATGACGTACCGGTACGTCATGAGTTTAAAATAAGATTGCGGCGCCCCGGGGGTTAATCCGAACGGGATTTCGGCTGAAATCATTCAGCCGGCATCCTGTCACAACGCCGAGGGGGGTCATGTGACCCCCCCGTATCGGCGATCGCAGCAAACCGCAGGTCAATTCAGACCTGCGGTTTGCTGCGCTTTTAGCCGATTCTGATCCCCGCCAGAAATTAAGTTTTTATTAACCCCCCCTGCACCCCTGAATGATATTATGTGGGCGGGTGGTGCAGGGGGGGTGTCGCAGGCAGTGCGGGAGGTGCGGGAGGCGGGCGGTGCGGGAGGCGGGATCACGATCCCCCGCCCGCCCCCCCTTGAATAATCGTTGGCTTCTAGTGGGTATACCAGGGTGCCAGCACATTGCTGGCACCCTGGTATAAACGGCTGACATCGGTGATGCGATGTCAGCCGTTTAACCCTTTCCATACAGCGGTCCGTACGGACCGCTGTATGGAAAAGGTTAACAGGTCAGGGAGCTCCCTCCCTCTCCCATCGGGGGCTGCTGTGCCTTTGCAGCCCCCCGATGGGAGAGGGAGAGAGCTCCCAGGCAGCCCCCCGACAGACCCGTCCTTACCCTTCCCCGTCTGCGAAGTTCTGAACACTACTGAGCAGACGGGGAAGGTTCCCATGGCAACAGGACGCCTTCTCAGGCATCCTGCTGTCCATGGTGCTGAACAGATCTGTGCTGAAAGCAGAGATCTGTTCAGACAAAGTGGTAAGTAAAATACAGTACAGTACAATATATATTGTACAGTACTGTATTATACAGACATCAGACCCACTGGATCTTCAAGAACCAAGTGGGTCTGGGTCAAAAAAAATGTAAAAAAAAAGTGAAAAAAGTTAAGATAAAAAAAAAACATTTATCACTGAATAAAAAAATAAAATAAAAAATACACTACACATATTAGGTATCGCCGCGTCCGTAACGACCTGATCTATAAAACGGTCATGTTACTTTCCCCGCACGGTGAACGCCATAAAAAAAAAAAAAAAAAAACTATGAGAAAATTGAAATTTTGCCCACCTTACTTCCCAAAAAAGGTAATAAAAGTGATCAAAAAAGTCGCATTTACGCCAAAATAGTACCAATCAAACCGTCATCTCATCCCGCAAAAATCATACCCTACCCAAGATAATCGCCCAAAAACTGAAAAAACTATGGCTCTTAGACTATGGAAACACTAAAACATGATTTTTTTTGTTTCAAAAATGAAATCATTGTGTAAAACTTAAAAAAAAAAAAAAAAGTATACATATTAGGTATCGACGCGTCCGTATCGACCAGCTCTATAAAAATATCACATGACCTAACCCCTCAGATGACCACCGTAAAAAAATAAAAATAAAAACGGTGTAAAAAAAGCCATTTTTTGCCATCTTACATCACAAAAAGTGTAATAGCAAGCGATCAAAAAGTCATATGCACCCCAAAATAGTGTCAATCAAACCGTCATCTCATCCCGCAAAAAATGAGACCCTACTTAAGATAATTGCCCAAAAACTGAAAAAACTATGGCTCTTAGACTATGGAGACACTAAAACATTTTTTTTGTTTTAAAAATGAAATCATTGTGTAAAACTTACATAAATAAAAAAAATTGTATACATATTAGGTATCGCCACGTCCGTGACAACCTGCTCTATAAAAATACCACATGATCTAACCTGTCAGATGAATTTTGTAAATAACAAAAAATAAAAAGGTGCCAAAAAATCTATTTCTTGTTACCTTGCCGCACAAAAAAGTGTAATATAGAGCAACCAAAAATCATATGTACCCTAAACTAGTACCAACAAAACTGCCACCCTATCCCGTAGTTTCTAAAATGGGGTCACTTTTATGGAGTTTCTACTCTAGGGGTGCATCAGGGGGGCTTCAAATGGGACATGGTGTCAAAAAACCAGTCCAGCAAAATCTGCCTTCCAAAAACCGTATGGCATTCCTTTCCTTCTGCGCCCTGCCGTGTGCCCGTACAGCGGTTTACGACCACATATGGGGTGTTTCTGTAAACTACAGAATCAGGGCCATAAATAATGAGTTTTTTTTGGCTGTTAACCCTTGCTTTGTAACTGGAAAAAAAATATTAAAATGGAAAATCTGCCAAAAAAGTGAAATTCTGAAATTGTATCTCTATTTTCCATTAAATCTTGTGCAACACCTAAAGGGTTAACAAAGTTTGTAAAATCAGTTTTGAATACCTTGAGGGGTGTAGTTTCTTAGATGGGGTCACTTTTATGGAGTTTCTACTCTAGGGGTGCATCAGGGGGGCTTCAAATGGGACATGGTGTCAAAAAACCAGTCCAGCAAAATCTGCCTTCCAAAAACCGTATGGCATTCCTTTCCTTCTGCGCCCTGCCGTGTGCCCGTACAGCGGTTTACGACCACATATGGGGAGTTTCTGTAAACTACAGAATCAGGGCCATAAATAATGAGTTTTTTTGGCTGTTAACCCTTGCTTTGTAACTGGGAAAAAAATATTAAAATGGAAAATCTGCCCAAAAAGTGAAATTTTGAAATTGTATCTCTATTTTCCATTAAATCTTGTGCAACACCTAAAGGGTTAACAAAGTTTGTAAAATCAGTTTTGAATACCTTGAGGGGTGTAGTTTCTTAGATGGGGTCACTTTTATGGAGTTTCTACTCTAGAGGTGCATCAGGGGGGCTTCAAATGGGACATGGTGTCAAAAAACCAGTCCAGCAAAATCTGCCTTCCAAAAACCATACGGCGCACCTTTCCCTCTACGCCCTACTGTGTGCCCGTACAGTAGTTTACGGCCACATATGGGGTGTTTCTGTAAACGGCAGAGTCAGGGCAATAAAGATAAAGTCTTGTTTGACTGTTAACCCTTGCTTTGTTAGTAGAAAAAATGGGTTAAAATGAAAAATTAGGCAAAAAAATGAAATTCTCAAATTTCATCCCCATTTGCCAATAACTCTTGTGCAACACCTAAAGGGTTAACGAAGTTTGTAAAATCAGTTTTGAATACCTTGAGGGGTGTAGTTTATAGAATGGGGTCATTTTTGGGCAGTTTCTATTATGTAAGCCTCGCAAAGTGACTTCAGACCTGTAGTGGTCCCTAAAAATTGGGTTTTTGTAAATTTCTGAAAAATTTCAAGATTTGCTTCTAAACTTCTAAGCCTTGTAGCATCCCCAAAAAATAAAATATCATTCCCAAAATGCTGCAAACATGAAGTAGACATATGGGGAATGTAAAGTCATCAACATTTTTGGGGGTATTGCTATGTATTACAGAAGTAGAGAAACTGAAACTTTGAAATTTGCAAATTTTTCAAAATTTTTGGTAAATATGGTATTTTTTTATCCAAAAAAATTAACTTTTTTGACCCAATTTTTGCAGTGTCATGAAGTACAATATGTGACGAAAAAACAATCTCAGAACGGCCTGGATAAGTCAAAGCGTTTTAAAGTTATCAGCACTTAAAGTGACACTGGTCAGATTTGCAAAAAATGGCCAAGTCCTTAAGGTGAAATAGGGCTGAGTCCTTAAGGGGTTAAAACTTCCCTGAGGATGTCATCTTCATAAAGAATAGGAAGGCAATTCTCAATGATCTTCTTGATCCTAGAGAATTGTCTGCTATAAGTTAGCTTCAGAGTGGGTATAGATTCTCTATTCTGACTTGCCCCAAGCATAGCATTTTTATATGTATATTTACTTGTTTTTTTATAATAGTTATTGTTTTTGGTGGGTAATTTATTTTTTATATTTGTTTTAAGACCCAATAAATCTGATCTTAGTTTATTTTTTGCAATTTTAAGACCTCTTGAGAGCATCCAATGAGGATATTCCCTTACCTTAAGGCACTTCCATATATTTACACATTCCCTATCAAAAGCCTGGAATTCCTCCGAGCTCTCGTGAATTTTCCAACTGGTATACTTTTTATTGTATGTGCTGGGTGATGACTATCTGCCTTCAAGATTGTGTTTCCTGATATTTCTTTACGGTATGTTTCAGTTTGTACTATTAAATCAGGGATCCCTGTTAATTTTAGATCTAAAAAATTAATCATTTCAGGGTGTTGTGCAAAAGTAAATTTTAGGTTATATGTATTATTATTAACATAACTTGTGAAGTCTGGTATGGCAGACACATCCCCCGCCCCCCCCCCCCCCATATGAGGAGCAAATCGTCGATGTATCTGCCATACCAGACTAGACAATCAGAAAAAGGGTTATTAACTAAGAAAATATACTTTTCTTCCAAGAAGGTCATTGCCAGATTGGCCAAGGACGGGGAGAATTTGGCCCCCATTGACACTCCTGAGACTTGAACATAAAAACATTTCATCGAATAAAAAATAGTTATGTGTCAAAAGATAGGATGTTATTTCCAGGACATAATCAATAAACAATTCTGAAAAACTGCTATATTTATGTAGATTATATTCCAGTGCCAAGAGGGCAAATGCATGAGGAATGGATGGGTAAAGTGCCACAACATCAAGCGTTAACCACATATAGTGGCTTTGCAATTTACAATTATGCATGTATTTAAGTACATCAGTACTGATGTGGCTTTTGATAGGGAATGTGTAAATATATGGAAACGCCTTAAGGTAAGGGGATATCCTCATTGGATGCTCTCAAGATCCTCATTGGATGCTCTCAAGAGGTCTTAAAATTGCAAAAAATAAACTAAGATCAGATTTATTGGGTCTTTAAACAAATATAAAAAATAAATTACCCACTAAAAACAATAACTATTATTAAAAAAAACAAGTAAATATACAAATAAAAATGCTATGCTTGGGGCAAGTCAGAATAGAGAATCTATACCCACTCTGGTGCTAACTTATAGCAGACAATTCTCTAGGATCAAGAAGATTGTTGAGAATTGCCTTCCTATTCTTTATGAAGATGACATCCTCAGGGAAGTTTTAAGGGATGGTTGTGGTGTTGTATCCAGAAGATCCAATACCCTGGGTACGACACTATCACCATTTATGTATACCCCAATACAAAAACAAATCTCACCCACTTGGCTTAAATATACAGGTTTTTCAAAGTGTGGAGGTCAACAGTGTAAAATATGCAAGTTAACAAAAATAACTAAAGAATTCCATAATTCGACACATTCTGAAATTTTCCCTATCAAAAGCTACATCAACTGCAACACAGTAGGGGTCAACTATATTATTATATGTACAGCGTGCGACCTGATGTATGTAGGGTGCACGAGTAGAAAATATAAAGAGGCTACGTGAACATTTAAATTACATTTCTAACCCATAAACAACAGGAATATCAAATGCAGCTAATCATTTTATTAACGTCCATAATCACAGTATTAATACTTTCAGCACATTTGCATTCGAACGTGTCATATTGCCACAAAGAGGGGGTAATAAAAAACAAAGAAATCCTTTCACGGGAAGCTTTCTGGATTTGGAGACTTAATACCAGATGTCCACAAGGTCTCCACTTCAGAAAGGAATTAATGTATTTATACTGAAGCTATCATGCAGCTAAGCTGTTTTTGCTCTGATTTTAAATTTATATCTATATTTTTATATATAGTTATTTTTATACATATACCGGTACTTTTCTTTTTCTATTTTTAAGATGGGATTCCCCACATTAATGCAGCCTGGGAGTGTTTGCCTATAACAAATATGCACATTAAGACTGACGTAATTTCCAACAAAAGCTTGTTGGACCATATTCATATAAAAAAAACTTGCCCATAAAAAACCGGACTAAAAACGCAACTGCGGCAGATCTTCTACACATAGCTTATAATAGGGACATCTATTTATAGCAGACAAATAGGATCATTCTGTAGGGACATGAGTGTGACACCTAAACAGGCACAAAAAAATATATAACAAATATCATGTGCTTACATCAGGTCCCAGGAACTGGAATATGTGCAATAATCTTACCTATCGTATGGTGCCCTACTTCATTCGGACAAAAAAAATACAAAAAATGATCGGACGGGATGAAAACCAAAAATATGGGTTACCATGTTTCCACCGGGCACTCTGAAACCTTCATCTATCGGGTTTACCCGATGGAAATAGGAGAATTTACGTAAGATTATAATTAATTAATATATAATGCCAGTTTCATTTATTTGACTGTGTGCATAGTTTCAAGCAAACTTCTTTTCATCTGGTTATTTTCACCAGGTACCTATCATGTGGTCCCTTTAATTGTGATACAAATAGGATGCAAAAGTATGATTTATAAGATTTGCTTTAGTATATAAAAAGGAATAGCACAATATACGAAGGTATAAAATGAGATTATAACAAATGATCATACTAAACTCGCTATAATTATTTGGTTATTTGGATACTCCCAAGCCGCTTTTCCACCTAGTTCATATTATGCGGTTCTGGTGAGTATGGTGAAAATTAGATCCAAAAATATAATCCGGCAGGGGACATCATTATAGATTTGTCTCAGCATAGGAATAATGGTCTAACTTGTTGGAATATGTTAATGGGATATAACTGTAATATATTGGAATTACATAATACAATGTGCTTTTATCAGAATGTGATGTAACTAAAAGGTAGCGCAATATACTGTGATTCTTAAATATAAAGTTGTTTCTATCAGTCTAATATAGTACTTTTCTGTTGGAATAACATGTGCTGTTCATGGCTACTTTGACTGCACCAATGTGTAGGAGTCATATTTTATTATTACTAAGATGGATAGTATATGTCATGGGTGTGCATGTTTGTACAGGTGTTTCACATGCTACTGATTGATTCTGTGTCCACCCTGTTTTCTCAAACCCCTCCTTGTGGGTTGGGATACCAGGGATGGACCATATTTCAAGTCAAAGCAGGTCAAACACCTTGGATTATGACTAAGAAGACCACTGTTCGAAACACATAAATCTGCTGGGAGTAAGTGGGATTCAGTGCCACTGTTTGCTGTATCTATCTGGAATATTTTGGTGAATAAAGACCGGGATTGTTAAAACATCTACCTCGGGTGCTGGAGCTTATTTTCTGTTTATGTGGATATATAGAAAGTACACTATTGCAATCATCCAGTGGACTACCCCTGTCTGTACAGCCAATCAATAACTATACTGCTGATCAGCTTACATTTAATATCCACTTACGATCTTAATATCCACAGGCTATATTGGCTGAGAACCAAACAAGGGACTACCCAATGTACACCACTAATGAACTGAGATTTTCAAATTTAACTCCTATAAATAACAGAGAAACAGTGGCTTTGCCCTAGGAGGGTCAATCTTGAATATCGTACCACCGCCAGTGATCAAGTTTTTCATTTTAATTTTTATTTATTCTCCCATTTTACATATCCTGGTGGATCATCCACACTTATATATACACTGCCTGTCAAATAAAAGTCGCCACCAAAAAAAAGCCTTTAGCTTTGATTACTGCTCACATTTACTGTGACATAGTCTCAATAAGCTTCTGCAATGTCACAAGATTTATTTCCATCCAGTGTTGCATGCATTTTTCACCTAGATCTTGCATTGATAACGTTAGAGCCTGACCACTGCGCAAAGCCTTTTCCAGCACATCCCAAAGAATATCAATGGGGTTAAGGTCTAGACTCTGTGGTGGCCAATCCATGTTTGAAAATTATGTCTTATGCTCCCTGAACCACTCTTTCACAATTTGAGCCCGATGAATCCTGGCATTGTCATTTTGGACTATACCTGTGCCATCAGGGAAGAAAAATCCATTGATGGAATAACCTGGTCGTTCAGTATGTTCAGGTAGTCAGCTGACCTCATTCTTGCAGCACATACTGTTGCTGAACCTAGACATGACCAACTGCAGCAACCCCAGATCATAGGATTGCCCCTGCAGGCTTGTACAGTAGGCACTAGGCATGATAGGTGCATCACTTCATCTGCCTCACTTCTTATCCTGATGTGCCCATCACTCTGGAACAGCGTAAATCTGGACTCATCAGACCACATGACCTTCTTCCATTGCTCCAGAGTCCCATCTTTATGCTTCCTAGCAAATTGAAGCCGTTTTTTTCTGGTTTGACTCGTTGATTAGTGGTTTTCTTATGGCTACACAGCTGTTCAGTCCTTTAACCCTTGAGTTCCCTTTGCATTGTGCGTGTGGAAATGCTCTTACTTTCACTATTAAATATAGCCCTGAGTTCTACTGTTGTTTTTCTTCAATTTGATTTCACCAAACGTTTAAGTGATCGTCGGTCAACATCATTCAGGATTTTGTATCCCGCCACATTTCTTCCTCATATACGATGGGACCCCACTATTCTTTCAGTTTTTAAAAATCAGTTGGACAGTTCTTAACCCAATTTTAGTAGTTTCTGCAATCTCCTTAGATGTTTTCTCTGCTTGCAAGCCAATGATTTGACCCTTCTCAAACAACCTTTTACAAGACTGCGAGATGTGTCCTTCAACATGGTTGTTTAAGAAATGAGAAGCAACTCATTGCACCAGTTGGGGTTAAATAACTTATTGTCAGCTGAAAGATAATCGCCCATGCAGTAATTATCCAATAGGAGGCTCATAACTATTTGCTTAGTAAAATCCAGGTGGTGACTTTTTTTGGGGACAGGCAATGTATATATTTTCTCTATATGTTTTTTTGCATATTTTGTTTGTATATTTTAATGATAAGAAGGGAAATACATTAATTTTTATCAAACATATTCTGGCTGCCCTCTACTTGTCTCCAGATATAGTGTTCCAGTCAATAAACCACATCTAACCATACATAATGTCTAAAATGTATGGCATGCATATTTTTTTAATCTTAAATCTAATCAACAAATCTTTGAACAAAAATATTTCCCTTGTCTAATCATTAACAAACAATAAAAGCAATTTGTTCTTCATAGACACATTTTGCGCTTTGCTAAAATAGACTTTCTCTGAATAATTGATCTGAAATCATTTTTGTAAGGGGTGAATATCAAGTGAAATTTATATAAATCTTTTTAGTCATTTTTCATTATCAAAGGATGATTTAATTTAATGGGAGAATGCTCATTAAAATAGAAAAAAAATTGGCTTTAGGCTCATTAAAAAACCATTAGAGTTTTATTTGATATTACCCATAAATGTATTTTAGAAATACTAAAACACTTGTCAACAAAACACTGGTAGCTGTTGTTAACATTTTGTAAGAGAGTTTGACATTAAGATTAGTGATGAGCAAAGTATTGAAAAATTTGATTTGGCTGCTTTGCCGAATTTTACGCAAAAATTCGCTTTGTGATTAATTACTTTGTCACGAAGCACATTTCTTTGTAAGTAGTGGGTGTAATGACAGGGAACTGCGATTGCATTGCCCCCTGTCATTGTACCCTTCATATGTCGCTTTCATAGCTGATCGTGGCATCTGGCAGCAATAATACAGTGTCAAATGAAAAATAAATAAAATCATACTTAGGCGGCATGCAAACGACCGTGGTGTGTTTTGCGGTCTGCAAATTGCGGATCCGCAAAACACGGAGGGTGTCTGTGAGTGTTCCACAATTTGCGGAATGGCACGGACAGCCTTTTTTATATAACTGCCTATTTTTGCCTGCAAAGCGCAGACAAGAATAGGACATGTTTATTTGTATTCTTTTTTCGGGGCCACGGAACGGAGCAACAGATGCGCACAGCACACGGAGTGCTGTCCGCATTTTTTGCGGCCCCATTGAAGTGAATGGGTCCACATCCGAGCTGCCAAAACGGCGTCTCCGATGCGGACCAAAACAACAGCCGTGTGCATGAGGCCTTACCCTCGTCCATTTGATAACGAAGAGCCGGCTGCCTTTTTCAAACACTGTCCCTAGTGATTGTTACATCTCTCCCTATGCTCAGCTCACAGTGAAATGGTGGAGACTAAAAGCTTTATCATGCGCAAAGGGCTGTGACATTATAGGGGCTGGCTGGCTGCTGATTGGCTGGCTAGCTGCTGATTGGCTGTCTGCATGGCATTATGGGTGATCTCATGTTCTGGGGCTTGTACCTTTCACTTTATAACACATGCAGCAGCCATTTTAGGAAGAAAAAAAATGATTTGTTACCATGAAACGCGAGGAAATTTGAATTTGTTGCGAATTAGGGCATTTCTGAGCTATATTTACCATTGCCCTCTGATTTGCAATTTAAATTAGAGATGAGTGATCCTGGTTCAATTCAGGTACGCCAAATTTTTCTGAAAGTTTGGTTTGGACTCAAATTGAACCCAATACCCAAACTTTTTGTTACCTTTTTTATGAATTTTTCCCCTTCCTTTTTACCCCTCCCCTGAATGCAATTAAGGAAATACCAAATAATGTCAGTGACACTGACATACATAGCTATGGGTAAACATATGTTTAACGTTAAAAACACACTGCACTGTGGCATGTGTTATGCTTTTTCATACTGTAAAGCTTCTAAAATGTGTTCCTTTTGGGGGCACATGTTATTTATAAACATGCAATAAATGCAAAAATGATGCCTTAATGGGGTCAGAATTAGAGTTGAGCAGACACCTGGATGTTCGGGTTTGACGTGTTCGGCCGAACTTTGCAAAAAAGTTCGAATTCGGGACCCGAACTTGACCCCGAACCCAAACCCCATTGAAGTCAATGGGGACCCGAACTTTTGAGCACTGAAATGGCTGTAAAAATGTCATGGAAAGGGCTAGAGGGCTGCAAATGGCAGCAAAATGTGGTTAAGAGCATTGCAAGTGCTCTGCAAACAAATGTGGATATGGAAATGACTTTAACCACTTCAGCCCCACTAGCTAAAACCCCCTTCATGACCAGGCCACTTTTTACACTTCTGCACTACACTACTTTCACCGTTTATCGCTCGGTCATGCAACTTACCACCCAAATGAATTTTACCTCCTTTTCTTCTCACTAAAAGAGCTTTCATTTGGTGGTATTTCATTGCTGCTGACATTTTTACTTTTTTTGTTATTAATCGAAATTTTAAGATTTTTTTGCAAAAAAGTGACATTTTTCACTTTCAGCTGTAAAATTTTGCAAAAAAAACGACATCCATATATAAATTTTTCGCTACATTTATTGTTCTACATGTCTTTGATAAAAAAAAATGTTTGGGCAAAAAAAAATGGTTTGGGTAAAAGTTATAGCGTTTACAAACTATGGTACAAAAATGTGAATTTCCGCTTTTTGAAGCAGCTCTGACTTTCTGAGCACCTGTCATGTTTCCTGAGGTTCTACAATGCCCAGACAGTAGACCAAGATATATTTCTCACCCAGCATGGGTATATGTTAAATGACACCCCAAAACACATTCCCCAACTTCTCCTGAGTACGGCGATACCAGATGTGTGACACTTTTTTGCAGCCAAGGTGGGCAAAGAGGCACATATTCCAAAGTGCACCTTTTGGATTTTGCAGGCCATTTTTTACACATTTTGATTGCAAAGTACTTCTCACACATTTGGGCCCCTAAATTGCCAGGGCAGTATAACTACGCCACAAGTGACCCCATTTTGGAAAGAAGACACCCCAAGGTATTCCGTGAGGGGCACGGCGAGTTCCTAGAATTTTTTATTTTTTGTCACAAGTTAGCGGAAAATGATGATTTTTCTTTTTTTTTCTTTTTTCCTTACAAAGTCTCATATTCCACTAACTTGCGACAAAAAATAAAAAATTCTAGGAACTCGCCATGCCCCTCACGGAATACCTTGGGGTGTCTTCTTTCCAAAATGGGGTCACTTGTGGGGTAGTTATACTGCCCTGGCAATTTAGGGGCCCAAATGTGTGAGAAGTACTTTGCAATCAAAATGTGTAAAAAAATGGTTTCCGAAATCCGAAAGGTGCACTTTGGAATATGTGGCCCTTTGCCCACCTAGGCTGCAAAAAAGTGTCACACATCTGGTATCGCCGTACTCAGGAGAAGTTGGGGAATGTGTTTTGGGGTGTCATTTTACATATACCCATGCTGGGTGAGAGAAATATCTTGGCAAAAGACAACTTATTCCATTTTTTTAGACAAAGTTGGCATTTGACCAAGATATATTTCTCACCCAGCATGGGTATATGTAAAATGACACCCCAAAACACATTCCCCAGCTTCTTCTGAGTACGTCAATACCACATGTGTGACACTTTTTAGCAGCCAAGGTGGGCAAGGGGCACATATTCCAAAGTGCACCTTTTGGATTTTGGAAGCCATTTTTGTGACACTTTTTTGCAGCCTAGATGCGCAAAGGTGCCCAAATTCCTTTTAGGAGGGCATTTTTAGACATTTGGATCCCAGACTTCTTCTCACACTTTCGGGCCCCTAAAAAGCCAGGGCAGTATAAATACCCCACATGTGACCCCACTTTAGAAAGAAGACACCCCAAGGTATTCAATGAGGGGCCTAGCGAGTTCATATTATTATTATTTTTTTGCATAAGTTAGCGGAAATTGATTTTTTTTTGTTTTTTTCTCACAAAGTCTCACTTTCCGCTAACTTAGGACAAAAATTTCAATCTTTCATGGACTCAATATGCCCCTCACGGAATACCTTGGGGTGTCTTCTTTCCAAAATGGGGTCACATGTGGGGTATTTATACTGACCTGGCTTTTTAGGGGCCCTAAAGCGTGAGAAGAAGTCTGGAATATAAATGTCTAAAAATGTTTACGCATTTGGATTCCGTGAGGGGTATGGTGAGTTCATGTGAGATTTTATTTCTTGACACAAGTTAGTGGAATATGAGACTTAGTAAGAAAAAACAAACAAAAATATATATATATTTCCGCTAACTTGGGCCAAAAAAATGTCTGAATGGAGCCTTACACGGGGGGTGATCAATGACAGGGGGGTGATCAATGACAGGGGGTGATCAGGGAGTGTATATGGGTGATCACCCCCCTGTCATTGATTACCCCCCTGGTAAGGCTCCATTCAGACGTCCGTATGATTTTTACGGATCCATGGATACATGGATCGGATCCGCAAAACACATGCGGACGTCTGAATGGAGCCTTACAGGGGGGTGATCAATGACAGGGGGTGATCAGGCAGTGTATATGGGTGATCACCCCCCTGTCATTGATCACCCCCCTTTAAGGCTCCATTCAGACGTCCGAATGATTTTTACGGATCCATGGATACATGGATTTGATCCGCAAAACACCTGCGGACGTCTGAATGGAGCCTTACAGGGGGGTGATCAATGACAGGGGGGTGATCAATGACAGGGGGTGATCAATGACAGGGGGTGATCAGGGAGTGTATGTGGGTGATCACCCCTCTGTCATTGATCACCCCCCTGTAAGGCTCCATTCAGACGTCCGCATGTGTTTTGCGGATCCGATCCATGTATCCGTAAAAATCATATGGACGTCTAAATGGAGCCTTACAGGGGGGTGATCAATGACAGGGGGTGATCAGGGAGTGTATATGGGTGATCACGCCCCTTTCATTGATCACCCCCTGTAAGGCTCCATTCAGACGTCCGAATGATTTTTACGGATCCATGGATACATGGATCGGATCCGCAAAACACATGCGGACGTCTGAATGGAGCCTTACAGGGGGTGATCAATGACAGGGGGGTGATCAATGACAGGGGGTGATCAATGACAGGGGGTGATCAGGGAGTGTATGTGGGTGATCACCCCTCTGTCATTGATCACCCCCCTGTAAGGCTCCATTCAGACGTCCGCATGTGTTTTGCGGATCCGATCCATTTATCCGTAAAAATCATATGGACGTCTAAATGGAGCCTTACAGGGGGGTGATCAATGACAGGGGGTGATCAGGGAGTGTATATGGGTGATCACGCCCCTTTCATTGATCACCCCCTGTAAGGCTCCATTCAGACGTCCGAATGATTTTTACGGATCCATGGATACATGGATCGGATCCGCAAAACACATGCGGACGTCTGAATGGAGCCTTACAGGGGGGTTATCAATGACAGGGGGTGATCAGGGTAATCAGGGTGATCACCCCCCTGTCACTGACCACCCCCCCTGTAAGGCTCCATTCAGACATCCGCATGATTTTTTACGGATCCATGGATACATGGATCGGATCCACAAAATGCATGCGGACGTCTGAATGGAGCCTTACAGGGGGGTTATCAATGACAGGGGGTGATCAGGGTAATCAGGGTGATCACCCCCCTGTCACTGATCACCCCCCTGTAAGGCTCCATTCAGACGTCCGCATGAGTTTTGCGGATCCGATCCATGTATCCATGGATCCGTAAAATTCATACGGACGTCTGAATAGAGCCTTACGGGGGGTGATCAATGACAGGGGGGTGATCAATGACAGGGGGTGATCAGGGAATCTATATGGGTGATCACCCGCCTGTCATTGATCACCCCCCTGTAAGGCTCCATTCAGACGTCTGTATGTGTTTTGCGGATCCGATCCATGTATCCGTGGATGCGTAAAAATCATACGGATGTCTGAACAGAGCCTGACAGGGGGGTGATCAATGACAGGGGGGTGATCAATGACAGGGGGGTGATCAGGGAGTTTATATGGGGTGATCATGGGTGATCATGGGTTCATAAGGGGTTAATAAGTGACGGGGGGTGTAGTGTAGTGTGGTCTTTGGTGCGACTTTACTGTGCTGCCTGTGTCCTCTGGTGGTCGATCCTAACAAAAGGGACCACCAGAGGACCAGGTAGCCGGTATATTAGACGCTGTTATCAAAACAGCGTCTAATATACCTGTTAGGGGTTAAAAAAATAACATCTCCAGCCTGCCAGCGAGCGATCGCTGCTGGCAGGCTGGAGATCCACTCGCTTACCTTCTTTTCCTGTGAGCGCGCGCGCCTGTGTGCGCGCGTTCACAGGAAATCTCGGCCGTCGCGAGATGACGCGTATATGCGTCACTCTGCGCAGGGCTGCCGCCTCCGGACCGCACATCTGCGTTAGGCGGTCCGGAGGCGGTTAAATAACATAAAATACGTAAAAATATAAATTAAAGGGGTTGTCCAGGTTCAGAGCTGAACCTGGACATCCCTCCATTTTCACCCCGGCAGCCCCCCTGACATGAGCATCGGAGCAGTTCATGCTCCGATGCTCTCCTTTGCCCTGCGCTAAATCGCGCAGGGCAAAGGCATTTTTCTGAGTTCCGGTGACATACCGGGCTCTCTATGGGGCTGACAGGCAGCCCGGTGACGTCACCGGCACTGATGGGCGGGATTTGGCTCTGCCCTAGCCAGTAAAACGGCTAGGGCAGAGCTAAAGCCCGCCCCTCAGAGCCGGTGACGTCACCAAACACACTGCTGGGCGGAAGTTACCGCCCGGCAGTGTGTTATTGAAAATCTAGCACAGGGCACGGGAGCGCATCGGAGCATGAGATGCTCCGATGCCAGGCTCAGGAGGGCTGCCGGGGTGAAAATAAGGGTATGTCCGGGTTCAGCTCTGAACCCGGACAACCCCTTTAAGAATCTTGATCTAGGAGGATGAGGTCCATATGGAGTAGGAGGTTGAGGAGGCAGTGAATGTGGCGGTGTAGGTGGAAGGGGTGGTGGAGGAGGAGGTATTATCTTACACTGCTTTTTGGTTTTAAATTTATTTATATTTTTTTTTAATTAGGGTACATGCCAAAACATTGGGAAATATAACCTGTGATAACCCCCTCCAGTCGTGCTAAATACATGTTCAGACAATACACTGGCTGCAGGGCAGGCCAGCACCTCCAAGGCCTAAAGGGCAAGCTCAAGCCATGTGCCCAATTTGGAGACCCAGAAGTTGCAGGGGGCAGAACCATCAGTCAGTTTGTGTCATACTGCCCCACCATATCGCACGTCCCCATGATGTTCACGATCCAATTGGATACCTGCTCTATCAACTTTCAATGTTCTTTTCTGTGCCTACCATGTTGATCATGGTTAGCGGCAAATCAGGGTTCCACACCGGTGAGGGAGCGTGAGAAAGGGAAAGCACATCCAAGGGAGATCAATGGATGAAATGTAATTGTGATCGAGCGGAAATGTGAGAGAAGTTATAAAAATTGAAGAATCGAAGGAAAGGAGGGGGCGTGCGGCAATTACCCACTCCCGACTTGGGTAGGTAGGGACGATAAATAACACTACAGGACTCTTAAGATGACCTGTTATTGGAATGATTAATAAAGATTATAGGGAATGTCACTGGGGTATTTAGGATTTGGAAACGTTAGACAGGAGAGGCCATGCTGCCGCATTGTTGACTCTAGATAACTTCTGCCTGATAGCACGTCACCATGACGTCTACGATCCATTTGGATATATTCTCTATAAACTTTCGATGTACTTTTCTGAGTCTACCATGTTGATCGCGGTTATCGGCGAATCAGAGTTCCACGCTGGAGAGGGAGCGTGAAAAAGAGAGACCACATCCAAAATAAGTTATTTTTTTTAAATTAAATTTGATCGAGTGGAAAAGTGGAACAAGTTATTGAAGCGCAAATGTGGGACAAGTTGTTAAAGTTTAAGCATTGAATAAAAGGAGGGGGCGCACATCAATTAAAAAATAATTTTTGAAATTTAAATTCCTGTCACCTATGCAGTGCAGGGGTTTCTATACGGAAAAATATATAAAATGTCACCTGACAATGTAACAGATGATTTTTTTGAAATTTATGTCCCTATCACCTATGCAGAGCATGGGTTTAATCACAGCAAAAATGGTCAAATGTCACCCAAGAATTTAACAGACAAATTAGTAAAATTTACTTTTCTACTAGTTATAGCAGGGGTATATCACAGCCAAAAATGTGTGAATTTCACCCGAGAATGTAACAGACAAATTAATGATTTTTTTTACCTGTCTATTAGGTATAGCAGTGGTATAGCACATCCAAAAATTGGTGTATTTTACCCGAAAATGTAACAGATGTAACAAATTATTGAAATTACATAAAATAAAATACATACAAATAAAAAATAAAAAACTTGTTGTATGAGGTGGAGGTGCATATGGAGTAGGAGTTTGAGTAAGCAGTGGACGTAGCGGTGGAGGTGGAAGCAACGGTGGAGGAGGACGAGGTAGCAAACACTGGTTTTTGGTATATACAGGTACTTCTCAAAAAATTAGCATATTGTGATAAAGTTCATTATTTTCTGTAATGTACTGATAAACATAAGACTTTCATATATTTTAGATTCATTACACACCAACTGAAGTAGTTCAAGCCTTTTATTGTTTTAATATTGATGATTTTGGCATACAGCTCATGAAAACCCCAAATTCCTATCTAAAAAAATTAGCATATCATGAAAAGGTTCTCTAAATGAGCTATTAACCTAATCATCTGAATCAACTAATTAACTCCAAACACCTGCAAAATATTCCTGAGGCTTTTAAAAACTCCCAGCCTGGTTCATTACTCAAAACTAGAGTTGAGCGAACACCTGGATGTTCGGGTTCGAGAAGTTCGGCCGAACATCCCGGAAATGTTCGGGTTCGGGATCCGAACCCGATCCGAACTTCGTCCCGAACCCGAACCCCATTGAAGACAATGGGGACCCGAACTTTTCGGCACTAAAACGGCTGTAAAACAGCCCAGGAAAGGGCTAGAGGGCTGCAAAAGGCAGCAACATGTAGGTAAATCCCCTGCAAACAAATGTGGATAGGGAAATTAATTAAAATAAAAATTAAATAAATAAAAATTAACCAAAATCAATTGGAGAGAGGTTCCATAGCAGAGAATCTGGCTTCCCGTCACCCACCACTGGAACAGTCCATTCTCAGATATTTAGGCCCCGGCACCCAGGCAGAGGAGAGAGGTCCCGTAACAGACAATCTGGCTTCATGTCAGCAGAGAATCAGTCTTCATGTCATAGCAGAGAATCAGGCTTCACGTCACCCACCACTGTAATAGTCCATTTTCATAAATTTAGGCCCAGCACCCAGGCAGAGGAGAGAGGTCCCGTAACAGACAATCTGGCTTCATGTCAGCAGAGAATCAGTCTTCATATCATAGCAGAGAATCTGGCTTCCCGTTACCCACCACTGGAACAGTCCATTCTCAGATATTTAGGCCCCGGCACCCAGGCAGAGGAGAGAGGTCCCGTAACAGACAATCTGGCTTCATGTCAGCAGAGAATCAGTCTTCATATCATAGCAGAGAATCAGGCTTCACGTCAGCCACCACTGCAACAGTCCATTGTCATAAATTCAGGCCCAGCACCCAGGCAGAGGAGAGAGGTCCCGTAACAGACAATCTGGCTTCATGTCAGCAGAGAATCAGTCTGCATGTCATAGCAGAGAATGAGGCTTCACGTCACCCACCACTGCAACAGTCCATTTTCATAAATTTAGGCCCAGCACCCAGGCAGAGGAGAGAGGTCCCGTAACAGAGGATCTGGCTTCATGTCACCAGAGAATCAGTCTGCATGTCATAGCAGAGAATCAGGCTTCACGTCACCCACCACTGCAACAGTCCATTTTCATAAATTTAGGCCCAGCACCCAGGCAGAGGAGAGAGGTCCCGTAACAGAGGATCTGGCTTCATGTCACCAGAGAATCAGTCTGCATGTCATAGCAGAGAATCAGGCTTCACGTCAGCCACCACTGCAACAATCCATT
Source organism: Bufo gargarizans (assembly GCF_014858855.1). Classification (NCBI taxonomy): domain Eukaryota; kingdom Metazoa; phylum Chordata; class Amphibia; order Anura; family Bufonidae; genus Bufo; species Bufo gargarizans. Next base: position 406,951,123 of record NC_058081.1, on the reverse strand, counting down.
GGCATATATTTAGGCCTAGCACACAGGCAGAGGAGAGAGGTCCCGTAACAGACAATCTGGCTTCATGTCAGCAGAGAATCAGTCTTCATATCATAGCAGAGAATCAGGCTTCACGTCAGCCACCAATGCAACAGTCCATTGTCAGATATTTAGGCCCAGCACCCAGGCAGAGGAGAGAGGTCCCGTAACAGAGGATCTGGCTTCATGTCACCAGAGAATCAGTCTGCATGTCATAGCAGAGAATCAGGCTTCACGTCAGCCACCACTGCAACAATCCATTGGCATATATTTAGGCCTAGCACACAGGCAGAGGAGAGAGGTCCCGTAACAGACAATCTGGCTTCATGTCAGCAGAGAATCAGTCTGCATGTCATAGCAGAGAATGAGGCTTCACGTCACCCACCACTGCAACAGTCCATTTTCATAAATTTAGGCCCAGCACCCAGGCAGAGGAGAGAGGTCCCGTAACAGAGGATCTGGCTTCATGTCACCAGAGAATCAGTCTGCATGTCATAGCAGAGAATCAGGCTTCACGTCACCCACCACTGCAACAGTCCATTTTCATATATTTAGGCCCAGCACCCAGGCAGAGGAGAGAGGTCCCGTAACAGAGGATCTGGCTTCATGTCACCAGAGAATCAGTCTGCATGTCATAGCAGAGAATCAGGCTTCACGTCAGCCACCACTGCAACAATCCATTGGCATATATTTAGGCCTAGCACACAGGCAGAGGAGAGAGGTCCCGTAACAGACAATCTGGCTTCATGTCAGCAGAGAATCAGTCTTCATATCATAGCAGAGAATCAGGCTTCACGTCAGCCACCAATGCAACAGTCCATTGTCAGATATTTAGGCCCAGCACCCAGGCAGAGGAGAGAGGTCCCGTAACAGAGGATCTGGCTTCATGTCAGCAGAGAATCAGTCTTCATGTCATAGCAGAGAATCAGGCTTCACGTCACCCACCACTGCAACAGTCCATTTTCATAAATTTAGGCCCAGCACCCAGGCAGAGGAGAGAGGTCCCGTAACAGAGGATCTGGCTTCATGTCACCAGAGAATCAGTCTGCATGTCATAGCAGAGAATCAGGCTTCACGTCAGCCACCACTGCAACAATCCATTGGCATATATTTAGGCCTAGCACACAGGCAGAGGAGAGAGGTCCCGTAACAGACAATCTGGCTTCATGTCAGCAGAGAATCAGTCTTCATATCATAGCAGAGAATCAGGCTTCACGTCAGCCACCAATGCAACAGTCCATTGTCAGATATTTAGGCCCAGCACCCAGGCAGAGGAGAGAGGTCCCGTAACAGAGGATCTGGCTTCATGTCAGCAGAGAATCAGTCTTCATGTCATAGCAGAGAATCAGGCTTCACGTCACCCACCACTGCAACAGTCCATTTTCATAAATTTAGGCCCAGCACCCAGGCAGAGGAGAGAGGTCCCGTAACAGAGGATCTGGCTTCATGTCACCAGAGAATCAGTCTGCATGTCATAGCAGAGAATCAGGCTTCACGTCAGCCACCACTGCAACAATCCATTGGCATATATTTAGGCCTAGCACACAGGCAGAGGAGAGAGGTCCCGTAACAGACAATCTGGCTTCATGTCAGCAGAGAATCAGTCTTCATATCATAGCAGAGAATCAGGCTTCACGTCAGCCACCAATGCAACAGTCCATTGTCAGATATTTAGGCCCAGCACCCAGGCAGAGGAGAGAAGTCCCGTAACAGAGGATCTGGCTTCATGTCAGCAGAGAATCAGTCTTCATGTCATAGCAGAGAATCAGGCTTCACGTCACCCACCACTGTAAGAGTCCATTTTCATAAATTTAGGCCCAGCACCCAGGCAGAGGAGAGAGGTCCCGTAACAGACAATCTGGCTTCATGTCAGCAGAGAATCAGTCTTCATATCATAGCAGAGAATCAGGCTTCACGTCAGCCACCAATGCAACAGTCCATTGTCAGATATTTAGGCCCAGCACCCAGGCAGAGGAGAGAGGTCCCGTAACAGAGGATCTGGCTTCATGTCAGCAGAGAATCAGTCTTCATGTCATAGCAGAGAATCAGGCTTCACGTCACCCACCACTGTAAGAGTCCATTTTCATAAATTTAGGCCCAGCACCCAGGCAGAGGAGAGAGGTCCCGTAACAGACAATCTGGCTTCATGTCAGCAGAGAATCAGTCTTCATATCATAGCAGAGAATCAGGCTTCACGTCACCCACCACTGTAACAGTCCATTTTCATAAATTTAGGCCCAGCACCCAGGCAGA